>NC_082362.1:10249617-10950450 GCF_027477595.1 Haemorhous mexicanus | reverse complement strand
AGGGGAAGGCTCTCAGTGACACGGAGCAGCACCTTCTGCTGCAAAGGCTCTCCCAGCAGCTGCCCAAGGCTTGGGACCAGAGATGATCCATATGGAAGGAGCAAACAGCAATGGCAGACAGAGAGAGGAAAACACCTGTGGGTTCCCCAGCAGCTGAAAGGAGAGGAACTACTATAAAGCTATCTACTATATAGCCTCACCTGAACGTGAACCTTGAGACTCGAAGGTAACCTGTCAGGTGGTGTGTGCTCCAGATATCCAACCCAGATAAGCAATGCTAAGGCTCCCTTTGTCTCCCAGCCAGGCCATCTGCAGCAGCAATATGAGAATTACAGGGCAATAAAGGTGCAGTTAATTCCCTTCTTATCCCAACTTCCACATTGTCCTGGCCCAAACACTAAATAAAATCAGGACTAGAAGCACTTTCTCTGAAATACCTCCGCCCTTGCTACTTGCCAAGAGAAGTTAGAAAAGCCTCTCATGCATAGGCCGACTGCTTTCAGTTCCTCTGAGACTGTAACTACTCAGCTTTCACTTGCCATCCCCTCCTCGTCTTAGGTCATTCTAGAGAATGAGGAAGGATCAAAGCATGGGTTGAGTGTAAGCAGTGTCCCTCTTATTGCAGAGGGAACTGCAGAGTACACAAGTTCTCAGCCTATTGTCCCTTCTGAGGAGCCTATGAAGCATGCTGACACATCCAGGATTTCAACACAATTAAATTGTAAATTAGTCTTGTCCTTCACAAAAGGTTCATGACACAAAATGATCTCCAACAGCTACAATGACCTACTAAATTCTCCATTGGTCTCCTGGGGGTTTGCAGGACCTCCCTGTACATCATTCCCTAAAGTCAAACAGCTGCACTTACCCACTGAAAGAACACGTGGATTGGACAATGGTAGGGGTCGCTTTCCTACATACAGTTCTTGATTGCCAGCTGTACTAGTAGTTCACTATCAGCCCCAGGAAAAGGTCCATGCACTTAAAAATTCAGAGAAGGAGCTTAAGAGTAATTGGACTTTAAAGCATTCCTGTAATCATTTCAGTGGCAGAGATTTCAGAGATAGATGCGAGCAAATTAAATCTTCATACAAACAGTGAATATTATTTAGGCCGTGGGTAGCAGCACTTGCATGTTATGGATGAGAGCATCATATAATAATTTCTTGCCACATACATGGCTTAAAAGGGAGAAGAACAATTGTCAGTTCGAGATGCCAAGAGAGAGCTGAACAGTTATTGCTGTAAACTTCCAGGTGTACTTGGGTGGATGGCAGCCTCATGCTGGGGCTGTCTCATGCAGAATGGGAGCTGAACTGGCAAAAGAGCAATGTTGCTGAAACATGCATTCAACAAGATGAAAAATGAAAGGTATAACTGTAGAATTTCTACCAAGAGTCAGGTGAAAAAGGCACAGAAAGAATCCTTCTGTATTCTAAAAATATCCCCTTTCTCAGTTGGTTATCCTTTGCTATGTGAGTGCTGTTTTTTAGTCCCTTGCTCATTCAAAACACACTTTAACATCAGACTAAGTCTGAAGACAGTACAACAGTACTTGTGTTTAAATAGCTGGAGCTTCAAGTGGGGGTCAAGGCCATGCTGTTTAAGGTATTCAGCCTTGAAAGGCACTTATAAAAGAACTGAGCCAGCAGAGACTAGAGCTAAATTCAGCTCTTACCCTAGTTTTAAACTGCTTCAACTCCTTTGTTTTCAGTGCAGCTACATTCAATTGCTACTCCTGTAAAGGAAAGTGGGCTCACATAACCTGACATTCATCTGATGTCAACTGGACAACCCCAAGGAACATAAGTGAGGTTCTCAGTCAAAGCCAGCTCTACTCTTTGCTACAGATGTCACTTACATGATACCTTTAGCAGACCAAGTGTTCCATCAAGTGATATGGCTGTAAATAATTCACCAGCAACCCCATAACACTTGATTAAAACCTACTGAAAGAAGATCTAATTAAATTGTCTTTTAAAGAACAGACATGATATGACGACTGTGTGAAGGGCAGATGGCAAGCAGAAGCTCATTGGAACATGAGAAAATCATTTGGAGGACAGTACTTGGTAGCCAATACTATAAGCTTTGCAAGGCTGTTGGCTTTAGAGCTGTGTATCTGCTGTGCTGTGAAATATATGTCTTATTGATTAAATAATAGTTGGACAATATGTTATAGGAATGTAACAGCTACCTTACTGGAAATGAGATATGCTTTGAGATAAAGCAACACAGC
The DNA here is from genome assembly GCF_027477595.1 of Haemorhous mexicanus. Classification (NCBI taxonomy): domain Eukaryota; kingdom Metazoa; phylum Chordata; class Aves; order Passeriformes; family Fringillidae; genus Haemorhous; species Haemorhous mexicanus. Next base: position 10,948,211 of record NC_082362.1, on the reverse strand, counting down.
TCACAGAAGATTTTCCATGTCTTTCAACTTCTGAAGAAGAAAAGAGCTTTATTTCATACCTCAAATCTAAGAAAAGATATGAACATAAAACTCACATCAGAGCGTCAGGTATAAATCTAAAGTAGCCCCAAAGTTCAAATGCGTTATCACCCAGTTCAAAGTTTTGCATGAAAATAAGAATTTACTGAAGAAAACACAGACTTTTGTCCTCTGTATAATGAAGTCCATCCCAGTTGGGGGAAGAGAATCTACTGCTCAGAGACAGGCTTTCAAAGTAATTAAATGTGATCCTGGTGCAGCTACCTGAGATCAAAGCAAAGCTGTGCCATGGTACCCACCCTGACCTCCCAGAAGCCACAGTCTGTTTGCAGTCAGTCAGTCTTAGGGGAAAAGCTCCCAAAATTATTTTCCCCAAAGAAATGAGTGTTTCTTACTGATAAATTTCAAAACTCCCCCATGCATCAGGGTGGCTCTCTAACTTCCCCCCGTTCTCTCTCACAGAGTTTGAGGTTAGATAAATCTCAGAGCCACAGCTACTTGCATGAAGAGGCTGAAGGCTCAGCACTTAGAAGAACTCTTAAAGAATTCTAGCAATGCAGAGACTTGCAGAGCTCACTGATGCTGTTCCCACAACACTGAGGCTCTGTGAGGGAAGCTGACAGACCATGCTGCTAACCCAGCATGTAAAATACAGCCTGAATGTGGAGACTTTATTCTTTGCAGTATAAAGGGGCCATGCCTGCAATGGCAGAGAGCTCACACCAGGCTCCTCCTGTCAGGAATACAGGAAGACTGAAAGGGCTGAGCCAGCCTATTTATGTGGAGGATCCATGAGGAGTGAAAGGGAGAGGCAGGGATCAGACCATGCATTTCCTCATGTGTTTCCCCTTCCCTTCTGCACCTTGGTTTTACAGCTGCAGGAAAGATCAAGCCAGAGGTGTGAAAATTGCTGAGTCAGGCCATGTCTGTGGGGCCTCGGAGAGGCTGTCACCGCGCCAGGGCCAGAGGACAAAACCTTGTGCTGAGGCAGAGCTGAGCAGACACTGCAGGGTGGGGACAGGCAGGACACAGCCACTGCAGGCACAGGCAGGAGGCACTGGGCAGCAGGACATCACAGAGCCCTGCCTAGGAAAGATGAAGAACCAGAAGCATTTTGCATTAAGAGAACTGTGGAAAGTTTCAGTTTTGCTCATAAAGACGAAAGGCCTCAAGTCTTTTGCTTGGCAGATAAAGAACAGTTTTTAAGGAGACATCTAAAAAAGTCAGGAAGCCTTTAAAAACAAAATCTCCCTACTTCAGCTCATTTCAGAGGAGCTACGTAACTGTATTCCAAAGCAGGATTCAATCCTCTAGCTTACTCTAGAGATAAAAGGGAAAAACTGCTCTGGAAGAAGAGAAATGTTGCTAGAAAATTGGTAGGAACTGGGTGTGGAGAGGTTCTCCAAGAGCACTGTAGGCAGCATGAGGGGCATGGACACACATCTCCCCGTGACTGCACTTACTGACAAACCCATCACCTCCTCTAGCAGTTGTCTTTTACTGCTGATGGCCAAAAATCAGTGTGCAGTTCTCAATCTGTAAAACCTACGAATTATTTCTTCTCTTCAGTTTATAAATAAAACCTCACACTGGAACCTGCGGGCCTCAACAATAACACATACACAACAACAAGGAGATCAAGACTTCTTTCCAAATTTAGGTTGCTTCAAACAGAAGTGAAAGTTCTTTGATAAATCGACAAACCCACATTTTAGAAGCAGAACTGGGAGGAAGGTACTAAACTCATTGCAAAAAGCTTCTGAAGATTTTCAGGGCCCCAACCCTGAGGCTCCTGGCTGCATGCTGAACACTGGGGTCAATGACCTGTTCTGGCAGCATCAGATCAGACCAGATCAGAGCCTGGATCTGCTGCATCCCAGCAGCATTCCTCAGTGCCACGTTAATTACTGCTCTAAAGAGAGCTCACAGGCTCTGCTATTAGACCTCTTCCATGTGGGATAACTACTAATCATCCTATCGGGGCACTCCACAACCCCGACCAAAGCGTGATTCCTTACTCTGCTGCTTAAGTGTCCTGTGATCCTTCCCTGCTTCCCCAAGACGCACACAGAACCAGCTGGATGCTCTCACTAGGCATAAGAGGAATGAGAGACTTGGCCTCTGCTCAATTTAGGATATATACACAAATGACAACTGTATTTTACCTTTAAAGACAGATTTTGAACAGTCTTGAGCTCAGGTGTGTAAATCCAATGAGATTTGGATCCTCTTTCTGCCTCCAGCCCCAACAGCTCAGACTTGAGGCCTCTGTGCTGCACTTAGAGCAGGATAAACACCAGACACCTACGATCAGCCTGGGCTGTGATTGCCTCGAACCCCAAGAGCAGGGCCTAAGCGAAGGCTTGAGTTTCCACCTCAGGAATGCTCCAGGGTTCATTTTAAACAGGTCATGCAAAAAGCAGGTTTTCAAGGAGGACAGGGAGCCGAGCACAGAAAGACGTGACTATCACCTAGCCCAAGTGCAAGTGAGCACCACAGCTGCAGCAGTGATTACCTCATGTCCTTGGAGGTGTGCAGTGGGAGCAGGGCTGGCTGGGACACGCCTCTGGGATCTGTAGGTGGCACAGGAGCTCTCTGCAGCTCTGGCTTAAGGCAAAAGGCCTCTCTGACCACCTGTAAACTTTGGTGCTTCCCAGTTGTCCTCCCACAAGCAAGGCAGAGTTTATCTAGTTTAACTGGGGACTGATCCTGTCCTAGATTCCAGGGGCTATGCCACTGAGGACTGGCTGCTAAGCCAGAATGCCAAACTGTTTCCTAATCATGTGCCAGTCTGACTAGGTTCAGACTCCCACCAAGAAGCAGGAATGCCCAGGACACTTCCATGCACAACTGCTCACAAGTCATGTGCTGGAAGAACTCCCCGTTTCTCTTGGAGCAGGTGTGTTTCCAGATTCAGAGAGCTTCTGTTCCCTGTATTTGCCTGCTGTGGCAACTCTGCGCTGCTGGTAGTGTCAACTGTGTGGGATTGCTCCACAGGAGTGAGAAATGAGCAGGGAGGGGAAGTCTGAGAGCTGGCTGAGTCAGGATCATCCATACATCACTCTGTGCCTTTCACCACAGCAGTAATCCAGCCAATACATTCTCCAACCCCCTAACAGTGGAGAAAGCCAGGCTTACTTTCATCACCATTTTCCTTTTATTACGGGGAAGAAAAAAGAAAAGGAAAAAAAAATAATCCCTCTAAGCTGAAAATGAGGGTAAGAAATATTAATCTTAAAAGAAAGGTGAGGCTTTATCCCTCAAGCATCTGATAGATTACACTTAGTTGGAAATATCATTGTAACTCATTGTAACAGACACTATCCCCTAAATAATTTGGTATGTCACCTGACTTTGTTAAGTGTTCCTATTTATGACCTAAGCAGGTGATAAATTTGTGTACCCAGTGCTGACTCATTGCTGTACATCTGTCTCTAGCATGCAGCTGGAACACTGATTGGGGCTTTCCTTGGGTGAAATGCAGTTCACAGCATTGGAACTGAAGTAGCAGCCCAAGGTCTGTGCAGGTGGGATCAGGGCAAGCTTGACCTGAGCTCAGCTGGACACAGCTGGGGCCCAGCTTGGCTACTTCCCTGATTAGATCAGTTCTGTGTTAGAAGCTGTATGCAGAGAACAAGGCTGGTGTGGCACCACAGGCTGTGGGTTCCTGTCGCTGTGTGCAGGCACAGACAGACAGAGCTCCCAGCCAGGCTCTGCTGGGCTCCTGCCCTGCAGCTCCAGGGCTGCAGGAAGGTGAGCAGCAATAATGCTTTGTTACCAGTGACCACACAGGCAGCCTCAAAGATAAAGGCAGCACAGAGCCTTACTCTGACACTTCCTTTCTTGTTTCTCAATCAGTGCACCATGGAATCCAACACAAGGCAAGAAGTACACTGAGCCTGACAGAAAAGTGAAGAGTCCCTCGTAGTGTCTTCATACTGATGAAAACCTGCTCACCAGAGCTTGTCCTGGGAACTCCAGGTAAATCAAAACATTGCTGCTGGGTTTTCATGACAACATTTATATAAAATCAGTGGTAAGAGATGTGCTAAATTCCATTATGATGTGGAAATTCTGATCATAGCTGTCACAAAGGAAAAATGATGTCTGCAGACTAGATAATAATATATAGTCTTCCCTTCTTCCAACTCAAATGGTCTTCAGCAGAGATTCTATCTTGTACAAGAAGTACACAAATTTTAGAAAGGAGAAAGAGTCCTAAAAAAACAAAAGACACTTTAAGAAAAACAAATGTGTTGCATATATGCAAAAAGTAAGATGAAGTAAGAGACTTTCGTCTTCTCTTACATAAGACCTGCTGGGAAAGGAAGTCTTTTCAGCTGAACAAAGCTCATAAACATGTGGCTACAGGTTGCAGTTTGGCCTGAAAAATCCACTACTCCCACTGCTTCCAATTTACAAACACAGTTGTCCTTCCCTTATGCATGCCCAGCTTCCAATTTGCAAGTGTGGACTATTACAATCCTTCTCCTCTCATGCCTCCCCCCATTTTCAAAGCATTTGTTTCTGTTCAGAGATTGCTTGGTAAGATAAGCCTTTTCTAGACAAATTGCCAAATGAATTGAGATAATGCCAAAGCAAGTTCAAACAGATTTAATGCACAGGTACCATTCAGCCACTGAATGGCTGATTTGTGGAGAGCAGACTGACTTATTTGTGAGACAGCTCAGCTGGAGTCAGGCTTTCTGATCTGGTGCTCTGTTTGCTGAAGGTGTTGAACAGAAGACATTCCCGAGGAAGAAGCCAAACTGACCTTCACAGACAGGGCCAGGAGTGTCTCTATCATGGATCTAGTCTGGCCAGAGAGCCAGGAGGACAGTTTTCCCAAAGAGCAGGCAGACCTCAGAATGTGTGCTACTGCCTCACCCCGACACTCCCACCATAACCAGTTTGGAGGCAGCTGCCATGCCAGAGGCACTGCAGTCAGCTCTTCTGAGGCAAGAACCCAGCTAGAAAGAAAATACATCTGCAGTCTAAATCCACTCCAGGTCTCGCAGTTTGCCTTTCCTCCCTCATCTTCGCTGCAGTCAAAACTGGGGGGTGCTGGGGGAAGGTGTCCCCCTTAGTCTGGGGATTCCCACAGCTCACCAAACCAGCTGTTTCCAGCTGAGAAAACACAGGAACCTTTCCTGCTGCCAGCACCTGCGACTGTGTTCTCCTGCTCACCTCCAGCAGACTGGCTTGAGCTGCAGTTGGAAGTTGGATGTGCTTCACCACAGATGTCTAGTCCCACCAGCAGTTTCCCAGCCAGGGAAATGAATCCAGAAAGATACTGCCTTCACAAAGAAATACAGCTAAAAATAATACGCTTCTAACTTTGCAAAACCAATTTGAGTCATACAAGGGATTAGTGTAAGGACAGAGGTAAAGACTGACAGATCTATTTCTTTCCAAGGATGCTTGGAAACACACTGGATGCTCACTACACGGCAGACATTTTTTGCTTACATATGGGTTAAAATTACCATTATTTTCCATTTCACTTTTGTAGTCAACTTGAGAAGTGAGTAAACATGCTAGGACAGAACTGAAAGCACAGACTACCAGCACCAGGTAAAAAGAAAAACACTCAAGCACTTATTGGGCAGAAGATATAAAGCTTAAAAAACCCAAACCAGACCTTGTCGCATCAAAGAACACAGTCTGCTAATAACCAAACTAACAGAACCTACTTTCCACTACAGGGAAACTCCCAGCCCTTCTAAGAAATGGCCTTCCTACCCTGAAATAGGGTCAGCTCATATAACACATTACACTCAACACATCCTTTGCAAGCAATTCCCACAGCCCTTTCTTTCCTCTCCTTCCTGTATCTCAGTTTTCCCTGAACTCTTCTGAGTCACCGTGAGTGCTTATCTGTACCTGCCAAGGTCCAGTTTGAAATCTTTATCTACCATGTGTTTTTACTTCAAGAACACCTTACAAGCAAGAGGAATGAGGAAGGAATTAAAGCATTGCAGTAAATGGGGAGGGAGCTAAGCTTGAGCCCAAGTGCCCTTGGTTAGGTTGGTGTTCTTTACCTGGCAACTACACATCACTACACAGTTTACCAGTCATATTAACGGAACTAAGTTTTCACAATTCTTTTTCCTCTGAAGTGTTTGCAGAAGAAAAGCCCTGTGGGAGTTCAGCCACAGCCTAGATGAGCTCCCAGTCCAGGACTGACACATAGTACAGATATAGTATGGTACAGTACAGTGCTCACAGCACTGCAACACCAGTAGACACTAATCATGACCCACAGAGCCATTTGGTGACTTGTGGAGGCCACCAGGGAAGCACAGCAGGCCCTGGAGATCTCCGAGCTCCCAGCTGCACTCTGGACTCTTCAGGAGCTGCCTGCAGAGTCCACCCACCAGTACCCAGCTCCCTGCAGGACCAGAGCTCATGTCTTTGCTGGCATGAGCCCACAGGCAGAGGCACACAGCCACAGTGGCACTGCTGGCACAGGAATCAGGGCACAGGAACTCCACCTGGTGCCTGAGACAGCTCTGGGCCCACCCCCCTCAGGGGCACCACAAGCAATGACAGCTTGGGGAAGCAAACGCAGCCCCTGAGCTCCCGCAGTCTGGCTCTGTGACTGCAGCCTGGCACAGTCAAGCACAAGACTCGGGCTCTGCCTGACATGTATTTTGGTACTGGCAACCCAACAGTGCAAGGAACACGGATCTGTACCCATGCCCACAGCTCCATGTGCGGGCAGAGATCCAGCACTTGGTTGAACTCCCAGAAAAATCACATACTGGACTGTAGATCAAAGAGATTTTCTTCTGAACATAAATTTTATGATCATTGGTGAATGTGGCACCCATTTGTTTAAACAGATAAATGCTGAAGAGGATGGTGTGCACACACTCAACAACTATCAGCAGAAACAGCTTTCGTTGCTTTAAGAAGAGCCTCAAGATCATAAAAGGCCTTTATACTTTGTGAATAAAGGTTTTCTTTTAGAACAGGTCCACAAGCAAAATAGTGATGATCACTTTCCAAAATGATGCTGATTGACATTGTTTGGGCATCGAAAAGGCCCTCAAGCAGGGCTGCCAAAAGGCTATGCAAATATTGTTTCACAGAGAATAGCCTTTAGGATGCTATTTGGAGGTGACAGGAGGAAGAACAGCACTATACATTTTTGGGGGAAAAGAACCAACCAAGACAAAACACCCCACAAAACAAACCAACCAACCAAAACCACAAAAAAAGTCAGACAAAGAATAAAGGAAGAATGATAGATTTCCAGGAGGCTGTGCCAAAAGCTACCTACCACCTATTGTTTCATAGTTTTCTTCCCAACCTTCATCTCTCATATTATGGATTTTTCAGCAGTAGGTTTATTACAGTTACAGTGTTGTGATGATCCTTTCTTCCTAAAAAGCCTAACACTCTATCCAGCACCACTGTCTCCAGTGCCAGGTAGAGAAGAGGAGCATTAGCATTTACATCAAACTTGAATCAAAGAAGGGGACAGGAGGGGATTGATTGCTTAGAGCAAAACTACCTGCAAAGAAGGTAAAAGAAAATGTTATTTAAGTTTCTAAAGGTCAAAATAACTAAGGAAAAATACATATAGTTTCCTTTCCTATGTACTTATACAGACTTTTATACAGATCCAGCTCTTTTTTGAGAGCATCACAGCAGCGCATGTTTTGTGTTTGAAGAAATTCATATAACCTTTCTGCACAGCAGAACGTCTCTCCAGCCCGGTCCATGGTGCTGTTTGAGCCACAGCAACAGAGGGAAAAGTAGGATCAGATTAGATCAGTGAAACTGAGCCAGGGATAGAGAGACAGGCCTGGAGCAGAGGACAGGAAGCATCAGGAGCAAACACCAAGGACCTGAGGCAAAGGGGAGTTTTCCCAGCACGCCAGGACAGCGGAGTGGGGACACACCTCCTGCCAGCGAGCCTCGAGTCACCTTTGCTCCGCGCCTCACATCGCATCCCGCTCCACAGGGACACGGGAGCCCGGCACAGGCCCCGGGGCGCGGCGGGGCGGCCGCACACTGCCTCACGGAGATGCCGCGCACCCGCCCGACAGCCCGGGGCACCCGAGGGGCTGCCCCGCACCTGTCCGCGCTCCGCCGGCACCGCGCTCCGCTCCGCGGCTTCCCCGGGCAGCGGGCCCCGCGCCGGGAGCGCCGAGCCCGCTGACAGCTCCGCGCCGGGGCCGGGGCGCCGCTGTCCCCGCCAACAGCGCTCGGCCCGCGGAAGAAGGAGCGGGCGCGACGCGGCCCCGGTGCCGAGGGGACAGGGCGGCGGGCAGCGGCAGGCCCCGGCCGCAGCCCCGGCCGTGCGGGGCAGAGGCGGCAGCGCGGCCCCGCTGCGGCGCCCGCGGCTGCCAGCCCGCGCCGTACCTCCAGCGTGCGGATCTCCTGCTGCGTGAGGTCGTTGGACGCGGCACACTTGGTGCGGAGCCCGCGCAGGTTGGAGAGCGAGATGTCGATGAGGTCCTGCAGCAGCCCGCACTGCTGCAGCGTGCTCCGCACGGCCGGCAAGCCCCGCGGCCCCGCCGCCTCGCCGCCGCTCCGCTCCTTCCTCTCCAGCATGCCGGCGGCTCGCAGGGCAGCCGCTCTATCCATCCCTCGGCATCAGGGAGGCCGGGAGGCGAGGCGGCGGCAGCGGGAGGGAGGGAGGGAGGAAAGGAGGGAGGGAGGCGGGCGGGAGGCGGCCCGGCTCGGCTCGGCCCGCCCCGCTGCACTCGCCGGGCAATCACCGTGCGGTACATGCGCGGCCGCCGGGCTCCGCAAGCGCGCCCGCTCCGCCCCTGCCGCCGCCCTCAGCGCCCGCCCTCAGCGCCCGCCGCCGCCCCGGGGCGCTCTTCTCAGCGCGTCCCTCACCCCTCAGCACGTCCCTCGCCCCTCAGTGCCTGCCTCACCCCTCAGCGCGTCCCTCAGCCCTCATTTCCCGCCTCACCTCTCAGCGCCCGCTCAGCGCGTCCCCGACCCCTCAGCGCGTCCCTCAGCCCTCATTTCCCGCCTTAGCCCTCAGCACGTCCCTCACCCCTCAGCGCCCGCCTCACCCCTCATTTCCCGCCTCAGCCCTCAGCGTGTCCCTCAGCCCTCATTTCCCGCCTCACCCCTCGGTTCCCGCTTCGCCGTCTCTCTCCCCTCTCCGCCGCGGCCTCAGCCCCTCAGCCTCCCCTCAGGTATGTCAGGGCCCGCAGCTCGCTCCCAGGAGCCCGCGGTCGGCTCCGCTCCCCTCCGCGCCCCTGGAGGAAGCAGGGCCGGGGCAGGGGCGGCCTGTCCAGCCCAGGGGAGACGTGAGCAGGCATTAGGATAAACATATTTTAGTGAATATAAGTTTTGCAATAGGTATATGCGTTCATCCCTGTCATGGGCAGGGGGGAACTTCATGATGTCCTTGTGGAATCGCTGTGGTTTCAGTTTTCACAATGGTGATGTGAGAAATATAGTCCAGGTAACTGTGTTACATTTGGTTTCATATCCAGCCTGTCTGATGGACTTGCATAGAGCTGAGCTGTCAGTGCAGGAACCACTCATCTCCCGATTAATAGAATTGGGACTGTTCACCTGACATGAGGGATCCAGAGAGGCAGTTAGGTTGTACCTTACTGACAGAAGAAGACAGCCTCCTTAATTTGCACTAAATTGATATCAGGTTTTAAAAGCTTAAATGACATCTGAGCCACGTGTGGCAATACAGAAGGGAGATTCCTGAAAAAAAAATTAAAAAAATAAACTGAATTTAGGACATGAGGCAGTGGAGCAGGGCATAGCAGGTGGCACTGAGCTGTTTTTCTCATGGTTAAATAAATACTGGTATCCACATTAGTTTGTGTGGATTTGCATCAAGTAGTGTGGCACATGCTGTTTAGTAATTTTCTTAAGAATGTGGGTCAGGTTAAGTATTTGATTTCATTGTCATTATTCACATGCTGCAAATTTCATACGCAATAAGGGCTTTGCTGGATTAGGGTTTAATTAGTTTGCCATCTGATGAGTCCTGTGGTTTTGGGAAAGTAACTTTGCTTATTACCTCCATATTTCTGACCTTGTGAAAAAGCCTTTATCTACCCTGTCTGCGCTCAGGAGCACTGGAAGTTTAGCACTGGAAATTTTAGTTTCTAGGACTCTGACAGGTTGAAATCCTCAAATACAGGTGACTGTGGAACTCGGGAATGTTATTAACAGGATATGTAGACATTCTCTGCTGTGTACCCACCTGAGAATATCCATTTGCTTACAGACAAGAGGCTGAGCACATTGCATAAGAAAGCAACCTAGGAAACTTGTGGGCCGTGCATCACAGGATACTTGGCATTCCCTGCAGTGTTTGTGTGCTGGGAGTGCCGGCCTCATTACCCGGCTGCCATCCGTGGGCAGCATTCCAGTCCCAGCAGCGCACAGGGCTGCCCTTGGGCCTGCGGGAAGAATGTGCTGACTAAACACTGCCTCTGCGTCCATCCCTGCTCAGCATCGCTCAGCATCGCAGGTTGTGGGGCTGGCGCCCTTCCCAGGAGCTCAGGCTGCTCTTCCACCACAGACTTTGTGTGCAGTCCTGGTAGTTTGTCTGAAACCACAGCTTCTATCGGGAGATGGGGTAAAAGCACTGCTTATCGGAGGGTTTGAAAAAAGAAATACCATGCCTGGGCCATGCTAGGAGGACCGTGTGAGCACACTGAATGAGCTCTTTTCCCAGAGATTTCAGAAAGTGACATATTTCGTGTTGTACTTTACACATTTGTTGATGCACCTGTTAGGATTTTTCTTTTAATGTACAGTTTATGTAGGGTGGACATAAGAACTGCATTCTCTAGACTAAAACAACTGCTTTTTTCTTGAATTGAGTGAACCGTACCCACATTGTCAACATCATTGTACAGTGGCCTTTTTTGCCACCCTGTCAAAAAACAATCGTTTTGAAAACAACAATAAAATGTGGAATGCCTGAACTGGATTGGAGAAAACTGATAAGTCCTTGGTTAAGCCGCTGGCCTAAGGATTGAGGGGATTTCTCTTCCCCACTGCCCCCATCTCTCTTGCCCACACAGATCAGGTTCTAGCTACCTCAGTAAAGCCCAAACCTTGCTAAGCACCCCTGGAAATCCTGGACCAAAGCAATGGTCTTGGATTCAGTAAAATAAGCTCACTGGGGAAAAATACCTTTTTTTTGTTCCTGGGGAAAGAAAAGCACTCATGCATTTCACATGCTGCCTGTATGAAAAGCCTCTATTACCTTTTTAGCTATCTTGCCCCAATTTCATTCAGCTATCACAACACTGAATTTAGATGATGAGACTGAATTGCTCTATTTGATGTGTTTAACACATAATAGAGACCTGTTTTAAGAAAATGCAGTGTTGGGATTTGAAGAGCTGAAATGTTAGGTATTTCAGATAAAAGAGGCCTTTATTATCAGTGATTTTCCCCTCAAAGGCTTCCTCCTACACAGCCATAGGAGTATTCCTCTCCCGGCACAGCACAGGAATACACAGTAGCTCTGGCATGCTCCTCTGCTGGGAAGCTGAGAAACTTAAGTCCTATTTTTAGACATGCTGCTGGATATTCTTGTTAGGATATACAAAGAAAGTGAGGATGGTGAGATGGTGCTCCCAGAACAAATCCTCACCATTCCCCAGTTTCGATATCTCCATAGCTTGCAACTGAGCCAAACCAGTTCACACAAGTATAAGATATGACCTTCACCTTTAGGAAAAATTTTAGTCCAAGTCCACTTCTTCCATGGATTTTTTTCCTGCTCAGCTGTCTGTGTCAAATGGCACAGTCAAATGCAAGGGATGGACCAGCAAATCCACAGCTTTGGCAGTGGTGAATCCCAGTGAGTCAGGGATAGATACAGGAAACTGAACTGTGTGCTAACAATAATGGAGGAAAAGATGTGAAAATTAAACACTACTCCTTTTCTTTAAAATAATTTTCATGGGTGGGGAAAACAGTTGTGTTTGGGCAATCTTGAGGGAATTTCTGCCCCACAAGTAGAAGGCAGAAGAAACTGCTATGTAGCTTCACTCAGTGCTTTCTGTGGACAGGTGTCGTGGTTTAACCCCAGCTGGCAGCTAAGCACCACCACTTCCCCTTCAACAGAAAGAAACTTTGAGATGGGACAGGGAGGAGGAGGACTGCAGTGATGTGTTCATCTTACTTTCTGGAGTCACGTGAGTAAACAAGCATTGCAGCTGTTACAGCAACCAGAAACTTTCTAGCTTTAAGAACATAAGAATTTTAGTTTTTTATAAAACAAATAAAACCCCTAACATTTATTTTTAGAGTAATCTCATGGGTTTTGCAGTCTTTCTTTAGCATTAGCTGTGTTGCAATAGTGCTGCCTTTTTGTCTGCTATTTATCACCAGTAAAATAAACTGTTTGGGCAGGAAGAGTCTTTTACTCTCTGCTTGCACGGCAACGCCTGAATCTCAGCGAGAAGCCTCTGAGCTCTGCTGTAATATAAATACTCAATAATTACAGGCCCAGAGGCTTTAGCCCCCACCCCACTTGGAGCCCTGCCAGCCCGCGGGGTTTGTTCTAGCAGCAGACGTGCCAACAGTGAAAAGTGACAAATTTTGTTGGCGAAAGATATTCGTAGGTCTAACAAGGATAAGAAACACCCGCCTTTAGAAACAGAGGCTTATGGCTCTCCAAGGATAAACACACCCTAGATTGACTCATGCTGGCATAATCCCCTTGTGCAATTTGTATATTGGCATTAGATATGTGTGTGAGGCAAAAAGACAAATATTTGGTTAATGAAACAACACAGGGATAATAAAAAATAATTAGGCAGCTTTACCTCTCAGAACAATGCAGCAGGTGAGCTGCTGCTCTTCCCCTCAGACGGGCATATCCCTGCAAGCAGAGCTTCCTGATGTTTGTTTTATTTGCAGCAAAATAACCTGTTTATTTTGTTAAATGCTCTCAGAGTAAAAATAATTAATAAATAATTCAATTTATCAAGTCCAGTAGCACGCAGTCTGGTGAGGGAGGGGGTATATACCGTGGTGGAAAAAGCAGGCTCATATTCCACAAGAGAGCTTTGTCAAGTGTATTGCATAAGGAGATTACAGGCCCGAGTCTGAAACAGGCTGAAGGTTTTAGTTGTGTTTGTCATTAGCACGCTGTGACTGCAGCAGCAGCCCCTCTTTCATCTGGGTGAGAAAAGGCTCCAGGTCCATCATTATGATTCTGGAGCTGGGACTCCACATGGCTATTAGCTTCATTCCCCAGAGCCCTTTCTTGGTGTTTAAATAAAGGAGAGGAGCTGGGCGGGTTAATCGTCTGGTGCCATTATTCCCGTGCTGGGATCCGTTTGATGTGACAGCCCTCTGGGAGGGCCCCGGGCCCAGACTCTGCTCTGCAGCCCCGCTGAGGCTGGTCCTGAGCTCGGGCTTTGCCAGCAGTTATGTTGATTAGCAAAATGAGAACAAACTCCTCCCATCCCCGTGCCCTTTGTCTCTTGGCAGCTCTGAGTCAATGCCAGTTTTTCTGGTGAAAAGGAAAAAAACCCCAAACTTCTCCTGATGCAGCCACTTCTGTGTGGAGATTTTACCACCACTCTTGTCCTGCTCTGTGGGAGGCCTCCCTTCCAGTTCTGCAACCCTTCCTCCACAGCTGTGTGTGCGGTGCCTCTCAAGTGGGGTGACCACAGCCATTTCTCAAGCACTACATTATGTGTCTCATTACATACCTAGCAGGAATGCTGTCCTGGGATCATCAGGGTCTGCTGGATATTCCACATCCCTTTCCATGGGAGGAGCAGCATCACAAAGATCACTAGATCCAATATCCACGTTCTTCCCAAGATCCACCTGCACGTTTGATGTAGCTGTATCCCTGTGCTGTGCATGGTGGGACCTGGGAGGATCTATTGCCATCTTCCACCTGTGAAACATCCAGGAAATATCTTTTTCTGAAGCATTCTGGTGCTTGTCTTGTAGCTCTCAGTTACATAGTGGTCCCTGGGGAGAGCTTGCATGCACTGACAGCTCTGTTTTAGAAGAGCTGCAAGAACTCTGCCATAGATAAAATGGAAGGAGCTGAGTTCTACAGGTTTCTAAACATGGAGACACAGTAAAAGAGGCTGGGCCAAATGATATGAGTGCAGGGACTGCCCTGATGCATCTGAGGGGCATTGCCTGTGGCATTCCTTCATTGGAGATGGAATTCTGGGTGCAACTGCCCATGAGTTCTGCTGTTCCTCCTGGCCTCACAGCCTGATCCTGCTCTACTGAGTCAGGCTCTTGGAAAGCAGGTCTGTGAAAAGCCTGCAGATGGCCTAAAGAAAGCTTGCAACATTCTGAAGAATATTTAGAAACTTAAACCTGTCTGCTGATGCTGCTGCAAAAAAAAAAGGCTCAGCAGGAAGTCCTTAGAGTATGACAATAGAAAGGACATTTTATGCAACTATCAGTCATTCTCACTCTTGAAGAGTTGAGAATTAATCTGCAGAAGGAAAAGCAAACACAGATCTTTAGTTGCTTCCAATTCAAAGTCCTTTGAAATCAGTGTCTTCCCAGCCAGTAAGTTTTGGATTAAGTCCTTGTTCCACCCTCCTTTCCCCTATCCCTACAGTACCATGAAAATTCAGGCTGTTTCTCTTTACTTCCTTCCTCTACATAAAATGTCTAATAATCAGCCATCTGGTGTCCAAGATGCCTTGAGTATTAGGGCATTTCCTTTATCCAGGGGAGGCTTGTGAGAAGGAAGATAAATGTGTCCATGACCCATCCCGGCTGTGTGCTGATTAGAGTCTGGCAGTTTTTCTTTGTTCACAGTGATTACAGTAGTGCTAAGTTGTTTAGGAGAGAAACATATTTAAAGGGAAAATCTTGGTTTCTGATCTACTAGATTTCATGACATTACTTAATTATGCTTAATGAGAATTCTGTCGAACAGCATAATACTTGTAATATGTGTTAAAGACAGAGTGGGATTTTGAAGGGAAGATGCAAAATGAGATTTATAGAAAACACTGTGTATCCTAAAGAACTGCAGTCTGGATTCATTCTCATTTTAATTCTGTCTCACAGTGGCACCCTATTTTTCAGAACTAGCTAAAAAACTTAACCCTTTCCTTTCATGCTGTATTCCAGAGACCACAGCTGCAAGACAAGCTGTGTGTAGAGCTCTGTTCAAGTTGGTGTCAGTCCCTGGGAACAAGGGTTCTGTGTGCCATGCTGTGTAAAACTGGGTCAGGTCTCAAGGTAGTCAATGGCTTGAAATTCAAGTTTAGGAGGAAAGTACTGAAGGGCACACAGAAACTGTGACTGAGCATCCACTGGACAATTGCAGTTTTTTAAAACAAAGCCTGGAGGTCCAGGGCAAGTCAGACTACAAAGAAAACAAAAGCAGCAGGAAGAATCTGCAGTTTTAGCTCTGAAGTTAAAGAAAAAAACCTACCCCCTATTATTCTGTGAAAATTTGTAGGCCAAATTTGTGACATAAAGGAGGTTTGTGTCTTGATTTGTGAGCCCTTGAGAGTTGCAAATTTTTGTTGCCTTGACTGTGGTGGTGTGAAGAGATGCCAGCAAGGTTCTGTTCGTATTCACAGAATGATGCTCCCATCCCATTAGGGTGTGGACATTTGTACCAGCAGTCTTCACTTGATGGTATGTTTATAAATAGTGAACGATTTTGGTCCAGCTGGAGTTTGTCAGGTGAAAGAGACATAAAAAGAGATGTCCTTAAAATACCTTTAGGCTGTTTCTGTACACCTTGGTTCTCAGCAAAGAAATATTTCTGACTTATTTTTTTCACTTGAAAGTCACCTCACCTTTAAGGGCATGTACTGTCCTAATCTCTGCTTGAACCCTGTGTACAGTTCAGGCTGTGGATTATGGCACTCATACAATACATAAGCTATTTAGTGCACCCATTAATTAGCCAGCTAATAGCATGCATAGCATGAGTGTGAGGAGTATGGTAGCCCAAACTTTCTGTGCAGGACTGTGCAAATCCTCCTTTAAATGGGGGTTCAGAGCTTCATGCATATGCTTAATTTCTCACAGAGGAGACAGATGCTGCCCAAACTACCCACCAAGAACAAATGCACAAGCAGATAAACCTTTTTCTGATGATGCCAGAGGAAATAGTGAGCTACACACTTGCAGTCCACTCAAACACAGTAAAAGTCTTTATAAAATCAAACGGGCATAAGTTTTACGTTAACTGTTGACTTGAGTTTCTCATTTTGAAAGGAGAAACTGTCAGTAACTGCCAGCATGCTGGGGCACAGCTGCCCCAGTTCTGCATGAGTGCACACTCTGATCTTGCTGAGAGTGTCTGAGGAGAGAATGGTCTTGGCCAGTTCTTGTCAGCATTTGAATTCAGTCTCCTGATTTTCTGCTCGCTCTTCTTCCTCAGTTTCCATCACAGTCATTGACTTTCTCAATAGCACCATCTCTGGAAATAGTTTGCACCGGAAGCAAGATAAGAGAACTTGAATGCTGGCAGGAGCTGAGCCAAAGTTTTGAAAATTCTGGCTCTTACTCCACAGCACCAAATAGGAAACCTTCTGCATTCATGGCATAATGGACAGGAAAGGACAAAGTAAACCCTTACCACTTTCCCTCATACTTGAGTTTTCTCTGATCCAGCAGCTTGTATGTTTTACCCCTGCTCTGAGTGCAAAATGGGAGAATTCAGCAGCTAAGGAATAGGCAGCTGTCCCTGGCTGCTGTTTCTGCCATGCAAAGGGTGCAGGTCCCATTGGTTCTGAGGGGGAATATGGCCTGACAAGACCATAATGCTTGATCATCATAAGGACAGAGGGCTCAGTGCAGGAAAGTGGTTGTATTCAGAATGTTGCATAAGCACAGAGTTAGTTGGAAGTCTATATCCATACTTTAGTGCAGGATTTCAGAAACCATTTCAAGGCAGGGAATGATGACCCTGTGGTTGAGGCATTGAAACTGGACCAGTCTGGTTCAGTTCCTGGCTCTTTTAGAAAGTATAGCCATGGGCAAATCATCTCGTCTGTCTGCCTCCCCCATGAACCAGAGATGAGAATGTTTCCTCTGTCTGACATGTCTATTTAAACCATGGAGAGCACTGAGGAATTAAACTTAGAAGATGAAAGGGGTCTATGTGATCCACATCTGCGCTTCCCAGAACCCTTTTCAAAAGGTCAGATTTTGCCCATTACAATGGGCATAATAAAACATGAATCCGTGGGTTTAGTGGAGTTACTCCACATATTCACTGAGCTTAGGGAAGTCAGAACTTAGAATACTGGACTTCAATGCTTCATTGTGGTGTTCCTTTGATGAGACTGTGGTCAGAGCATTCGATAGAATGCTTCCAGCTCCCATCTATCCATGAACCCCCTTTGCAAACTCCTCCAAATTCAAGAGCCTCGTTCAATTGTATTGCCTTTAACCAAAACATGAAACAAAGCATTTCAAACCATAAGCACTGTAATCTACCCCAAAAATTTCACATTTAAAATAGGAAATCAGAAATATCAAACCCACAAACATCCAAGTATTTTCATGAAGGATAATCAGGATGTTGAGTTGCTGATAATTTTATGTAGATGTTCAAGCTATGAAAGAACCCATGTGGTCCTTTTCCATCCTGCATTTCTGTTAAAAAATGAGACGTCTGTAGAATTTTAGCAGTTGTTGGTTGTCCTAGATGTCTCCAAAATAACATGCTGTTCACCTGTGCTGTGAGGCTGGGAATTTTAGCTCAGCCAATGCTCCATGTACTCCCTCCACATCCTGACCCCTCTGGTATCCTTCAAACCGGGAAAGTTCCACTGTCACCAGCTGTTAGAGGAATTTGCCTGGCTCAGCTCATCAGCCTTGGCCCATGTGGCAAACAGCAGTCCCGGGGCTGCAGGTGCCTTTGTGCTCACATCTCCCCTCTGCCATAGGGCAGAGCTGTTGGGAGTCCCCGGTGGGGTTTGCCTCTGCCCTCTGCCGAGCAGACACAGCCATCTGCAAAGAATTCCCAGCCCAAAGGTGTGTGCCAGGCCCCGAGCCTCCCAGCTCTGCAGGACGGTGCAGTCGGCAGGATTGCATCATTCAGTGCTGCCAGATCCAGCTCCCTCTCCTCAGACAATGTGGTTCAGATGTTGGCTGCACAGAAGGTCAGCTTGTGCTAGGAAAGCAAACCGGCTGCTTCGCTTGGTGCAGCAGTGAGGGAGGGCTGGGAATAGCCTCTGACAGGAGACGTTTTGCCTTGTTAAGTGTTGTTACTGTGATGTGGTCAAAGCATTTTGACCCAGCTTTTAGCAGGCCAGGCTTAATGCACTTCTTTTTCCACACAGTGATGGGTGGAGGGACTAATCCAGATTGGCTTCTGATTGCACTAGTCATTCCACAGACAGCTCCCAGTCCAAACCAGGGACTGTCCTGGGGCGTGAGGCATGCAGGTAGAGTGGGCTGTGCTCTCAGCATGGAGCTGGGGCACACAGAGTTCTGCTCCACACGCTGTGCTGTCTGCCTGTAGGAAAGTAGTGGGTACAGCAAGGCAGCTTGTGTGACTCCCTAATAAAGTATTTATTTATTTCAAACAAATGTCATAGAAGGGTAAAGGTATTAGTGATAATTAAATCCCTGCCTGATTAGGGAAAATAATCTTAGGATGGAAGTGCCAAGCCGTAGCATGAACTCATTGCTGATTAGACACCAAAGAAAGGTTCTCAGCAATGTCTTTCCCATTAGAAATGCTTTGTTTGGAGCTTGTTACCTCAGGTTATCCAGGCTCTTGCAGTCAGCACAACCTGACATTCCCAAACACAGTAGCTTTGCTCCAAGAGAATCAATTGGGAATTATAGAGAGGAAGGAAAAGTAAAGTTATACATTAGCAGCTGAGCTGAGAAAAGAACACAGAGGGTTGCATTTGGGCAAGTGAAAAATCCCCACATGGACTGCAGTGTGCTGGGTGTACCAGGGGCTTTCGTGCCTTCCAGAATATTCCCAAGGGTCCCAAGTGTACATGGGGTTTTTTCCTAAATGGATGGAGTTAGAATGACACAGCCTTGCTTCCCTGGGGACACTAGAAAAGCATCCAAGAAGTGCCTAATTAAGGCATAATTTATTTTTCTCTTCTGCAGCAGCTATTGCAATTCAGTTAGACAGATAAAGCAGCACATTAGGAAGGCACATAAGCTGTGCTGCCAGGGAAACCTGACTTTGGTTCTTGTTTCCTTTCTTCCTTTAATCCCACATACGGTATCCCTGCTGAGAGCAGACTGGTAGGAGCTTGTGAATAATGGAGAGGGGTAATACTGAGCTAAGTCATCCCAATGCACATCTGCTGCACACACCGTTTGTATTTAACCCTTTCTTTTCAACAGGTGCTTCTAAGGTATATGGCTTGAGGTAGTTGCATGCATAGAAATTGAAAATATACCACAAGACGAAATAGTAAGACTACCAGGAGATGCAGAAATAGTAAACACCTGCTAGGTTTGGATTTTTTTTTCCCCAGGGTATTTTCTAGAATGAAGTGGTCATCCTAGACAGCCCCACCAAGATGCAAGGCAGGGTTAGTAAGTGGTGCAGTAGCCTGGAACAAGGGTGGGCCCCTCAGAGACCGGTGCAGCTCAGGTGCCTCTTCCTGCATGTTAAAGAAGCAAAATCTACCATGTAGAAAGGTGAAGAAAAGAGGGCTCTGAGGAGAGGCTGTGCTGCCAAAGGCTGGGTTTGGAGGCAGCATGCTCTGGAGAGGACAGCAGAGAGGAAGGCAGAACTGGCTGCCTCCTCCTTGTGTGCCACATGTAGCTCTGGGCACATATCACAGGTGATCTTTTGATTTCCTTGTAAACTGGGGCTGATAGAACTTACCTAACTGTCTCTTTCACAAGGTTTTGGAGAAGGCTGGTTATTTTATTAGGAGTAATTTATCATGATGACTCCTATGTAGAGTACTTCTTGGAGGCAAGCCCTAGTAGGCAAGCTCTAAACTTGCCTTTAGACATGAGTGCTGTTCAAAGTCCTGCAGGACCTGGGAAGGGCAGGGAGGAAAGTGTCTGCCTGAAGCTGTGGGCTACTGGCAGAACTGAAAAGTGGACTGCAGCTGTTCCATCTGGGAAATGCTCTGTAAGTATGGAATGATATAAGAAATTGTTGACCCTGAAAATCAGGAAACAGGCTGGACTGGCTCATCCCTCACGTGACTGGGCACTCCCTTCTGATTATTACCTGGGGCTGTGATAGCAAAGAACAGGAATGCAGTCAGGGTGTCACAGAAGGCTCTGACCTGGGCTCTCTAGATGTGTGCTGGATGGTCTCAACACCTCCCTGCTGCTCTTGAGAGCTGCAAAAACTGAGATGAAAGGCAGAGTATCGTGCTGCAACTCCAGCAGAAGCTCATCTGCACACAGAAACAATGCTTGTAGGTCAGCTCTTCATACCAGTTTTGTGATTCCAATTATTTGGCAAAGAGGAAAAAAACAAGTGATTATAAACACTAAATCCCCCTGACCTGGGCTGTGGAAGATGTTTCAGTTGGTAAGTTCTAATGGCCTCACCATGGAAGTGAGACTGGCAAATTGAGGCTGGGAGTCCCAAGGGCAGTACAGATTCCCCAACCACTTGTGGAAGCAGTTGTGATCGCTGTACTTTCCCTCACACGCAGAACAACCTCAGAGAGCTTATGCATAAAGATAGGAGAAACAAAAAGCCGCTGGCAAAAAGAGACAACAAAAGCCTTCAGAAGACACTCTCTTATCTGCAGTTTGCACTCAAATAACCCCAAATGACTGCTTATCTGTAGCAACAATGGAGTTCTTACCGATTTAAAAGTGGGAAAAATAAACCCCAACAACCCAGCCCTGGAGGGCTTATCGAGTTACTCGGGTAGCTGTTCTGCAGTCATGTCAGGAAGAGAGCAATGATGAGGTCATAGAGAAAATGCAGTGTTTTTCTGTCAGTGGGAATGAAGGATCGCCTTTGCTAAACTCAGGTGAAAATCTGAAATATTGACATGTTTGGGTTGTGCAGGGCTGAGATCTCAGCACTTGGAATTCACAGCAAAATGGCCACCAATATTCGCACAGAATGGGGCTGTTTAAAGATGCTGGGATAAAGGAGTGTGAACGCTTCTGTGCTGGAATAGGAGTTTCAGAACCCACGCCAGCTCGCAGTGAAGGCTGCAAACGAGGAGCACTGATGTTAGAGCAGTGCTTATTTCCTGTTGCCTGTGGACTTCATCCAGTGCCTCAAAGTCTTGCAAAAGCTCCCAGCTGACTTGTGTCTAAACCAATGCTGTTTCTGCCCAAACCGAGGCGTGGTTTTATGCCATTCTCCCCCAGTCACATGCAGAGCATGCTCCCGTGAGCCAGGGAGGGACACAGACTCACTGAATTTATCAAAAGCCAAAGGATATGGTCACACCTGAAACTCAGCATTTTATGTCACTTTTAGTGGCATCCCCTGTGCCTTAAAGTGACACAAGAGGGAGAAAACAGCTGCCCAGGAACATTGTGCAATTCTGCATTTTCTCCCAGTCCGGGAAATTACTTAAGTAAGAAACTGAGCCGGTTGGGCCAATGTGTTTATTGCTACTTGTTTTGGCGTGCAGCCAGTACCCAGATGAAGCCGTTCCCCCGGGGCTGTAAATCCCTGCTCTCCTCCTGGCACAGCAGCACCGGCTGTGGTTCCGCAGCAGCAGCGGCGATGCCAGATGGTGCTGAGGTAACAGGCGGGGGCTCCCCGCGGCAGGCTCGGGGTACCCGCCCACCCTGGGGGGCTCCCAGGGGCTGCCCGGCGCTCTCCGGGCGCTGCGGGGGCCCGGGGCTGTCCCTTGTCCCCTCGCAGCCCGGGCTGCAGCGGCACCTGCCCGGCGCTCTGGTGCCCTCTGCAGCCGCTGGGCCGGGGCTCCTGCGGGCAATGAAAATCGGTAATCCTGCCGGAGACAGCTGTTTTCGTTAGATTAATTTTCGTTAGATTAACTTCACACGCTGGTGCTCCCCCGGCCCGAGCCGCCCGCGACAGAGGGAATGGTGCAGCCACGGATGTGATTTCTGTAGAACAGCCTGGAGACAGATCCTTCTGCTCTACGGCTGAGCCGCGGGCAGCACAGATAAGGGACCTGCCTGCTTTCGATGCACATAAATCAAGAGCAGAATAACAGCAGCACAGGCACGCTGAGAGCCAGCCCCCCTGTGCTCCCCTGCCTCTTGTGTCCAGGGGCAGTTTCACCCACAAGGAACACTTACAGTGGGGGCAAATGCAAGCTGCTCCCCTCACATCAAGTCCTGCTTACACAAGCCTCTTGCATCTCCTGTGGGCCTGTCATTTATGAACCTGAATATTCTGCTCTTCATTGCGCTATGCATTTATTCATGGCATTGCCCTGGGAGCCTCAGTTGTGGTCTGCCTCCCCACTGTTTGATTCACTAAGGAATAGAGGAATAGAGTTAGGTACAGATCCAGAATAAGAAAATTATTCTTGCCCCAAAACATTTAAAACCCATACTTTCGTGTGTTATAAAATAGCAGAGGTGTGTATAATTTCTTAACAGACTCACTGCATAAATCTTTGTCAAATCTACTTTCTCTCACAGCCTGTGAGAGTGTATGGTTTCTGATTGTGGGCATGATGAAATTAAATACATTCCTAGTGATTGAGAACAACCTGAATGGAATGGTACCTATCCTTCCACCTACCCAGTCCACCCCTACGGAGAACTGAAATGGAGAGGTAAATGGTGGGAGTGACCTCAGACCATCTCAACTACACAGTAACAATCCCAATGACATACTGTTTCAGGTGGCTGCTTTATGGAATTGGCTCTTATCACTGGAGTCCTGTGCAGTAACATAGTCTCTGTTGGAGAACTTGGTTTCAGGTCTTTCCCTGCCTCGTTTTCCTGTCGTTGAAGTTGTTATTTTTATTTTAAATGCAGCTATTCTAAAATCATTGCTAATGTCCTGCATTGCAGTATCCTCCTTTCCTCAAAGGTTCAGCTGCCAGTAGAAATTGACTTTGATGTTGGTAGTGCAGCTTTGTCTGGAGCCCCTGTTGTGTAGGTCAGAGCATCTCTGTTCTGAAAAAGGAGCTCATGGGGGTGGCTGCTGCTTAAGCCCAGGTGTTGTCAGAGGAAGAGGATGTTGGATCTCTTGGGCCCAGCTCATCTCTTTGAAGTCACTTCAGGCTGGTGGCCAGCTGTCAGCCATGCAGGGCTCTGCAGGAGTCTGTTTGTAGCAGGCAGATGTGTCATTCAGCAGCCACGATGCACACTTGTCCTGTGCCCCCAGGCACTCTTGGCATCCCTCCTTTCCTGTGCAGCCAGAGCTTCGTGGCACCCTGGGGACCCTGCAGTTAAAGCCCCTCTGTGTCAGTGCTGGGGAATCCTGATGGGAAGATTCTTCCTGAAGTGTGTTCTGAACACTGCTTGAACAGTGCCTCTGCTGAGCCTTAGTCTGAGCAAAATGCTCCTGCTTCTGCCTGACCATGAAAACAGCTCCTCTGGGTGCCTGCTGGATGCTGGGGGATGTGGAGCACACCCCTTTGGCTGGACCTTGGTCTGTGGTGAGTTCAAGCCCAGACAGTGCTGAGGACAGCTCATTGCTGGGAGGGGAGCACAGCAGCCAGCAAGAAGCCAGGAATTTTATTGCAAACTGAAACTTCAGGGCAGTTTTGCAATGCAAGAACACTGACCCTGCTTAGCCACGAGGAGATTTTGTGCCCTGTAATCCCACACTGATCTGGATTACTTTTTTATTTAAAGAAACTGACCTCCAGTAGACACAGCAGGTCTCTCTGGCCCAGCAAGCAAGTCCTGAGCACAAGAACAGAAACAAAAGTTCTAACTAATAAAACAAATGGTGGAGACCACTATTGTGCCTCAATAAAAATGCCAAGGAGAGCAGTGTCTCCCATAGGTCTTGACATTTTATTAGTAGATTAAGTCATTTAGCTAGTCTTCTTAATTCTTTTTTTGAATTAATAAATTAAAGGTTACCAAATGCTCAGCACATTTGCTTAGAAAGAGGCCATCATTAAAATGCTGCCTTCTCTTTCCAGCAGGCAGCCTCGTTTCTTTTGGGTTTAAAGAAAATGCACACCTCCATAATGCAATTTTAACCAAGCAAAGCTGGCTTACATCTCTGGTGTGACACTCCATGTGTGACTCTGGGTAAGGTACCCAGCTCCTCTGTGTTTCAAACGTATTCCAGAACTTCTCCACCTCCCAAAGGTGTTCTGGCCTCAAAGCCAGGTGATGCTCAGATGTGTTATGAACGAGGCCATGAGGGTCATGACATGCAGGAGTAAATGGGAGGTGAGAATGTCCAAGGCAGAGTTGTTCTGAAGCTGGAAGCCTGTGAAGTGGTGATTGGCAGCTTTATTGTGTTTGGGACAATTCCAGAAAACAATTCTTCATTACTTGCTCAAAAGCAGTTTTTCCACTCTTCCTTAAGCCAGGAATCAGTCTGGTCTTCCCAGAAGTGATGAAAATAAGCAGGTTAACTGAAACTCTGCTAACACTTCACTTTACTTGGCAGAGTAAAAGGACTCTGCAATGCAGCCCCAGCAAAGAGCTGCAGGACTGTTCACAGGCCCAGGGAAACACAGCTGCAGATGTCACGTGAGCAGGTTCAGAAGAGGAAACCAAGTGTTGATAGATGCCAGTGTGCAGGCCCTGCTGTCACGCTCTGGTGACTCACCCCAGTGGATCAAGACAGGCCTGGAAAGCCGAGCTAATTTGTCATTTCCTTCCTCTTCCTCTCCCAGGGCAGCAGGTCACAGGGCCCCTCTGACCTTTAGCCTCTGAAGGGATGAGAGACTAAAGAGCTGACAGAGGTGTGTGTTCAGGGAAAGAAAGCATCAAAGGCTTACATTTATTTGCTTTTCTGGCACTCCTTGTGTTTCATGCATTGGCTCTTTTCTAATTAAATCCGGAGAAACAAAAGAAGTCCGAGGTTTCTCTCCCAGAGCTCTTTCATGCTCGGTGCTGCTGTTTGCAGTGAACGCAGGCATCTCCCACTGATGAGAGCACAGCACTGATGAGACAGAAATTCCCACCCAGCTCATCTTCTTTCTCTATCGCTGACAAATTCGACCTGCAGCAGGAAGCGAGGCACTGATATGATGCAGCGTGGAGGTGCTGCAGGAATCTCCCCTCCAAACCCGGGCCAAGCTGCGAATCCCCCTGCAGACACTCCCGCGGGGGTTATTGCAGGCTGGAGGAGCCGCTTTGCTCCTCCTGGCCCCGAGTCTGCCTTCGAGCAGGACACGGGGAGGCAGCGGTGAGCGCCACGGCCGCCTGCCGGGACCGGGGTGGGGCGCGAGCCCACGCGTGCAGAACTGCGCCAGTGCTCAGGTGTGCAGAGCTGCGCGTGCGCGCGTGCTCAGGTGTGCAGAGCTGCGCGTGCCCAGGTGTGCAGAACTGCGCGTGCGCGCGTGCTCAGGTGTGCAGAACTGCGCGTGCGCGCGTGCCCAGGTGCGCAGTGCCGCGCGTGCCCAGGTGCGCAGTGCCGCGCGTGCCCGGCAGAGGGCGCCGCACAGCCGGCAGCCCGGAGCCCCTCCCGGCATTTGGGGCTGGTGAAGGATTTGGGGTTTGGGGAAGGGGTTTGGGTTTCCTCCCCTTCCTGCCCTCCCAGGCCTTTCTCTTCAGGCACGAGGGTACAGCAACAAGCCAAACCAATTCCAGCTTTCCAGGAGGAAAGAACAGAACTAATCAGACATCTTGTTCTCAAACATTTCTCTAGAAATACAACAGAATTTTGCTCCTCTTGCTTTGAGAAGGGATTGAGCTCAGATCACTTTGCTCTGGAAATTGAACATTTCAGAGCATTGGTACCTGGTGGGAAACCACAAGGCCAGAGTTTGAAAGAGCAGAGAAAATCGAGGCAGCAGCAGAACTGCATCTGTGCTGAACGAAGGCAAGCCTCTGGAGCAGGCCCTGCAGACTGACCATCAGGAACTGCCTTTACATTTGACATTTGTTTGGAAAGTGTGATAGGCCTGTGCCAAAGGGACTTTCTGACCACATCAGGGAGGAAAAACAGATTCTGAGGTTGGCCACAGTTTTCTTTAGAATCCCTTTCTGTGCCTCATTTATTTACCTCTAAGTGAGGGATTATGTTTTCTGTTCACGTCTTTGCCTCTTGTCTGTTTAACTTAGGAGTTGTTTGGATTAGAGAGACTTCTTTATTAAAGGCTTGGATGCTACTGTAGTGCACAAATGAAGATAATTCAAACATTACCATGTTCCCATAAATACTCCAAATGTTATTATCCTTACATTTCTCCATAAATGCTAGAGAGTTATGATTTGTTTAAAGTGTGATTTAAGATAATTGGTTAGTCAGAATACTGGTTTGTTTCTGAATAATATGTAGTTAATAATATCTGCTGTTGAAGCCAAGAACTATTATAGATTCCAGAAAAAAAACAGGCAAAAAAAAAAAAACCCTCAACATCATATTTCTTATGAATTACTAGACGGAAGTGGTACTAAAAAGAGGAAACCCTTCTCACCACAGCACAGTGCACAGAATAATGTCTTCCCAGACAATGTATGAGGATCCCTGTTCAGGGCAGTTTTCTTGGGCAAAGAGCTCCATAGGAAAAGTGTAATTTCAGAAGTCCTCCACGACACAGATGGACATCTTGAATTCATTTCAATTGCAGTCTCCTGCCAAAAGAGCTCATGATCTGGCCCGTACCCTGCTGTGGACAGTAGCAGTTCTGTCTGAATCGAGCCCTCTGTGTCTGATGGACACAGAGCTGAGCTGCACAGAGCTGCTGGGCAGGGTCTGACCCTGTGTGTGTGACTGCCCAGGGCAGGGGCTGGGCTGGGGTTCAGGGGTTGCAGTAGAAGCTGCAACATTTGTGTTGGCCAAATGCCATCCTGGCAGCTCTTCACCAAACACAAACCTGTGAGCAGGTCAGTCCACTTCCAGCTTCTCTAATGTCTCATGATGCAGTGGGCACAGTCAATAAACCTGGGGATGCCAAGGGTCTTTGCACCTTCCCCCAGGAGGTAAATGCCCTCCCGGTTGCTGCCTTCCCAGTGCAGTGTTGTCACTGTGCAAGCACCGAGCTTTTCCCAGGCTCCAGAATAACCCCTGGCAGGGAGTTACACTGTGTGAGTTACACACAGACACACATGGATGGAGACACTCACCCCCACATCAACGCACAGAGATAGACATGTGTGTATCTCAAACTTCCCTTGCTTTGTTGCAAGCCTTTGCTATGAATATGCTTCATTAGAGCCTGGTCAGTTGTTGTTCAGATTATTGCCATGGTGGACTCTGTTTAATTAGATTTTTATTTGTAATGTTGTGCTGGAGTCGAGTCAGGAGAGGATTCTCTAGGCAGCAGATCAAACTCATCTATGAGAGCATTGAGGTCAGAGAAATGGCAAACTGCAGGCCAGATGTAGTGCTGATTTATACAATCACAGAAGCAGCATGCCACCCCTAGCTCCTGTTTGTTCTCAGAGTGTGCCACTGGAGGCGCTTCACTGAGTATCAGAACTATCTGAACTTCTGGGATCAGTGGCAAACCACGTGGCAAGTTCAAACCTTCCTTAGAGGCCAGGTGGCCTTGGGGCTGTGTCACAGACCTGTTGGAAGGCAGGGAGGGGACTTTCTCAGCTGCTCCTTTTCCTTCCGTGCCAGTGACCTGACAAAAACCAGCACAGCTCTCTGGAGTGGGGCAGCAGCAAACACACATCTCAGTCTTGTGACACGCCACATCGGGACCAAAGTTCTGCCCAAACTCTTCTCACTGCTGTTATCTGCGGTGGACCTTGGAATTTTTTTTGGTTTTTTTCCTTTCCACTGATGCAATTAAGATGAAGCAATATTTTAAGTCTTTCTTCTGGACTTGTTCCTTCTGCAGTGACCACAAGAAGCTGGTCATAATTAATTAAGTATCATCAAACACCCTAATGGCTCCTGGGCAGTTGCCCCAGAAGGTTTAAATTACATTGTTAATAATGTACACTGATAGATTTTTCCCCATCTAATTTCAGTTTAAGTTTTCCATCCTGGCATTTATTCTGGTACAAGAGTTTTACTACAATTGCTGTTGTATCAGGAAGCAGATTGAGACAGTCTTCCCAAATAAGTGCTTGCCTTTTGAAGCAGGAGGGGAGAGGAGCGCCTGAAGAAGTGGGCAGAACTCTCCAATTCAATGGGAGAAGTTCCTCCCGTTAGTGGGCAGGGGGCAGCAGGAGTTTGTGTAGGCTGAGAAGTGAACTCAGAGAGGGAGAGGGGTTGTGATTTCTGTCAGGGAACCCCAGTGCAGCAACTCTTATTAGAGCCTGTAAATAAATATTTTTCTCCTTGATGCAACAAAGCACTCACTAATAAAAGTGAGCATTGAGGAGCTTCTAATCTCATGTTAGAAACAAATCATATCTGCCCCAGAACTTCTGTCTGGAATTAGCTGGTTACACAAGGCATAACCTTGCTGATAACTAACAGTGTTATCATGACTTATCTGAAGTTTACTCTGGCTTTCTTTTGGTTCTAGTACATCAATAATTAGGGCTGTTCTGATCCAGCTCATTGCAGTGGGATTTGGGTGTGGAACAGTGTTTATAAAACAAATTTGTCCTTGTGCAGAAGCCAGCATCCCACAGAAACCCTGCCTGCCTTACTCAGGTGGTTCTAATCTGAAATAATTACTTGGATAAACAGTTTCTGCCTGACACCTCTACCAGATTTCCCATGGGATCTTACATAACCTCTGTCCTTTACGAGACTATTGTAATATAGAAGGAAAAGGTCACGGGATTCATCCACCCTGTTTCCTAAGTGCTCCAATGGAAGTCCTCATCCAGCACTGGAACAACAAACCCTACACACTACTTAGCAGTGTTATTCACTCATGATTCAACTAAAATGCCATATGTGAATGTGGAAAAGAGAGTTGTCAGAGTATTCCAGAGAAACTTCCTTGTGGCTGAAGCTCCAGTTTTCTCTTGGGCTTGCGTCTCTCGCTCCATCACTGTTTAAGGTGGCCACTGCAGGCACAGGCCACTCTGTCCCTGCATCCTGAGCCCTCCTTCCCCCTGCCCCCCACCTGAGGGCCAGCCTGGATGGGTCGTGGGGACAGAGCTCGTTTGTAGCTCCATGGCATTCTCCTTTGCTTGTTCCCTTTCCCCCTGACAGCAGTTACTGAACTCCAGCTGGGAGGAGCTGTGGGCCTCCCCCTGCTGAAGGGCCCAGCTCTGTGCTGTGCTCACAGCTGGAGCTGCTGGGGAGGGTGGGGATCAGGCCTCACCTTGTGGTGTCCCACCATGGCAGGAAGAGGCTTGCAAACGTGGCACATTATTATAAATAGCCTCACTAATGAGGAAAGCTTGTGTACTTGTCTAACACTATCATTTGTGTCCTGGGAGAAAGGTTAGAGCAAACAGAGGAACTCCTGCAGGCAGAGCAGGGAGAAGCAGCTTTCAGAGGTGGTGAAAAGGGGAGCTGGGATGTTGTTTTCTTCCTCCACTTCCATAAATCAGAGCTTTTGGTGAACACAGCCTGTGGGGACCCTTCAGTAAGCCCCTCCTGCAAGATGCCACATTGAAGTCCTACTTGCTGACCCAAGGCTGGAACTGTGATCTTGCAGAAACAGGCTCATGGCAAGCCCAGCTTTTAGCTCAGCTCATGAAGGTGCTTAAATAAGCAGATTTGCAGCTCACACATGCTTATAACACTGCCACTGCTTCAAAGAGCTCTGTAAGCATCTGTCTGGGAGCACAACCCAGGCCTCACCAGCTCAGCCTGGAACGCTGCAGCCAGACAGTGTTGATAAATCAGTCACCAGATGAGATACCAGAAAACTTTTATACAAGCTTTTAATACAAAATTCAACAAAAATATATATAATCAGGCATTTTATGCAATGCATACATTCTTTATATCTGCAGGTACAGATAAATAACAGAAGGCAAAACCAAGTATTTTGCTTATCTTTGGCCATTAACCAATAATCACCCCCAAACAGATATTATAGGGTTAAAGGATAATAAACTGAGTCTGCAAATGTCTCTCATTACAGACACAGTATCAGGCAAAAATACAGTAGTCAGATTTTCAGAAATGTAAGGAAATAGTTCTCTAACACTGCCCAATACTGAAATTTCACCTGGTTTGCTGCTATGGAGCATAAGGCCTTCAGCTGACTCAGGCATGGTCCTGGGTTACCTCAGATACACTGCACCCCTTTTAACCTCCTGCCCTTCCCCACACACTGCTCTCTACAAAGCCACGCTGCACCTCTCACAAATAAACTAGCACAAAGTCTGACCTGGGGGCAGCTTTCTGCACCCCAACCAATGTACAGAAGGAAGCTTAACTGCTGTGTAAGTCAATAGTTTTCCTACCTCAGTGTGCCAGAACAGCTGTCCTTCCACTTACAGCTCAGATGCATCACGGCTCTACCAAAGCAATATATACATGAGACACATGAAAAATCATACAAGCAATTTTTAAAGGTACACTGATAACATGTAGCAGCTTATGTCTATATATGTACATGTTTTCACAGTTACAATTTAGAAAATTGAGAACACCAGGAATACTTCTACTGTGTTTTCTATAAATAGTAAAAAAAATTACCTGTCAGGCATTTTGATAAAATAGTATTTAGGTTATCACTTTAAATAGCTCTTGAAAACCTGTAGAGTTTTAAGCTTAAAGGCTGTACAGTTTGAGGATTCTGTAAAGTGTTTGTAGCCAGTTTCAGCAGCTGGGCCACCTCCCAGTTGTCGGTTTCGTTTTTTTGTTTTCTTCTCAAATAACTCAAATCTGGTAACAAAGGAACTCCACCACTTTGGCCGGGATAGGCAAGTTCTTGACCTGGCTGGTGGGCATCACCCTGCGGATGGCCATGCGACACAGGTGCTGCAGGCTGGACACCTGGCTCGGGGTTGCCCAGAAGTACACGCTGCCATCCTGGGTCCTGCACAAAACCCACAAAACCCTCCGGGTTATTCCACAGGAACCAGCTCAGCCTGCTACCAACTCACACACACAGCTAGGTAGGGGACTTGCTGGGGCTCAGTTCCAGCTGCTCCCGATCCTGATTTACTCCAGTTCCTATTCTAAACTACAGCAGCACAATAAGCAACTTGTCTATGCAAAGGGAGCAGATCTCCCAGCAGCTACTGCTGTGCCACCTCACACACAACAACTGCCCTCAGCTATCTGATGGGCTTCTTCCAGTCCTCATGTTTTGGGTCTCTCACATATTTATTTTCAAAGATAAGAAATGAGTTTATCAGCTGATTGATTTTACTGCTACTCCAGGCATGTTTAAACAAACAGTACCAGTCAGAAGCACCAGGCTGCAAGTCAGAACTGAAGATTTTCAGAACACTGAGCCACTGTTTTCAATCTCTTGTGTTACCTTCATATTTCAGAAAGGAAAAGAAGCCTATACTTGCCCTGCAGCCAGAACACTGCCATCAGTAGAGAAAGTACAGCAGAGTCCATTGTTCAGAGGTGCAACTTGTACAGGGTATTCTTCATCAATTCTCCAGAACCTCACCATTCTGAGGGGGAAGGACAACACAGGAAGTTATCAGAGCGGGTTTTTAACTGTGCTTGGTGTTTTCTGTGCGCTGCACCGTGCTGACGGTGCTGAGAGGCTCCTGTGCCAGGGCAGGAAGGCAGCAGGGGCAGCAGCCCCGTGCCCACACTCACTTGTCGTCGGCCAGGCTGGCCACGTGCAGCCCGTCGTGGCTGAAGCACACGGAGCGCACCCAGCGGTCGTTGGCGCCGCCCGCGAAGATGGGCGTGGGCGGGGGGAACAGGTGCCTGCGGGAAAATGGACAGAGCCACGCTCAGGGACACGGCCTCAGCCAGGACAGCAGAGCTCAGGCACTCACACACAAACAGCGCCAGCTCCCCACGGGTTCGGCAGCGGGGACTGAACTGCCGCGTGCTCTTCGGCCTTGCTCAACAACTCAGCACACACTAAAATACCAGTGCTGCACTGCACTGGTATTAACTCTCTCTCAGATGGAAGAACAACCGCCAGCCTCTGCCACTTTAGGACTTCCATCAGCCACTGGTCATTTCCAAGTGCGCTCTGGGAGACAGTTTCCAGATTTGAGTGCTCTACTTACCCAAATTCCCTAAGGATCACTCCAATATGTGGATCCCAGACATAGACTCGAGTATCATAAGATGCAGTAGCCAGTAACGCTCCATCAGGAGAGAACTCACAAGCTACAACATCATTGTGATGGCCTTCAAGTTTCCGTAGCATGGAGTATTTATCCATATCCCAGAGGAACACCTGCAATTAAATGAGCTGATGTTATAGCTCTGCTCAGAGAGGCAATGAAGCATTTAATTTGTTTTTTAAGTATAGCTAGTCTTATTTAGGATTATACTAAAATCAGGTATTATGAATTACTACAATTAAGAAATATGCTCAGTGTCATATTCAGATTAAAATCAAGGTTTTTTAAAAAATAATTAAAGCAGACATGCAAGTTCTAACTCAAATTTGTTAAATGTTATTAACAAAATAAGCCAAAATATAAGATAAAGGCAACACAATTTAACCATGTAGCTTACTGAAATTCATGTATTACAAAACTATTTTATTAAAATATTCAGAAATAAATAGGGTTAAACTCTACAGTCCCCTCTTTTCAGTAACTACCAAAATTTTAAGAAATATACAGACAGAAAATGTAAGGTTAACATATTGTTACTCCAGTGGCATCCCTTTAAGATCACTTGTTTACAATTGCTTGGATCACCAACGTCAGCCTAGGAAGAGAAACAGATACTGCAAGCAAAAAGAATTTTCACAGCCAAAAGTTATGTCTTTGGCAAAACAACAGGGAAGTCTAACCACATTATTAGAAAGAATTTAGTCATTTAAAATCAAGTCAACAGTAACAAACAACATTAATATTACAATTTACCCAACTAATTGCACAGTATATTGTAAGAATTCATTAATTCAATATTACAGTATTTTACATGCAATTATATATCATATATTATCAAAATAAGGACTGTGCAGAATTACTTAATAGGAACTATCCATGTACTGCAGCATGGTTTTACAGGAATATAAGTCTTTAGCAAAAGCTGTTATGTCCCTCAAAGCACTCACTAGTGGCCTTGATTTCTCCCTTGACAGTTTTACTGCACAGGTTAAATTCTGACATCTTAGATAAATTTATGTTTGACCAAAACAAACTCAGCCTTAGTGCCTCCCATACCGCCTGACTCTGAACCATTTTACAGTCAGTTATAAACACGTTCACCAATTTTTCCAAGGAGACCCCAACATTCTATAAAACTGGAAACTAAGTTTGAGGAGTCAGTGTGTTTCACTGCTGTGAAAATTATTAAAAAAAAAAAAAAAACAACAACAAAAAAAAAAAAAAAAAAAAAAAAAAAGCAAGCAAGCAAGCAGACAGTGGACATGGAGCAGCACCTGCGTACGTACAGGACCCCTTGCAGCCGAGGGCAAGGTTACTTCGTCCTACGGTACAGACGGTACAGCTCGCCGGGCTGGCGGCCAGAGCTGCCACTCTCTGCCCGCCAACACCACTGTGCTCCTCAGAGTGGTGCCAGCTTAACTCAATCACACCAATATTGCTGCCACCACCTGTGACAGGGAAAGCAAGAAGCTTATGGAAAACACACAGCCTCCAGACAGCAATGTACACATCCCCCTCTGCTCCTAGAGAGCCAAACCCCAGAGCTCGGCTGCGCTCACCACCACGGACAATGCCTCTGAGCACTCGCACAGGAGTGATGGCCAGTGCCCCAGCTGGGCTTCTGAGGCTCCACTACACTGCCTACAGAGCCCCTGGAACCAGGCTCAACTCCTTTTCTGGTTTGCCCTAACTCTTCAGTGCCAGGAGTAGCTTATGGCATACATGCGTTACCTGCACTGCTTTCAGTTCTCTAGCAGGGCTTTAGGATGGAAGCCAAACCAGTGTGCGCCTCTTCCCTCTAACTCTTAGATACTACTGCCATTGGTAGGGGAAAACAGGGAGAAATGTTTTTGTTCAGCAGGAGATGCCCTGACTGGCTCCATCTTTGGGAAGTCTTTCTCATTGAGCACGAAACAGGAAGGACAAAATCAAAACCAAAATAGTTTTATGCATTAATCTAAGTATCTTTTAACACTGGCAGCTTTAGTGGTCTTTGTTTTATGCCGTGACCCTGTGCAGACCTATTTCTCCACACTTACAGCCTCTTCAACTAAAAGCAGTGCAAGTTCCATTCACAAATCAGGGTCTCAATGCACCATTTGCCAGTTTAATTTCATGCACTTTCACATCATCATCAAACATTAGAAGTTCATGACACCGAGCACAAGCTTAATGTTACTTAGATTTAAAATGATTATGCACACAATTCAGGAGAATTAAGGAACAAGAAACTCTGACACATACTGCTTTACTAGCTCCAACAGAACAGAGGATGGAGGAGTCTGGGGAGAATGCACAGCCATACACCCAGTTCGGATGGCCTCTCAGCACCTTCATCATGTTTCCTAAACAGAAAGGCATTGCTGTAAGAATTGGTTAAGTATTACAAAGATGGGGAAGCTTTTCCAAGTTAGTTATTTCTTTGCGAAATTTTGTACTATTTTCCCAAAATACTTCTTGCAGAGTCATTCTACACAGAAATAAAACCCCTGCAATACAGCCTCTACTTCCATGTCCCTATTCAGAAAGGTCACTTCATGCACTTAGCCCAAAATCTGCTTCTGCCTCCAGGGCTCAGACAGATAAAGAATTCCAAGGGAATGCACAGTGAGTGACTAAAGAATTCCAAGTGCACAGTGAGTGACTAACCGAAGACAGTCAGTTTTTAAGCAATCCTGACCAAACTGAGTCTAGAGCAGTAAAAGAGGTGAGTACATGGGTGCTTCTCTCAGGTGTTGGAGCAGATAAAGCCCAGACATTACCATCATCTTTCAGGTCCCACACTCGCAGGGTTTTGTCTCTGGACGCAGACACGAGAATCAGACTGCCATCGGGGGCAAAGGTTAAATCTCTGACAACTTCTGTGTGGTCCATCAGGTTAAGGAGGAGTTTTCCTGTTACATGAGAACACCACAATTTAACTTGAAGGACTCCTGTACTTAGATCAAATGCTTTATGGATACAAATACTGAATATAAAATTACTGCATGTAAAGACAATTTTCTTTGTAGAAATGCTCCCTACAATGAGCAGCACATGGATCCTTTCACTCTCCTGTATCAAGAGGTAACTCCTGAGAAAGTTACAAAATCTATATACTAGAACCTCAGAAATAAGGCCAGACTTGTCTTTTGATGGACATACCTGTTCAAAGCTTCAATTTACAAGGACAGATTACTGAATAGTCATTATTTTTCTTAACTGAGTACTCTCCAACCAAGCAGCTGTGCTACCACAACAGTGAAAGTCCCTAAATTCAGATTCAATCTTTTTGAGTCATTCATTTTCTTTTTAAAACGATTAAAGGTCCTCATCAACATAAACCAGCAATTTCATGCTTTTAAGGCACGGTAAAACTAGGAAGACTATTAAGTAAACAACCAATGTACGTACACACACAATTATTTTGTGTCTTCCATCTCTCACATCTCAAAGCATGACGTGCCTCTCTTGTTCCTTTGGCAATTTTTCATTACTTCTAGTTGCAGGAGCTCACGTTTTTTAATATTTTGTCATTTGTATTGAAGGTTCAGTTCCCAATTACAATTCTATAACCGATTCCTGGTGCGTACCAACAATATTATCTCTGCAAAACGTGTGAGCTGGCACCTGAGCGCGACAAGGAACGTCTGGACAACGCTCTCAGGGCCACGGTGGCAGTGCTGGGCTGCCCTGGGGCGGTCCAGGAGCCGGGCTGGGCGCTCCCCGCGTGTCCCTGCAGCTCAGGGTCCCCGCTGTGCCCTCAGCTCCTCTGCACTCACCCGTGTAGACGTCCCAGATCTTGATGCGGCCGTTGTTGAGGCCGGTGGCGAGGAGCAGCTGGTCCTGCCCGAACTTGAAGCGGTGCCACTCAATGTTGACGCAGCGGCTCTGCTTCTCGGGCACCGAGGAGCCGAAGGCCAGGCTCCACACGATGTCCCCGCAGTCGATGATGTGCTCGCAGGGCCTGTTCTTCTGGCCGCCCTCGCTGCTCTGCCGCGGCAGCCGCGTGCCGGCAGCGTTTGCGCCATTCTTGGTGCCGTGCAGCAGGCTGCAAGACAGCACAAAGCACGCTGCAGCACAAGGTACAGCCAAAACCAAACCTTTCTTCAAGGTCTAATGGAACCTGGGAGTCGTCACGATGGACATCTCTGAGGTGCAAAACGGTGCATCTTTACTTTAAAATTATAAAAGTGGCTTTTGCTGATAACTGAGAAAAATGACCAGCACCTGGAAACCTTCCAACACAAAATAATACTAACACTCTGTATACAGTTTTACTTCTGTGGAGAGCACGATACCAACTTAATCTACTGCAAAATCCAACAGTTTCAAAGCATTTACAGAAAAATGAGCCACAATAAATTTCTAGGATTTTCTGCTAAAGAGTTACTGAGTGTCCAGCACATGGAAAACAATTAACCACCCCCAAAAGGGGGGAAAAAATGGGTTAGAGAAACGTAACCAGCTACAAAACTGCAGTGGCCAGCTACCAACTTCGCTAACATGCAACCTGCAAGTGCCAATAAAATGTGTGTTTTGGAACTCCACTTGCATTCGAACAAGGATGATAAGGAAAGAGGTCTGACTTTAAGTAAATTCCTAAAAGATAAAGCCAAACAGCATCATGATAGGAAGTGTAAAGGGCCAGATCACCCTACGTCTCTAAATTCCCTTTTCATTCTAACTTCCTCTTATTTTAGAGTGTGTGAATTAATTAACAAGTCACTCCTACACAGGCTTTGTGAGGCTGCAATAGTTGTTCCTCTTGCTGGCCACACAGGAAGAGACAGAACAGCTGTTATTTTAAGGAATTCATTTCTCCCAAGCCTAGAAGACCAATGCATGCGTTTTAATCGATTTGAAGCTATCTCCTGTTTTCCAGGTGCACCGAAAGCCATAGCGGTTTGTCTTACAAGTTGTTGAGGCACTGTGCCCAGGGGACCAGCTTCACTATGCGATGTCCCTGTGACCACGCCAGGTACGAGCCATCGGGAGCGAACGCGACCGTCCAGTTCTCCCTGCCGCACTTCTTGTCGAAGGGAGACGTGGGGGCCAGGAGCTCTCCTACCGTGCGCGACCGAGCTGGGGGGACAGAGGAGATCCGTGAGGGGAGGTCCGTGCAGCGCCTTACACCGGCGGCACGGGCAGCCGCGCGTCACCCTGCTTTGTTTCACGGCGATTAACGCCCCCGGGAGAGGGCCCGGTGTCACGGAACAACCCAGCAGGGCTGAGCCCCCGCAGGGAAACACGCGGTGCTGCTCGCGCTGTGCACGATGCCGCAGCCGGTGCGGTACGGGCCCGCGCCTGCCCACGGCCGGGAGAACGGGCCGGTGGTCGGGAAAGGCTCCGTGTGCCGGGCCGGGCTCCGTGTGCCGGGCCGGGCTCCGTGTGCCGGGCCGGGCTCCGTGTGCCGGGCCGGGCTCCGTGTGCCGGGCCGGGCTCCGTGTGCCGGGCCGGGCTCCGTGTGCCGGGATCCCGTCCGTTACCCGCGGGCAGCCCCGAGCGCGCTCCGCTGCGGGATGGGCTGAGCGCCCGCCCGCCCCCGCCCGAGCCCGGGCCCAGCCGGAGCCCGGCCGCGCTGCCCCCACCCGCCTCCCCGCTCACCGATAAGCTTCTCGTTGACACTCGGGGGAAAGCTGGCCATGGACGGGCGGCCTGAGGAGCGGCGGGTCTGCCACGGAGCGGGACGGGCGGGCGCGGGCGAGGCAAGATGGCGGCGGCGGGCGTTGGGGCGGGGCGGGGAGCGGAGCGCTCGGGGGGCCGGGCCGGGCTCCGGGGGAGCGGCTCTGCCGGCCCTGCCCTGCCCTGCCCTGCCCTGCCCGGCCCGGCTCGGCTCGGCTCGGCTCGGCCCGGCTCGGCCCTGCCCTGCCCTGCTCTGCTCTGCTCGGCCTCCCGGGACCCTGCCCTGCCCTGCCCGGCTCGGCTCGGCTCGGCTCGGCTCGGCTCTGCCCGCCCTGCTCGGCCCTGCCCTGCCCTGCTCGGCCTCCCGGGACCCTGCCCGGCCCTGCCCGCCCGCAGCCGTTCGAGCTCCTGCGCCCGGTCCTTTGCCCCTCCCGGCCGTGCTGCTGTCGCGGCTCGGTTCGCAGCCTGACCCTGTCCTCCCGCCGTGCGCCTCCCTGGTTCGGGGGCTGGAGGAGTCTCCTACTCTGTAGTGTTATTTTCTATACGAGTGTAGTTCAGCATTTAAATCCAGCAGCATCTGGTTTATGAAAAAATTTTGAATTTGCTGTTAAAGAAGTTGTTCACAAGGAACTTGGAGAAAGAGACCCTGAGAGCCCCTCATTCTCTCTGATTTTGTATTAACATCTCTATACATCTGTCTCTCCTTCCATTTCCTCTTTTCTCCTTTTGAATATTTAAATTCTGCCCCTCTATCGACGAAGTGACACTTCCTTGCTCTGTCTGGACATCAGAGAAGCACACAGCAGGATAATTAGCTGCAGATAATAACTGATTTCATTCCAAAGCAGTGGCCTCACTGGCAGGCACATTGCAATAGCCATGGGATCAGCTATTCAGCTGTAGCAAGAGCCAGGAATTACCCCAGCGTGAGCAAGGCCAGCAAAGCATTTTTGCAGTGACACAATGTCAAAGAGAGGAGCAGGGTGAAGCTCGGCGTGTTCTTGGTGATGTGAACCCTGGCATGGATTAGTGCTGGTTTGTATAAATTCCCCTAGCACACCCTAGCACTTATTTGAAGCAGCACAATCCTGTTCCTGCTCCGTCCATCCCCCACTGCCCGCTGAGGGAAGAGCCCTGAGCAGCTCTCTGCAGCTAATCCCTGGACAACTCCTTGGAGCAAGGCAGTCTTGAAGCCAGTGAATATTGTGAAATGCTGCTTGGAATTGCTCATGGGTTGGGGATGTGTGAGCTGGGCCAGCCCAGGGCTGAGCTGACTCACGTAAGGATTCTCTGGAGGGTCTGAGCTTTGCTCAGAGCCAGCACACGCTGCTGACCCTGGGGGCTCTTACAGCCAGCTTTGGCTTACTCAGCTTCACAGGGGTGTTACCACGCTGCTGCCTTTCTCACTTCTTTTTCTCCAGTCCACATTTTGTGCATTATGGACACAAAGGCAGAAAGGGATATGTAAAACCCCAGGGGTTTGCAAGCTTGTTAGAAATTGTTTGTTGTCACAGGCTGTCCTGGTGACATTGGTAGCGTCTTCTCTGTTCAGGAGGGACTGGAAGGGCTTGTCCTTGTGTCTGAAGCCAGAGAGGGAGGGATGAAAAGCTGTGTTCTGTCTGCAAGCTGCCAACTCATCCCCTCTGTTCAGTAAAATGTATCTGTCTGAAATTCAGTCTAAACTTGAGGAGATAAAGAAACCACATTTTCCTTCCTGGGCACTCTTGCTGTGTTTGTTTTCCTGGCAAGTGGTGTATGCAGATGATTTTTCAGATGATTTTTCAGTTCTTCCTGGGTGAGGTGTGGCTGTGGGATCCCAGGCTGTCACATACTGCCAAGGCCTGCAGCGAGTGGCTCAGGCTGATTTCTGGGTTTTCCATTATCTTCCTTTAGGGATGCAGCTGCCAAGCCTGCACAGGGCTGCTCAACTGGGAAGCTTACAAACTTGGTGCCATCTTTCTCCATCAAGTCTTTGCTCACTGCAATAAGCTTTCACAAGTGAAAGGGCTTTTGTCCTTTTTGCCTGTCCTGGAAATACCTTCAGGGTTCCAGGCTATGGAGCTTTTCCCCAGGCTGCTGGAGCACCAGGATCTGCTGTTTTCACATTCCTGTATTCTGACATGGTGAATTCAGTTCTACCCATTTTCTTTGCTTTGTCTTCTCTTTTTCAGGCCCACAAGTGATGTTTCTCCTCCTCACAGCTGTCATTCTATAAAGCACTCTTGGCAAATTAGTAACAGTTAGGTCCAGTCACACTTAAATCCAAGGTAGCTCATCTGTGCAATAGTGCTTGCCATTAAAAATTATGCTATTTTTAGTCTACACTGTTAATTATTCACAAGCTCCTGTTTGAGAACCTCTTGGGGAAGGAGAAAGTTCACCCTCAGGCCATGGAGGTGGAAGAGATGGTGAAAGGAAAACACAGAATGGAAGGAAGGAGATGGCAAAGAAGGTTGAGGAGGAAAAGAGCTCACAATGAAGTGAATGGTGAGCAGCAGAGGATTGAGACAGGAAAGTGCTGCCAGGAGTTGGACATCAATGATCCTTGTGGGTTCCTTCCAATTCAGGACATTCTGGGGTTCTGTGATCCTAGGGAGGTCCAAGTGGCAGCTGCCCCCAAGCTGAGGGGTTAAAAATTCAACATGCCTGTAAAGTAACAGCCCAGCCCTGCAAGGAGCTGTTAGAATGCATGGGACCTTGCACACAAGGCTTTGCCAGCTCTTGGTCTGTAAATACATTTTCAAAACTTTCATTTTCAAAACTCTCCCAGGGTGTCTCCCACCCCCCTTGCTGCAGTTGTGCCATGAGGTGCTGCTGGGCTGGCACCAAGCTGTTGCTTCGTTTCCCATCCTGTTGTGTGCCTGGTGGCTGCGAGCAGTATTGGCACCACTGTGGCCCTGGAGAGTTTGCAGTCTAAACAGACAAGGCAAACAGCAGCTGGGAGGAGGACTGGGGGATGAGGCCACTTTCTCAGGGTCATCATGGAGCAGTCAGGAGCATAACTGTGTGATTTTCCCACAGGCACCAGATAAGGCTGCCTCCCTTCCTGGAATTCTGGGCTGCCATTTCTCTCTCCCCTTTTGTCCATTGCTCTGTGACCTCTTTACCATTGCTTCTTGTGAAGAATTTTAGGTGATCCTAAATTGATGTACATCTGGTACTTAAGGAGTTAATTTCAAACGTCTGCTAAAAGAGTGTGCAGGGGAAAAGTTGCACAGATGGAATATCAGACCATGGGAATTTTTTCTGGTTTTTTTTGGTCTCATTGGGATTTTACAATTTTTGGAGCACATCTTTGGATATAGTAACTGGAGCAGATGGCTCAGTGTATGTGGGGAATTCAGTGCTTCCACGATGAGTAGCTGCACTGAAATAACAGAGACAGAATTTTGGGGTTTTTCCTTTTAGATTCAAACCATCCCTTCTCTGTAAGCCAGCCATGGGTGCCTTGTAAGGGAGCTGCTTGCAGAAATATCTGTGCTAAATTTACCCTGAGGGTACAAGAGGTCTTATCCCAGATGGCTGAAGAGACACTGAGAGTTTTGAGCTGTCCTAAACTAGAGCAGGAGGGAAGGAAGCTCTGCGAGTGCTGAGGAGCCGGGTGCTCAGTGCCCCAGGTCCCTCCAGGCATTGGCCAGAACAGGCTGGGATTGGGAAGCTGGTGTAAGACCAGAGGAATTCAAAGCAGTCACAGAACAAGTCAGAAAAAGGGCTGTGTCCTGGCCAGCTCTGAGTGTACAGATCACAAGACAGCAGAGAATGTTCTGAATTGTTCCAAACCCAAATGCTTTTGTGATAATATGAAATATTTACCTTATTTTAAATATCTGACCCAAGGCAGAACTCTACAGTGGTTGCTGCTAACCTGGGGTGCAAGCAGTATGAAACTGCTGAATATGTTCACAATGGAATGGAAAGAATACCAATTTTGGCTGTTGTGTTTTTTATTTTTTTTTTTTTTTTTTTTTTTAATGTCTTGGCATTAGACTATCAGGATTGCGCAAAC
The DNA here is from genome assembly GCF_027477595.1 of Haemorhous mexicanus. Taxonomy (NCBI): domain Eukaryota; kingdom Metazoa; phylum Chordata; class Aves; order Passeriformes; family Fringillidae; genus Haemorhous; species Haemorhous mexicanus. The sequence goes on along the minus strand of NC_082362.1, from coordinate 10,906,468 downwards.
AGAGGGAAAATCAATGGCGTGGAGGGTGTAAATGTCAATAAATCATCTATAAAGTCAATTTATAGAAAACCAGCTTGTGTTTAATAGGAAAAACAAATGGGTTAGACTCCCTACATTTTGTAGAGCAGATCAATAAAATAATCAGGACAGAAGAAGTCAGCTTGTTGGGAATTGCAGGGCTGTGTGTGACAGCTTCTGCCTGGAAACAGCCGAGGCTGCATTCCTGCTGCGGGGAGTTGGGAAAGAGCAGGTTGCTTATAGATAAAAGAGTGTTTGCTCACAGATCAAACAGCTCGAGGTGGGCCTGAGCTGGTGTTGAACTGAGCTTGAAAATATTTGGGTGGCTTGTGTCCAGCCCTGTTGCTACAGGGAACACATGCAGAGGACTACAGAGGAGGTGCAGAATCTGAGAGAAATGGACATTCTTTGAAAGAGGAGGTTGGACAAGCAAATTTCTCCTAGTCCCCATTTGCGAGTTGTGAAATTGCTGTAAATAGGTGTAAGAGGAGAGAACACAGAGCCTTCCCTTCTGTGGTACCCTGAGAAGTGTGGCTGTGCTTGGCCAGTGTGTGCAGGGTAAGGCTGGTGTCACCCTTGGTGGTCACACCCTGTGCACAGACACACAGGGAGGGAGCCACCAGCAGAGCTGTACCTTCCAGTGATGGCCTCTCCAGGTGTGGCTGAGCCCAGCTCTCTGTTCCTCACACTCCTGTGCAGGTGTGAGTGCAGGTCTGCTCACAGCTTTCTGGGGCTGGCAGAACACTCTGGGAAGAGACACAGTTAAACTCATACTGCAAATGGAGCTGTGATCCTGTGCTTGTGCCTTATGAGAGCACAGCCCATTCCATGGGGTAAAGGAATAAGCCACAGCACCACAGCCCCCCTGTTTGGCTGCCCCACACCACAGGCTTTGTTTCTTTATGTCTGTTCCTAAACAGCCCCGGGTGCAGAGGCGCCAGGGCTGTGCCTGTGTAATTCACCTCCTGCATCACCTTTCTCTGCACTGCTCATCTGGCTCTGATCAGCCAGCCAGGGTCACTCCAGTGAGTCTGAGAGCTCTTAAGGGAAGGCCCTGCCCTCTGCATTAACGTAATTGCAGGTTATTTGTGAGATTCCTTCCATGGCTTACTTCCTGAAGGTCTGGCACAGAAATCCGGTTTTGTAATTTGAGCTCTAACGAGTGGCTGGATGTAATTATGGGCTCCATTATCCCAGCAGCCTCTGGAGCATGGAAAGTAAAAGCTCAGTGTTGCCAGTAGCACTGAAAATACAGCAGTTGGCAGCTAATAATTCCCTTGTGCAAGCAGTCTGTGGGCAGTGTGTACACAGGTAGGACCCAGCTTCTCCGGGGCCGGCTCTGGTCTGTTTGTAAATATTTCCCAGAAGAAGCTGATGAGATTTCTGGTTATACTCCCATTATAGCTCTCCTGAAGGCACAGATTGCACACAAAATGTGTAACAAGTAAGATGAATAGGTTCCCCACTGAAGCAAAGCAGGATTTGGGGGAGCATAATGAACCTTTCTGCCAGGTGTCATAAATGGGGTTGAGCTGGACCTATGGACACAGGGTCAGCTGCAGAACAAAGGGACTCGTGGCTGGCTGAGCACAGGCTGCCAAGGCAGCTGAGCACTGGGGATGGCTCTGGGAGTGCTCTGGTCACTGAAGGCTGCATCCAGCTGGAGACAGGTCAGCAGCTGCCGGGCTCTGGGGAGGGGGCAGTCCAGAGGGGCCCTGCTCCAGGGGAGGCTGCTGCTCACCTCCACGATGTTGCCTGTTCCATCTTTTCAGGTTGCAGGGATGGGATTGCTTTCTCGTTGCTGCCTGTGCAGCACTAATTCCCAAGGTCTGGGATGCAGTGGGAGCCCTGGTAGGTCCCTGCAGTGCAAACAGCATGTCTGTAGTAAAGGCTGAGTAACACAACTCGGGTGGATGGTGATAAATCCACCACGTGGAGATCAAGCAGACTTACTCACACTCAATCTAAGTGTAGGTTCTAGTCTTTAAACTGCAGTTGGAATCCCTTCCATGCTCCTGGGTCAAAGCCCTCCAGCTCCCCCATGGCTCTATCCAGGCCCTGTTTTGGGCTGCATTTGAAAACTGTGATTTCTTTTTTTTTTTTTAATTTGAGATCCATATATGGAAGTAAAAGATGAATTGACCACTTGAATCCTGCCAGTCTAACACAAGAAAATACTTTAAATGCAATTCCATTACTTGATTTAGCTGGAGGAAGCTTGTGTGCTGCACCGGTGTAACCTTTTCCTTTCCTTCCTTACTGAGCCTGGAAGCATTGCCCTCTTGCCTTCTTTCTGTTGGAGCTGGCTTTTCCTGTCATACTGCATACTCTGAGAGAGCTTGGCATTTTTCCCTGCCCTCTGCAGCTCTGGAATGCTTTCTTGCTGTTTCTTAATGCCTGTTATGACTGCAAATAAGGCAGAGGTGGTGCCTTTGTTTCACTGCTGCTTTTAAGTCCCATGATGGTATTTGGGGAATCCGTGGACCTGCAGCACTGCAAAATCACCCCCACAATGAGCAACGAGTCCAAAAATGCAAAGCAGGTTAATGAATCCTTATAGGGTCAGGTTTAGGGCAAGGACAGTTATTAATGGCCAGCAGTATGAGTCTTCAACATTGTCATTGCCCATGTGGCCAGAGAATTAAAAAAATAAATACAAGGACTGGATCTGTGTGTGGATACCAGCTGGGAGCTCACCAGGAAAGTGCAAATGTAACCATGGTGTTCACAAGAGCAGCATGGCCCTGGGGTAAGCTTTATCCCCAGTTTCTAGCTCCATTTAACAGCAGCTCAAAGGCCTCTGCACTGCTCAGCATTATTTAGAGGCCCAGAAAAGCAGCACATGTTTTATCCAAAGGGTATTGTCATGTACCATCCATCCAAACCTCTGGATATCTACTGCAAGTAAGCTTTTTTAGGGTTTTATTTTAGAAAAGCTTGTGTGGGCTTAAGCAGCAGTTGCAATTAAATAGGGCAGCATCAGCTAATGGCATGAGTCATGGGGAGGAAACTGAGCAGCAGTTGGGGAAAACTCTTCAGTAACAAAGGGTCTTTATATTCATAAATTCATACAGGCTGACACAAGGCTTACACAGAGGTTGTTTAAGAAGCAGAAAATTCAATTCTGGTCTTGATATTTTCCCAATTCTTAAAGACTTACTTTTCCATCAGACAGTTCCTTTCCCTCGTCAGTCCCTCCCCTAAGCTGAGTACTTCAGAAGACAGAGCAGGGAGGAAAGGCAATCTCTGATGGCCAAGCTGCTCTGGTGGCTCTTCTCCCCAGTGCACTGCACCCAGTTTTAAGTTAAAATAAAGTCCAGGTGTCCCACGTGTGAACCTGCAGGTCTTTGCCAAGCGCTGACTCCCCCCGTGCCAGTAAATCCCATTTCTGCCCCCAGCCCTTTGGTCAGAGCTGAACTGGCAGCAGCAGTGCTGCGGTGCCAGCAACAAAGGCCACACTTGGTGGATGTGCTGATGGCACTGAACCCAAATCCTGGCTCTCAGACTGTGTGATTATGGTCTAAAATCAGCTGATCTGACTGAGAAATCATGCCACTGAACTGAATGGGACTTGCACAGGTTTTTACACAGTGCCAGGGGGACGAGTGTCAGGCCCAGTCTTGTATTGTGCAAATTGAGACCAGTTTTAATTCTGGGGTCCTCCGGGTGATGGGAATTCCCTGGGGCTCCTTGGGTGAGTCTGCCTGGGTGTGAGCAGCCTTTGGGAGCTGATCACCAGGCACTGGAAGGCTTTCTGGAGACAAGTTTAATGTGATTTTAGGAGAATTCTGCATTGCTTGCAGTGGTACCACTGTAGGATGCAGAGGAGACAGGGACTAAGAACAAGCTGGAAGCTCCTCTTGCTGACCCTGTGGTGTGATAAACAAGAAAGGAAACAAAATGTCAGGCAGAGGAAGTGATAACCTCGAATTATCCTTTGGGGCAATGTTCTAATCTAGGCTGATCTGATTAGTCACCAGAACAATTAAAACACTGCTTTATAATATTCAAGTAACTTAACCTCTGCAATGACTGTCATATGTGGGGATGGCATTACTCACTAGGGAAGGGAAAAGCAGATACACAAAATGATCTCATTCTGCTGAAGTCTTTAGAACAGGAACACATACACTGGGAGTGATTGTGATCAAACAAACTTCAACTGGGACTCGACTAAGAGCTTGTTTATAGCTCCAAGGCAAGTGGGCAGACACTAACAGGGCTGTGTCCCTTTCCCGTGCACGCATCAGCCTCCATTTCAGAAAATATACTGTTCCATTAAGTGCAATTAGAATATCTGAGCTCTTAGAGGCCCTGATAATAGACTGTTCCTTTTATCAGATCAAGTACCAGGGATTGAACTCCTGGTGTTTTGCATCCAAATGAGATTTCTACTGGAACAGAAATACTTGCTTTTAGAATTGATTGTGTGAAACATCGTGCTACAATTTGAATGATCCCTTGATGATTGGACTTTCTGGGATAGAAGTTCCAATGTGAGTATCTTGTACAGAATCCCTGATTGTCAGGTAATTTGCTGGCTCTGCTCTTGTTTAACCGATCCTGTCGCGCTCAGGGAGGAGCTGGGAAGCAGGGAACACAAAGGAAACTCCGTGGTTTGCTCTTAAGAAAAGGTCTCCTCACGTTTTGCGGTGTATCCACGCGTGCGGGTGGGTCCGTGAGACAGCTCACGGAAGAGCAGGAGCGCACGGCCGGGCTGCTGGCCGAACCCGAGGGCGTCCAGCGGCCTCTGATGCCCTCTGATGGACACAGGGGCGGCAGCGGGAGCTCCCTCCCGGCTCTCCCGGCTCTGCTCGGCTCTGCCGCTCCTCCTCAACCCGCGGGGCTCGAGGGCTTTGGAGCTAGGAAGGTTAAGTCACTTCTGACCAAAACCTGGCAGATCCTTTCCTTCCTCCCTTCCTTCCTCCTTTACTTAGGTTTGTTTGTTTGGCTTCTCTCAAGAACAGGAGAGAAATATTTTTGACCCTGATGGCAGATTTGGCGCAGTTCCCCCTCAGTGACACCCCGTCCATCAGGAATGGGATCAAACCTGTGCCTTACAGAGGAACGCTTCCAGAAGGGATGGGAGCTTTCTGGACCAAAGCAGATAAATAAAAATAAAAAACTACCGCTCAGCAGGTTTGAGCCACTGCTGGAGTGTTTGAAAAATGCTGGCGAAAATGAGAAACTGGGATGGGAGGAATGGAGAGAAAAAAAATCAAAGGATGAAACAGCCTTCAGGTAGTCAGAAGGGAAAAAAGTTAATAAAGAAATCATCTGAGTTGAAACACAAAATAGAGGAAAGCAGAAGATGTGAGAAAGGAAAAAAAAAATTCCATATTCTCTGGCAAGAAGCCAAGTGTCACCTCCAAGAGCCACTTCAGGTGTAATGCCAGAGAGACCCAGATCTCCTGGGTAGGTGTAGGTGATGTTCATGAAATTAACTGAATCTGAAAGGGTAAATGCACCAGAAAGGAAGGAAATGCTGCAGGGCTTCTGCTTTTGAAGGGGACTTTATTGGAGGTGGGGCTGTTAACTGATGGTATCTGTGACACAGGATCAGCACCTTCACTCCTGAGCAAGGACAAAGGGTGAGCTGAGAGCTCCCTGAGGTTTTCCTGCAGGCCTGGCCAGGTCATTTCCTATGCATGCCTCGGCCTCCTCCTCTGCCTCCTCATCCTCTAGCTCAGGCAAAAAGCAGAAGTGCCAGAATACCTCCAAGGAAGTGATTCAAGGGGCATTTTTGGCTGGATTGAAAACATCCGTGGCTGGAAATTTCACAAGGGGGACTCTTCCCACGTAGATAAATGTCCAACTCACACTTTATGGCTTGGCTGTTCAGGCTGTAAACTTCTGCTGAGAGGGAATAGAGACATGGCAGGGACTTCCCTGTGCCAAGAGACTCCTACCACTAGTGCCACTTTGACAGCCACAGTGGGAGAGTTTTAGTGAGGAAATGCCATTGGCATTCACAGCAAAACCTCACAACACTCTGTGGATGCCTTAGGCTGCAATTCCTTATTTTAGTTCACATAGAAGCTTAAGGAAGTGCATAAAAAAGCTCTTGCTAAAGTGTCCTTAAAAATCCACAAGCAGGAGGTTGTCAAGAGCTGCTGAAGAAATGGTGCCACCACTCAGAGCTCTCAGGAGCTGGGGAGCTTGGAAAGGTTTATTCTCCAACAATTCCCAGCTAGCTGTTACAGACTGTCCTGTCTCTGCCTGGGGAGGGCACAGTCAGGGGGGGACTGGCACAAAATTAATTGTAGAGCTGTTGTGGGGATTTGGGGACAGCAGAGGGAGAATGGGTCTCCAGTCTAAGTGCTGGCTGGAATTTTTCATGGAGTTTGGGGGAACACTATGAGAATTTCCAACATTGTCATTCTACCCCTGTGTCTAAAATCTGTGAATACTTCAGCAAATCCTGTTTGCTTTTAGATTTGCTATGGGAAAAGCACTGCCAGAAGCAGGAAGAAGCACTGTTTGTTTTGTTTGGTGTGTTTTGAAGGGAAGAAATAACCTGTCCTTTTCTACCTCAGTCAGGAGTTCCCAGGATGCTTCTCTCTGATCTAGTCATATCAGCCTGATTTCTTTCTGGCATTTTGGGACATGTTTTTCAGAACCATATCAGTCAGCTGAAGCCCTTTCCTGCCCCTACATGAATTATTATTGTTTAGATTTTGGCAGAACACAGAGATCCCTGTGAAGATTGTGGCTGGATTGCCTTCAGTGGAGATTATTTCTGCCTGACTGCTGTGGGACACTGAGGGGTCAAATCCAAAAAAATCCAGTTGGAAAAGGAGACGTGACCAGAAGGGGCCAGTGGGGTCAGCTCTGCCTCAGGGAGACCCAGCCCTCAGGTTTAATATGAATTAATAAACCTTCCTGGGGAAGGGCTCTGCTCCACTGAACCCTTGGGGGTTTTGTGTTCATCTCTGCACCTTTGGTGTTGGTGTTTTGTGTTCTCTGCCTTTGCACTCCCTGTGACAAAGCCTTATTCTTCAACCAATTAATTGGGTTTTTTCCTTATATAAAATATTTGCAATTGATTTTTGTCTTTTATAAAACATCTGCTCTTCAAAAATTTGCTGTCACCCAGATTCCTAGATTTGATGCTAGAATGCAATGGAACTGCTTGTCCTGTAAATCCAAATTACAGGAATTTTATTGCTTATTATTTACAGGGAAAGTTAACTCGGGATAAATTTGATATTGCTGTTGCTGGTAATAATTCCTATGTGCTGTGATAACAGCAAGAGTCTCTGAGTCACATCAAGGCCCTGACTGAGTGGGGGGACAGAAATTCTGTTTGATTCTCCAGTTCTTCTGCCAATTTTAAATCCACTGTTCCAGAGCCCTCACCTCAAGCTGCATCTTTATTTATCATCAGAATTTCAACGTGACTCTGGAATGAAAGAACATTATTTTGTGCTTCTGTGTACCCAGAAGGAAAACAAATTAACATTCCCAAGAAGGAAAGTGGAAGTGGATGTTTATTTGTGTACATCCTCCTTTTCTGAGTCACCGAGTAAACAGTTGGCTGGGGCTGGTGTGACCAGGCTGGGGACGAAGGTGCCACACTCGGATCTGAAGTTACTGCCAGAGTTCTGCAGCGAAGACTCGTAACAGAATAAGTTAATTTATGCAAATACCCGTGTTTATGTTTGAAAGGTAAGGTACAGCTGTGCATTCCAGCCTGAGCCAGCAAACCTGCGGGCGACGTGTCACGCACCGCGCTTGGAGGTGGCCCCGCAGGGGGAACGCACATCAGCCAAGGGTGCTGTCCTGCCAGGGGGGCGCACACGCGGGAGCACCGCGGGTGTGGGCAGGGATGGCCACGCTGCGTTCCGCAGGGCGCTGTGCCCATCCCGGAGGGCGCTCTGTGTGTGCCCGTTCCCGAGGGCGCTCTGTGTGTGCCCGTTCCCGAGGGCGCTCTGTGTGTGCCCGTTCCCGAGGGCGCTCTGCGTGTGCCCGTTCCCGAGGGCGCTCTGTGTGTGTCCGTCCCGGAGGGCGCTCTGCGTGTGCCCGTTCCCGAGGGCAGTGTGTGTGCCCGTTCCCGAGGGCGCTCTGTGTGTGCCCGTCCCGAGGGCGCTCTGTGTGTGCCCGTCCCGGAGGGCGCTCTGTGTGTGCCCGTCCCGGAGGGCGCTCTGTGTGTGCCCGTCCCGGAGGGCGCTCTGTGTGTGCCCGTCCCGGAGGGCGCTCTGCGTGTGCGGTCCCGGAGGGCGCTCTGTGTGTGCCCGTTTCCGAGGGCGCTCTGTGTGTGCCCGTCCCGGAGGGCGCTCTGTGTGTGCCCGTCCCGGAGGGCGCTCTGTGTGCCCGTTCCCGAGGGCGCTCTGTGTGTGTCCGTTCCCGAGGGTGCTCTGTGTGTGCCCGTTTCGGAGGGAGCTGTGCCGGCCCTCAGGACCTCGCCACGGCTCCTCCTGCCCCGCCCGGCTCCGCCCACGACGGCCCCGCCCCATCAAACCCCGCCCCCACTGACACCGCCCTCCTCAGTCCCCGCCCCGCTCCCGCCCAGCCCCTCCCCTGCGCAGGCGCTGCGCACGCGCAGGAGCGCGCGGGCGCGGGCGGGGCGGCGCGCAGGCGCAGTGCGGGGCTCGGTGTGCCCCTGGCGCGGCGGGCGCGGCGGCGGGGGCGGCGCGCGCTCCCGCTTCCGGTGAGGTGTCATGGCGGGCCCCGCGCGCTGAGGGCCCGCGACACCGGCACCGCCCGCGCGCACCCGCCGCTCCCCGGGCGGGCGGCGGCGGCGGCGGGACATGGCGGCGCACAAGCCCGTGGAGTGGGTGCAGGCCGTGGTGAACCGCTTCGACGAGCAGGTAGCGGGGGCGGCGGCGCGTCCCCCTCTCCGGGCCGCGGGGAGGGCCGGGGCCGCGCGGCGGGGGAGCGGCCCCGCTCCCCGGGGGGGGGGGGGGGGGCGGCCGTGGCAGCGCCGCTCCTGCCGCCCCCCCGCCCGTGCCGGGGCCGAGGCCCCGGGCCCCGGCGCCCTTTGTGCCGGGCGGGCCCGGGGCGGGGCCGCGCACCCCTCACAGCCCCTCAGCAGCCCCTCGCAGCCCGGCGCTCCCGCCGCACCGGGATCCCGCCGCTGCCGGGCCGGCCGCTCCAGGTGCGGCGCATCCGTCCTTGTGCCGGCAGCGGCGGTGAGGAGGGGCCTGGCTTCCCCTCGCTGCTGCTCCCCCGCCTCTCCCGGAGTGTCTCTGCTTTCCGTGGACGTTCCTGTGAGATTCACGTCCTTGCTTTACATCATCTGGCTCTCCAGAGGGGAGGGAGAGCCTCGAGAGCGAGGTTACGGAGGGCTGGAGCGCTGCGGCGGCCGTGCTGCCCGTGCCCCCCGGTGCCGGGGCGATGTCGGTGTGCAGCCCCATCCCCTGAGGCGTCACGAGGGGGTTCCAGCCCCTGGTTTCCATTGCAGTGAGGGATATTTACATCTCCTTGCGAAAGTCAGCGCTAGTAGTTCGGAGAAGGATTTTCTGAATGGAAATAAGAGGGATTTGCTGGCCTTAGACTTTATATTTCTCTGATCCACCAGCAGGAACTGCTTACTGGGATTAGGTGGGTGACTCCCCGTGGGGCTAAGCTCAGTGCTTACGCTCCTTCCCTGCTCCCAAGGTGCTTTCCTGAGTGAGGTGGCTCCCGTCAGGCTCAGTGATCAGTTCCTGTGGTGTTTGTCTCATTTTGCCACACTTTGAGTGCAGCCCTTGTGTCACAGGAGGCCCAGCTCTGTCAGACCCTGCTTGGTGTAAATCCATCAAAAGCATGGAGCTGCTCCTGCAGACTGAGCCTTGTTCTGTGCTGCATCTGTCCCTCAGAGCTGCTGGGCTTCAACACCCTGCAGAAAGATGTGGCCTGCTTCAAGAAAAGCAAGATTCATATGGAGTTTATTTTGAAGAGGAAAATAGCAAACTTTGTCTTTTGACATTATAATGTGGCAGATTTTTGCAATATATTATAGACATATTTGCATAGTTACCTTATTCTCCCCCTTGAGTCATAGATCATTTTTTCCATAAGCTTAGAAAACACAGGATTGATTATGCTCTCAATAATGCGAGAAAATATTTCTTGATGTACTGGTGTTAAAAGGCCCTGGGCTTTCTCCTCTTCTTTGTGGTGTATATTGTGGAATTGGGCTTGCCAGCATCTATTAGGAGTTACAAACTTTGAACAGAATTATTTTTCTGTGCTTTTTGTGGCATGGTTATGGATAGGTGTAGGGGAGGAGTCCTCTCTGGACAGGAAGAAAGCTGAGATGCTGAAATAGTGGAGTTACAGTGATAATATGCATCAAGTACATCATTGTCAGTCCCAGTTGTGGTGTCTTATCAAACTATACTGAATATATGCAGATTACTTCAGTGGTGTTCATGCAGCTGTGAGGGTTTGCATCCTGTGTCTGCCTGAATGCAGGACTGTGGGTTCAGCACCAGGAGCCAGCTTGGCATGTCCCAGTGGGTTTGAGTGAGGAGGGCAAGAAGGGCAGCTCAGCTCCATTGTGTTTTGGTTTTTCTGCCCAGGGGAAGACAAACTTTTCCAGGGTTTCTTCCTTCCTTTGCAGAGGAGGAAAGTGTAACCATCTTTCCTCCCAATTTACAGATGTAGACAGGCTTTTCATTCATTTGCTGAGTGCTTGAATTCATTTTAGGAAAGATGAAACAGCAAGCTGAGAGGATGCTAATCGGTATTGAAAACAAGGGAAATCAGGGCAAGCCAGTCTGCTCTGGTCTGCTCTTGTTTATTGTTATAAATGCTGCTTTAACCAAAATCTGCTTTTGTCTGTGCAATTCTGTGGGCCTGGAGTGACTGGAAGGCAGAGTTTTGTGAATTAACCAGTGCCTGGCTCACGGAATAAATCCTGGAGCTCCTGCCAGTCCTGCCCTGTGCTCCAGTGAGCCTTCACCTGCTGCAGGGCTGGCTGGGGCTGCCCCCAGGCTCCAGCTGCTGCAGAAGAAGTTGTTGCTGGGACTGATGTGACCAGACCCCGCTGACAGAGAGCACGGGGAGAACTCTCAGCAGAGTCTGCACTTAGTACTAGTTATTGAATTTTTCAAAACTTGGGGTGAACAGGATAAAATTAGACTGCTGTAGCCCAAAGAGCCTGGAAATTTGTGGTGTTCCTTGTGATTTCAGACATAGTCAGAGCTTTGGAAAATAAAATTCTCTCAGTTTTTCCTATGGAAATACTCACTTCCAAGTTTATGTTTTGTGTTTTCATAATGCTTTAAGTGTGTTACAGTGTGAAATCACAGGAAGGCTGGCACTGCACTGGAGTAGTTGTGAGCACAGTTGGAGTAGTCTGACTGCCCAAACCATTTATATCTAGATTGGTTTAAAACTATCAGATGTAATAAAAACTATTAATCCTTTATAAACTTGTGGCCATGTAAGTGGTTATTGTGGTGGAGTGCCCATCCCTGGAAGTGTTCAGGGAGTGACTGGATGTGGCACTCAGTGCTCTGTGCTGTGACAAGGTGGGGGTCAGTCACAGGTTGGACTCAATGATCCCAGAGGTCTCTTCCAACATTAGTGATCCTGTGGTTCTGCAATTCTGATATGCTTTAAAGAGAGAAGACTTTAGTTATGTGGCTTGTGGTTTAGGCTTCCCATTTGCAGTTCATGAGGTGTGATGGCTCTCAGTTAAGAAAGTGCATAAAAACTGGAAGTCAGTAGTAATGTTCCATTCTCCCTTTAATTAAAAGGTATTAAATTAAAGCAAATATTCCCTCTGCCTGTTGATTTTTCTCCGCAGTGTTTGAAATCTGTGCAGACTCAGAGACCTGCAAAAGCAGCGGTTGCAGGTACCAGCTCTGGTTTTCCTCGTGCCTTGTTAGGACATCACTTGTGCTGTGCTGGCTGTGCCCCCAGGGAAGTGGCTGTGCTGGGAGGTGAGGCTGGGCAGAAGGTGCAGCTCCTGCCCACAGCTGCTGTGTGTGGGGCAGATTGCCCCAGGAGCTGGGGCTGAGCCAGGCTGGAGCCCTGCCCTGCAGCGTGAGGCGTGCTGTTCCATCTTCCCCAGAGCAGAGCCTGCACTGGCTCTGGTGTGATGGCTCTTAGGGTGTGTGCAGGGGATTTGCAGCTGAGGTGCTGCTCTGCACAGGGCTGGAGCCCAGGGACAGGAAGGAAATGCCCAGTGCTGCAGGTGTTACCTGGCTGCAGTGAGGAGCTGCTGAAAGTGTCCAGGTGACCCACGGCCCTTCCTCACCTCACACAGTGTTTGTGTTGGCAGGATGGATAAATACAGCATTGGTCACAGCACCAACTTCCAGCTCACCTTCTGACAATGCTTTATTTTTAGAGCAACCTATAGAAAAACTTCTGGAAGTTTTGAAACAGGCTGAGCTGTGAGGTTCTTTTCAGGGATAGTGCCTCTTTAGCAGGTGTGTGTGGATAGAGGGGAGGAAGGTGCCTGTTGATTTAGAGGGATTTGTGTCTGGTTCTGACAGTGCTGGTGCTGAGGAGGGGTGGTGCTGTGGGGATTTTCTGTCACCAGTACGTGTGTGTCTTACAGTCTGCTGAAAAGTTCCAAGAAATTGTTTGGAAGGATGAACTGAGGTGGATTTTGGGTCTGTTAAGGATAGCAGTAGGGATTTTTTCCTAGATATTGTGTGTTTCTCCAGACTATTAATTACCAACTAACTAGAGTTGATTTGTGTTCATTAATTGCAAGTGATAAAGCAAAATCCATGGCTCAGTGTAGCTTTTCTCAACAGCCTGAGTGCACAGCTTACAGGCACTCAGGCCTATCAGTGGTCATAGTTCCAAACCAGTGTCCATGTTCATATAACAAAAGATTGGACCTTCTTGCATCAGACTAGAGAATACCTGAAACAGGTATTGCTAATCACTTCACAGGCATGGAAAACACCCATTTTTCCTAAATAGTTACTATCTATGACCAAAGCAGGATTCCTTAAACTGAACATTTTTGGCTAAAAGTGAAAAAAATCCCAAACACAGTATATATATTTTTTCTTTCTCCATTTCAAAGATTTGCAATTTGGCACTGTAAAGGTTCCAGATTTCATCTACCTATTTTGTCTTTGTCTGCTCTGTGAAATAAGGTGAAATTTAGAGCCAAGTGCCATTGTTCCCTGTCCTGTGTGGCTTGTTTGGTCCCTGAAGGAGCCATGAGGCTGCACTGGGGTGAGGAGGGTGTGTGGAGCCCACCTGGGTGTGGGCTGGACGTGCCCAGGGCAGCTCCAGCCTCGCTGGCTGCTGCTTCCTGTGCCAGTGGTGACAGGAGCTGAGCTGGGGCAGTGACTGTCCCTTTGCTGCTCTGGGGTGAGCTCAGAGCAGGGCAAGTGGTCAGGGTCAAAGCCCCAGGTATATTTAAGCTTTGTGCTCTAATTTCTGTACAGGAAACCATTCGTCAGTATTTGTTTTTTCTAAAATAAAATCAAAGTCAATGAAAGTAAAATTTCAGCTTTCCCCCACCCCCACGTTTAGATTAATGGATATTTGTAGAGAAGTAAACTAGATTGTCTTTAGTTGCTCAGCACTGTCACTGCATTCTGCGAGGGGAAATAAAATATTCCAGCATGCCAGAGTGCCCAAAGAAAAGAGCTGAGGAATAAAACCCCCCAAAATAACAGTGCTAATATTTCCTTTTTGTATAGTTTCCTTTTTTAAATGATAGTATAAAAAGCAGATTTACTTCTAGGTGACCTTGTTGTAGTGGCTGTTGTGGCAGGAAGCTCCAGAAGTGTGTAATGTGATGTTTCTCTGGCATGGGAGCACACAGAACTAAATCTATGACACAGTTTCTTTGAGAGGCTCTTCTCAAGTGTTTTAGCACTCAGTGGTATTGAGCTTTGCTGCTGCTGTCAGCACAGAGACTTGAAAATTCAAATAAAAAGTACTAGCAATAGTGAAATTTTAAATTAAATGTATCTATCATCCTCCAATGACTTCCAAAAATGTATTGTAGAAATACCATCTGACAGTGAAAACAAAGCTTGAGTCACAAATGCTGTTTATTCTGCTTTTGCAGGGGTAAAGCGAGCACGCAGGAGCGCCTCGTGCTGCTGTGAAGCCCTGCAGTCCAAGCTGCCAGGGAGTCACAGGTTCCAGTGGGGATGAGCTGGGCTGCCCACGGGAGCTGTTGCTGTGGGTGTGTTTGCAGGCAGAGTCTCAGCCCTCCCCCTGGAGGTGCTGCAGCTCCCGGAGCCCGTCCAGGTCTGGTGCTCCTCGGGGACCTGCGCCTGCTGCTCCGGGGGCTTTGCTCTGATCTGGAGGACCAGGACCATTTTTTTCCTTCATTGACAGTCAGCCATTCTCTTGGGAGAGAGCAGCCCATGTCCATAGGGATCCTAGTCCATGGTAGCAAAAGAATTGAGCTTGAACCCACACCAAAGCTCAGCTTATACGGAGAGGGAGTCGCTCCATGGCACCAGAACAGGACAGTGTGTCAGTGCCCTCTTCCCTCCCTGGGGACAGGCTGGGTCAGGCACGCTGCATGCAGAGCTGTTGGACAAAGTGCTCCAGGTTGGGGTTCTTCAGTGCCATTTGTCTGCATTTTAAATGTGGGCATTTGGACTTTCCCCAGCAGAAGGTGGTGTCCGGTGGCTGCAGGGGGGCAGTGGGGAGGGTGCCCTTCCAGAGCCCCCTGCCTGGGACGTGCCTCCTAAGGCACTTTGCAGCTGTAAAGCTGATTGTAATTCCTTGGAATCCTTCTTTTACCCTCTCTTAAATTCTCTCTCTCTCTGATAATCTTTTCTAATGCGCAAATATTACACCATGGCTTTTCCACTGAGCTGTTGCTGTCTTTCAGAATACACCTTTATTCACAATTCTGGTCAAAATTGATTAAAACTTTTAGTAGCAACTCAAGCTCCTATGGATAGGGAATTCCAAGGTCACACTTTCAAATACAAATGGCATAAATGTTCCTATATTAGTTTGCTTTAAAAAAATATAAATCCTGGTTAAAGGGGATTGTTCCTGAAGAGTGGTGTCCCAGAAGTGGCGGCTGGGAGCAGGCAGGGGGAGTGGGTGTGTGCCTGGGAAGTGACTCGTTTGTGACCCCTGAAGAATTTGGGTACAGCAGGAAACAAAGTACCCAGTGTTCACACAGCACCAGGAACATCTCGGGGCGGTGCAGTCGCTCTGAATCTTCTCTTTCTGGGAGAAGATGGATTTCAGGGGTAGTTTTTACCCCTGGCTGTTGGGCAGGGACAGCTAACGTGTGGCTCACAGGTGCTCCAAGCGTGTTTGAGGCTGAGATTCAGCACTGGGGTGTTTGTGGGGTGACCCCAAAGATACCCATGTCTGTGGGGGCTGCAGGGCCAGTGCTGGTTCCTCCTTGGCCAGTCCTGCCCTGTGACAGAGCAGGGGACACACATGGAACAGCTGCTGCCTTCCAGCTCACCTGCTCTGGGAGCTGCTGGTGTTTTCCTCCCCTCAGGTCCCAAGATGCATTTTTTTCTTGGAAGATTTTTGGTCTTTATTAAGCCCATTTTTAAAATAAAGAATCTTTTCTTACAATTCTGTCTTATATTTTTCTGCTCCTTTTGATTGCTTTGACATCCAGGTTGTAGAAAATTTGTCACAAAATAGAGGTTTAGTTTCAGTTCAGAAAAAGGAACAGGTGAGCTTAAGCATTTTGTTTTATAGATAACTAGTGGAAAGATGAATGTAGAGAAGATGAAATAATGTGCTCGCTGTTGTCTCTTGCTGAATGACTTTCAAGGTGTGTCACAGTCTTTTAATCCATCTTTAAAGCTGTAAATTTCAGTGTGAAAAAGCTTATAACAGTTCTCTCTTGTAGCTTCCAATAAAGGCTTGCCAGCAGAATACCCACACCAAAGTCAGCACGGAGCACAACAAGGAATGTCTCATCAACATTTCCAAGTACAAGTTTTCCCTGGTCATCAGTGGTCTCACCAATATATTAAAAAATGTTAATAACATGGTAAGTTTTCTAATTTTGCATTGTTTGGTGATTTTTTTCCCAAATAGTTGTTATTTATTTCTATTGTGAAATCTGGAGAGAATTATTTGAAATTTAGTGAGATCGTTGCTTGCCTTTTACACTTAATTATTTTCTGTTCTGAAGTTCACCAGCAGCATCCATCAGAGCCATGTTCCACAGAAAGGCATTGGGATTTTGGGGTAGGGAAGGGATTTAAAACTTGTGCTATTTCAATTTTCCAGGCTGCCTGGGTGTTTTACTGTGTGTCTATATATATAAGATAGATGTATTTTTAACCAGATGAGTTTCAATCAGAACCTTTGCCATGAGAAAAGTTTAGTTCATTGAGTTTTGAATCCATGTAATTTGGGATCATTTGGAATGTCCCCAAACAGGTAACAGAACTGGCCAGGCTCTGGCAGTGCTTTTTTATGCTTTTAGAGACATTCTTTGGAGTAGACCCTTGGCTGTCAGTTGTGTAGGGATGTGCATCTGCTGGAGGACTGATAAAATGAGAAAATAGGTTGCCCTGCTGCCAGGGATTTTAGGCTGCTTAAAGGTACCTGTAATCCTGTTGGAGAGAGAATTTATTTTAATTAAACTCTACAGGCATGAGGGAACGTGTTGATGTGCAAGGTGATTGGCTGATAAATGAGAAAACTGTACAGTTTAAAGAAGTTTCTCTATGTGATACACAGGTTTTGAGAGGAAAGACCTAGCAGAAAATGTCAATTAAAAAGCTTGCCTTGAGGAGAAAGTCTGAATGTTTGTCATGTGTGATGGTCTGAGCTTCTGTGGGAATCAGCAATAATTGGGGAGGGTTTCTGTAGCTGGAACAGAGCAGCCCAAGAGACACTCAGCCATCACAGTCTTGGTTCAGGAAGAGTCTCAGCTGAAACCTGGGCTGAGGTGAGCCACTCCTGCCCTGGGGTAAAATAAACTTCTCTGGGTGGCTCTGACAGGTGCTCTGTCTGTGGGCAGTTGTGCCCCTGTGGTTTTGGCCGAGTCTTTCCTGCTTTATGTTGCTGTTTTAATGCTGTGGAGGCAGTGCCTGTTCTTGGCACAGAACTGGGTGCTGGCTGGAGCACCCCAGGGAATCCTGCCTGTGTCTGCAGTGGGGCATCCTGTAGGGAGCTGCAAAAGGCTCAGCAGTGACTGGTAGCAGAATAGGTTCTGGAAGGTGGAACCCACACTCTGAGCAGCCAGTGGGCCTGAGGGAGGTCAGGGGCTGCAGGGCACCTCCACCCTTACTTTGCAGGGGCTGTTGGTTCCTTATTGCTTTTGGCGTTGCAGACTGGACAAAGATACTTCTTTAGTGATAAGGTTTTAATTCCTATTTTAATCTGACTTTTGCTGGCTTTATGTCTAAACTCCAAACCAGAGCAGTAATGGAGCCATAATTTACTGTGCCACTTTGCTGCTTCCCTTTCATTACATCACAAGTCAAAGATCTGTGTCTCAGATGAATCCATTCTACTTCTAGAGAATATTTGGAGAAACTGCTGAAAAGAATTTATATCTATCTCAGCTGATTATCTTGGATACACTGGAAAAATGTCTGGCAGGGGTGAGTAGGCTTGCATAAGTAATTCTAACTTGGAATCCAATGGGTTGGACAATACAGGTCAAATGCTTGTGTATCTGTTGTTACTGGTACTAAAAACTCATCAGATTTAGAGCAAAATAGGATTAATGCCATTTAAAAATACTAAAACTTCCTATAAATGCAAGTAGGTGATGTGATTGATGCATAAATGATTTGGAGGGTGCTTTGTATTGCCTAAAATTAATGGTCTTTTTTCCTGTTAAAAGTAGCAGAGGAGTCAGTACAAGTTTTTCATTTTGTGCTACTTAGTTCTCTGCATACAGTGCTGTTTTCTTTAAATGTCTTAAAACTTTCATTTGTTGAAGTAATTTTCCATGTGCTTTTATATAGAGCAGAAACTTTGCTGCCACTACTCTAGAGATGATTTCTGCAGGTGTTTCCTAGATTACTTTAGTTAACCATGTCCAAATCTCCACTGGGAGTGCAGGCCTGAGCTTTCCAGTCGGAGCTGCTGCGAGGCAGTTTGCTGGTCCCTTTGGGAGGAGAGTGGTGCTGGTTGTACAGCTCAGTGTGCTGAGCTGGAATTGCAAAGCCAAACTTCACCGAGAGCGAGATTTGCAGTGCTTTGTTCTTTTAACAAGAATGGGATTTTATTTTAAAATAAAATAGCTGTATTCGATTTCCAGCTTTTACAGCTGAGGAAAACACCTCGTTTTGGCACTTTTTGTCTTTGATGCATAGAGTCAAAAGAACAGTTTGAGTCAAAGAACCAGAGTTTTACTTCAGAATTTAGTTATTTTTAAATATTTCTTCCATGCATAGTGTTTGAAACAGTGGTTTTCCTGATAGGTCATCATATTTAAATAGCCTAAAATTGTGCTGAATGTTTCTTGCTCTGTCACTTGAAATGAGAGCAGTTTGAGGCAGAATATGTTAAATCAGAGTGAGCCAAAGCTCTATACAAAGCGTGTTGTGTTCTGTGGTATCTTCAGATGGATTTCTTGCTCAATGTTTCATCAAGTTCTCATAGCAACAGGACTCAGGTCAACTAAGTGGGAGTCTCTGAAACTTCCCAATTCCCTATGGAAAACTCATTGGTAGAATTTTAGAAAGCTTTAGTGCTGACCCTTCTGTTAAAACTTGCTCTTAGTAGAGCAAAGTTTCACTTTGAATTCTTCTGTAAATAGTTTCCTTATGTCTCACACTGTGCAAACTGGCAAAAATTAGATTTTTCTTTTGCAGGGAAATGAAGCCATTTTTGACTTGTATAGAGCAATTCCCAGCAAGAGCGAGGCAGAAGCACCTCTTTTTGGTTCATTTTTAATATAAAATACTCGTTGTCAAAATATGGCCACCAAGCCCCTACCCAAAGGGAGGTGAGGGTGAGCTTTGCCCTTTAGCCCTCAGCAGAAGCCGAGGCAGGCAGTGCTGTCCTGATCCTCACACAGAGCAGCAGGGCACGCTCATCAGAGCAAGGCGTGTGCTGCTTCAGAGCCCGTTTGGTGTTGGCCTGGTGCCCGCTGAGATCCGTCAGCCTGGTGTCCCCAGCTGGAGCTGTGGGGTGGTTTGGCTGTGCGGGGCAGGAGCCTGTCGGTGCAGGTCGGGAGGTTGGATCCTGCTCGGGGCAGGGCTCCGGGCTCTGCCTCCCCAGCAGAACTCAGGGGACGCTGTTTGTCCGTAGCAACCGAAGGACACCATGCGCCTGGACGAGACCATGCTGGTGAAGCAGCTGCTGCCCGAGATCTGCCACTTCATCCACACCTACCGCGAGGGCAACCAGCACGCGGCCGAGCTGCGCAGCTCTGCCTCGGGCGTGCTCTTCTCGCTCAGCTGCAACAACTTCAACGCCGTCTTCAGCCGCATCTCCACCAGGTACTGACCCCTGCAGGGCTGGCATCTGCACTGCTGCTGCAGCTCTGGGCAGGGCTGGCATCTGCACTGCTGCTGCAGCTCTGGGCAGGGCTGGCATCTGCACTGCTGCCTGCCTGCAGCCCCCTGGGCAGGGCTGGCATCTGCACTGCTGCCTGCCTGCAGCCCCCTGGGAAGGGACAGCATCTGCACTGCTGCCTGCCTGCAGCTCTGGGGAGGGCTGACATCTGCACTGCTGCCTGCAGCCTCTGTCTGCTGCCAGCTGCAGGCTGTTCCGAGGAGCCAAGGCTTTAAATACTCTTTAATGGGTAGTTCTCGAGTGGAATGCCCTCAACCTTGCACTTGGCAAAGTGAAAGGTTTGCTTGGGTTTCAGGTTATGAAATGAACCCGTTTCAACCCCGTGGGTTACTGTTGGCTGCATTTATTGCTTTTTTAATCTGCTTTCAAAAGTACCACTGAAAATAGTGAGTGAAGATAATGCAGCAGAAGTTGAATAAGTTCTTGTGGGTGCAAGGTGTCTTGGAAAAAAAAGAATGCTGAAGCTAATGGTTGTATCCATTTACTTACAAATTTAGAATGAAAACTGGTGATTGTCCACAACTCTGCTGGAGCCTCATGGTTGTTTTCCTGCTAGGAAGCTTTTATGTTAAATCTGTCTTTTGCCTGAAGGGGACAAACAGCTGGGCTGTTTGTCAGTTGTTGGAAAAGACCCATTTGTCTTCTGACTGATTTGAGTTTCACAGCACATCTACTGTAAAAATAACTGAATTTTCTGCTTTTCTAAGTGAGAAGGGAGACAGGTCCAAAATTTCCATCTATTTTCTCTTTTTGCTCTGTTCCAGATCCTCCTGATGCTTCAGCATTTGTCAGTCCACTAGAGTGATGCGCTAAGCTTTTTATTACTGAAATACTTTGATATTTTTTGAAAGGTGCTTGAAGTAGCTTAGCTCTTGTCACACAGTGTTACAGTTGACATCATTCTTGATTTATTAGAAGTGGAGCTTGGGCAGCCTTTCAATGGTCACATAGCAATAAGTGAGCCAATTTAATTGAAACAAAGATTTATATTTTCCTCATATATTTATTTGGAAAATGTTTGTGCTTTAGAATTCAGTCTAAAATGATTGAGTAATTTGAAATTTAAAGTATTTTCAAAGTTGTTATAGAGCCTTTAATAACTTCTATTTCAAGAACATAGACTTGGCAGCTAGCATGGGGGATGTGGTTTTACTCCATAGGTTGATAGTGTTTTGTTGCTTATGGAAATGGAAACAATTTCTTTTGCTCCTTTTATTGGAAGCATTTTTCAGTTGAAATTTTTGAGAATTGTTGAATCTAGTGGGTGGATCTGTGTGTGTTTGTATGGCTGTAGCAGGGTCTGTTCCCCTGCTCCAGAGCCCCCCCTCAGCATCCCTTTGAGCTGGAGCAGAGTGCTTTTCCCTTAACCTGTTTTCCCTTGCAGATGGCTTGTACAGCAACAGTTAAATGTTTGACCAATTGTTGCTGGTCTCCACAGGGGTCAGCCTGCTGCCAGTCAGCACTGCTGATCCCTGACCTGGGTTTCCTGTTTAGGCATATTTCTGGGCCTTGCACAGCAGCTGGGGGATTTTTGGCATGAAAAGCACAGCAGTGGGGACCTTCCCATTCCCAGCGAGGGCTGTTAAGTTCCCCTAGCGCTGAAGACATGAAGAACTGCTTTTGTGTCTAGTACTAGAAATCACATTCCATGTCTGAAACACATCTGTGGCCTTGGAAGGAGCCCTGGCACTCCTGAGTTTGTGGGAACAGATGCTCTAGTGATCAGTGGCTTGGTGTCTGGGAGATGCTGAGTAAATTCTCTGAGCCAGCAGTGTGAAAAGATGCTGTTGTGTTTAAACTGGTGTGATTAAACTTCATCCTGTGTGCTCAGGCCAGAGAAATGTGGAGCAAGAATGGTTGTAGCTCACTGCAGTGATATCATCAGTACCATGAGTCCCTGCTGTGCTCTGAGATCTTACCTGGGGCAGGACCTGCTGTGAAGGAGCAGTAGCCTAAAGGTGTCAGGAGTCCATGACTTCAGTGTTTGCTTGAAAAGATGACAAGGTCACTGCCATAGGAGTGTGGATAACAGGAGGATTTAGGCAAATCTTGGGCACAGTCAATCCACAGAAGGTACTGGCATCTTGTAAGATCATCACTGGTTTTCTAGCTCCATTTTCAGTATGAGGATGGCACAAGACTGTAATATTAAGTCTCAATCATGCAAGATCTTTTATTTCTAAATCTGGAAATGTTCATCTGAGATGATGGAACATTCTCCTGCTATTAAAATGTATAATCTCACATGTGTGTTAATACCTGTCTGACAGGATCTGATGGAAAAGTTTATTTACTTTGTGTGGTTTTAGGTTGCAGGAACTGACTGTTTGTTCAGAAGATAATGCTGATGTTCATGATATTGAACTTTTACAGTACATCAGTGTGGATTGCTCAAAACTCAAGCGACTCTTGCAAGGTATGATCTGAGCCTGTGTTTTGAAATATTTCTATTTTAATCTGGTTAGTCAGAGATGACACAGTGCAATTGATATATCTGGGTTTTGTTGCTCTGTTTTACTCCAAGCAGTCATGTATTTACTGAAGTATTTAAAAGTAGTTAAGTACTATTAAAACATTGATTTGAAAATTGCTTTGTGCTTCAAATATCTTGTATAACCCGTGTTGTTTTTAGAAAAAGTTTCTGTTCTAAATGCAGAAATGTTTTGTCTTTTCAGAGACTGTATTCAAGTTTAAAGCTCT
This sequence comes from Haemorhous mexicanus, assembly GCF_027477595.1. Lineage (NCBI taxonomy): Eukaryota > Metazoa > Chordata > Aves > Passeriformes > Fringillidae > Haemorhous > Haemorhous mexicanus. The sequence continues at coordinate 10,884,358 of NC_082362.1, read as the reverse complement.
TAAGAAAGTAGCTCAGTTAGCTGTTATCAACAGTCTTGAGAAGGTAAGTGTTCAGTACTTCTGTTTCATTGCTTATTCATAGACTTTCTTCTAGCTTAGGAATAGTTGCAATTCAGTAATTTACTATAAAATAAAAATTGCTGCCTCCCTTTGATGCAAATATGTTTTGCAAGAAATTTTGAGTGATTAGAATTAAGAATAAAGCCTCTCTTTGTTTAAATGTGCAATTCAGTAAAATTGTTGAAGCTCTGGAATGTGAAGGTGTTTCCCATTATCTGCAGGCATTTTGGAACTGGGTGGAAAACTATCCTGATGAATTCACAAAGCTGTACCAAACCCCCCAGACTGACATGGCTGGTAAGGCATAACACATGACAGTGTTCAAGGCTGGTTTCTCAGATACCACCAAATGCATTCACTTGCATTTTGTCCCCCTTTGCTCCTTGTGCAGCCTGCAAATAAACGAATTTCTGTCAGCCTTTGTCAGGGCAGGCAAGAGTATGTTCCTGTCTGTTTTCTTTCCTGACTCCCCTCTTAAAAGAGATTCATTTTGTGCTTCACAACACAAAGAAATAAACCCCAAAAGATGGAGACTCTTTAAATTTATATTTTTCATCTTGATACAGGGTAAAAACTTAGAGAACATCACCTTTACTTGTCTCTAGTGAAAAAGAGAGGAGAATTTATATTTTCAGGTAAACCATGTCTTTAACTGGGTTGAGACCATTTGATCCCCAGTAGCATGTCAGTATTGTGCAGACCAGACCTTTCCTTCTGTGTAGGTGGAACTATCCCTCTGCTCTTTTATACCTGTTCTTTATCTCTTCATAGTTAAAACTAGTATTGGACTTGGGCTTATGTTTTATGCAGATTGTGCTGAGAAGTTGTTTGATTTAGTGGATGGCTTTGCTGAAAGCACAAAACGTAAAGCAGCAGTGTGGCCACTGCAGATCATCCTCCTGGTCCTGTGTCCAGAGATAATCCAAGATATAGCAAAGGATGTGGTAGAGGAAACTAAAATGAACAAGGTAAGAGAAGTAGCTGTATTCTGGCTCTGTTTTTTACAGTCTGCTTGGTTTTGCTGATTCTCTATTTCGGGGGTGTTTAATTTTGTCTTTCCTCCTTCAAGAGCACATTGCAATTCCATATGTAAATGTATGCACTCTTTTTAAGTTCTCACCTTACATACATTCTTTTACTGTCAGTAATTCATACAGATAGTATGTCCCAAACAATGTTATTTCAGAACTTTCCATTTCCTTGAAGATTTGAATCTCTGTGCTGTGATCTCCTCTGCCTCCACCCGCAGCAAATGGCTGTGCTGAGGTTCTGGGGTCTGCAGGGGGCTGTAAGCCCCACAGGTACAGCACCTGCAGCACCTGCTGGGTTTGGTGTGGCTGCAGCATTAGGGCTGAGAGTGAGCAACCACCTCTTGTGCCATTCTGATTGCCCCAGCTCTGTCAAAGAGAATGTCTTTAATAATGACAGCATTTCTCCAGGGTGCTGCATCCTGTTGGTTTTTGCCATCACAGTGTCTGGTTATAACTATCCCTGCTTTGAATTCTGCAGAAACTGTTCCTGGACAATCTCAGGAAGGCCCTGGCAGGACACAGTGGGAGCAGGCAGCTGACTGAAAGTGCTGCTATTGCTTGTGTTAAACTGTGCAAGGCATCTACGTACATCAACTGGGAAGATAATTCTGTCATTTTCCTGCTAGTGCAGTCCATGGTAGTAGATCTTAAGGTAAGAATGTCTGTTTCCTAATTGCAGTGAAGAAATTTGAAATAATGAAGTTAACTTTGAATTTCTTAGTTAATACCAGTGGTTTTCACTGGAAAGTTTTGTATTAAAAGTAGCCAAGAATAATCATGGTATCCAATTTATATATTTATATTTTTCTGAATTATATAGAATTTGCTGTTTAACCCAAGCAAACCTTTTTCAAGAGGCAATCAGAATGCAGATGTAGACCTGATGATTGACTGCTTGGTTTCCTGCTTCCGCATAAATCCTCACAATAACCAACACTTCAAGGTAAGAACACTGCTTGTGGTAAGTCATTCTCTACATACTATTGACAATCTGTCAGTTATAAAAGCTGTGCTAACAGCAGCTTGAAGCTCATAAATTAGTTCAACTGTATAAATATCCCTTAGTAATAAATCCCTGCATGTTTTGATAAATCTTTTCACAGCTGATTAGGCTTCTCTTGTTCAGACTTGACAGCTTTGTCAATTTAATAAAAAGGCTCCAGAATGTTTTTCAGGATGACAGGAAAGATGGCAAAGACAAAGATATTCCCAAGTGGCTTTTATGTATTTTTATTGTAGATCTGCTTGGCACAGAATTCCCCATCAACATTTCATTATGTGCTGGTAAATTCACTCCACCGAATCATCACAAACGTAAGTTCTGGCAGTATTTCATCAGCCAAGGTCTGGGGCTTCTGTTCAGATCAGTATCTACTTAGTAAATACCATTTGGATAGCAGACCAAATCTTGTGAGTGCAGAAGTGTCGCTTTAGGAGGCGAAATAAAACGACGCGGACACTGGAATCCCCAAAGTGAAAAGAGAGAACTTGAATTTCTGACTCCAACATTTATAGATTTCCAAAAGTGACAGTGGATTGGAGGATTACAGTGCCACCTCTCTAATGACACTGGATAAACTAACAGTCTATTAAATTTTTTTTCTTCTAGGAAAGAATGCAAAACAATTAATTATTTACATAAAGTGCGTGAGAAAGTTTATTATGAGAATGTAAACATCAGAAGGCTTAGAAGAGCTTAGAAGAACAGGGTGACACAGAAGATCTTGGGCTTGGTGCCTGTTCAGGAGTCAGAGCAGCTAGTGAGCAGCTAGGTCGGAATCCTTGCTTCAATTGCAGCCTATTGAAAGGTTACAAGTTTGATAACGGGCAAGCAGGATGATGCTGGGCATACTGGTAACAGCGTGCAGAGAGTTTGGGGTGAGGGTCGGGCACGCTCAGCCTCGGTGGCCCCAGAGCTGTGGCTCGGAGTCAGCGCTGCCCTTGCCTTGCAGTCGGCGCTGGACTGGTGGCCGCGGATCGACGCCGTGTACTGCCACGCCGTGGAGCTGCGCAGCATGTTCAGCGACACGCTGCACCGCGCCATGCAGGGCTGCGGGGCGCACCCCGCCATCCGCATGACCCCGGTAAGCCCCGGCACCCAGGCCTGCCCTCCTCTGCAGCACCTTGCGCTGGACACCAGAGGGGGGAAGAGCGGAGCAGCAGGGAGCCGCACGTGCTCCGTAGCCCTGCAGTGTTGGGGGATTGGCTGTTCCTAACTCAGCGTCTCTCAGTTTTCCTGCTGCTTTTAAACTGGCTACGAAGTATTTGTCCTCTAACTGTCCTCTGTGGCTAACTGTCCATTTTAAGCTTTCTGGCTCTGTGAATAGCCAGCTAACGTGTCCATCCTTGCTTAATGTGAAAAACCAAAGCATTCTGTATGTGAAGATAATCACTGAAAACTATGATGCTTTTACCATGATTGGCATGTTCATTTGTCTTGCTTTATGTTGAGCAAATTGACTGTTTGGTCTTGGTGACAGCAACAAAGTAAAAGATTTTTCAACCATTATGAAATAAAGTCAATATTCTTGGCTGTCTTGGAGAAAGTCTTGAGTAAATTCAGATTTGTACTTCATCCAAATTCTTCCAGTAAGTCCACACACAGCTGTGTTGCTGCATTCTCCTCTGAACATTCCTTGAGGACTTTTGCTGTGACAAGTGGTCTTGATAGGTTGGTTTAGAGAGCCTAAAATGAGACATAAAAATATTCCTGTTGGGCTTCTCAAAGGAGAGCAAATGAGCACAATGCTTTTGGTTGAAAGCTACTCCATGTTTAACTTGCTTTTCACCTGTGTGTATTCATCTGTTGGAGAATAGTTGCCCTGACAATACCCCTGCTCTGACTGGTGGTGCTTTGTCTTCTGCTTCTCACTTTCCCTCTGCCTGGCTGCTGTTGCCCACGTGCTCAGACGCCCGCCAGCCCCTGCTTTGCATGGCCCTGGGCCTCTGCTGCTGTAAGTATGACCCGTAACTACCGCAGAAAAGCCCTTCCTTGCGCTGACTTTTCTGTGCATAGTTACCCGCAGAGCCCGCCGGCCCCGGACAGCGCCAGTGGAGCTCCTTCCCCCAGGAAGGCACTGTTGGTTCTGTGCCCAGCACGATGCTCTTCCCCCGTACCCCTGCTCTGGTTTAGAACTGGTTCCTGATTTCCAGGAACTCTCTGGTGCTGAGCTCCTCCACGTCTGTCCTTGTCCGGTGCTGTCTGTCAGCGTCCCGCTGCTGTTGGTCCCTCGGTGCATTGCACAGAGCCTGGCCTGGCTTTCTCATTGACACTCTTTAGTTTGGATTGGGTGGAGGCAATAAGTGCTTTCACAGAAACACATCTCCTTTCGCCACGTGCCTCTCCTAGAAATCCCTGAGCTGTGGCAAACCAAGGCTTAGCACAGAGTTAGCTGCCTCTATCACCATGCTATCAATTTCTTGATCAGATGCTTTTTGTGGTAGGTTTTATTCCATATATTTGCACAATAACTAATTATTGAAATAACATGAAGACCTTATTTCTTCTAGAAGTTAATCATACCATGTCATAGCTCATCAGTTAACCTGAAGGTGATTTCAACCTAGGCTTTCTCCTTTTGTTCAAAACTTACAAGTAGTTCACTGGTTTTTCAGCTGGAGGCAGATTGTTTTTATATTTAAGCGATGTCCTGTGTGCCTTTTAGAACTGAAAGGTTCATTTTCCAGAGGTTGTTGAGGTGGACATGCAAGCATCTGGCCTGGGGCTGTAGCAGAAAATAAAGACATTACTCTGCCTTTGGAAAAAATTCCCTCTCATGTACTCAGAACAAGTTGGAAACGTTTATTTTTATTTCTGTCTCAGACCAGAGAAATAACCAGTAATTCTTTTTGGTCCTTTTTCCACTTTTCTTTTGCCACAGTTTGTCTCTTTTACAAAAAATTTTCTTATGTCCACATGCAGCTTACTGAAACAATTGTTAAGGGAACTTTAAAGATACTGTAGTGATTGCCTGTGAGAGAGGGGATCTTGAACTAGAAGGCTGTGTGACTATACTTGAGTTTTGTATACTTTTAAACTTCTTCTTGAATTATAGATGATAAAAGCAATACATTTCATAAGATGTTTAATTATAACTGTTATGTTTGACTACTTTCCTGATGAAGACTCTGATTTTTTTTTCCTTCTGTCAGAGCCTTACATTTAAGGAGAAAATGACAAGCCTTAAATTTAAAGAAAAACCTACTGATTTGGAAACCAGAAGCTACAAGTTCTTGCTGTTGTCCTTGGTGAAACTGATCCATGCAGATCCAAAGCTTTTGCTGTGTGTAAGTAAATCCTACTGTCGTACTGTTCAGTTGTAGTGGAATTTACTTTTGAAGCTACTAAATTAGTAAAAATTAATGGTCACCTGACCATCTAGGACACTTCCTACTCATCTTTTTCTCTGGTTATGATGCTCCTGTGGTTTTAAAGGAAAAAGAAACTGTAAGAGACTTTACAGAATCAGAGCAACACAATGAGGGGGAGCATGAAGTTCTGCGACTCTGAAGGGGAAGGTGGGGGAAGGAGAGGGGAATAGAAGAAAATTAAAATAAGGGGGTTGGAAATTAGTCATCATTTCAATGAGTACTGTCTTAGATCTTCCATTTTCTCAGGTCTGTGATGGTTTAATATAAAAATATTCCAGTTCTGTCAGAGACATGATATGCAAGGCATGGATTAAAAATAAAATGACAGATTCTCTGAAAGATCCCAAAATCTCCCTAGTTCAGCAGCAGGAGTGCTGCAGGAGCTGTCAGTAGTGTGGTCAAGCAGGGGAAGGCTTTGCAGCTGAGCCTGTGTTGTGTGTTTCCATGCAGAACCCCAGGAAGCAGGGCCCCGACTCGCAGGGCAGCACGGCCGAGCTGATCACGGGGCTGGTGCAGCTGGTGCCGCAGTCCAGCATGCCCGACATCGCCCAGGAGGCCATGGAGGTGAGGGGCACGGCCCGGGGCTGCTGCCACAGCCTCTCCTGCAAAAACTGTCTGTCTGTCTGTCTGTGTGTGTGCGTGTGCAGCTTGGCTTTGGACAGAAATACCCGGGAAAGCCTCTGGGTCTGCAGTATGAGCGTGAAGCGAAGACTAAGTAGAAATGCTGTTGACACTGAGTAACAATGAACTCTTGCTCTTCTATGGAAAATGCTTTTTATATCTTTTGTTGTTCTTAAAGCAGTTAATGAATATGACTGCATCTGTTTCTCTGCCTGAGCTCAGGTACTCTGTAAAGTTCTGTCTTTAAATGAACTCTCTTTGGCTTTAGGCCTTGCTGGTTCTGCACCAGTTGGACAGCATTGACTTGTGGAATCCTGATGCTCCTATAGAAACATTCTGGGAGATCAGGTATGTAAATTACCTTATATAAATGAGAGAAATAGCTGTTTGATTTGTCTTCTCTTTTGAAATAGCTGTGAGTATTTTGGGAAAGCTTTGCAACAACAGGGAGTTCATGGTCTCTTCGGGCGGGGGGAAAACCCGTCACACTTGACACTAATTTAACCCTTTGGCAGTTTTAACAGAGAGTGTGAGGCCTGACGGGATATGAAGAAGGAACATCCCTAGATGTGTTCCTTCCAGAGCAGAGTTGACACGTTGTCAGAGCAGTGTAGGTAACTCGTGCTGCCCTGTCTGTGCTGTCTCTGTCCCGGGCAGAGCTGGAGCTCCAGGCCGGGCTGCCCGCGGGGCTTCAGCTGCTCCAGGCCGCGGGCGCTGGGAAGGGTCCCAGGGGAGCTTGGCCTGTCCATGCACACTCTCACCTCTCTGTTGTACTGCTGGAAGCCCAGGGTAGTGTTTGCACAGGGTGTTCATGCTAAGTGCCTATTTCTATGTGAAACGTAGTGTAATACCTTCAGACGTTTTGGTGTTCCGTCAGAAGGCTGATGCTGAATTTCGTTTTGCTGCAGTTCACAAATGCTTTTTTATATCTGCAAGAAGCTTACAAGTCATCAGATGCTCAGCAGTACAGAAATCCTCAAGTGGCTGCGAGAGATTCTCATCTGTAGGAATAAATTTCTGCTAAAAAACAAAGTAAGTGAGCATTGCCATCTCCCTGTTAGGATCATTAACATGAATTGTTCTCTGTTGTGTCACTGCCTTTATTTACCAGGTTGTTTTTGATTGGAAGAGATTTAGTAGCTACTCCTACTTGTTCTGTTCTCTGATTTCCTCTCTGCTTTGTGAGGCACCTTGGTTAGAATTGGTAACCAAAGTTAGGTTTGGGGTTTTTTTTCCCCTTTAGCTGCACAGGTTGCTGTACTTGCCTGGAAAAGGAATGTTTCACAGAAACATGTGCCTTGTGCCTCTTTGCCTAATACAGGGAAATAGTCCCCAAGGTGAGAGAAAGGGAAGGTAGTTAATGGTAAAATACACATGCTTATGGATGAAGAAAGTTTCCTGTTGGATCTCAGGTTCTTCTGAGTCCCAGAATTCTACCTTGCTTCTTTCTGATATTCTTAAAGTATCAAGTAATGTATTTCTTATGGGGAAATAGCAGTCTAGGATACCATTAACACGAGGAACTTGATAACACCCTGAGAGCAGCAGTGGAAAAAGTACTGTGTAAATGTCCAAGAGCTTTTTACCTTCCTCAGATCTATGCTTTTTGCTCTTTTAAAGTATCAATTGATATATTCTTTTCCTCTGCTCTCTTTATAGCAGTCAGATAGGAGTTCCTGCCACTTCCTTTTCCTTTATGATGTCTCTGGAAGTGGAACTAGTCAAATGTCTCTTGACCATGAGGAAATGATGCGCTGTGCACCAGGGGCTACCCTGAGGAAAGCAAAGGGGAATTCTTCCATAGTAAGTAATACATGTGGGTAGTTAATTTTAACTCTTGAGAAAAACCCCGTGGGCAAGTAGAAATTAAATTACTTTTAGAGTTATTTTTGAAAATAAAATTATTTATTTCTGAGGAGAAAAAGACATATGTATCCTAAATAATGTATGTATGTAATGTGCTGGTTAACAGTGATGTTTCAGACTTTACAAAGTAACATTTTTTCTGTTAAAACGTTGGCAGATATTTTTTGATTGCAATTGCAAACAGCATTGTGACAGCATGTATGAGCTCTGATCCTTTTTAGGATGGCTTATTCCTACTAGACCAAAAGGAGTTTCAAACACAGTTTGGCCAGGGCTGCATTTTCACAAGCAGTGTTCCCCAGCTGGGAATTGTGTGTTTCCCAGGAGAGCACTGCAGGATGCAGCGGGACCCCGATCTGCCGCCAAGCCCAGACCAAGCTGGAAGTGGCCTTATACATGTTCCTGTGGAGCCCAGATATCGAGGCAGTCCTGGTGGCCATGTCCTGCTTCCGTCACCTCTGTGAGGAGGCCGACATCAGATGTGGAGTAGATGAGGTCTCAGTGCATAATTTCTTGCCAAACTACAACACTTTCATGGAGTTTGCATCTGTGAGCAACATGATGTCAACAGGTGAGACTCATGAGTCAGTTAAAGTAACTTGGTACCTGGACAGAAGACTGTTACTTGTGTTTGAGTTCTTTAAACAGATTGAGGTTCTTGATTTCATGCTGCTCTGGCTTTTCATGGAATGTCTTAGTTATTAGAATTGCCAGAAAGTGTAAGGAATTTGGTTGACTGAGCTCAGGAGGATCTTACAATCGTGTAACAAGAAGCTACCTTTCTGAAGATTTTTAGGGGGACATGTTCCTCTTAATTCAGTAATTACTTTCAAAGATCACAAATTTCTTGTAGGTGGATTTTCAAAAACTTGGTTCAATGTTCTGTGCCCTTTGCAGGGAGAGCAGCTCTTCAGAAGAGAGTGATGGCATTATTGAGGCGCATTGAGCACCCCACTGCAGGCAACACGGAGGTGAACTAACTTCTCACTTCACATGCTCTGTGTGCATATTAAAAAACAAGCACAGAAGTATTGTTGCTACACGTAGTTTTGAAGTTAAGTCGTGATATATCTTACCTTCTTTCAGGCCTGGGAGGATACACATGCAAAATGGGAACAAGCTACAAAACTAATCCTTAACTATCCAAAGACCAAAATGGAAGATGGGCAGGTGACTATGAATTTTTCCATTGGTTCAACATTTAGAAATTCAAGCCAAGTCTTTAAGCTTATGTATTTGAAGGCATTTGAGTTTTAACGTAGCAAAGGACCTGTGTCTCCCAGGTGACCGAGAGCCTGCACAAGACGATCGTGAAGCGGCGGATGTCGCACGTCAGCGGCGGCGGCTCCATCGACCTGTCGGACACGGAGTCGCTGCAGGAGTGGATCAACATGACGGGGTTCCTGTGTGCCCTGGGCGGGGTGTGCCTGCAGCACCGCAGCAGCGCGGGGCTGGCCACCTACAGCCCCCCCATGGGCCCCCTCAACGAGCGCAAGGGCTCCATGATCTCCATGGTCTCCACCGAGGGCAGCGTGGAGACCCCGGTCAGCAAATTCATCGACCGCCTGCTCACCCTGATGGTGTGCAACCACGAGAAGGTGGGGCTGCAGATACGCACCAACATCAAAGACCTGGTGGGGCTGGAGCTCAGTCCAGCACTCTATCCCATGCTCTTCAACAAACTGAAGAATACCATCAGCAAGTTCTTTGATTCTCAAGGACAGGTGATTCACAGTTGTGTGATATTATTTACATTTGTGTCTGTCCTGTCTTTCCCCCGAGTGACTGAAATGGATCCCTGTTTGTGTTCTGTGCACACCCTGTGTGAGCAGAGTGATCATCACAGCACATGTTAATGATTATTGTGGTTGTGATTCCAGGCTGTATTTAACATTCTTGAGTAGTGAACTCTTGAGTGCAGAATCTGTGAGATTGTTTGTGGAATCCTTATGGCTGGCAGTGTCCACATATTGAATTGTGACGTGTATTGGAATTCTGTTGGCTTGGTGGTAGCTAGAAAAATCCTTGTCCATGAGATTTTTGAAATGTTGCAGTATATTTGGCAAATACTCTTTCTTTTTTTTTGGGGGGGGGTAAAAAATTAACCAGAAATTGTCATCCTCTAGGTCTTGTTAACTGACACCAACACACAATTTGTAGAGCAAACCATTGCTATAATGAAGAATTTGCTTGACAATCACACAGAAGGGAGCTCAGAACACCTTGGCCAAGCAAGCATTGAGACAATGATGCTGAATCTGGTTAGGTAAGGAGCCCTCTTGACCTTTCTATACACAGGCATTATGTTTAAGAAGTGAGTTGGAGCCTTCTAGTTTATATCTTTTCTGCTTGTGTCCATGGAGAAGCAGCAGCTGATTTTCTGATCCTCCTTATGCTTCTGACAGCTTCAGTAATTGTGGAAGTTGTGTAGCATTAAGTGCATTGCTCAGGAGTGACTGTTTTGTTTTAAAGAGCTGACCATTCCATAGCTTGGCCCTATTGCCATAGGCATTCCTGGTTACTTTTCTGTACATTGATGTTAGTGGTTAAAAACCAGCTGAAGGGCAGATTGTGGTTCACTATGACACTGATAGAAAATTTTGGCCAGAAGAAATTTGCTACTGATGCAGGGGCTTTCTTGGGACAGAGGAAGTGAAGTAGCATGAAGTATTTAATTAATCTTTTCTGCTTTTTTCTTCAGATATGTGCGTGTGCTTGGAAATCTGGTACATGCCATTCAAATAAAAACAAAGCTCTGTCAGTTGGTAGAAGTAATGATGGAAAGGAGAGATGACCTTTCATTTTGTCAAGAAATGAAATTTAGGTAAGGATGGCATTACCTAACTTACAGGGTAGAGTACTGTGGGCAAGTGTAGTTTTCTCTGGTTGGGTGGTTAAAAAAGAAACCAAAGCCCTGTCACAGCAGTATTCCTGGTACAGGGAGAGTTCTCTGGTCTGTGTCTTCAGAATGATTATGAGCCTGGTGCTGCATTTAAGTATTACTTAGTTTGTGGTGATACTGAACTCTTGTACAATTTAATGTGTGATACAGACTGGTGGAAAAACCCCAGCAAAGCTAAACCAACCTATTTATGTGTAACAGGAACAAAATGGTGGAATATTTGACAGACTGGGTAATGGGAACTTCTAATCAAGCAACAGATGAGGATGTGAAATGCTTGACAAGGTAAGGGGCACTCTTCACCTGTAACAGCATTTGATATCCATGGATGAGCTGGCATATTGGGCTTGCTGTAACAGTAATAATGTTAAGGAAAAGACAAAAATTGAAACTGAAGCTTTGGTAAGCTACAGCAGAATTATATTTAATGTTCAGTCTTAAATGACTTGGCTCCTTTTAATACTTTCTCTGATTTAGAACCTATAACACAAAATATAAGAGCTGTTTTCATAATGGACAGAACTTTAGTAAAATACCTTTTTATTATTAAAAATATTATTTTTCATCTCCCGGTAGAGCTATAAGTAAAAGTGACTTATATTTGTTAAATTTTATTTTTCAGAGATTTGGACCAGGCGAGTATGGAAGCAGTGGTCTCTCTTCTTGCTGGGCTTCCACTCCAGCCTGAAGAAGGAGATGGTGTTGAGTTGATGGAAGCAAAATCTCAATTATTTCTCAAGTAAATAGTGACTTTTAACTGTTTCTCTATACAATCACTCTGAAGATAGGCCCTGTATGACCTTTATTACAAACTGTGCTTTTCTTCCAGCAGAAATAATTTTGTTATCCAAGAGGAATTACCTCTTCTCTGGCCCATTTCAAAATCTCTGCTTTGTAGGTTTATGGAAACATTTTCATTTAAAAAATAATTAGAAAATTTGGCTTTGTTTCTGCTTAATGCAGATGTGTGTTTCAGTCATGGCAAGGATTAGCTCATTTGATACTGTACTTTATTTATTTTTATCCATGAAACTTAAACTCTCTTGGAAGACATTTGTTGATAGAGGCACACCAGTGTTGGGGAGAATGGGCACACAGGTTTAGGACAAAGGGAGGTTGTTGGAGCACAGTTAGGGTTTGGGCTTTGCCATGAGGAGTCTCCTTGGGGCAGGGGTGAGGTTTGGGGGGGTTTGTTGTGTGATTGCTGCTGTGGGTGAGGTTTGGGGGGGTTTGTTGTGTGTTGGCTCCCATGGGTGAGGATCTGGGGTTTGTTGGCTCCCATGGGTGAGGATCTGGAGTTTGTTGTCTCCCATGGGTGAGGATCTGGGGTTTGTTGTGCATTGGCTCTCATGGGTGAGGATCTGGGCTTTGTTGTGTGTTGGCTCCCGTGGGTGAGGATCTGGGGTTTGTTGGCTCCCGTGGGTGAGGATCTGGGGTTTGTTGTGTGTTAGCTCCCATGGGTGAGGATCTGGGGTTTGTTGGCTCCCGTGGGTGAGGATCTGGGGTTTGTTGGCTCCCGTGGGTGAGGATCTGGGGTTTGTTGGCTCCCGTGGGTGAGGATCTGGGGTTTGTTGTGTGTTAGCTCCCGTGGGTGAGGATCTGGGGTTGCTGCGCGTTGGCTCCCGTGGCAGGCTGGTGTGACCACGAGGGCCTGTCCCCAGGTACTTCACGCTGTTCATGAACCTGCTGAACGACTGCAGCGAGGCAGAGGAGGACGGCGCGGCGGCGGGCGGGCGCAAGCGCGGCATGTCGCGCCGGCTGGCGTCGCTGCGGCACTGCACCGTGCTGGCCATGTCCAACCTGCTCAACGCCAACGTGGACAGCGGCCTCATGCACTCCATAGGTAACGCCCCGCCCGCATGGCGCCTGCCCCCCGCCTCTGCACCCTCCTCACTGCTGCTGCCTTCTCTCCCGCAGGCTTGGGCTATCATAAAGACCTCCAGACCAGAGCCACCTTCATGGAAGTCCTCACCAAGATCCTGCAGCAGGGGACGGAGTTTGATACCTTGGCAGAAACAGTGCTAGCAGATCGCTTCGAGAGATTGGTGGAGCTGGTTACGATGATGGGTGATCAGGGGGAGCTTCCTATTGCTATGGCTTTAGCCAATGTGGTGCCTTGTTCTCAGTGGGTAAGTTGATTTTGTTTCCTACATTCTGTTAAAATAATAAGACTAGATATAAAAAGTGCAACAACAGTCTGGTACAGAGAGAATAGAGCTGCCACTGACAATAGCTAGCCTTTCTTTGTATGATCCTAAAAATGTACTGAATCTAAGTTCAGATCTTGGTGATGAGATTTAGTTAATGTCTAGGAATGATATACAGTTATTATAATAAATGCATCTGGGCTGTTTATTTATTACAGGTGATGTGTGCTGTGATGCAGACACACAGAATTGTATTTGCTCTTCTAGGTTTTAGCAAGATGAGTTGGGCTTTGTTATACAGTGGAGTAACTGCCTGTCTGTCTGGATAACCATTATGGACCTGTAAGGCTGGATATCCTGAGGCAGATTTTTAGACAAGCAGTAGCATAGGAAACGTTTGCAGAGAGATTGCTTTTGTGTAATTTGATATTTACCTGCCAGAGCCCATAGCAGACATAAAACTTCATTGCAAACTGCTCGGTGGTTTTGTCATAGTACTGGGGTTTCATACTTGCCCTGGCTCCCTGAGAGTCAGATTAACTCTTCTTCCTCCCTTTAAGGATGAGCTGGCTCGTGTCCTGGTCACACTCTTTGATTCCCGGCACCTGCTCTACCAGCTCCTCTGGAATATGTTCTCAAAGGAGGTTGAGCTGGCAGACTCCATGCAGACACTCTTCCGAGGAAACAGTTTAGCCAGTAAAATAATGACTTTCTGTTTTAAGGTACATAATCTCTTTTTTTTTCCTCTGGTACAGATCTCTTCAATAGCAGGAAAAGTTTAGTAATATGAAAATACAAAGCTGCTTGTCTTTGGGGTTAAGCACTTGAGTAATGGGATTAGATAAAAGCCATACAGAGTTGCCTTTGGATCTCAGTTTCAGTTAGTCTCAGCTCTCACATCTATTAAGTTTGTGGAGTTTTCTTTTTGGGTTTTAACATTTAATGAAGTGAATCTTGTAGAACACTTATGGTCAGGCCCTTAAAAAGTAGGTATCCCTCTGGCACTAAACTTTTGCCTTTCTGACTAGTTCAATTGTATGAGTGATTCTGGGCCAGTGCCAGCTGGAGGACTCTTCCTGCTAAATTCTGAGGTCCTGTTTGTGCTCCCATTTCAGTTTAAAAAGTTGTGTACAAACAGAGGTGAAATGTGGAGTCAGCGCTCTAAGAAAAAACGTCTGCTGGTTAGCAGAGTTGCTACTTTTCTCTAATTGAAAATTAATTAAAATACCTGTAGAAATTGATCTTGGTTGTGTTCCAGAGGTGAGACTACAATATACAAACCCGAGTTTTACAGGAATTTGGCTTATGCCAAAACAGCCCGGGTGTTTTCAGGCTGTTGAAAGCTTCCAGAACTTTGCAGCATTCCTGTGTCAATCTGGGCTCTGTCCTTGTTTCCCCTGCACACAGGTCTATGGTGCTACATATTTGCAGAAGCTGTTGGAACCTTTGCTGCGGACTGTGATCACATCCCCTGAGTGGCAGCACGTCAGCTTTGAGGTGGATCCAACAAGGTTTGAGATTCAGGGCGAGCAGCAAATGTATTTATTTGTCAACATGATTCCCACTCGTTGTCTGTAATAGGATTCCTTTTTCCTTGTTGCAGATATTTTTCTCATGCTTTCGTACTGTTGTACCTCTCACTTTTCCAGACACATTCACTGTTTCTGCAGCCCTCTTGCTCTGTTGCTTTAAATTATTTCTAACTCTTAGAAAAATCAAAAGTATTCATCTCTTAAGTAGCTTATCCAAAAATAGGCCTTCTAATGAATGCTTTAACCATCAATTGTGTCTACCTCAAAATTCCTTTCGGATAAACCATCATGAACTGATAATGCAATTATCAGTTGGAATTGTGCATGCATGTGTTTGTATGAAATGGTCTGAGAGAATGCCACCTACAGCTGTCTGTTCACTACTGAGTTTTACATGGCCTTTTATTTGTACCTTATGTGGTTTAAAATAACGATGGAAACTTTGTGCAAAAGATCACAAGTATTTCCATAAGAAAAAGGGCAAATGAGGTTCTTACCAAGGATGTAAGTGCAGCTTGTGTTGTGTTTGATTGCTGGTCATACATGTGTGGGTCTGTTTCAGGCTGGAGCCCACAGAAAGCCTTGAAGAGAACCAGCGGAGTCTCTTGCAAATGACAGACAAGTTTTTTCAGGCAATCATTAATTCCTCCTCGGAGTTCCCACCCCAGCTGCGCAGTGTGTGCCATTGTTTATACCAGGTATGCCTGCAGTGCTTGCCTGCCCCTAAGCTTTGGGGGTGGTTTGTGAAATTCCAGCAGTTCGGAGCTTGGTGCTAGACACAGGGGGCACCTTGAAAAAGCTCTTCTCAGGTGTTTGATAAGTAACAGCAGTCTGAACGTTGGGGCTCAGCGGTGTTTTAAGGCTTGTGTTTGCAATCAGGAGGTGAATGAAGGTACCCAGGTGACCTCCATCCCCAGCTCCTCTGCTCTGTCCTGTGGCTGCTGAGCCCAGTGTCCTGCTGGATCTCATTGTGTGTTTCTGGTGGATTCAGCTGCTGCTGAAAATCTGAGTAGGAGTTCCCTTGGGGCTCACTGGGAATACAGTTTCCAGTCCAGTTGGAGCGTGTCGCAGAAATGCTGTGCCTGGTGGAATATTGGACCTGTGGTCTCAGTGAGGTGCTCTGGAAGAGCTGCTTCTGCCCTTTCAGCCAAAGTCTGTATTCAGGTCTAAAGCAAAGCCAAGCAAATGGATTTTCTGACCTGTGTGAGCTAATGATGAGTAACAAAAATCCTGTCACATTTGCACAGTGGATGCTGGGGTGATCAGAGCAACTGCTGCAATGCCCAGAGCTTGGGAGTGAGAACAGGGAATGTGTGTTGGGACTGTTGTGGTTTGGGGTTGTTCCTGTGGGCCCTTGCACTGAAGCAGGTGTGCAGATGCTGAGCCTTGTTCCTGCCTGACCGCTCTGTAAAAGCCTCTGAAGCTTTTGGTTTCTCTTCTTGACAGTGGCTGTGTTTGGGTTGGTGGCAGAGTGACTTTGGGTTTTTTTGATGTGTTTGGGTTTTGTAATCAGGAAATGAAGTGGGCAGATTGGTCTCCTCCATGGCCACAGTGTCACAGACATCAACTAGAAGAATATTTGAGTGTTACTGAAAATATCACACACAGCCTTGGTTGTTCCTTCTGTTATTGGATGTTGCATTCTCCCACACCTCATCTCAGAACTGGGTTTATATGCTGTTTCCAGGATGTGTCAGATTATTGCCATTTCAGTGGTCCATTGGTAGCAGTTATTTCTGTGCAAACCATTGGTAATTCCTTCATTAAATGGAATTTTAAAATGTGCTCACCAAGAGGCATTCCCAGAGAGTCTTCTATGGAAGCCTTTCCGAGTGTGTTTGCTTTATTCTTGCCTTTACTGTCTGTGGTAATAAGGGTAATTTGTTCCCAAAAGAGATTATTTACTGGCAGATATAAAAGTGGTATTAACTGATATGTAGTTTCAATATTTACTACTTTAACCAAATAGGTGATTTTTATAAGATAACTTCCTTTTTTAAAAGGTGAATGTGTTCCATCCCAAGCACTAGTGTGAGAGTAAATTATACTGAATTTTGTGGTGGTTTTTTCATGCTTAGAGTTTTAAAGTAACTGTGTGCAAGGAATGCTCACCAGATGTGTTTTGTAAATGATTAGTAGCTAGTTTTAATCACTGTAGCAACCTCAGAGAAACGGTGTCCTTGTTTGGGTATTGGTGTCTTTGCTGGCTGGTGTTTCTGTTTGGGAGCAGAGCCCAGTGAGTGTTTTCCTTTGGAAACATCAATAACTGGCTGCTGGGATAGATTCACCTGGCTCCTCACAGGTAATGGATGTTCAGGAGTGTGATGTGAGAGCAAGCATGCTCACAGTAACCCCTACAGAGGATCTGTGCTGGCTCTCCCAACAAATCCCCCCAAACACACGTGGGTTTTCTTGTGACAGCAAGGTGGAAACTTTCCTCTTGCTGCACTGTCCCAGTGAGTAGAGTGTGTGTACAACTGCTCCAGAAGCCACTCGTGGAAGTTACACAGGGAGAGTTGGCAGAGGTGCTGCTGGTGAAGTCTTCACAGGTCCTGCTCAGGTTTCAGTTCAGCTTGCTTAGTGAGGGTTTTACTGGCTGGTTTGCTTTGGGTGTTTGCTTTTCATTCTGTTCCATCCTGGACCTGTGGAAGCTCTCTGCCAGTGCCAGTGTGACCCTCTGGAGGTGGCTGAGTGCTGCAGGCTGGCTGGGACCCAGCCCTGGGTGCTGCTGGAGGTGCCAGGGGTGCCCAGCCCTGTCCCAGCTCCCAGGAGTGTTGATGCACCTCTGGTTGGGGAGCAGGGCACGAGGGTTGGGGCTTTGCTCAGATGCTGCTGGAAGTAAAACAGAATTGGGGCCTCCGTGGGTCCCTTTGCATCTCAGTGAAATGCAGAAATAAGCACAATCAGGTCAGATCTCTTGACTTGGAAATCTCTAATAAATTAACTGTAGGCTGTAGCTTCTTTCTTCCTTTGTCCAGAGAGTGTTTTATGGCAGAGTTACCTCTCACAGTGTAATAACCCTGATGGTTCACAGGTCTAACCAAATTGAAGGACACACAGAGAAAGATTGGAAGATTCAAAACTCTAAATTTGTTTTAAAAAGCAATATGTATTTCAAAGGTATAACACTACTATTTGTACTGTTAAAATTATTTGGGGATGGTAAAATACATTTGAAAGCTGAATACACCATTTAAGGCCCAAGATTGTGTATCATGAGCACATTGATGTGGTTTGACTTTTAATCTAGCCAGAAATAGTAGAAATGATTGAAATTCAACATATGCTTGTTTTGTATTTAGTGCTTTGTAAATAAGATGTAATAAAACTGTGGAATAAAAACTCCATCATCAGTCTTTAGTTTATATATTTCATTTTCTGTTGGTTATGTTTGTTACATTTTACTGTGTAATTTATGTACAAGTCAACATTGGTTTTTTGTTGCTGTATGTAGTTGGTGCTGTGACTTGTTTGTGCTCATCTCTGTTCTGTAGGCAACTTGCCACTCTCTACTGAATAAAGCTACCGTAAAAGAAAAAAAGGAAAACAAAAAATCAGTAAGTTTGGAGACCTTTTTATTAGCCATTTCTTTCAAAGCACAACAGAAATCTTTTGCTGTTTGTTCAAAATATCTTCACTTCAGTCTATTTGACCTCACTGTAAAATCATTCTACTAATTCTGGCACAAAATAGCTTTCATTTCAATTAACACTGGAATTAAGTTAGATTTAAAATATTCTCTGTGTGCCTATTTGAGTAAATGAGACATTTTTAACATTACTGCTTAGTATTTAATATTCTGACTCTTCTAGTCTTGCCACCGTCTTCAAATTAAAAAATTGTGGAAGAGAAATGTTTCCTATGGTTTTGAGAAAAATCTGGGTCTGTTGAGCTGCTTTAACACTCTGGCAGATAACCTGAGCTTGCATCCTGGGCAAAGAACAATTAATATTTGTGGGGTACTCGAAAGAGGCTCGTGGGACTTGTTTCTGACACATTTTCTTCTGTTTGCTTTGTGATTAAGTGAGAAAACCCCAACTTTAGCACTTGTATCATTTCCTGAGGAAAGCAGATTTTCCATTTTAAGTAACTTGTTGTGTTAGGGTTTAGATCTGTGGGTTGCTTTAGAGCATTGTCTTTAAAAGTTCAGACTTACTCTTTTCTTTGGCAGTGACCTCAAAATATAAAGTAGGAATCAACCAGAATGGAAATCTAGACTTTTATTAAATACTGTTAGTTTTGCTGTAACTGAGCAGAATAGTAATCATGTTTAAGTGCAAAAGTTGTGGGCAAACCAGTATTTTTAAAAGAAAATATCAGTAATTGCATCACAAGGTAACTGACTGGAGTTGCTAATGAACCAAAGTGATTCTTGGTGTATTTTGTACTAATGGCTTTGTCTGGTTTAAGCAGCATGATTTGAGATTGCATTAGTTATGTTTTGAAGTATTTTACTAAACTGGGATTTGTTTGGCCTTTTTTTTATGTTATACCATACAGGATAATATCAAGTTTGCTAATTTTATTCTCTGGAAAGGAAGAATCTGACTCCTTTTGATTAACCATTGTTACTCATTACAGTATACTCACATGGATATTGATGTTTTATAGAACCACATGTTGAATATCCAAGAACTTTATTTTTGTCAGGAAGCTTTGTTAAGTTAAATCAGAGACACCCAAAGAACAACTCTCCTCTTAGTAATGCACAGTTGATTTCCTAAAAGAAAAGAGATTGCTTGGGAATTACTATTTTCCTGGATGGCAAAGGACAATATTTTAAATCTGCTCAGTGGTTTTATACAGTGTATGTGTAGGCAGAGGAGTGCACTGGCCACTCAGCTCTGGCTCCTTCTGTGCTGCTGTGGACAGATGATGGTTTTGAAGGGTATTTCTGCAAATAGCTCCTCCTCACAAATGGAAAATTACTCCTGAAGCTGTAGAGCACAGTGTTGTTGCTGGAGAGGCTCGTGGCTCAGTTGTGCAGTTGCAAACACACAGATCAAAGACCCAGTAGGTGAAAGGTGTTCCCTGTGCTGGGGAAGGGCAGTGCACACCTGAGGCACCTGCAGGGTCCCTCCAGGGGCAGGGCCCTGCGTGGGGTCAGCTCTGAGACGTGGCCAGGAGCTCTGGGAGCCGTGTCCCTGCCACGGGAGCTGTGCAGCTGCTGAGAGAGCCAGCTGCTGTCTGAGAGCCCCACTCCTTTCCCTCTTGTTCTGGTTCTCTGGGATGCAAGAGAGTCCCGCTCCAATGCGCTGCGCACGGTCCGTGTGGAAGGAATGCTTTGGCTTGGCTTGCCGTGCAGGGCTTTTGGCAGCCCCTGCCCGGTGCTCAAGGCAGGCCTGTTGTGTGTGGTTGTCCGTGCACAGGTGGTGAGCCAGCGCTTCCCCCAGAACAGCATCGGGGCCGTCGGCAGCGCCATGTTCCTGCGCTTCATCAACCCCGCCATCGTGTCCCCGTACGAGGCGGGCATCCTGGACAAGAAACCCCCGCCCCGCATCGAGCGTGGCCTCAAGCTCATGTCCAAGGTGAACCCAGACCCTGTCTGCCTGCCGCTGCTTTGTGTGTGCCTGCTTCAGTGCTGCTCCTTGGCCAGTGGGAGGAAATGGGGGAAATGTTTGGGTCAATTACTGTAACAGTAGTACATTAAACCTCTGTGTGTCTCTGCATGTTTTTCCCTTTAGATCCTTCAGAGTATTGCCAACCACGTGCTGTTTACAAAAGAGGAGCACATGCGGCCTTTCAATGACTTTGTGAAGAGCAATTTTGATGCGGCACGAAGGTACGGCCTGGGGACAGCAGTGCTGTGCGCGGAGACAGGGCCGGCAGCGCTGCACGCAGGGAGAGGGGCAGCAGTGCTGCGCGCAGGGAGAGGGGCGGCAGCGCAGGGAGAGGGGCAGCAGCGCTGCGCGCGGGGACAGGGGCGGCAGCGCTGCGCGGAGGGAGAGGGGCGGCAGCGCTGCGCGCAGGGAGAGGGGCGGCAGTGCTGCGCGCGGGGAGAGGGGCGGCAGCGCTGCGCGCGGGGAGAGGGGCGGCAGCGCTGCGCGCGGGGAGAGGGGCGGCAGCGCTGCGCACAGGGAGAGGGGCGGCAGCGCTGCGCGCGGGGAGAGGGGCGGCAGCGCTGCGCGCAGGGAGAGGGGCAGCAGCGCTGCGCGCAGGGAGAGGGGCGGCAGTGCTGCGCGAAGGGAGAGGGGCGGCAGTGCTGCGCGCAGGGAGAGGGGCGGCAGCGCTGCACGCAGGGACAGGGGCAGCAGTGCTGCGCGCAGGGAGAGGGGCGGCAGTGCTGCGCGCAGGGAGAGGGGCAGCAGCGCTGCGCGCGGGGAGAGGGGCAGCAGTGCTGCACGCAGGGAGAGGGGCGGCAGTGCTGCGCGCGGGGAGAGGGGCGGCAGCGCTGCGCGCGGGGACAGCTGCGGGTGCCCCTGCAGGACAGCCCTTCACTGTCCCTGCCACCCTGATGTGTGCTCCTGGCTGGGAATTGCAGGTTTTTCCTGGACATCGCGTCCGACTGCCCGGCCAGCGACACCGTCAACCACAGCCTGTCCTTCATCAGCGACGGCAATGTGCTGGCGCTGCACCGCCTGCTCTGGAACAACCAGGAGAAAATCGGCCAGTACCTGTCCAGCAACAGGTGAGCCTGCAGCCCTGGCAGGAGGGAGGAGCTATCAGAGTCCTGGAATGGCTTGTGTTGGAAGGAACCATAAAGCTCATCCCAGCCCAGCCCCTGCCGTGGGCAGGGACACCTTCCATATCCCAGGGTGATCCAAGCCCTGTCCAGCCTGCCCTGGGACACTTCGAGGGATGGGGCAGCCACAGCTTCTCTGGGAACCTGTGCAGGGCCTCCCCCATTACTTTAAAAAAGAAAATCCAGCCTGTTCCAGTTGAGGAAGGGTAGTGGGAGCTGCTGAGTAAAGGAGGAGTTTCCTGACAAAGAACATGTTGTTTGTAGGGACCACAAGGCTGTTGGACGACGACCCTTTGACAAAATGGCAACGCTTCTTGCCTACCTGGGGCCTCCTGAGCACAAACCTGTGGCAGATACACATTGGTCCAGCTTAAATCTCACTAGTTCCAAGTTTGAAGAGTTTATGACAAGGTAATGAGATTATTATGGACACACAGTGTGGGTTTCTGGACTTTATCATGTGAGGATATGTCAGTAGTTCTTAAGACTCTCTACTATCAAGAGTCTCTGTTTTAAAGGAGAGTTTAAAAAGCTGAGTCTACACAAACCTTTTAGGTTTCTGAGTAGATTTTAATTTAAAAAACTAAGCTGAGTATGAGAAAGGGTGGTAACATATGTGATTTAAGGAAGGCTAAAGATTGTGTAAACTTCATACTTTTGTTCAGAGATGGAGGTAAAGAGGGTTTGGGATTTTTAAAATTTGCTTGAAAGGCAATTGGGAAAGTTGATTTTTAAAATTTGCTTGAAAGACAGTTGGGAAAGTTGATGTCAATGTATTGCTTTTTAGGCATCAGGTACATGAGAAAGAGGAGTTCAAAGCACTGAAAACATTAAATATTTTCTACCAAGCTGGGACATCCAAAGTTGGCAATCCTGTTTTCTACTACATCGCTCGGCGGTAAGAAACCTTTCACCTTCCCAGTCTGAAATGAACCTGTCAGTCAAAGGTGTCAAGTGTATGTGAGAGACACCAGCTTGGTAACAAACAAGAGTCTGAAATAGCTTATTTGCTAATATTTGCTGACAGTATTTTGACTTGTTTCCTAAACCAAAACTATCATTTCAAAGTAATTACACTCATGACAGGAGTCGTTCCTAGAGGTGTTAAGGAAAGGGAGATCCCTGTGCTCACCCCCAGGTGTGGTCAAAGGCAGCTCTGAGGATTGGATATGCTGCTGAAGCTGCTCTCTGTGCTGAGGTGCTGCTGGTGAGGTGTGCTGGAAGCACTGGGGAGGCTGGTTTGGCTTGGGGGGCCGTGGGAGTGCTGCAGGGCTGGGATTTCTCCAGTCCTGGCATCACCAGGCACTTTGGGGTGCTGGCACAGCCCCTGGGCTGTTCATGGTCTGGTCATTGCTGGTGCCTTTTGTGCCTTGGGAGCAGAGCCCTGCCTGGGGGTGCTGGGGTTGCTCTGTGCTTTGTGCTGCCCATGGTGGCAGTGGCACTGGGGGCTCCACTTTCAGTGTTGTCATGAGAGGATGTCATCAGTGGTGATTCTTTGGATGGAGTGGAAGAACACAAGATGAGGAGCATTATTTACCTTCTGTCCTGATTTTCTGTCTTCAAAAGCCACACAACAGTCCATGAAACCTGCAGGTGTGCTGACAGAAGGGGCTGGCTCGAGGGCAGCCTGGATGCTATTTTCCCCCCCTATACTTTTTTTTTTAGCAAGATCCCTAACGTTTAATCCCCTTACATGCTCAGAGTTAGAATCAAAGGCAGTCTTTTGAATTCTCTTTAAAAAACTCTGTTTGCTTGCCACATTTTTCTTCTCCATTTTGTTCCATTAGACACAGTCTTATTTCATGTCAAGTCAAACAAAATGCCTGCATTGTTATCCTGCCTTGTTCAGACAAGAAATTAGGCATACAAATGCAGAGAGTAGTGATAACCCATCTTAAAAAGTGACTGTGCCTGGCAGTGATCCGAGGCATCCTTATGTATTCTGTGCAGACCTGACATGCAGTGTTTCCTCGTTTGCAGAGCAAGAAATGGTTATTTCATCTGCAGAGAAAGAATTCCTGGAAGTAAATAAAGACAAAAGTTTGCACCACCTGTTTGCTAGGCCTAGCTCACCTCCCTCTTCTTTAAAAGCAGAAAAATCAATTTATCCAAAGATGCCTCACTGGGCAAAACTGTCATGGTCCAGTCAGCCAAGCATTCCTGCCTTCACAGAGGGTGGGTAGGAGCAGATTTCTGAACATTTTACCCAGGTGTGGGATATTAATGAAAATATTGCTGTACTGCAACAAGGGCCTTGCTGCTGGGTGAGTTATTACCTTTTCCTTCAGCAGCTGCACAATTCAGGAATCCTGGCAGGGCTGCCTTTCAAACCAGCAGGAAGGAAGGGCTTTGCTCTGGGCTGATGCTCTGGCATCATCCCTTCTCACAGGGATGTGGCTAAGTGGAGCTTTTTTGGGGTGTTTGTCTTCTGGTTCTGAGACAGGTGTTGTGTTTTCAAGGTGTGAAATGTGGAAAAATTGTTTAGATTGGAGCTGCCAGGCTATTTGAGGGCTTGTAGCAGGCTGGGGTTTTTTGGGGGTGGGTTTTTCCCCCCTTTTTTTTTCTTTTCTCTTTTTTTCTTTTTTTTTTTTTTTAATAGTTGAAGATCTTGTTGCTAAGGCATTGTTGAGTCATTTTACTGATATATCTGGATCAGTTTATGTCCTCCTTGTGCTGTGAAATTTAATTCCTTCTGTCATCTATCTTCACATTTTGTTTCCTGGGCAACAACCCAGCTTCTGGAGCCAGTGCTCTTCTGTTTTTAATCCCTACCCAGTTACAAAAATGATCCATAAATCAATGAATATTGATCCTGAACTACTGCCATTAGGTTTTAAGGCTGATCCCAAACTAATTAATAGGAATAAAACCTCTGAGTTATTGCTGCAGACCGCAGCAATCCCCACAGCAATTTTACCCTTTCCAGAGGGGGTACCCAGCTATTAGAGGTGTGCCAGAGCTCCTCTGGGTATTTTGAATATTGCCCTGAAATGCTGAATAGTTGTTTTGGATACCAGTTTCACCGAGAATAGATGATTTTGTGTTTCTGGAGGTCTGAGTGCACAGCGTGTTTACAAACCCAGGCCCCCGGGCTTAGCTGACAGCGGCTGCGCAGTTGCCCAGCAACAAGTGCTCGACTCCCACACTTCTGCCTCCTCCCTGCTGCCTTATCGGCTCATTCGTATTCCAGAAAAATACCAGGAAGCCTAAATTCCAGTCTGCTTTTCTGAAAGCAGTCTGAGCAGGCAGCCCTGGTGCTGCAGCAGCTCAGGCAGGGTTTGGGAGGGAGCAGAGCCCTGGAGTGCCGTGGTCCTGCTCACTTCATACCCAGCTGTGGTCTGGGATCCAGCTCCCCAGTCCTGCCCGTGCTTTTGGGAAACCCCAGTGCCCCGTTTCCCCTTCTAGGCTTTTCTTAGCATGCTGAGAAGTGTGAAGGCTGGATAGCAAGTCCTTCAGGATGGGGGCTTGCAGTTGCCCCAGATAACCTCTGGAAAGCAGTGTTTTCCTGTTCCTGGTCTTCAGATTGTCTCATTGTGGGTGGAACATTCTCAGAGCCTTTAAAGTCAATTCCCTGTAGGTTTTTAATGCAATAGAATTTGGCATCCTGTACTGATTCTGCAGCAAAGACACATGCAATATTTCCTGTAATTTCCTCAAATTAAGCAGTTTAGCCACAGCACCTCATTTTGTGATGAGTCTTGCCTTGCAAGCCCAGCTGCTCCCACTGTGTGGGATGAGGCCAGAGAATGATGCAGTTCTGGGAATTGCTGAGTTCTGAGCATGGGAAATAGGTTGGTGCTGTGCTACAGTCAGTCAGCACTTAGCAAACCCAGGGACTGTCCAAGGAGTGTGGCAGCAGGGACTTCTTTGGTGTTTCTAAGTTCTACAGAGTAGGAAGGGGAAGGATAGTCACAGTGTTGTGTCATCTCATCAACTTATTGCTAAATAATATTAGAGATACATCAGTATCTAAATAATACAATTTAATATAACAGTAATTTCCCCCATAAGACATGACAATGGAGCCAAATGTCTGCTTCAGGCAGGTTTGTATAATACAATGCTATCTATTTATTCCTTTTACTCTGCTTATTAGAAAAGAGGCACAGTCGCTAGTTCAGTTCAATACAAACATAACTTTATTTTTACTTAAATGCCAATGAAATAACTGTACAAATCCATTGTGTAACATTTACTGTTAGAAATTAAAACAAGTTTCCGGTTATAGAAATACTGTTCACAATTGGAAAGTTGTCATTTCTCTGATACCAGTAGTTGTAAATGATCTACAGCCCCCATTGACACCTTAGGAGAAACAGGTAGAGGACTCCAGTCTCGGTTGTGAGGTTTTCTGGGTTTTGCAGCACCTTCATGCTACAATAACTGGAAATTAAATGGCCTGGAATGAATGGAAAACATTGTATAAGATCTGTAATATTAAGTGGATAATACTTTTTCAATTAACTTGTTCTTCAGTTTTCATTTCATGCTGTTTGCAAAACTTCATCTGTAGTATATCAAGTACCTTTGCCATAATTTAAATAATTTTCCTAGAGGGGACAGAGCCATGCGTGCAGCTATTTCTACTGGCTGACGGAGTGGATGTTGAGGAGAAGAGCATCCATGCTCGCCCTTAGAAAGCAGGGATTTGGGCATGTTCAGTGCCATGGACTGCATTCATTCTCTTTGGAGTCACAAGAGTCAGGGATGTTTCAGTGACAGCTCACCAGCTAACTGCTTAATTGATTTGTTACATGACTTGTGTTAGAAATTGGCTGATATTTCATTTTACTGATAGTGGTTTGCTACGTTCTGGCTGATTTGTGATATTCTTTTAAGCAGAACATATTAACATTTCAGGATGTCACTTGACATAAAGTCAAGGAGTTCCAGGTCATTAATTTGGGTAGATAACTCCTTGGTGTTTGACAGTGTCATGGCATTGAACATCTGGCATTTTTCTCTACTTTTATCTTTTTTTTTTCTTCTTTTTTTTCTTTTTTTAATATGGAGAGAGCAATAACTTGCCTGCGGTCTCTAAGTCAAGCCAGAGCAGAAGGATACTGGCCCCTACCACTGTCCCATGCTGAAGTTGGACCATGTTGCCATCTCAGTTTACACCCTCTTAGCAGACAACATGGCGTTGTCATATTTAATTCCTAAATTCAAAGCTGTTGTTCTTCATATTTAAAATGCTCTAATACATATGAAGCAAACGTAGATATACATGCTAGCGATTTTGCTCAGGAATAACTTCTGATTAGTGAAACAGTTCAGTTTAGTTCCTTTATTTTTTCCCTTTCTTTTACATGTCGTCATAACTTACAAAGAACTGTGCTGCTATATTACAGGAATTGCTCACTGGCAAGTCAAGCAAGACAATGCAGATATGATACAGGCCTTCTGTTTTTTACCAGTTGTTCAATGACAAAATCATACGTAAAATCAGTACTTAAAATTCTGATGTGTTTATTCTGTGCAAGTAAAATGAAAAATTTAAATACAAAATAAGCACATTTTAGAAAACAAAATAATAGATTAGTTGTACTCAATTAAGACATATGAAAATAAGTAGCAGCTTAGTATCAAGACATTAGTGTGCACGTCTTTAAGAACTGTTACTTTCTTTAGATCAGAGTCAGGACTTTGAATTTCTTTCATTCATTGTTTCAGCTGGATGTGCTAACTCCAGCTGTTATCACAGGAATAACCTCAGTAATTTCCACGGGGTGCAAGCCCTTAGTCCATAGCCACGGCCACGGCGTGCAGCAGTGCCAGGCAGAGCAGCCCCATCTGCCAGCGGCTGGCGCGGGAGGGCACGCCCGGCGTGGCCTCCTCCTTCCTTAAGGTAGCAGTTGTGCTTTGAGGCATCTTGGAGTAGTTTGTTGGCATTCCACTGGTGATGCTTAAAGTCATGGGAGTGGTGGAGGATCCTGTGGCAGGGGCCAGGCTGGCGTTGCCCTCGCTGGAGTCCTGGACGAGGATTGTGCGAGTGGCCGCGGCCTCCTGGGGGCCGTCGGGGGAGTCTGTGCCGGGGAACAGAGCCGGGGGGCTCTGGGTCCCCAAGGGAGGGACTTCCTTGGCTTTCAGTTGTTTGTGCGTTTTGGTCACTTGGGTGGGCTCAGGCGCCGCGGCAGAAGCCCCCCTGTCTGCTGCCTTGGTGCCTTTGATCATGGGGCTGGAGTCCAGGGCCGTGGGCTGGGCCGGGGCTGGCGCGGTGCTGGGCCAGGGCTGGTCAGCACAGGGCGCCCCCACAACACGGGCAGCTGTGCCCTGCACCCACTGCAGCACGTAAGGGATGGTTTGGTTATCGCTGCAGGACCAGGGGTTGTTGTACAGAGTTATTACCTGCAGCTGGGAGAGCTGGTCAAAGGCTTTGTCAGGAATGTATGAGAACTTGTTGTTGTGCAGGTAGAGGCTCGTGAGGTGTTGCAGTCTCACCAGTGTTCCTGGGAGTATCTGGGACAAGAAGTTATTGGATAGATCCACTGTCTCTATGTTGTAGGGCATATTGGTTGGAACTGTCCAAAGTTTGTTGCTGCTGAGATTGAGAAACTTGAGACTGCTCAGTGTGTTGTTGATCAGGACAGCTCTTTCCACCATATTCCTGGAAATATCGAGCACTCTAAGATTCCACTGGTAAGCTGTATCAAGTTTCTGAAGAACTTTAATGTTGTTGTTTGTGGCATATAATTCCCATAAGGACTTAGGCAGATGAGCAGGAACATTCTTGAGCCAATTATTTGAAATATCAAGGGTCCTCAGATTGGTGAACCTCGTTAGCTGATGATCGAGATCTACAAACTGGTTAAAGGACAGATTTAAATATGTAAGGTTGTCTTGAAGTCCCTGGGGCAGTACAGTTAAGTTTCTGCCTGAACAGTCCACATTCCTGTCGTTTCCTGAGCACTTACAGCTAGAAGGACAGATACCCAAACCAGTGGGTATGAAAACCAGAAGGACCAGCAGACAGGTAGATGTATTCAATATCTGGTATTCCATTGTTGCCTGGAAATAAATATACCAAAATGACACCCTTTAAATCCAAGTAATGCATTTTATCTCCGTATAAGGGTTGTCTTGGCAATGGCCACTTGCAGGAGAAATTAAGTAAAAATATCAATAACCCCCTTTGTGGCACGGTCCTTTTTAGAATTGTTCAAGAGAGACTTCACAAAGCATCCCTTCAGCCTGTCATGTTGTCTGGCAGAATGAGACTTGTTTTTTTCATCTCCCTTTCCCCCTCCTGCTCAAATGAGGGCTTTCTTCCGAAAACGCAAGTCTCTTCCAAACGTTATACAATGTCTGCTTCTTGTTTTTAGTGATTTCAAGCCTATATTATGTTTGGAATAATGTGTTCATTTATAGAGGATGAAAAAATGGCTGTCAACTGGATCTTCACAAATCTCTGCAGTAATGTAGCAGTCCCCCCCATCCAGGCATGCCGTTTGCTTAAGTAAATTGGTTAAAATACATCGTAGGAATTTAGCTTGAACCCCAAATTCCAGTGTTCATGCTAACATGCACTGTAGCATTTTTTTCCTCCTTACAGTGCTAATTGCAATCTCAGAGCTGGAAACACATGTTTAGAACCCGAGTTACCGTTAGTAAGAAATCTCTGACACTGCAGCAGATTTCTGGTGCAAGCATCTGTCATCAGCTCCTAATTCCATTCCCGTTTCCATCTCTGATTTGGTAGTAGGATTTTGTGAGTAAAATCAAAAAGCACAAACTTACCGTGGTGTCCTGCAGTATCAGCACATCGTTTCTGTGATGGATTGGAGCTTAGAGGTCGCCTTGTTCTGGAGAGCAGCTCCAGAGGCTGCCGGGGGCTGTGCTTGTCTCAGCTGCATCGTACGGCTGCGCCCGGCTCCGCAACCACCTGATCCTGTGGGCACTGCAGAGCCGGCCCCGAGCCCTGCCAGGGACCTGCTGGGCAGGGAGTGCCCCGGCTCCCCAGCCCTGCTGTGCTGCTGCTGCTCCCTCCCAGCTGGGGCTGCCTGCACACTGCGCTCCCCCCGCAGGCTCTGGCGGCTCGGCTGCCGCCCCTCTGCACGTTTCTGTTTGAAATGGCAGGTTAGCTTGGCTTCTTTTTGCCTTCTCCTAACCTCTCCTCCTGTAGCAGAGGTTAATGTGAATTTAGGCTTTCTAGCTTAAGCTTTTTTGAGCTACACTGCCAGAATATATTGTCATAATTTTAAAATACTGTTTTCTGCTCCTCGGATCAGGCTATCACTATGTTGTCAGGTATAATATAGCTCAGCTTGTAGGATTTTACAGATTTCTATAGGAAATCTTGATCTGATTTTCTCAAAGCAATATGAGAGTGAGAGTGTTTATAATGTTTATTTTATAGTGCTGTTAATTTTAACAGGGTGTCATGAACAAGCCTTACAAAAGTCTTTGTATGATTGTAATGCTATTCTTCAGGCATACCCAATCATACAGCTTATGTAAACAGTAAAGAAAATTGAAAATATATTTTCCTATGGCCCTTGTATACACAGCAGCCTGGAATTGCATTTGGATGATGTACTACTCTTTATTTGCAATAGTTTGAAAATTCTGAAGTTTATTGTATGCAAGTCCTTGTTCTGAGATCCATCCACAAATCTATTCCTTCCTCAAGCAAACTGCAAACTCTACCATTTTGCAGAGCTCTCATGGAAAGCCAGCTTCAGCATCTAGCAGCTTCTTTATATATATTCAATACTGGTATTAGAAAAAAAAATCTATTGCTGATACCTGGCCTGCCCAGCCAGGCTGGTGTGGGGGAGCTGTGCTGGTACTCAGGGCCCAGAAAGGAGCATGTAAAGCACTTGGACACTGGGAGCTCCAAGGAATCCAGCATCCATGAACCATTAAATGAGTTTGTATTAGTGACTGAGTGCATGCTGTACCTCAGCAAATATTCAGGTGGGCTTTAAGTGACCAAAACATCTTTGACTGAGAAAGCTTTATTGAAATGTCCTGGAAGTGATTGCACTCACTTGCACGGCCCAGTGGAGCAAACCCGGGTGCGAAGCCGAGTCCCTCTGACGTTGGGCTGTCTGTGACATCTCCACGTGTGTGTTACCTGTGTCTGGCTGTGCTGGCACACACAGCTGTGTACTCTGCCTTCTGGAATCTCTAGCTACAGGTGATGACTGGGCACAATTTGTTTTGTAGTCAGAAATTTGCTTCAGGCAGAAGCAGGTTGTTCTCTCTTGTGAAAGCCGAAGTTGGGAAACACCAGGGAAATGACAAGGAAATGCTGGGGCCTCACCATTCTTGCCTGTGTCGACTTCTCCTTTTTTTACTTTCTTGAAAATTACTTGGTTTAAGAAAGATGTAGAGTATTCTGGAAATAAATTTGGCAGTCTACAAAGGGTGTTCTGGCTGGGGCAGTGTTTTGTGGATCTCCTGGTTCAGTAGCTCAGGTGGTGAGGGCTGTGGTTCCTCTGCTTCCAGGTGAAGTGCCGAGTGCTTGCTGGGGTCTGAGCTGGGCTCCTCAGCGGGTTCCCTGAGCCAGTCAGGGGGTGGTGGCAGGTCAGAGCACTCGGCTGGAGGGTCTGGAGGAGGACAGGACTCAGCTGCAGTGTTGGCTGGCTCCTGCTCTGAGGCAGGGGCTGGGGCCGAGCTGGCTCCGGAGCAGCCCGCAGCCGGCGGAGCTGGCTGCCCGTTCTCTGTACTGGTAGTGTGGTGGGGTGGGTTCTCTGAGGCAGTCGGGTCCTCCTGCAAGTTTGTGGCTTGTTTCAGTCTCCAAGGCAACATAAATAAGACTGAAGAACGCTTGGTGCCGGGGTCAGGGTCCATGAAGAGGTCTGACGTGTCCCCATCCACGAAGGGGGACCGGCCTGCCCAGTGGGACTCGGCCCGAGGAGGCCTCAGGCAGCATTTCCACAGGAGAATGACCACGACTGCCAGCGCCATCCCAATCAAAATGCTGCCAAGGATCAGCGCTGCTACCCAGCTGCCATCCCCAGCTTCCTCCTCCCCTGGGAAGGCCTGGGCTTCTGTAGCAGCCTGGCTTCTGTCAGACTGCTGGAAGCTGGGCACAGTTGCTTGCAGGTGGTGGAGGAGGGGGTTGTCTGCCCTTGGGCTCGTGGCAGTGGTGCACGTGTGGCTTTCAGTGCTGGCAGCGTGATGAGGTGCTGCTGCAGAAAGGGAGCTCCAGATTTCCCCATAGAAGAGAACCAGCACGACCTGGTTGCTGGCCATTTCCCTCCAGCCTCTTTGCAAGGGTCCTCTGCTGTTGCAGGGAAGGAGTAGAACATGGTAACTTGTAAACTGTATTTCTGCACTTTACTGCCACCAGACAGTTCTGTGTTAATGCCATCAGACTGAAAATAACGGTCTCCCCAATGTTTCACATTTCAGGCCTGTTCCCATCTGCATGATCAGTGGGTTTGGCACTGACTTTACAAATAACAGCAGATTTTTAGCATTATGAATCATATTAATAAAGTGCCTTGTTTGAAGGTAATGGCTTACTATAATCTTTTGTCACCTAGCAGAAAAAGGCATTGGCAGAGCAGTCCTAACAAGGTTTCAAAATAACATTTATCTATCACGTAACTGGTTATGGACCTGGAACAAACTCTGCAGCATTGACAGACAGGGTTGTCAGAAGTGAAGCAGTGGCTTGTTGTGATATAAGCTAAGACAGAAGTAAAATGCTCTTTAGAATTCTCTTAAACTTTTATTTCCTGTTCTCATATTTGTTCAGCATAGCAAAATATTTGAAAGTTTTCCTAGTACTTATGCTATAATGACACAGCATTCTAATGGTGAAGTGTTTTATAAATAAATTCCTGCGTGCAGATTGTGCAAATGTTGAGTTGGTGGCATGAAACAGACTTTTTTCCCTGTACTGATTAGAGTTCAGCTCTCTAAATGTCTCCATATGAAATAAATTATATAAAATTCATCCCCTACACAGCTCTTTTCCTTCTGAAGTCACTTTCATGCAATTTGAGCTAATTCATTAGTTACTACAGTGCTAGTCTTGTGAAGCTATTTCTGGGAAATTAATATGCATGAGTCTTTATGGGTTTACAAATACGCAAAATTAAATTTTAAATGCAGCAGTGTAAACACACATGAGCAGTAAGTTAATGAGAACATCGTGATCTAAACTCTGACAGGTTTGTAACGGGCTAAAATGATTCTATTCCGTTTTTATCCCACTCCCCTCTTCTCAAAATAGCTTCAATACTTGAATTTGATCCTTACCTGCACATTTATCTTCTCTGGAGCAGGCACCGTCTGCCTTTGTTGTTTGAGGCTCAGGAGAGCTGTGTGTGCTCAGAGTCAGGCAGGGCAAAATGGCTCTTTTCATGCACAAGTTTGTGCTGAGAGGGAGGAAGTTGCCAACGCCGGCAGGAAGCGTCTGCGCCAGCAGCTCGGGGCTCTTATCTCAGAGATGGTGTGTCCCACTGTCCCACGGACAAACTTCTGCTCTGCCTGCCCTGCTGGGCTGCTGCAAAAGGTGTTTGTGGCTCCTGCCACATCAGGCACCTCTGTGTGTTGATGTGGAAATTCTCAAATACCTGTTTGTCTGTCTTTGTAGAAAATAGTTATGATTTCTTCTGTGGGAATCAAAAACCCTGCCAGCTTGGGCTGGATTTGAGTTGCTGATGTAATTCAGTGGTGGGTTTGCTGTGCTCTCAGGGTTATTAGTGGGAAACCACCCCTGGGTTCCTTGGTGAGTCATGGAAAGCTGTGTGGTCATGGGATGCTGGCTGCTTACACATCCTCTCTTGTGTGGCTGCACTCAGAGGCAGAGGGCAAACTCTGATTTCACCCTCAGCCTGTCCCTGCTTGCTTGGTTGTTTTTCTGTGTGGACAGCGTTGTGACCAGCTGCCATCGCTGGTGGAGGGCTGTGCTCTGAGCAGCTGCTTCTCCCTGCCTGTCCCTGTCCAGCCCATGGAGTGTAACCCAAGCTGCTCTCTCTGCTCTCTGTGAGCATTGGAAAGGCTGCATGGCGGAAAGAAACCCACCCCAGATATGTCCTCATGGCACTTTGCAATTGTGTTCTGCCAGTAGCTACTGACAGATTCCTCTGCAGCCCTTCCTGTTGGGCCTCTCTGCACTGCTTCTCTCTGTGACACTCTGCCTGCTCCTGCAGCACACACACATCCTGATCCCATACTCACACTAACCCGGTGTTTCTCATCTCATTTGTTTCCTGCCCGTTCTCTTCAACTCCCACAACTGATTCCCAGTTCTAGGCTGAGCATGCAAACTCCTTCCAGCTTTATTTTCCTCACTACACAGCCCACCTTTGAGCCTGGCAGTTGAATTTTTTGAGCTGTCTCTGTCCTGGCTGCCAGGGTGCTGTGGTCCTGCTGCTGCTGTATCTGCCCTGCTGGCCAAGCTAATGGGTGATCCAGTGGAATTGGGGTGGGGGATTCAATCATCCTGGTCCTCTCAAACTCGTACAACCATCTGATGTGTCACAGCTGTTGGTTACAGCTGCACAGGATGTTTGGAGCTTTGGCCCTGTGCAGCCTCAGCACTTGTAACCGCAGTGCAACAGAGCTTCTTCAGCCCAAGGAGCAGCCTCTGGAGAGCTTCTCACGTTTTCTTAAAAGAGAAAGCTCTGCTGCAGGGAGAGCAGCCACAGGCACCTCCCTGGAATTATGGCAAGGTCAGGTCTCTGAGAATAAAGAAACTAAAAGTTGTTGTGGTTGAAAGGAATTCCTGGCGTGTTCTCTTTGGTGTCGGGAGAAAGTGGAGTGTGTTTCCATGATGCAGGAAATCACAGCGAGTCATCAGAGACCTTTCCTGAGCTCAGCCAATGTTACAGGAATAAAACATTCCAAAATGCCTCGTCATATTTTTTTCCTAATATTTTGACTTAAAGAAATAGTATCATGTAAGTCATTTAAAAACTCATATTACAAGTTTATTGAAGATAACAAATTGAACAAGTTCTCATATTCTAGTAAATGCTACAAACTTTATCTATTCATAGTCAATGTTAAACACAATAAAAATTATTCTTATCAGTCTGCTTCAAAAGTCATTAAGCTGGTTTAAGAAGTTCTTGATGGAAAATCCAAAAGGGCATTTTGAGAGGGACTAGTTCATGGATTAGTGGTTGAATCAGAGTTGTGACTAATGTATGGTTTCCTTTGAAAAGCAACTTGGCCATGCCTGTGCAGCATTTTAGTGTTCAGTGTTGATCAGACTGACAGTCTGTTCCTTGTTCCCCTCTGTGGTCTTTGAGCATGGGCAGATTCTGTCCTTTTGGTTTATCCTGTTCAGCTCCTGTCACCCTGATTTCTGGTCAAAGGAGTAAAACCAGTCCTGACACTACTTACAGAAAACTATTTAACACAATTTTACCTTTTCTGAATCCACACGTGGCTGCAGCATTCCCACTGGCATAAATGGAAAACCTCTAAAATCTGGATTTAGCTTTCCTGGGGGAAAATTCTTGCTGTTACTTGAAATACAAGCTTTTGCCTTACATTAATGGTGTAAAAAAGGCAAAAGATGAATTTTTACCTGAGTGTGAATTAAATCTCAACTACAAAATTGGTTAAAATGGGTTTGTGTGACTGGGATGCTTCTTTGCTTTTTTGTTCATTATCTGCTGCTTTGGTGAGTTTCTCAGTGGTTTCACCTTCAGTTTTCCTTTGGTTCTCAGCATCCCTCCCTGATACCAGCTCCTGCATTATCAGCTCGGTTCCACTGGTCTCTTGGGGCATCCTCTGCCACGTTCCTGCTGCTGTGGGCCATAGGCTGTTGGTGGCCAGGAGGTCACCATTGCTCCTGGGCCTGCGTTTGCCCTGCTGGGCTCTTTTGAGATAGGAGATTTTGTTGGCTACTACGACTGTGGACAGAAACAGGGAGATGCAGATGAGCACGAGAACTGCAATGATAATGAAGCAAATCAGTATGAGAGACTTATTTCTTCACAGGTTTCTTTGGTCATTGGGCTCTTGGGCTTATTGTTTTTTTCTAATCCTCCCGTGGTGGAAACTGCACTTGGGGCAGGGGAAATCAAATTTTGAGTTACTGTGGAAGAGAAGTCTGGCAGGGTACTTTGTGTTTTGGCAGGGGAAGATGTTGAATTTTGGGCCATTGTGGAGGAGAAGGATGGCAGGGTACTTTGAATTTCAAAAGCAGTCGTTTGGCTGCTGAAATTGAGACTCAGAGGAGAATTTGTGCTTGCTTCTGCGCTGTTCTGACTCCCACGGAGGTTTTGGCTGATGGGACTCCAGGTTTCTTCTCTGAGGTGAGGGTAGCCTGTGTGGTTTGCACTCGTTTGCAGCCACAGGGAGAAGATGATCATGACAGGGAAGGCCAGCTGTGGGTTACTGCATCTCGTCGTCTGCATCTTCCTGTTGAGTCCCCTGCCAAAATACCAATTGTGGTGCTAGTTTAGCAGATGCTGGTTCTTAGAGGTTTGGATTGGACTTGTCAGGAAATAGCAGGATTCTTGATGACAAATACATGGCCTCATTTTGGGGGATGTAGGAGCACATGTTCAAGTGCCCAGATTGTGAAAGAATAGATTGTCTCAAACTTCTGACAGTTTGAGGTTATGGAAAACATAGAGAAATCAAAAAAGAACATGGAGCAGAGAGAAAAAGAGAAGTGTTTCCTACTGGGGGCTTCATGATGTCAGGGCAGACTCGGGGAGTTCCTTCTCTCTGAAGCTGCCCATGTTACACCCAGTCATCACTTCTGCTTTACACAAAGACCCTGTGGAGGTTGCACATCACTGGCTGCTTCTCACCTCCCTGAATTCCCCTGGGCCAGGCAGGGGAACCCTGCAGGGAACAGATGGGCAAGGGAAAAACTTGAACCTAAAATGTTTCTGTAAGTGACAGCAATAACTTAATGTGAACTGTGTGCAGTTCCTAGCACAGCTGTCTGGGGTACTTTAAAATGCCCAGGAAAATCTTTGGTCTCTTGTTTTTCTGCTTTTTTGTACAAAAAGCTCTTCATCACAAATGTACTTCTTGTATTTTTCTCCCAAACATTCTGCAGATTGTGACATTTTCTGTAAAACGCCACCAATAAGTATGCAAATGAGAGTAACCATTCATATGTTCTGTTTCACATTTGTGTGGCATTCAAATCTGTACCTGTTGAATTTTTCTGGAGGGTAGGAATGTGAGAGTAGAGTAGGTCTGATATGAAGATAATAGTTATTATCTCAAATTACCAGTGGCAAATCAGCCAAGCAGTGACCCAGGCAGTGCTGCTGCTTGGGCCGGGCTGCTCCTGACCTTCCCAGGGCAAGGCCGTGTCCCACCAGAGTCTTTCTTCTGTCTCTGGTTACAGATCAAAGCATTTCCTTTGAGTGTTACACGCTCTGCTGGTGCAAACTGAACTGCTACAGGGAGTGACCAAAAGTAACACTGTTAATTTTATGGTGGGTCTTGAAAAAATGTGTTTGTTGCCTCTAAAGGTAACAAAAAGTATTTGTGTGTGTGTAACTATGGAAGATCAGCCAAGTGATGTTCCTGGCCTGTGACCAGGTGAGGGGAAGGCAGGGGATACCCCTGGTGTGTAAGGGGATCTCTCCTTGCACAACAAGGAAGCAACAAAAGATCTGTCTATAACTTTGCAGTTCACCCATGACATAAAACTGTTCTCCATCCTGAGCTTAATCGTGTTTGTTCAGTTTGAACCAGAAACCGTCTTAGTCATAAGCTACAGCTCAGGTAGGATTTTTGTTTGTGTGTGGTGGAAGTCACCTGGATGATTCCTTGCAGCATACTTTGAAAAGGAAAAGGAAAGCCAACCCAGCAAAGCTTGGGGTTTTTAGCATTTCAGCTGTTTTGAGCAGGACAGGCAGGGCCAGCCCAGCTTCCCTGCAGCGTTCCTGTCCCTGGCCAGGCTGCAGCTCCAGCTCTGCCCCAGCACACGGAGCCCAGTGTTCACTGTGGCCTTCCAGACCAGATGTGCTTTTCTTACAAATCAGCGGGCTCAGCTGTGGAGGGCTGCTCTTGAAACCCCGAGAGCAAAGGAACTGATCTTTAAAGAGCTGGTTTTCTTTTTCTTTTTAGTTCAACCCTTTGTGTCTGGGTATTGACAGGGTCTCAGTACCCAGCGAGATCTGCACTGCAAGGACAACAGAGCCAAGTAGTGACTGTCACTGTTAATTCCTCAGTCTGACTGTGAATAACCTTTAACATGATGAAAAATACAGTATATCAGCTTTCCTGACTCAGTTGGAGATACCATGTCTACAGTTTGTTACTATTTTTTAATTACTCAGATTTCTGTAAAAATACTTTTTCATTTCTTTTTAAGCAACTTTGAAGTATAACTTAAAATAGGAGAAGGAAAATGTGTACTTACCTTGCCAAGATGTAGTCAACAGAATATGGATGTTTCAGATATTTAGTCCTTTGACAATAAGATTTCTTTGTGCATATATTTGCTCCTAGGATGCAGACAGCCATCAGGGTTCAGCAGGGCGATTTGGGCAGTGCTGGTGTTTTTTAGGCAAACCTGTAACTGCAATGACATGTGGCTCTAAGTGGGGAACTAAAACCACAGCTATGACACACTTCCTTTGGGTAACAGCTATACCATGACATGTTGGGGGAAAAACACCAACTTGCCCAACTTAGCTCTCAGAACCACAGGAGGTAAAGGGAGGGGGGGGAATCTCTTGTGCAGATGAATGTTCTGTGTTCTGTCTACTCAGTTGACCAGCACTCAGGTGCTATCAAGAGAAGTGTCCCAAAACCCTTAAAGCTACACCTGTGCTTAGAACATTTATCAGCTCTTCTGTAGCCTGTTGTTTGCCTTGGAAGAGTTGAGTTAATGACTGCTCAGAACAGCGACAGGTATTTAAAAATACCTTAAAATTTCACAAGCTGATGAATTTATTTTTAATTAATTCTTCCTACTAGACTTCAGTCTGTTGTGTGAGCCCTGGAGATGTGGTTTAGGCAAATGCATTGCCCAGTCTCAAAATTCAGAGAACATTTAAGTGAGGAAAAAATATTCTCAATTATGTCAATGTTTTTGAAAAGAAGTATTTTTGTAGGCAAGCCCTCTGTACTCCTCAGAGGACTGACCATTCTTAGAAACACCCCCAAGCACTGGAGTGCTGCAGGATAGAGTAACTGGAGTGGCTCTGGATCCTCTGAAAAAGTTGGGGTGTGGATGTTTGATTTTTAAGACTCCTGTGATAAATATATTTTTCCACATACAGGTGTAGATATAATTTGAATCTCTAAGGCTGTTACGAAGTTAGAGGCACTTAGAGGTTGTGGGCACTTCAGGATGAAGCTGAGTTAAATCCAAGCCCCCTCATCCTGGGCACTAAAGGTGGCCAGAGTGTGAGGCAGTGCCCGAGGCCAGTGTGGTGTCCCTGCTGTGGCCCGAGGGTGTTTGCAGGACTGCCACAAGGGTCAGCCTGGCTCATGGGCAGGACTGGGGGGGCTCTTGGTGTGCCTGGGCACTCAGGGGTTTGTGCTGTGCACCTCAAGCATGACCCAGCCGTGTCTGTCCTGTCTTACAGGTTCAAGACTGGTCAGATCAACGGGGATTTGCTGATCTACCACGTGCTGCTGACCCTGAAGCCATACTATGCAAAGCCATATGAAATCGTGGTGGACCTCACACACGCTGGCCCCAGTAATCGCTTTAAAACAGACTTTCTTTCTAAATGGTTTGTAGTTTTTCCAGGCTTTGCTTATGAAAATGTTGCAGCAGTTTTTATTTATAACTGTAACTCTTGGGTCAGAGAATACACCAAATACCATGAAAGGCTCTTGACAGGTTTGAAAGGGAGCAAAAGGCTTGTTTTCATAGACTCTCCAGGGAAGCTGGCAGAGCACATCGAACACGACCAGCAGAAACTCCCAGCAGCTACCTTGGCTTTGGAGGAGGACTTGAAAGTGTTTCACAATGCTCTCAAACTGGCTCATAAAGACACCAAAGTTTCTATTAAAGTAAGTGCTTTTAATGCTGTTCCTAGTGATCTGTTATATTTGTTTAAGGGTTGGAATATGATTTTACTGTCTCTTAATTCTTCCCCCTTGTCTCAAGGAGAAATCACAGCTTTCTAGTACACCCCATTAGGAAGTACAAAATTTGTACATTTATCTTTCCTAGAAGTAGGAGTGTGAGGGTTTTCTCTGTGTGATTACCCAGAGGTGCTGCAGCAGTTTTCTCCTCTGTCCCCAAGGTTGGCTCGACCGCGGTGCAGGTGACGTCGGCAGAGCGCACGCGGGTGCTGGGCCAGACCGTGTTCCTCAACGACATCTACTACGCCTCTGAGATCGAGGAGATCTGCCTGGTGGATGAGAACCAGTTCACCCTGACCATTGCCAACCAGGGCACCCCGCTCACCTTCATGCACCAGGAGTGTGAGGCCATCGTCAGGTCCATCATCCACATCCGCACGCGCTGGGAGCTGTCGCAGCCCGACTCCATCCCCCAGCACACCAAGATCCGCCCCAAGGACGTGCCCGGGACGCTGCTCAACATCGCCCTGCTCAACCTGGGCAGCTCCGACCCCAGCCTGCGGTAACAGCTCTGCCCTGCTGCTCCTCGGCTCGCTCAGGGGGCTCCCCAGGGCTGCTCCACTGCTAGACAGCCTCTCTTGAGAAAAACCACTTTGCTTTCACCACAGCTCCATAAAATGCAATTCTCAGTAAACAAAGATTGAGTTCCTATGAGTTAAGAAGGGCACACACTGTCAGAAGAAGTGAAGGCATGAAGGAAACCTAATTTCTCTTTGTGAGGAGCAGTAGTTCTGCTTTGCACTCTGTGTTTATTGGGTACATATGATTTCCGGGTTGTTGAGCTTCGTGTTTAAGAGCATGGGAGCTGTGCCCCTTAGAGCAGCTTGTGATTTGTGTCAGAACAGGCTCCCCCAGGCTCGGTGCTGACCAGGGGCACCCCTGGGCTTTGGGCAGGCTCTATCCCAGCAGCTTAGGTACACCTGGAGGGAATTAGAATTTCCTGGAACTCCAACCTGTTCTGAGAAGCCCAATACAAAGCCCTTCAAACATACTCTGTAACCTTGTTAGAAATTGTTCAGAGCAAGTGAAGGAATAATTTCTTCTATTTCTCCAAGGAAATTCTTTTTTGCTCCGAATTGTAGCCAGTCCAGGGGAAAACGTTTGGGAATTTAGATGTAATTTCTTCTACAGTGGCACTGAATTGTTTTTTTAAATGTCAGTACTGTGGCATATAACGTGTATATATATGTTCAAAAGTACAAGAAAGCTCTTACAAATCACATTGTTTGCTTTGTTACAGGTCTGCTGCCTATAATCTTCTATGTGCCTTAACCTGTACCTTTAATTTAAAGATTGAGGGCCAGTTACTGGAAACTTCAGGTCTGTGTATTCCTGCCAACAACACACTATTTATTGTATCTATCAGTAAGACTCTTGCAGCAAACGAGCCACACCTCACCTTGGAGTTCTTGGAGGAGTGTATTTCAGGATTTAGCAAATCCAGTAAGTATCTGCAATGCTGGTTAGTGCCAACCGTGAATTTGAAAAGATTCTAATCTCTAAAAGGATTTCAGATCTAGCTTAGTCAGCTGAGCTTCCTCATGGGCTCTGTTGCTCTCTCCTTTTGCCATGCATCTTTGAAGCTTCTCTCTTGGCCCAGTGTTCTTTGCTCAGCTGGGACAGTAATTGTTTTAGGTGCTCTAGCTGAAAGGAAGAGTTACTTCTGAAGGGAGGCCAGTGCTGGCTGGGTGTGATGAGCAGTGTTGTTGCAGGCATTGAGCTGAAGCACCTGTGCCTGGAGTACATGACCCCCTGGCTGTCCAACCTGGTGCGCTTCTGCAAGCACAACGACGACGCCAAGCGCCAGCGCGTCACCGCCATCCTGGACAAGCTCATCACCATGACCATCAACGAGAAGCAGATGTACCCTTCCATTCAGGCCAAGATATGGGGCAGCCTGGGACAGGTACCCCCTCTGCATCCTCTGTGAACAAACACGTGCTTTCTTGCACTTCAGATCAGGTTTCTTCTTCCCGCGGTCAGCACTTTATAAAGAGTTATACTTTAAAGTGGAAAATGAAATGAAAATAGTGCTAAATTAGAGTTTCTAGTTCTGAATCACCGGTAGTAAAACCTAATGGAATTCAGCTTTGTGCTTCTAAAATTTACATGGGGCTTTTTGCCAAAAGGGTAACGAGTCCCTAAAACGGATGGTTCCGTTTGTGATAGTTGTGCATCTTCAGCTAAAGACATGAATGACTGCTGTTTAAAGGGTGGGTCATGGTGGAAAAGTAAAGTTAATCTGACTCTCTTTCTGTGTCAGATAACAGATCTCCTGGATGTAGTGCTGGACAGTTTCATCAAAACCAGTGCCACGGGGGGCTTGGGCTCCATCAAAGCTGAGGTGATGGCAGACACAGCTGTAGCATTGGCTTCTGGCAATGTCAAACTGGTGTCAAGCAAAGTGAGTTCCCTCTTTGCCTTCTTTTCCTTTTAGAGAATAATTTCAACTTATTTACTAATGTGACACTGAGATGCTTTCTGATACCTCAGGACAGGCAGCAATGCAAAAGCTATGATAAAGCAGATTCCAAGCAGTAGAGTAATTTCAGTGTTAAGTGTTGATGGTTTTTACTGAAATTCTGAGCTGTGCTCCCCGTTTGAGTAGAACAAAATGGTTGCTCTCTTTTCAGGTGATTGGGAGGATGTGTAAAATCATTGACAAGACCTGTCTGTCCCCCACCCCCACGCTGGAGCAGCACCTGATGTGGGATGACATTGCCATTCTGGCTCGGTACATGCTCATGCTCTCCTTCAACAACTCCCTGGACGTGGCTGCACATCTCCCCTACCTCTTCCACGTGGTGACTCTGCTGGTGGCCACGGGGCCCCTTTCCCTCCGAGCTTCCACTCACGGGCTCGTCATCAACATCATTCACTCTCTTTGCACTTGTTCACAGCTTCACTTCAGTGGTGAGCTTTTTTGGATTTTCAATGAAGCTGATTGCTCCTTAATTTGTTTAACAAATATTTGAGTTGTCTTTCTCTTCAAACTATTCTGAGAGTTTGAAAAAAGTGGGTTGTAGTTCAGCATGAATACAAATCAGAATGAGGATATGCTCAACAAGAAATGAGTATGGAATTAAAAAATATCTTACTTGGAGCAGGTGCATAATGTAAATTGTTTGTATAATGGGTTTTAGAAAAAGAGAAGAAAGTACCAGTGATTTTCGGGTAAGGCAAAGGAGAAAATATATCTGTGCCAAAACTGGCTCATGTACATCTTGTGAATGGTTGCATAACATGGTAACAAAAATACCAATTACATAAGAGAATTGTGAAGTTATGGCATTAAAACAGGTATTTTATCTACTGCTGTATTTTAGCAGTCCTAAAATAATTGATATTAGCAATTTGGCACTTCTTAGCCCAGAAGCACAATGTAAAACCAGGCTGAATTTTGTTCAGAAGAAAAGTTCAAAATGTATGTGATCTTGTCTTTTTTTAAGTGTCTGCAATCTCATTTTATGTCTGCACATATCAGCAGGGAGAGTGGTGTGCACACACACACCCAGAGGTGTCTGTGCTCCGATGCACAGGGTGCTGAGCCTCCTGCTCACACAGTGGGTTTGAAGTGCTCTGAAATCATCTGAAAGGTCTGAACTGTGAAGATAGTCAGTGCCAGAGCAGGGCCATCATTTTCTTCTGCTTTAAGTGTATTTCTTCATGTGAGTGCCAGAGCCAAAAGCAGAGTCTGCTGCAGTTTGAACTTGCAGTTCTGTTGGTATTTCAGAGCGGGAACACTCTGGGTTTCCATTTTCTGAATCTCTGTGAGGAGAACACACAGAGCCACATCTTTACACAAGTTCCTCTGCAGAGTCTCTGGAATCCAGTCCTCGTGCCTGGTTTCAGCAGGCAGGGCAGGAGAGCAGAGCTGCTGTGCCTGACTCGGGGCAGTGGCCAAGGGAGCGGTGCTGGAACGGGCACAAGGACCTTGGCTGTGTCCCTGGGGGGAAATGTGGGTTTGAATGTCCCTGGTGTAAATCTCATATGTGCAACTTTATCCAACAGAGGAGACCAAGCAAGTTTTAAGGCTGAGCTTGACTGAGTTCTCTCTGCCCAAGTTTTATTTGCTGTTTGGGATCAGCAAAGTGAAGTCGGCGGCGGTGATCGCCTTCCGCTCCAGCTACCGCGACCGGTCCTTCTCGCCCGGCTCCTACGAGCGCGAGACCTTCGCCCTCACCTCGCTGGAGACGGTCACCGAGGCCCTGCTGGAGATCATGGAGGTGTGTGGGGATGGGGTGAGCCCTGAGGGACAGGCCCTGCAGGAGATCATGGAGTGTGTGGGGATGGGGTGAGCCCTGAGGGACAGGCCCTGCTGGAGATCATGGAGTGTGT
This sequence comes from Haemorhous mexicanus, assembly GCF_027477595.1. Lineage (NCBI taxonomy): Eukaryota > Metazoa > Chordata > Aves > Passeriformes > Fringillidae > Haemorhous > Haemorhous mexicanus. Next base: position 10,840,820 of record NC_082362.1, on the reverse strand, counting down.
GGGGATGGGGTGAGCCCTGAGGGACAGGCCCTGCTGGAGATCATGGAGGTGTGTGGGGATGGGGGACAGGGGTGAGCTCTGAGGGACAGGCCCTGCTGGAGATCATGGAGGTGTGGGGTTGGGGTGAGCCCTGAGGGACAGGCCCTGCTGGAGATCATGGAGGTGTGTGGGGATGGGGGGACAGGGGTGAGCCCTGAGGGACAGGCCCTGCTGGAGATCATGGAGGTGTGGGGATGGGGTGAGCCCTGAGGGACAGGCCCTGCTGGAGATCATGGAGTGTGTGGGGATGGGGTGAGCCCTGAGGGACAGGCCCTGCTGGAGATCATGGAGGTGTGTGGGGATGGGGTGAGCCCTGAGGGACAGGCCATGCTGGAGATCATGGAGTGTGTGGGGATGGGGTGAGCCCTGAGGGACAGGCAGCAAGGGCAGGGGATGTGCCTCCTGCCTGCTGACAGTTAACTGCTGATTTCTGAGAGCCAAACTTCTGCACATTCCCAGTTGTACAAATACATTTTCTCCACGTTCCATCTATTCAAATGATGTAATTCCCTTTAGGCTTGTATGAGGGATATTCCAACGTGCAAGTGGCTGGACCAGTGGACTGAACTAGCTCAAAAGTAAGTCATAGACCTCAAACCCTGAGCCCTCCCTGCCTGTGCAGTACATCCAGAGTTCTCATCTTTTTGTTATGTATATATTTTGTTGTGTATATGTTGTTTATTGCAATGTGCTGTGTTTCTTCACAGGTTTGCATTCCAGTACAACCCCTCCCTGCAGCCCAGAGCACTGGTTGTCTTTGGCTGTATAAGTAAACGAGTGTCACATGGGCAAATAAAACAAATAATCCGAATTCTCAGCAAGGTATACGAGTCTGTCTCTTGTCCTTTGTGACTCTGAAGTAGCTATTTTTAGCTTTATTTTCCCATCAAATATAGAACTTGGCATAATTTTAGGATAATTTTTTTTTCTTGTGTATTCTTGTATAGAACTGATTGGAAATACACTTTCTGTAGGCTAGGCTTCTGAATTTAAATGGATTTGGTGGCTTCTGAATTTAAATTGAATTAGTTCCATCACTGCTGTGATTTCTAGAGTATCAGTAGGTCTCAGTATTGAGTTTAAAATTCCTGACACAGGTAGATCCAGCAGTCAGTATTTGAATAAATGAGAAATTTTCTATTAAGGCATTTACCAGCATGCACATGATGCATAGCTTCCTTTTTCTTAAAGGAAGTGAATGACCTCATGTGTGGTAGGTAAATATAGTAAAGAGCTGATTTATATCAGGAAACTTTGAAGCAGGTGCCTGGCCTGACAATGATGTTCCATCAGTCTAAAGCAGGTTATGTTCCACAGCAGGTGAACAGTGTACTAAATATGTGTCCTTTAAGCATTTCATTAGAGTTTTATAGACACACACTTCATTTGAATAGTGTCTACATGATAAAAGAGCTTTTCTACAGCTCTTACAATCTCCTGCAGCCTGTTAGGGTACATACACATTGTGCAGTCATACATTTATTTCTGCTGTCTAAATCTCCACTTGGAAAAGTTCTTGAGAGTTGGTTTAAAATGAACTCAGGCTTTGTAAGTAATTGAGAAAAACAGTTATTGTGCAGATCTTTGATCTTCTTTTTACAAAGCAAAATGTAATTATGGTTGTATTTTTAATTACTCTTTTTTTTCAAACAGGGACTTGAGAGCTGTTTAAAAGGCCCTGATAATTATAATAGCCAAGTTCTAATAGAAGCCACAGTTATAGCCCTTACCAAGCTGCAGCCTCTTCTTAACAAGGTAAATCACTGCCTTTTAGAATAAACAGAGAATGTGTTTTGTGAATTGTGATTATGGGTACGATCTCAGAAATACAAGTTAAGTGTTGGGGCTTCTGAAGTTCACACTTCACTGTGATTCATGCATGGAAGGAGCACATATGGGAAGTGTGGCAGATTGTGGGACCAGTGCAAAGGCTTGAGAAACGCTGGGAATGTTCTGTTCTGCTCCCTGGAGCGGGGCCCTGGCAGTTGGGCAAAGGCTGTGCCCGTTCTCCCACAAGGCTCCAGTGCAGCCTTCAGCTGTGTGTGCTGCTGCTGCCCTGCACACCAGGGCTGGGGGAATGGCCTCGTGTGGGGCTGCTCCTTCAGCCAGCCAGGGTCACTGCCAGGCTCCTGCCTCAGAGCACACCGGGGGCACAGCAGGCACAAACAGCTCCTGGTGTTGAGTAAAACTTGTTCTGGAAACAGCTCAGGGGACCCAGGATGTGCTGAATGCCAGTTCCTCCTGTGTGTGCTTCTGATTTGGATGAGGAAGTGCTTGGCCAGTCCTGTGTGCAGAGCTGCAGTCCATGTTCAGATGGAGAACCACAGACCCATTTCTGGTCAGGCTGGTACAGGGCAGTGTGGGTCTGACACTGAGCAAGGAAGGGATGGAGGTGAGCAGGAATGGCTTGGGAGGTGCAAACAAGGCTTGACATTAAATTTCTTTCTACTGTTCACCTGTGAAGTGCATTAACAGGTCCATGTGAGCATCTGTTCCCTTGGAATGGATGTGGCTGAGGACAAAACCTGCTACAAGGGGGCCAGACCCTCCCCCCTGTCCCGGTTGTTCCTTCACCTGCAGGAACTGGCTCTAAAGGGCAGTGGTGGCTCTTTCTCTCCCTGCAGGACTCCCCTATGCACAAGGCTCTCTTCTGGGTGGCCATGGCTGTGCTGCAGCTGGATGAGGTGAACCTGTACTCGGCAGGGACAGCCCTGCTGGAGCAGAACCTGCACACCCTGGACAGCCTGCGCGTGTTCAACGACAAGGTGAGCCCACAGCCTGCGCTCGTGGCAGCAGTCAGAGCTGACAGAAAGGGGGAAAACCCCAGCTTTGTCCTTGTGAACACTTGCTAAGCAACTAAACCTGAATTTGCATTAGAAATTGTTTCACTTGGGTGATATCCACAGATAAAGATGTGGAGAGAAGTTGTCATTACTCTGTTGGAAACTGGAACAGAAATATCCAGATGTGATCTGTGAGAAAGTGTTTGATATTTTCCTGTAGCCTCTGAAAGAACTGTTCTGTCACTTAAACAAAAAACCCCAACAAACTTGCCATGTCCTGAGTAACTTCAGCTGAGGTGCTCTTGTATTTTGTTTTTGTGGGTCAGAGCCCAGAAGAAGTGTTCATGGAGATCAGGAGACCACTCGAATGGCACTGCAAGCAGATGGATCATTTTGTTGGGCTAAATTTCAACTCCAACTTTAACTTTGCACTAGTGGGACATCTCCTGAAAGGTAAGAGTGCATACTGCTCTTTGTTTGAGATGGCTCTTACTTCAGGAATAAAAACAAGTCAAGGGATAAAGGGGCCACATTGGGTGATGGATTTTGAGTAACTTGGATTACAGAGTACAGAACTAAACACTCTTGGATTAAAGGACTTTATCAGATTTCCTTTGTATATCTCCTGTGAAGGTCTTTAGTGCTGCTGCTGAAAGTTCTGAACTGTCACAGGGTGCACAGCTTCATTTGCTGCAGTCTTTTACTTCTTCCTCCAAGAATTTCTCTCCCTGTTTGCCTGTGCTCAGGCTCACTGTGTTCTTTAGAAGACTGATTTGTGAGATAACAGATGAAATGTATGCACAGACATTTGAAATTATGCAGTTTTGAGGGGAGGGGTAGAAAGAATTAGTCTTAAATGTGCCATTTCTGGTAGCACTGCGCTCTCTCACCTTTGAGATGGAATGTCTGAGAATGTGCTGGAAAATATTTATAAATGCTTTCAAAATATTAGTGCCTCATGAATATGGATTCAGAAGTTAAAGGCAATCTTTTGTTTCTTAGGGTACAGGCATCCTTCCCCTACCACTGTGGCAAGAACAGTGAGGATTTTGCACACACTCCTTGCTCTGGTTAACAAACACAGGAACTGTGACAAGTTCGAGGTGAACACCCAGAGCGTGGCTTACCTGGCAGGTAATGAACCAAACCTCCTTTCCAGTCTGAGCTGACTGAAAAGGACTGGATTGTCCTGGAATTCCTGCAGGTTCAGATTGTTAAAATTGTACCAGCACAAAGAAAACTTGTAACTGGGGGACAGGAGTGTAGTCAGGGTGGGCACATTGGGAAGGCTTTTTGGGGAATGAGGGCTTTGCCAGCACAGCACATCCTCTACAGCCTTGGGACTTCTTCAGGGAGGCTGGAGGTTTCTTGGTGTAAATACTCCAGTGTATGCCTGACAGCCTTCAAGTTTCCAGTGGTCTGGACATAGAAATTGTTACCATGTGAGGGCAAATTTGTAAATCTTGTCATTGTAACTGGATGGGAAGCACAATTCTTTTTAAATGACCTGCTTTTAATCTGTACATTTCCTAAGGTGTAACTGCAGCTCAGTGGTGTTGATGTAAATGTCCATTGATGCCTGTAAGAAATGCAGAAGGCTGGAACATTGTTTCATTGTTCACTGTGTTCTGCTGTGGAAAGCTTCCCTTGCCTTCCCTTGCCTGTCTGTGTTTGCAGCCCTGCTGACGGTGTCGGAGGAGGTGCGGAGCCGCTGCAGCCTCAAGCACAGGAAGTCTCTCTTGCTGACAGACGTCTCGATGGAAAACGTTCCCATGGATACATACCCCATCCATCACAGTGACACTAGCTATAGGTTGGCTGTCTCACCTCTACATCAGTTAGCCACATTGCAAAGCCTGGTTCCGTTAGTGAGTGAGCTGTGCCCCCCTGACAGCGCTGACTCCGTGGGCTGTAGTGGCTCCTGAGCAATTTGCTCCTTACACTGGGGTCAGGAGTCAGAAATTTGCACGTGCAATTCATACAGATTTAATTTTCAGAGCTTAACTGCTCTGGAGGCTGTTAAACCTTTTGCTAAAATCTTTCTACAAGACCTGATTTAATCGCATTTATATTTTAGAGGAACATTTTGTTTGTCCTTTTAAGAGCTCCAGGGCATGGAGCTGTCTGTGCCCCTGGGAAACCTTGACACCTTGTTACAGCCTGTGTGCAGCCAGAGAGATCAGCCAGGAAATCAACTGGAAGTGCCAAGGAGGGCCTGTATCCTCAACAGGGAGCACTTCACTCATGATCTCTCTTTTTAGCATTGAGGTTGGAGTGGCTGATTACTAAATATATTTCATCTTGCCCCGTAGGCTGATTTGCTTGTGTTCTTTTCATGGCTTTATTTTTTATCCCTTCAGCATCACATTCACATCAGATTGTTTGTTTTCAGTAGCTCAGACATCTTTGCAAGCAAAGTAATTGCTATTTGTTATTATGTCTTTTGGGGAAATTAACCAGTAGGAAAGATGGGTTTAAGAATGGATAGTTTGGCTGCTTGAAAAACCTCTGCCTAAATAGCATAGTTTTAAGATTTTCTTAATTGAATTTCTCTGCACTTTCAGGACACTAAAGGAACACCAGCCCTGGTCATCCCCCAAGGGGTCAGACAGACACCTGGCTGCCAGTTACCCAACTGTGGGACAGATCAGCCCTCGCACCCGGAAATCCATGAGCTTGGACATGGGGCAGCCTTCACAAGCCAACACTAAAAAGCTTCTAGGTTATTAACATAACTCATTTATTGATCTGTCTGCAGAATACCCTGGGAAGCGTTACTGGAGAAAAAATGTTCTTGTATTAGTTCTGGCTTTAAGGGCTTATTCCTGATTGAGAGGAATAAATGCAGTTTCTGCAAAATGCAAATTTCAGGGCACTGGACAGTTAAAGAGGACTCAGTTCTTTTGGCCATGAGGGGGGGAGCAAGAGCAATGCTCAAGATGTGCATGCTGAAGTGGAGAAACAAGATATTCCAGATCCTGAAGGTGCCTAGTGGCAGATTTGTGCTCTCAGCCCTTTCCAGCAAACCCAGGAAGTGGATTTTTAGCTGCTCCATTGAGTGCTCTGGTTGGGGCTGGAGGAGGTGGCCCCAGAACATGGTAGATGTGTGTAAACAATCTGATTTGTACTCATGGCTTCTCAGTGCATCATGTTTACAACAAACTCATGTATCAGGGGAACAAGCTGAGTTGCTTTGCAGAACTTGTGGAAGCCCTTTGGCATTACACAGGTGGAAGAACAGGGGCATTTCCTTCATTCCAGCCCTTTCCTGCTTCCTTTTCAGTAACCATGTCCTGGCATGTGTATTCTGTGTGGGGGCCAGGAGTCCATGGCATGCCCCCCTGACTAACTGCATGCTCCCTCCTGTGTATTGTGAAGCACTCTGGAAGCTGTGATGGAGAGCGGCATGGTGTGATCGTATTTTCTGTCCCATCCCTGAAAACAGTGCAAAGGGCCACAGATTCCTGTCAACACATGGTAGATCGGGGAGTAGCTTGGCCAGAAAATCAGAAGACGTTGGAGTATGGATTTAGGTTTAATGTTTTTAATTACTTGATAAATTGTTTTTAGGTACAAGGAAAAGTTTTGACCATTTGATATCGGACACAAAGGCTCCTAAAAGGCAAGACATGGAATCTGGAATCACAACGCCTCCCAAAATGAGGAGAGTAGCCGAAAATGATTATGAAATGGGTGAGACACAGGACTAACATTTTAAGAACAATACTAATTGTAAACGCTTTGTATATCTATACAAAGGACTATTTCTAAATTCAGTGTTTACTTACCAAGGTTACTCCAAGGTAAGGGAGAAGCACTTTCTTAGCAACGGCTTCTGCAGGGTGCAGCCTTCATATCTCGGCAGCTGCACTGGAGCTGCTCAGTTTACAGGTGCAGAATCAGGGGCAGCTCTAAAAGACTGCATGTAGGAGTGCAATGAAATAAATAGCATTTGGCCTTCTATAAGTTAATAAGCCCCAGCTGCAAATTCCTGCAGGAGATGGAACGTGAGCTGATGCCTGGAATGCCTCTCTTCATCTTCTCCCCCATCTGCTTCCTGTGCCCTCACCCCCAATTGCAATGCAAGACCAGGGTTCTTCTCTCGTATCTGCCTGACCCTAAATTTGGTACTTACACCCCTGGGCCTGTATTTCACTGAAGAGGAAATTGGGGGTTTTGTTTGCCATCTGATAACACATCCCATGTAGTGGTCCCGTGCTGCTGCACTACGGCGCAGTCGTTGCTTTGACCTTTGTGATGAGGCCGGTGAGCTCTGAGGTTTGCACATGACTGACTCCGGTGTGCAGAACCTGATTCTGTCTTGCTCTGGGTTTATTGTGCTCTGGATGAGTTGCTCTTTTTTATCTGGCAGAAACCCAGAGAATATCACCACAGCAGCACCCACACCTCCGGAAAGTTTCCGTTTCCGAGTCAAACGTCCTCCTGGATGAAGAAGTTCTGACTGACCCAAAAATTCAAGCACTGCTGCTTACAGTTCTTGTAAGCTTTCTTCTGTGTGTTGTCTGCTATTTTCTGATGCCCTTTTAACTCCTAGAACATGTTCCTTGGAGTTTTTCCTGCTGAGCTTATGACAAACTATTTTGTATAACAAAAGGTTATTAATACATTATAGTTTAAAAGAAATGAACATTATTGGAATCCCAGGATGATTCCGTTTAAAAGTCATTAACCAGTAAGAGGTGCAGTCTGATAGCACTGCAGTTTCCACTCCAGCTACAATTCAGAAAGACTCAGTTGTGTAAAAAACTGATGAGATACATTTATTGGCAAAAGACAAATTGTTGCCAGCTAGTTCTGTTGTTTCTCAACAGAGACATAAATCAATCTTTTCTAGCACTGCTTTCTGGTAGTCAGAAGTCTTAAACCCTTTAAGCAAAGGCTGTAACCACCCAGGTGCACTAACAGCTCCTTCCCTGCCAGGCCACCCTGGTGAAATACACCACGGACGAGTTCGACCAGCGCATCCTCTACGAGTATTTAGCAGAAGCCAGCGTTGTCTTCCCAAAGGTCTTTCCTGTTGTGTGAGTACTGAAGTTCTGCTTACAATAACTCTGTGCCTGGCTCTTCTTTAGAGGTCTCTGGTCCAGGACAAGCACCTACAAGGCACTGGCTTGTGTGGAGGTTACAGGCTGCAGTCTGTCCATGCTGGTTGATTTTAATTTGTACCCCAGGTGTTTCAAATCTGATTTAAAGCCTAGTGCAAGTGCTCTTTGGGTGTTTCTTTAGACACCTGTTGTAGTTTTGCTGGAGTGAATATGTGTAAAGGAAACCCAGCTGTCAGGAGTTAAAGGGAGAGGTGTTCACAAACTGACCTGAGCACATCATTAGAGTTCTCATGGAACAGAGCTAGGAATTGTGTTCTGAAATCACTGCTGGGGCAAAAATCCCACCTGAGCTGCTGGTTGCTGAAGTCAGTTGGGAACTGCAGGTTTATTTTATTTAATGACCAAAAACTAAGCCACTTTTCCTTTCTTCAGGCATAATTTATTGGATTCCAAGATCAATACCCTTTTATCGCTGTGCCAGGACCCAAACTTGTTGAATCCAATTCATGGGATTGTGCAGAGTGTTGTCTATCATGAGGAGTCCCCACCCCAATACCAAACGTCCTATCTACAGAGTAAATATTTTTCCTTTTTTAAAAAAATAGTGCTGTACTGGGAGCACTCTCTGTTCTCTGTCAAGTGAGAGCTGGGCTTTCATGGTGGTGTTCCATTTGTTGTTGCAGGTTTTGGATTTAATGGGCTGTGGAGGTTTGCTGGCCCCTTCTCCAAGGTAAGAGCTCTGTGGGGTCTGGGCTCTTTGGCCTTTCTGGGCACGTTGGTGCTGCAGCAAAGATGCTCATAAGGGGCATCATTCTCATCTGAGTGAGCAGAGAGCATCAGGGGCACCTCCAGGGCTAAAACTAGCCCTGGGCCTGCAGCAGGTGCTGTGATACATAAGTTACCAAAGTGGGGTAAAAGCAGCCAGGTGTGTGAGTGCAGCTTTTCCTGCTCCCAGGGTCAGTTCATTCCATGTCTCTGACAGGGTAGGGGTTAATTTGGTAAGAGATGATTCCAGGAGGCTAAATTTTGTGTTGGAGCAGAGCCAGTGGAGCACTGCCTGTGTGTCCAGCCATCCCAAGGGAGGTGGCCCAGCTGTGGGGCTGGGGCAGGGGCTCTGCAGCCCCTTTTCCTGCCCTGGGCTCCCACACACTGAGATCACACTGACACCTGGCCTGCAGTGTGTACATTTAGATTGGTCTGGACAAGGCCACAAATGAGTTTTTACAGATAGGTCAAATGCTCTTGAAAATTTGCAGGCAAAACAGTGGGACTTGAGAGGGAGCTCTGGAGCAAAGCTCAAACTGACAGCAAAGTACAAAGGAAAGAACAATCTTTTTTTCCCCCATCTCCCACAGCAAACCCAAATCCCAGACTATGCTGAGCTCATAGTGAAGTTCCTTGATGCCTTGATTGACACGTATTTGCCTGGAATTGATGAGGAGACCAGTGAAGAATCTCTCCTGACGCCCACCTCTCCGTATCCTCCCGCGGTGCAGAGCCAGCTCAGCATCACTGCAAACCTCAACCTCTCCAACTCCATGACCTCACTTGCCACTTCCCAGCACTCCCCAGGTCAGTGCCTGTCCTGGTACCAGCTGGGTGGGGGAAGTGGGGGAATTTCCTGCTCTAGGAGCCTCGTTGGATCTTTGGATGCGTTTATGTGTCAGACTTTGGGGCATTGTGGAGTCAAACGAATATTCAGTTGTTCCTGAGCTGTGATTCAGATCCTGGATTTTATCCAGCACAAAAATTGTCTCCCAGGTCACTCCATGTGAAGGGAAGAGAATGAAAGGCATCAGAACAGCAGCACCTATATGTGGAACATGTGCCCTGCAGGGGATCCCTGGCTCTCAGGCACTGGGATGGTTTGTTCAGGGTTCAGAGGGGCAGCAGAAGTAAGGCAGGGCTGTTGGATTATTGGGAACAGGGGTTTCTTTGGGAACATACCTTGCTGTCCGTGTGGAAGGACATTCTGGGCAGCATCTTTCCATTTGGAACACAGCATTGGTGGCAGCTCCAGCAGTTCATTTCCAAGGATGAGGTGATGGTGCAGGATTGGGCTCTCTGCAAGGGAAAGAAGCATTTTGCTCTGTAAATGTCCTCCTTCCTTCTGCCCCACTTTCCATTCCCTCTTCCTTTACAAGCTGAGAGGAAGGAATTAATCCAGCTCGTCAAACGTTCCTTCCAAGTGCTGTGCAAACAGATGGCTTTTGTCAAAGGCTGGTTAGGAGTCTCCACAAACAGAGTTGGGAACTAGGGAGCTCGTTCAGGTTAATAGTGAGTCTGAAACAACACACTGCTGGCACTCTGAGCACTGTTTGCTTGGAAGTTAAATTTAAAACACCAGTGTGAAGGCCACGTGTTCAGCAGCACTCAGTTAAAAGAAATATTTTCAGCCAAGTGAGTTTTTTTATTATGGCTACAAATACTAAGTTGCAGATACATGAAAATTTCATTTCTTGCATCTGGAAACAACTATGCAGGATCATTGTTTATAAATGTTTTGTCTGTCATCATCTCTGTTCCTTTCCCTCCACTTCCCAGTCTCATGGACATTATTCACTTATGTTTATTTCTTTCATTCTGTGTCTGTGAAGCTTCTCTGCCTTGCTCTAAGTCTGCAGTTTTCATGCAGCTGCCTCATCCAGGTACTCTCTTCTTTCATCATATTTGCACGAAATGCTGCTTGAGCTGCGTTAGGGCCGGGCTGTGGCATGAGGAGCAGTTTCTGACACGGGAATGGCTTCAGCAAGTGCTAAGCTGGTGCATTTCTTGGGGGATGCCACTAATACCCAGTGGTAGAGCAGACAAAGTCACCCACGGCCTTGGGAATAAACCTGGTAACAAGAGGGGTGCTTAATATGGCAATCACTCGGCTGCACGTGTGAAATGAACTGTTTGGTGTGAGCTCCTTAGATTGGCCAGGACTCAGCTCTGACTGCAGGGACACACGGGCAGACAGACACGAGTTTGGACTAAACTGCAGCAGACGGTGGGGCAGTAAATCAGGAGCTGCACCCTTCTGCATTTCTGCTTTGTCTGGAGAAGTAAGAGAAAGCTGCAGAAGAGGGTTTTTTGCTCATGCCTATGGATTGTCCCTGTCCTCAGCATAGTTTGGGAGTTTTGTGCTGCCACCCACACAAGGAGAGGAAGGTGCAGCCTCTGGCTGGAGCCCTCACATTGTCCCTGTGCTGAGTGTGGAAGGTGTTCTTTGTTCTCACTAATGCCAACACCAATTAATTTCTTGCACATAATTGTGGATATGTCACTTAAAACAACAGAACATTGTTCTAACCTTTCTATTTGCTGTCAGACATCCTAATTTTTGCTGCTGATTGTAGTTGTATCCTCTTGCATAAAACCACCCGTGCTGCTCTTCATTGCTGGTGCCGCAGCTGTGCCATGGGTGTGAGGTGTTGGTGAGCACTCACCAGACAGACTCAGTGTGGCAGCTGCATGGAGAGGCTGTGCAGGGGTTAACTCACTGCAGAGTCAGCATAAAGAGCAGCAATTGCTCAGGAGCAGGTCTGCACCTAGCCCAGTTCTGGGCTCTTGGGTGTGCAGTGACAGTGCCCAAAGCCACTGCTGAGGGCTCTAACGCTGGCATTGGGTGGTGGTGTTGTGTCAGCGTGGGGTCTTCACTAAAACACTGCAGTTTCGAGGTTCGTTTGATGGGAGACTTTTAGCAAAGCATAACAGAGTTTTGCTCTGAAGGACAAGGTCCTGCAGAGGACATGCAAAGCTTCTCAGAAGGTCTAAGTTGGTGGGTACAAACTTGTCTGGTGCCATTCTCATCGTGAGCCCCACAAGCCTCTTCCTGCCACTGGTGGGGCTGAACTCAGCACAGTTTCCATGAAGAGTCCCAGCCTCAGTTTCTCTGTGCCTGTGTCCTTTCAAGACCCTCCTTTGGAAACTGGTTCTTTACTCATTAAGGGTCAGTTTGGTGGTTTGTTTTGTGTTTTCCTCCTTCCTTCACTTAAGCAGACTTGTTTCCAGCAGGACAGCCAAGTTTTCTTGGTTCTACTCTCCCTTTGCCCTCTGCGGGCCCCACAGGCTGGAGGGCAGGAGCGAGCGGCTCTGCAGCCCTCACCTGCCACAAATCCTGTTTGGTTCTTTTTAAACTCGTCCCGGCGGTGGCGGGCGGGGTGGCGGGCGGAGCTCGGCGGGGTCGGGCCTTCAGGGGGACCCACCCCTCCGGGATCCGGGCGGCTCGGGGGCGGCCGCCGGCGGGGCTCAGCGCGGCGCTCGTGTCTCCGCAGGGATCGACAAGGAGAACGTGGAGCTCTCGCCCACCGCCGGCCACGCCAACAGCGGCAGGATGCGCCACGGCTCCGCCAGCCAAGTGCAGAAGCAGCGAAGCGCCGGCAGCTTCAAGCGTCACAGCATCAAAAAGATCGTGTGATTGTCGCTTTTTAATTTTATTTCTTATTTTTGGACCCGACTGACACGCGCGGCCCCTCGCGAAGGGCCCTCCACCGGGTGTGATGCTGCACTTGACCTGTACAGTTCCCATCCAGCCGCGTTGCCAGATGATCAACTCCTGACCCACTGCCTGAGTTAACGCCTTCCTTCATCCCCCTGCTGGGCTCCAGCCGTGCTCAGAGCCACGCGTGTGCCCCGGGCGAGGCTGGAGTTCTGTAGCGCTGCAGAGCCGCGTCCTGTTCGAATCCAAAGCCATTCCCCAGCCCTGCCATGTCTGCTCTGGCCTCAGGTGTTCCTGCTAAGGGAAGTGTTGATCCCTAACCCTGTTTGCACGCCTCAAGGTAGTAGTGGCTTCCTGAGCCAGGGAAGTTTCTCTAACCCTGGTTTTAATCCAAACCTATAAGATTTTAGCTGTGTACTTTTTTTTTACCACACTGAGAAGTTCATGATAGCTGCAGTACAAGGAGCTAACAGAAGTGGTGGATTAGGTTAAATTTCTGGTAATTAGCAATAAAAGGGAGAGGAAAAGGAGGCTGCAGGAGTCCCTCATTCCCAGACCAAGCTTCACACACTTGGACTGTACATGGACCAGACTGGACAAACTGGCTTTTTTCCCAAAGGTGGTTTTTCTTTGGTTGGTTGGTTGGTTGGTTTTGGGTTTTTTTTTTTTGGCTGTACTTTGCCTTCCCTGAGGAAGTTGTACAGGGAAAATCCCTGGGAACTGAGCCTCAAGCTGTCATTGTAGCACCTGCTTTAGTTCTGCCCTTCCCAACAATGTGCACCTTCAAGAGCTCCTGGCAGAGTATCCAGTGGGGAATGGAGGGAAGATGGGATGGATTCATTCCCGGCTCTGGGGGATAGTGTGTGGCAGAGCTGCCCCTGTGCTGCCCGAGCAGGGACAGAAACAGCCACATCTGCTCAAGGTACATGAATTTGAATTAACTGACACTGTGTCCGATGCCAGGGAGGTCTGGTGGAGGCGCAGTCCCCTCCCGGGCTGGGTCCAGGGCTCCTGCGGGGGGCGCACACAAACCTGAGGCTGCCGGGGCGGGGCTGCTCCCGCTGCGGGTGCCAGCGCCCCGCGGGGTTCTGAGTCGGGGCGAGCTGGGGTCCAGGCAGGGGCTGCGTCCCTGGGGGCTCACTCAGCTCCTGCTCAGAAACAGATCCCTCTGCTGGGGTAGGAATTAACAATCCTTCAGTGGCTTTAAAGGAAGAAAAAGTATATCCATTAGGTAAAAGCCAGTCCTCCAGTGCAATCGTTAGTGGCTTTCAGTAAATCAAACTCCACAGCTAAATTATTAGAGAATGGTACAATTAAGGGTTCCAGTTTATTGCTATAGCACATAATTCCCATGTATCCACACAGTAACAATGTAACATTTATGTAAATAAAAATACCTTTATTGTATTGATTCATAAAATAACAATTTCTTTAATTTGTTTACATTCCTGGAAAAACTATGAACACAAACTTCATATGCAAGTAGTTTGCCAAAACAAGAGGAAAACTTAGAATTAGCAGTCATGGAATAAACAGGCTAGAAAGATGAGCTGGTGCAATTAACCAAATCCCCTCACTCGGGTGGTGCAGGCGCCAGGGCAGGAATGGGTGACACAGAGTGGGGTCTGAGCAGGGCCGTGAGGCTGAGCTGGGCTCAGAGACAGAGCAGGGGCTCAGGCCTTGAGTTTGGGGTCTCCAAGTTAGAAACCATTGTCATCTCACACCTCAGATTGTGAGGAGCCACCCCTGGTGTCACTGGGGTTTGCACTGGGTTGTGCCCAGTCGAGCTGGTTCCAGCCCTTCCCGTTTTGCTGAGGACAAGGAATTGTAGAAGCCAGAGGATTTGTATGTAGGAGGAAAACAGCCTCTTGTAAAGGTGGTGTGCTGTTTCAGTTGTTTCTCATATGAGCAGGTCTCCTGCAAACAGGAACAGTAATTCCAGAGGAACTGCCCGACTGATTCTGTTTGGGCAGAGAGCAAGCCCTTCACTGTTCTGCATCGCTCATGTCAGAAGTGTCCCTCCATCAGAACTGCTGTGTTCTCTGCAGCACAGAGATGTGGGAGCAGAGGGGACAGGGATGAAAGTCACCTTCCCTGTGAGAATTACTCCAGGCTCTCAGTCCCAGCTGGAAAAAATGGTCTCTTCATAAAGTCAGTGAACAAAACTGAATTTCATCTTTCCTGGAAGGAGTTGGTTGGAGTTTTCCCTGTGTGAGAGGTTCAGTGAGAGGGTCTGGACTCTGGCAGAGCAGAGGTATCAGACACCTGCGTCAGGTAACGGGTGAATTGAGGTGTAAGGACTGCTGATGGCCAAGGTTGAATTTGGGATCGTGTGTGCCCTGATAGACAGGAATGTTGTCTCCTAGTACTGGTGCTTGGGAAGCTTGTGCTTGGCTCCCAGGGAACCATGGCCTTTGTGTACTAATTAAACTCCCATCAGTAATTAGTTGTTGAGTGCCTTACTGTCACTACATTGCTCTCCCGCTCCCTCCAGCAGCCACTGCTGGGATTTGCCTCTTTTTCTTTCTCACATCGTCCTTCCTTTGTTCTTTCCCTGTTTGAGCATTCTCCATCCCATTCCATCCCTGGGAGCTCTGCTCCCATCCCGGGCTGCTCTGTCCTTTCTCCACCTGTTGCTCTGTTCTCTGGTGCCCAGCAGGTTGGTACTGGTGACAGTGTGGGTGTGAGCCCTGACCTGACACGCAGAAGCCCCATCCCAGGGTCCCCAGTGCCACTGCACTCCAGGCAACCCGCGGGCCACTGGCAGTGGCTGCTGCTCCAGGCTCTGCTGCAGGGCTGGAGCTGCAGCCCCAGAGTCCCTGTGCTCTGACAGTGAAAACTTAAAATTCAGAAAAATCCGATTGGAACACGTGGACCATGCAACGCCCTCCCGGGGAGCGTGTGACCCCCCGGCGCAGAGCCCGTTCCCTGCCCCCACTGACCACAGCTCAGTACTGTAAAGACAATGAACATTCTGTTTGTGTTTGTATTTTCCCTGACTTAAAGATAACTCAGTAGTATTTGAATAGTGCATAACCTACCTGTAATGATGCCGACATTTCTGCTTTCCCTGCATGAGGTTTCCCAGGACAGGGAACATTTCACTGAGTCTCGAGGGCTGAGCCCCTGGCGCATGCCAGGGCTGGCTCTGACCTGACCCGGGTTCTAGGTTTTAGGGCTTTTTGTTTCATTCTAAGGTTAATTTTTTCCAAAGTCACAAAGCACGTCCTATTGTTATGCAACAAACCACAGACAGTCACTCAGAGTGTTGGTCCCACCTTTTTTTTTATGCAGTATATTCACCTGTAAATAGGTTTTGTGTAAAATTTGACAGAAAAGTATATTTACTACACTGTAAATACATGTGACAATATATTGTATTATTTTGCTTTTTTTGTAAAGCAGTTAGTTGCTGTATATGTATAACATACAAATTTGATTATTCTAGTGTTAGTAACTGTTAACTACTCCTCCCCCTGCTGGTGCATTCCATCATTTAAACCAGAAGCTGTGTCCGACACACTCACCCCGTGTGTGATCTCACTGCTTCCACCCGGCCTCGGCTTCCCAAGGGTTTCCATGACGCCAGTCCTGGTCGTGCTGTCAAAGCCAGGCTGTGAGCCTGCAGAGCCCGCTGGTCCCAGGCTGGTGGGAGCTGTGGGTCAGAATGGTGGAAACCTGGTTTCAGATAATTATTGTTCACCCCATTCTCCCCTCATGTATGTACTTCCCCCTTTTTTTTGAAGTAAAATGTAAATTCAACCTGCTCCCAGTTGTTCGAAGGTCATTCCGGGGCTGCAGGGTGAAGGTGGTGGATGCTGATGTCCTCTCTCTGTTGGAACAAGTTTGGGTAGGTTCTTTGGGGCTGAACCAAGGGATCCAGCCCAGTTACAGAGCCCAACACCCCACTTTTTCTGGGGAAATTAAGATTCCAGTTAAAATTGAGTGTCTGGGGTTTGTCTTCCCAGACTGGTGCTGCTCTGGGTGTGGGATCCTGCACAGATCTGAGATTGCCTGCGGTGACTGACTAAGAAGAAAGCCCATTGTCATGAATTTCATGTCACTTCAATAAGATTATCATAACTGAATAATAAATCAGAATATTTCTTTTTAAAATGTAAATTTAATATTGTAATAAAACAGCTGCTTGGTCTTTAAAGAACAATTCAGTATAATTTGTCTATTTGAGCTTTCTTTGCCTAGAAGCTTGAGGTTTCAGCTGTCAGGCAACTTCTCTGACAAATGATTAATCACTTCTATTTTTCTTTTAGGGGGATACATTACTTCCCCATTAAAAGTGTATAAGTACTTATATTCTGACTTTGTGAATCGTGAAAGGATGTAAAGACACATTAAAGTGTGACTGCATTGACTTCTTCTGAGACATCTTCTTGTTCCTGCATGGTGAACAGACAGACCTGCAACACCTGGACAAGTGATTCCTGTTGTGCTCCTGCTGCCAGCTGGGGCTGCACGAGTGGAAGAGCAGCAGTGTGTGAATTGTTAAATTTCATTTTCTTTACTTCAGAGGAAATGTTCCTTAGTTCTGAGTTGGACCTGGAGTGGGATCCAGGCAGGAGCCAGCTCCTGAGCAGCACCTGCTCAATCACTGCTGTTAAAAACATTCCTGAAGTTCCTCTTTTGGACAGTGGAGCCTCCCTGCTACTTGAGATCACAAATACACTGTAGCCACAGGGAAGGAATGAGTTTTATTTTAGTTATGTATGCAGTTGGAAAAACTGTATTTAGGGGAAAATTGCACTGTTGGAGCAGGCAATTCTGTCTAAGGAAATAGCTTCAAAATCCCTGCCCAGCTGATGCTGCTGAAATATTTTACAAAGGAAAATAATAAAGTAAAAATGCAGAACTTACTTGGGGAATGCATTCTGTTCTGGAGGTGAGAACTGCACAAGGAGGCAAAGAAAGTTGTTGATGGCTGAGCCCAGGACGGCTCAGAGCTGTTGGGGAAGGTGCCCCAGCACTGTCCCAGGTGATACCTGTTCCCTTAGGTCCTCTCACAGGACTGGATTCTGCGTGGTCACTTACACCATTCCAGATGTGTGTCTGTCCTCCCCTTGGGCCCCTCTGAGGACAGGGGACAGAACACCTGACCTCAGACAGCTCTAAGTGATGGATGAGCCACCTGTGTGGCAGAAGTGGGGGCCAAGCTCCTGCAGCTGTGCAGCACTGGGCCCCTCTCAGAGCAGGGAAGTGCCTGTCCCACTGCCTGAGTTACCATTCTCAGGTGTGAATCCTCTGTGCCTTGCAACAGGGGCTCTTCAGTTGGCTGCTCCTCTGGTTAACAAGCTCTCAAATGAAAATCACTCCTAGGCTTGTGTGGGAGGAAAGGGTACAAAAACAACTCTCATGATGTGACTTGTTCAAATAAGTATGGGTTTGTTCTTCAAAGGAATCATGAAAAACCTCTGATGACAGGATCTTTTGGGATATTTAAATAAGAGTGCTATAAATAGCCAGGAGGAACTATATGCTCAAGAAAATCCCCCTGAACTATTAAGTAGTATTTTAGGGGTTTTTTTCTCATAGCATACTGTCCTTCAGACAAACTGGAAATATCTGTTCTGCTGCTTCCACCCCCAGTTAGGTACTGGGAGAGCAAGGTCTGCCCAGGAGAGCTGGCTGTGCAGCAAGACACGGTGCAAATGCTGAAGAGCTGCTCGTCCAGCCCTCCTCCTCCTCCTCCTCCTCGGGCTGTGAGGACACGGGGAACGACAGCGCAGCAGGTTTCAGCAGTGCTGGTCCCTGTGTGTGTCTGCCACAGGCTGTGGCTGTGACCTTGACAAAGCCCTGCTGATTGACCACCAGGCACTGCAAACGCTGGGATTGCCCAATGCGAACAGCCCAGGGCGGCTGTGGGCTGGGAATTCTTCATGGACAAACTTCTGAGAGCTTCAGATCAGGGACATCAAAAGGGCAAAGTCTCAACACCGATGGATTTTTCCGCTTCATGTGTGACACAATTTGGGGTTTTTAAGTGGGTATTTAGTATTAATTCCTGATTGCTCTGAACAAAATTACAGAGGCAAATCAGGAACTTTTCACAGAAGAATACTTGAACAAATCAGTGATTTAGGAAGGGCAATCCTGCCCATGACTGTGGTTTCTCCAAGTTACTCATTTACACTCTCACATACCGACTGCCTGCTGCAGGCATGTGTCAATAAGCAACGGGCAGGTTTGAAAAGCATTGAATATTTCCCAGTCTCTTCCAAGTGCCTTGTCCAGGGCTGTCCTGGAATCATAGTCACACAGCCCACTGAGTGTGGCAGTGCCAGCCATGCTTCTCTACTATGTATTCCCTCAAAACCTCAGAGCTTCCTTGGGACAGAGAAATCAGCCACACAAGGATCTTCTGCCAGAATGCCAAAAGCCCTGGGGAGAAATGTCACAAGTCCTACACAATAAAATGAAAAGTCTATATTAATTCCAACTTGGTGCTGCTGCAGCTGAGCAATAACTTTACCTGAACACAGATTTGCATTTCTCATTCTAGTTCAGCCTTGCAGCTCCAATCCATTGCTGTAGCTTCTGGCTAGTATTTGCTCACTAATGTGTCACCACCAGCCAAACGTTCGTGTAAAACTCTGTCTAAAGCTCAGATTCACCTGCTTGCGTGTGTGGCTGTGTTAGCAGGCAACGAGGTGCTTTGGCTCTGGGGCCGAGCTCGAAGGTCCCAGCAGAACGCAGAGGCGGGCAGGTGGAGGGTGCTGTGGCGGCCTTGAGCAGCGGTGACAGGAGCCATTCCCAGCGACTTGTGGAGGTGCCCAGGGCCCGACCGGGGCACCCGGCAGAAACCCCAGGGCCAGGCAGGGAGCGGGGCTACGGGGACCCGCGAGGCTGTGGGAAACAAACTCCCATCAGTGCAGGGGTCGGGAAAGGCCCGGGATGAGAGACATGGCGGGAGTGGGCCGGGCTGGGCCTCGGCCGACCCACAGGGCCTGTCTGCACCCGACCCGGGGGAGAACGAGGAGGGGAGGAAGGCGGCGCGTCGGAACTGTCTCCGAGCCTCGGCCCCAGGAGCACTCCCGGCCGGGCCGGGCCCGCCCCGCAGCCGCCCCAGGAACGATCGCGGACCGAGGCCGGCGCCGCCGCGGCTCCGCTCCCTCAGGGCACGGGGCGGGGCCGCGCGCGCGCGCGGGAGTCTCGCGGGACGCCGCGCTCTCGCGAGAGGGGCGGGGTGGGGCGGGGCGGTGTCGCTGCATGTCCGAGCCGGGCGGCCCGGCCGGGGCACGTGGGGCGGCACCGGTACCGCTCCGGACCGGGCCCGGCACCGCTCCGGGCTCCGCCGCCGCTCCGGAGCATCTGTAAGTACCGCCCTGGGCCGCCGCCCGCCCGCTGGCGGAGTGGCGGGGCCCGCGGCCGCAGCTGTCAGCGGCTGCGCTGCGGGACGCGCCGAGGGTGCTCCCCCGCCGCGCTCCCGGCCGTGCCTCCCCCGGTGCCGCCACGCGGGCCGTGGCGGGAGCGCTCCCGCGCGGCCCAAGGTCAGCGCTCCGGCCCCGCCGTGACCCGCGGCCGTGGGCTGGGGCCGGCCGTGCCGCAGCGGGCGGGGGCCGTGTGTGTCGGGATGCGGGGCGGCAGCGGCCGGCCCGGGCCCTTCAGGGCAGCTCTGTGTCCCGCTCCCGGGATGCGGGCCGTTCGGGGCAGCTCTGTGTCCCGCTCCCGGGATGCGGGCCGTTCGGGGCAGCTCTGTGTCCCGCTCCCGGGATGCGGGCCGCTCGGGGCAGCTCTGTGTCCCGCTCCCGGGATGCGGGCCGCTCGGGGCAGCTCTGTGTCCCGCTCCCGGGATGCGGGCCGCTCGGGGCAGCTCTGTGTCCCGCTCCCGGGATGCGGGCCGCTCGGGGCAGCTCTGTGTCCCGCTCCCGGGATGCGGGCCGCTCGGGGCAGCTCTGTGTTCTGCTCGCGGGTCCCGGGAGGCGGCGGCCCGGGCGGTTCTCCCGTTCTGAGGGGAGCGCTGCGGCCGTGGCTGCCCGCCGTGAGGGCGGGAGAGGATGGCACGGGCGGTGCGGAGTCGCAGTGAAGATTAAGGCACCTTGTGCTGTCTGGTCTGGCGAGCTTTGCCTGTGTTATGGTAATGGCCATAAAAAGTGCTATTTGCAAAACTTCTAATGTGCTGTAGTGACTCCTTTTATTCGTAAGCCAGCATGGAATACAGGTAGGAGCAGGGGAATTAAATTATATTGCTGCTGAGGAAGTGATGTTGTAGTCTTGCTTTCCTGGGAGAATCCTCGTTGCTTGCTCCCTCTTTTTTTTTTCTTCCCCCTGATTGAAGCAGGGAAGATCTAAGTTACTCCTGCTCCAGAAATGGGCAACTTGATTTGTGCCTGGCCGAGTGCTTTGCTGCAGTCCAGTAATTCCACGAGGCAGTGACCACAGAATGGACAGGCATCTCAGCAAGGGCATGCTCTTCATGGGTGTTATCCATAGTAGCAGGAAACGGCACCAAAAGCTGCATTTGGCTGCAGCCCACCTGTTGGGAAAAGCCAGGGGCTGTGGGATGCCAGAAGTCGGGCCTTCCTGTGCTGCCGGGGTTGTGCTGCACCTGCCGAGCGTTATCGGGCCCTGTGGACTTTGTCTCAGGTGAAAGCAAGTGGCTGGTTGCTGGGAAGGTGCAGCACTGGGGTAACTTTGTGGCTGTGAATGATCTACCGAGCCCCGGGGAGAGCACGTGGAGTGGGGAGTGCGGCACAGCTCCCCGGGACCAAGGGCTCTCTCCCCTCGGGGAGTTTGGGCCAGAGCTGCCAGAGCAGCTGAACAGAGCTGGCTCCTCTGCTGGGATCACTGTGTGATCGGGTCATTTAACCTCCTCATTCTCTAATGAGCTGCTTCTGTAAGGGGTGAAGGACTGTGCAGGCACCTGCTGACCTGCTGTACCTGTCACCTAGCGATGGACCTGTGATTCTGGAAGAGTGCAGCACAGCCTCACTGTGTGTCTCATTCTCCATTCCCGGTGTGCTTGCATGTGCTGCACAGAGCAAATGCACTGGAGGAAATGACGGCTCTCAAGTGAGGAGGGAGAAGCCTGTAGAGCTTGAGCAGTGCTTGAAGTAGGATGGGATCCACTGGAATCCATTCAGCCATCGATTCCTGTCCTGGTCTTGCTCACCTGACAGTCCTTCAGTTTCTGCTTAAGTGTTTCATTGAGCTCTTGAAGCACTTTTAAAAGCTCTCATGGGGTTTATGCAGGTCAGTCTGTCACTGCAATTGTAACAGTATCTTCTGCAACAGGCTGCTCTCAGACGTGAAACTAATGATGTATTGGGGCTGCAGGGTCTGTGTGGATGGCACTGCAGGAGCTCAGTTGTTGTGTATTAGCAGCTGTTTTGTACTTGAGAGTGCTCTCCTTATTCAGCCTTGGTTTAAAAACCCATCCTAGGAACCAGATTCCTTCTTAAAGAGTGCTGGAGGGGCTTTGAGATACTAATACTGAAAGTTATGGACTGCCTGGGAAGCCTTGGCTTTAACCTAGACACTCCACAATGCCTGAAATGAGGGAAGAGGAATTCCCTCACTGCCCAGGGTGTGAGGTGACAGGACCTGCAGCTCAGATCCACCACGATTTGTCTGTTCCCAAAGGTGCAGATTGCCTATGGAGTTAAAAGTGACAGGAGTTTGCTGCAGGAGTGCAGCCAAAGCTCTCAGAGCCAGCAGCAGTTTGATTTGTGATGGCTGAGACTCTCTCTTCACTTTGAAAACATTGCAGGCTGGCTGCAGGGGGATTGGAGAGCAAGTGCACTTCTGCAGGAGCAGTTATCTGAAGAGCATAATGCTTTTAAAGCAGCATAGCCCACTTATCTGTGCCTCTCCTTGTTCATGTGCACTTAACTCATGTGAAAAAATGATTTAAGGTATTTCTAGCGTCCAGGGAGCTTGTAATAGGATTGGGGCTGGTATCCCAGTTGCCCCTAGCAACATCTTGAGCTAATAAAAAGCATTAATTGCAGCATTAATTACTTATAATTGTTTCATGTTTCAGATCTAATGATTAGCCTTTTTAAAATCCTGATTTCTAACTGCAGTGCTTCTGTGGAGCTCTTAATGCAAATGGCTGGTTAGACTTCATGAAGTGATCATTAAGTTCAGGCAACCATGCTCAGATATTTAGAAAATAAAATAGTTTTTTCAGGTGTTTAGTATTTCCTGGAAATTGAAGATGTTGCATTTGTTTCTCATGGGGATTGCTAGAAGGGGAGATATTTTCATGTCCCAAACTACTTTTTCAAGTGTTCTGTCTTTAGCTGGTTCACTGTACTTTTTTTTATTGTCCACTGTGTGGATTCTGGTCCTGCATTTTGTCAGCTGGAAGCTAACTGGATTTTTGGGCCCTGTATGTTACTACTAGCAGAGTGAGTATTTCATAAAAGACCATTTAAAATCATTCTTGAGCAAACAAATCCCTGCTGCAGACCTGTCCTGCTCGGGGTTGCTTTTGACCTCTGCTGCCACCTGGCACTGAGAATGAGAAACTTGCCATGTGCTGTGGCTGATTTTTGACTCTGGGTATAAATAGCAGCAGTTCCTGGCAAAAGTTCATGATTTTCATGTGCCTCTGGTATCAGGGGCCTTAGCTTTGCTTGGGGATGAGCCTGGGAATGGGGACCTTTGAGATCTCTCTGGTCAGGCTGGCATGTGCAGTGCCACTCCTCATAGCCCTTGTTCATGCACACAGGTGTCTTCCTGCTCCTTCCACGAGTGGCTCTCAGTGAAGCCTCTGCTGTTCCCTCCCAGCACGGGTGAATACAGGGCATCCTTCTCACTGATGGTTGGTGTCCTCCCTCTCTGAGTGCTTCTGCAATTTCTCCTCCAGCCGAGCCTTGGCCAGAGGGCCAACCAGACTTCAGTGCTTTTTGCTTTTCTGCCTAAGCCTAGTGCAGCTCTTGTTTTGAGAAGCTGTTTGTCAAGGTCTCCTGGCTGTGCTCAGCAAACATCCCGTGGGCAGAGCTGCTGCTGCTCCCCCGATACCTGGGGACCTGTTTGGTCTTTGCTGCTCTTGGCTCCTGGCTCTTGCAGCCCTATCAGTGTGTTTGCTGCAAACCTCCCTGTTCTGTCTCCTTGAAAATTCAAGCTTGTTTTTTGTCTCCCGTGCAGAGTATATTGGAAGCCCTTGGTTAGTTTAGTCTGTTTTGTGGAAATTGATAGAGGTGCCAGGCATCTGACTCAGGTGGCTGCTTTTAAATCTTCATTTATAAGCTGTACATGTAGTGGCCACTACACTGTGTTACCCATAGCAAGGGCTGCATTGGCTTCCTTATGTAGAAGCAAACACAAAAGGCTGATTATTGGATGTGTTTATTCTGAAACTCTGGAAAATAATTTGCTCTGTTCTCCAGCCTGAGTGAAAATGCAGAGAGAGTGAAAGATAAAACTTCTCCCAAATCCAGACTTTTGTAATGTGTTGATAGGTTATAAAGATAATAACAGCTGCTTTACCTGTGTTGTGGGAGTACAGGTAAAGTGGTGTAGAACCAGTTTTTGAAGCTTGCTGAAGTATCTGAAAGACTTTTCTGGGAAAGTGGAGAAAAAGCTCTCTTGCCTCCCTCTGCAGTAGAGGATTCACAGGGAGACACCAGCTTGGGTGAGGAAACTATAAATAATGAAACAAGTGGAGCAAGAGGTAATAAGATAGGAAGAGCAGTATGGAGCTCAATAAGCTGATAGGATTAATGTTAATTACAAACTGTTCATTCCTGCAGAGCAGGAGCACTCAAGGCCCTGCCTTAGTCCATGAGAGCAGTGCTGAGGGTTGCTGCGGGTTGGTGTTTGTGTCCCTGTGAGCTTCTTCATTTCCAAAGCATCTATTAAAAACACCCTACAGGTTGGCCCAGCTGATGCTTTTATTGTAAAGCTCTGAGTGTGGGAATGAATAGGAACTGTTCTGAGTCCTGCATTGGTGCAAAGGCTGCTGCAGGAGCTGTGCTGGGCCAGGGCTGGGCTGCTGTGTGAGGGAAAACACAGAACCAACAATCAGTGTGGCAGCTCCAGCTGCGAGGGGGGACTGAGCTTTTGGGGGAGCAGCACTGATGCTGATTACACTGAAAGCAGTTTTTATCTCAGAGATAAAAGACACCCTAGTGTTAATGGTGTTTCTTATTCCAGAGCACTAGTTTAATTCTACATCAACCAGCTTTTTCAGCCTTTTACTTAAGTCGCAATTTATCCTTTTGCAAATAGGAGACTGCTGGTTCTTAAATATTCTGAGGTTGTGGAGTGGCTTCACTGGTGGTTTTCATTCAGAGAGGAGCCTGTTCCTTGGGCTCACAACCCATGTTTACTGGGCTGTGAAAAGGTGGTGTTGCTTGAGGGCTATCTCTTGCTGTTCTGGTCTTTCAGTGCTACTGTTTGAAGCAGAAATTGCTGCACAGCACTTGCCTTTAATTAGTTAAGTACAGAGAGACTTACTTCCCTGTTGGCTTCTTTTAAAATAAGTGCCACCCAGTTTGAGATCTTGCTGGCCTGGCTCATACCTGTCTCTGGGTGTTTGTAGCTCCTGAGTCACGCTGTCTGAGCTCCTGGCTCTGGGTGGTGTTGGGTTTGGTGGGGGTACTCCGGGCTGGCTGCCGAGAGGGCTGGGGAGGCTGTGGAATCTGGTGGCCAAGTGACACCCTGGTGATCCAGAGTGTGTGATGCAAGGGCTGGCAGGCTGCTGTGGCTTCACAGCTCTCTCCTGTAAGCTCAGGCCCAGGGCTGCTGCTGAGCTGCATGGGAGGAAGCCCCCTGTGCTCTGCAGCTGGAACAGCTGGGAGCACATGCTGCAGCAGGACCTGGCAGGAGGTCCCTCCGTTGTGGATGTTCTGCCTCCTTCACCTTGTGTGAAGCACAGAGAAGCTGCAGTTAGATAATGCAGTGCCACGTGCCAGTTCAGCTTTCGATGAAAATATGCCTCCTGCCAAGGGTGGGTTATGTAAGTCCTTACGTCTGTTTCAGTGCAGCAATTTTTCTGATTTTAATCTTAACAGTAGGGCCTCCAGTTCCTTAGGTTTTTGTTAACTCCTGTTCTTATGCCTCCTATAAGGCAGAGCATGTGCTACCAGTTATTTTTAGCATGGAAAAATTTAAGAGCCCACGTGGTCCCCTTTAGTTTGAACCATGCCAGCCTGTCCAGTTCTCTTTCACCCAGATAGTATTTATTTCCCAAGTGCTGCTTCACTAACTACAGGGTTTGTGGGGAGGTATCCTGGCCTTGCTGTTGGAGCTGCATTTCCAATTTGCTCTGTGATCCTTCAGGACGGGCTTTAATTCCAGCCTTGATTTCCACAGCTTTTGAGGTTTGGAAACCTCTCAAGTGCAGGGGCAGAGGGAAGCGGAGGAGCCAGGACCGGCTGAGGGTACGTCCCTGCAGAGCATGGGGGCTCAGTCACTTGGGAGTCATCCTGGCCTCTCTCCTGGTGGAGACTCAAACCAGCTCGCCTTCAGAACAGACCTCCTTGTGTGTAGAAAGCCCTGAAATTCTGAGCAAGTGCTTGCTGAACTCCTCTTGGACCTGGAGAATGAATTATCTGGCGTCCCCGGGAACCTCGTGCTGCGAACATTTCTGACCTTATAAGGCTGTGAGTGCTGAGGGCTCTGTGTCCTGGCCGGGAAACAAGGTGGCTTAGAACTGCTCTGGGACCTAATGTAAACGAGTAGAGTAAATTGGCTGTCCTTGGCTTTTTTCTCAGGTAGGTAATGTGTGCATTCTTTCTTGTCTTCATCTCCTTGCTCTTTACCAGCAGTTTTCCATAGATCAAGTCAGGACACAGATTTGGAGAGCTGACTGACCCCTACTCTCCCCTTGGTGCCTTGACCCCATCCTGACGTGTTGTGGGAATTATTTAGCGGTTTGGAGAAGCCTCATGCCCTAGCTGCAGCTCTCCAGCCCCATGATAGGTGTGACATTTAGGCTGGATTCCCGGCATGCCAGAGGCAAGTGGAAGTGGCTGGTGCTGGGGTGAGCACATACAGTGCATGAGCTCTGCACTATTTATGGTGCAGGACTGTTGGGGCCCTGCCTCTTGGGAATGGTGCTGGACATCCAGTGTTTCTGGGGGCTCTGGCTCCTGCAGGCTGCTCCTCTCCTGTCCAAAGCCTCTGGAGCTGCTGCATTTCCCATCTGGCTCCTCCTGCCCGGAGAGGGAGGGTGCAGGCCCTGCTGGGCCAGGCTCCCTTCCTCTTGGCAGTGCTTGAGGGCATGTGATTTGACAAGTTGCCATTTTCTGTCCTGCTGCTGGCAGGAAAATCCCAGGCTTTCTTCCCCCGATGTGTTAAAATGATCCCATTGCCACTGCAGTCCTGAGCTGGCTGTCAGATCGGCAGTGGGGGGATGGCTTGGTTGCTCTGGGACAGGTTGGGGAGTGGCTGTAGGCTTTGGGAGCTCTCCTGGGGAAGAAATGGACAAGGAGCAGTGTCACAACCCTTGGGATGGGCAGGTTTGATCCGCTGTCCTCGGGCATCACGTGCAGCCAGGCTGTGACCAGCACGCCAAGGTCTGCCAGAGCCTTCCTGCCAGGTCTGCCTGAGGAGATGTTTGCTGCTGTTGAGCTGTTCCCCGGCCAACCCCACACTCCAGGATGTCTGCTGGCATCTCGTGCAGAGCCACTGCCTTTCAGCCTGCTCTAACTGATGGCAGGAGGTGGAATTCCCATTTAACACGATCCTGGTAGTGATGCAGCTCTGGCTTAAGTAATAAATCAAAAACATGAAATCAAATGAGCATTGCAAGGAGCCATCAGCTAATCCAGCAGTCCCCACTCATCCAGGTATCATAGAGGAGTGAAGATCTGTATCCTAAATGATGATAATGTTCAGAATGACTCGCAGAACTGTTTTGTCTGCCAGACTTTAGGACAGGCTTGTCCCTCTGGGCCATCCTGTGACTGTCTCCCTATGCTGCAGAGCTGTGTGGGACTATAGTTTGGACAGTTGGTGCAACTTAGTAGGGGATCAGATAATAATAGGGCTGTCTGTTTAATTGGGAATGCTTGCTGGGAATGGACTTCTGTGAGCTACTTTAATTTGGGTTTGTAGTACGCCTGAGAGACAGCTTGTAGGGTAGTTCTGCATTAATTACAACAACTTGGACAGGCAGCAGATGAGCACTCACAGCTCACAATGTGCCATTGTTCTGGGCAGCATAAAGGGGAACCTTTTGTCTTGGGAATGTACAGGCTTCACCCTTTCCACTTGCCAGCTTCCAAACACAGAACAGCCACAGTACTGCATAGGTTTGTTGGTTTTTTTAATTCCAAGGTCCCAGATGTTGCCATTAACAGGGGGTTCACCCTCAGCAGTGAGCCCTGCTCCCTGACTGCAGACAACCAGCTGGGAGTAACTGGAGTTTAGTTACTTCTTAGTTACTTAGTTTATTTAATCAGATACAAATGTCCGATGAACACACAAGTCTCCATGTACAACAACATAAATGCCTTATTTGTGATGTACTGGGAATATTACTGAACTTAAATCGTGTCTGCAGCTGACCTTTAATTTGGGATTGAACAAGCAATTTTCTAGTCCCTGCCTTTGCCATTCTTTCATTCATTTGTGTGCCTCAGTGTCTGGGCCCTGCAGGAAGCAAGGCAGAGTCTGAGCTAGTGTGGGTGAAGTTGTGGGGATGCTCCTGTGGAATGGAGAGTGTGGCTGGAGGAGGTGAGAAATCTGGGGTGAATATGAAATTATCTGAGGCTCTGACACTGGCTTTGAGCCCAGGGGAGGCATGGTTTTGTCCCTCAGCTAGAATGTCATCAGCTTCTTGTGGAGATTGTGGCCTGAAGGAGTGTTGCACTGGGAGCTGTAGTTGGGGTGTTAGTCCTGATAACAGAAGGGTTTTTTTGGTTGAGACATGCTGGGGCCAACTGCCTTGGTTGTCCTCTCTTGTCATAGAAATATTATGCTTCTAAAGAGGAGCCAGATAATGGTCTTTTCCAGTGGGTGGCTCCCCTTTCTAAGATTTTGCTATCTCCTCAAAACAATCTTTATTTTTGTTCCTTGCTGGCAAGAGTCTTGAGGGCTGTTTGGATTAAAGCCTGTCTGTGTAAGCACCCTCAGACACGTGGTGTTTTGCTTTAATTCCTGTGCAGTGAAAATATAAACTGTAAGTGCTTTGCAGCAAGGCTGTTTGGGATGTGGTAACAGTTCAGCTTTGCATTCCAGTTGCAGACATTCCTTAAGGAAAAGGGAAGGCATGGCAGCCCTGCCTCATGTGATTCAGGTGAGGCTTGCTAGTGAAGGAGCATGACTGGGTGTCCCGGTGGGAAGGAGGTCAGAGGCTTTGCAGAAGAAAAGGGAGTGCTGTCAGCTTTTAAGTCAGGGGAGTGGCAGCTGTCAGTGTAGTGAATTTGGATGTGGAATAAACTTTGGAGCTGCATTCCTAAGGCTTTATAGAAGTGTGTGTTGTCAGAGTCCAGAGCCCTTCTGAATGGGGTGCTGCCTTTCAAGGGGAGAGCTGGGAGCCCTGCCATGTGCCAGGCCTGTGCCATGGAATGCTGTGGTCCAGCTGGGCTGTGAGCCCAGCCTGGTGCTGGAGGAACCTGCTGTGCTGGAGGCTGTCCTGGGGGCAGGACTGACCTGCAGAGGTGTGAGGCAGAGAAAGCAGGGGGAAATTAAGTGCAGAGGTGAGGAAGGGTGAAATCATTGAGTATAATGATGAGACATGTCCAGATATCCCTAGTCTTGGGTAAGGATCTTGTTCTGTGGCGTGCTGGTAGAGCAGAGATGTGAATTTCTAGAGCAGCTGGAAAACAAAACTGACCATGCTAATAGCAATACTTCAAGGGACCTCAGCCTTCCTGTCACCTTCCCTGGGACTGTTCAAATGTGATTTCTGTTTCTCCTAGGTATAACTGCTGAGCTCTTGAAGATGGCTTTACGCTTCCGCAATTTCGTCCCTTATGCCATTCCCGGAGTGCTGGCTCTTCTTGGCTGCTGGTGGATCTATTCCTGGAGGAAAAAGCACTCCGGCTATTACAACAAACAAACGATAGCCATTGCAAGGGAGAAGCAGGAGGAAGTGTCAGAGAGTGGTGCACGTCCCAAACCAGAAGCATGTGTCCCTCGGAGAGTGCCTCTTCTGTCGGAAGAGGGGTGCCTGGAGAAGCCAGCCCCCAGCTCCCTGCTGCCCGCGGCGCCCTCTCCCCTGCGCCCGGCTCGCGAGAGGCCGGATCTCTCACGGGACCCCCCAGACCTGTCGGCCACGACAGCTGGGCCCAGCCCCCGCGAGGACGACAGAGAGCAGCTGGAATTGGTAGGGTCTCGAGAGGGAAGTGGTGTCCCTGCTCGTGCCTCGCTCCCTCTGCTCTCTGGGAGCTCAGAGAGTGACCAGAACACGGTGCTGGGGCAAGGCTCGGCTACAAACCAAGGCCAGCAGCCACGGGAGTCTTTGGGAGTCACGGAGGACATCGGCAACACAGAGCAGTCGGATGAGTCTTCATTTAAGCCCCCTAAGGAAAAGCAGATGCCAAGAATTGTGCAGTCAGACACTGGCTCTGTGACAGCCTGTTGCTTGGGACTGGAGAAAGAAGCCGGTACCCCACAAGCCTCTCTCAGTGAAGCTGAAGTATCAGGTCACAAGGATTCTGCAGTGAGTGTGTTACCAGGGAGTTTGGAGTCTACCTGTCCAAAGCAGTCCAGGGAAGAAGAGATGTCCGAGTCAATCACTGGTACTGTACCAGTGTGTCAGAAGGACACACAGCCAAAAGGAGAGGAGTTGGAAAGAGAGAAGATTGGAGGAGTGAATTTGGACAAGGAAGTTGAGAAAATTGAGCAAGTAGCAATACAGATAATTTCCAAGGTCATTCTGGCAGCAACCGAGGAAGTGCTGTCGGGTTCTGCAGGCGATGCATCCCCTTGGCTCTGCCAGGCCAGCCGAGCTGAGGCCCCTCTGGGGATGGAGAGTGCTGCTGCCTCTGCTCAGGTGCCTGTGGAGGGAGCCACGGCCGCCGAAGAGAGCGTGGCTGCAGGGAGCGGCGCAGAGCGGCGCAGTCAGGGGGTGACAGGCTGTTCATCACACGGCTGTTGGGCCAGCCCTGTTCAGGGGAGCACAGAGGACTGTCAGGTGAAGAGCTGCGTGTGCAGCGAGTCCCAAGGAGTTGGTCGGACTCATGTGGAGAACTCTCTGGAAAAGTCACCTTTGTCCATGGAGGACTCTGGGTATGGCACGCACACACCCGGAGGTGGGACGAGTGTGGAGGAGGCCCTGCAGAGCACAGTGCTGTCTGTCACATCAGAGCAGCACTCGGACTCACTGGGCACATCCTCAGCCCCAGACACGTCTGCTGAGCAGAGCTTGGTACCAGGGGAGACCCCCTCTGCTCCGGGGCTGCCCGAGGGCAGCACAGTGCCCTACAGCAATGGGATCCTGAAAGAGGATGGGCCCGACCTGAGTCAGGAGTGTAGCAGTGCTCCAGGCACAGATGGAGACCACTCAGAAGGTAAGGGACTGGAAAATCCTCCTGCAAAAAACATAGTGAGCAAGCATTGCTGGGCAGCACCTTGCAGGTGTGAGACCTCATTCCAGTGGTTTCTGGTGACCTCCAGGACCCCCTGGGTGCTTACCCCTGTTCATGGGCTGCTGCTGACAGGAAGGTGAGGCAGGTTCTGAGGTGCTGCTGGAGGAGCCAGAGCAGAGCTCTGATGAATTGTGATAAAATCAGCTGGTTGCAGAGCAATTACCCTGAAGCCTTTTTGTTTGAAGGGGCAGGTACATGCCAAGAAATCCCAACAGGGAGCAATATTCATGGAGTTCCCCCATCTGTCTGTGCTGCTTTTCCCTTGTAGATGCTGGATGATGTGTGCCTGGCACAGTACAGGCAAAGCTGTCTGAGCAAACATTAGCCTGTGTGACCTTGGGGAGGGATGTTAAAATCCTTTGTAGGACCCTGTGGTGCCAACAGCCCTTAATGACAGGGGATGTCTCTCGTAATTGCTGCAAAGCAGTTGGAACACTGCTTGTTGCAAGACATGGGGGTTGAGTTTGCCAGCAATGAAGGATTGAACCCACTGAATGTTTTCACTAGTGAGAGCAAGCCAGGAGGAGAGGGTATTGCCTTGTTGTGAGTGCTGGTGTGACAAGAAGGTCCAGGAGTGAGTTGTGGAGCCTGGTGGCACTGACATACTGAGATGGGGAGAGGGGAATGCAGCAGGTAAAGCTGACAAGGTGGCAGTGCTGGACAACAGGTCACCCAGCTGACCTTCACATACAGGCTGTGAGTCTTAAATCTTCCCTTTGCCTACAAAACTGATGCCAACAGCTGCACCCTTGGCCTTTCTCAGCCTCTGTGCTGTGTTACCCGTTAAGATGTGGCAAATGTGAAGCAGCTCTTGGGCTCATTTTTCTCTTTGGTCTCACTGGATGGTCTGAATACTTGCAAGCAAGGGAGGATCTTCATGCTTCTGCTTGTTAATGGGGAGGAAGGACCAAGCTCGTGTGACACTGGCTGTATCTGAGATCTGGTCAGGAGGAGGCTGTTGGAGTTTGTCCCTTTCCCAGGCAGAAATGTTCCTGGTATCAGCTGATGGTTTGGGAGCAAAATACACTTCAGCTCTTGCACCTTGTTTCTTCAAATATAGGGCAAATTTGGGCAAAAGGCAGCCCCCTACCATGCCTCATAGTGGGCACACTTGGCACTGGGGTCACTCTGCAGCCCTTCCCTTTGGGGTGGGAATGTAAGTGTGGGTCTTGGGGGCTGTCTGAATGCTTGTGCCTGTCTTGTAGGTTCAGATGTAAATAGTGTGGATTTTGTGGACAGTGGCAGTGCCATGAGGAAGACAGTGGCTCGCCAGAACGCGAAGCTGGAAGGAGGCTCCAGCAAGCCAGACTTCGTTATCTGGGAAATTGAGGTCCCAAAGGTAACCAGCTGCTGGCCTGCTCACCATCCTGCCCTGCCCTACACAGCCACCTCCTGGTCTGCTGCTGGCTCAGTGCCATGCCAGGGAGATCAGCAGCCAGTCCAGGATGACTGGAGTGTTCTGCTCCTGTTAGGATCACAGGAGTGAAGAGCCAGTGCACAGCTGTAAACATGCAGCTCTCCAGGGCTACACCCAGGGGATAGGTTCTTGTTGAGGTTGTTATTCCCCATTATCTTCCATCCAGCCTGGAAGTCCAATGCTTTGAAAGCATTCAGGAGACTTTGAGGGTACACAGGTATTAAGAACAGGGGATTATCAAGATGAGCTGTGCTTACTGGTCTGAACTCAACTCTGCACTGGTTCACCACTGCCTGTGACAGGGGAACTGAGAATGTGGGTGGTGTAAGCCAGAGAGAGCAGAGATGTTTGATCTGTGTTTCTCTTCCTGACTGTTCTTTCTTGTCCCTTTCCTGAAGGAGTTAGTTGGCCGCTTGATTGGCAAACAGGGGAGGTTTATGAGCTACCTGAGACAAGCGTCTGGTGCCAAGATTTATGTCTCAACACTACCTTATTTCCGTGACTCCCAAGTCTGTCACATCGAAGGTGAGTGGAATGTGGCTCTATTCATGGTCTAATGTGTATCTTGGGGGACTTAATTAGATGAGCATGGAATTTAAATGGATTTAGGGGCTTCTGAGTCCAGTGCTTTTCAAAACTCTTCTGGGCAAGCTGTTAAAACTACCTCCTGTTGAGGTAGTGCAGGAGGATCCTGGCAGTTGTATTTCTTCAAGTGATAGGACTGGAGGTGTCCTCAGCATGCCCATGCTAGAGACTTCCCATGGGATTTTTGTCTTCCAGGCACCTCACATCAAGTAGAGAAAGTCCTGAGCCTGATTGGCAAGAAGTTCAAAGAGCTGTGTCTCACCAACATCTACACCCTCCCTCCGCCGATGCCGCTGCCGCTTCACTCCCTGCTCGTGTCCGCCTGGGTGAGTCCTGGCTCCGGCTGTGCTGGGGCTGGAGCTTGCGTTGCCAGCAACACTCATGACAGTTTCTCCTCCCCGTGGCAGCTGTTCCTCCCCGATGGAGTCACTGTGGAGGTGGTGGTGGCACACCAGGTGGATGCAGGGCACATGTTCCTGCAGCAGCACACGCACCCCACGTTCCACGTGCTGCGCAGCCTCGACCAGCAGATGTTCGCCTGCTACTCTCAGCCTGAAATTCCAACCCTGCCCACTCCAGTAGAAGGCAAGTCATGGATGCTCACACATGGGTCTGTTGAAAAAGTTCTGGGCTCATGTGCAAACCTCTTGTCCCTGAGTCAGGCGTGGGAAGTTCCCAGTG
Organism: Haemorhous mexicanus; assembly: GCF_027477595.1. NCBI lineage: Eukaryota > Metazoa > Chordata > Aves > Passeriformes > Fringillidae > Haemorhous > Haemorhous mexicanus. Next base: position 10,807,326 of record NC_082362.1, on the reverse strand, counting down.
GATGAGGATGTGATAGCTCACGTGTCATCTTTAAGCTGCTGCCAGAGTACAGATGTTGCTCTGCTCTCCCTTACCCTGTTCATCCCTGGAGTACCTCCTGAGCCACATAGCTGCATGTTGAAATTCAGACTGAGATCAAGCCTGTCTCAGCTTATTTCCACTCAGCCTGGCATCTGGGGTATTTCTGCTGGCAAAGTGTGGAGCTGCTCCCACACCTTCATAGTGTCACTGTGTCCGTGTCTGTCACTGTGTCTGCACCTGGTGTGAAGGGTGCCTCACATGGAAAGGGCTTGTGCATTCCTGTGTGGAGACAGGAAGGGAACTGGGTACCTGGGCAGGGCAGCTCGGTTGTGGCAGACAGAGCTGAGAGTAAAACCCACCAGTCCTGTGTCTCAGCTGCAGGCCTGGTGTGCTGGGGCTGTGGGGGATGTTGGAGGAAGATGGAAGCAGCCTAAGAAATGCTGTTGGTTCTCCGTGGATAAATGAGCAGCACTACTCATGCCTGAAGTGCTGATTTTTGGAAATCCACTTATCCTGAGCCTTTCTTCTCTGCACTGTGGTGTTTTGCAGTTGGTATTATCTGTGCAGCTCCAGGCCTGGATGGGGCATGGCTCCGGGCTCAAGTCATCAGCTACTTCGAGGAGACCGATGAAGTGGAGCTCAAATACGTGGACTATGGAGGATATGATAAAGTGAAGGTTGACACACTCAGGCAGATCAGGTCTGTAGATCCTCTCCCATGGCCTGAGGCCATGTCTGGCTCAAATCCTAATCACAGGAGTCTGTACAGTTTGAATTTTTAAAGCTTTTTCCACAGCTGAAGTGGGAAATGGTAGAAAGGTTCAGCTCAGCAGTGAGTGTGGGTTCTGGGGAGCACAGCAAGATCCTGCAAGGCTTTTTTGAAGGGAGGGGAGAGGAAATGGCAGCTTCTGCCACTTCAGTGTGGAAGCTGAGGAAGAGGATGCCTTCAGGAGGCCTTGAAGTGTAATTGATTGAGCCAGGAATAAGCTCCTGATTCTCAGTGCTCCAGCCCCACTGTCTGGGACAGCTGTGTTGGATCAGGGGTTTCTTACACAAGCCCATTAAATATTTGATTGTTCCCCAGATCTGGGAGACAGGCAGCACAGCCTCCCTGGTGGAGGTGGGTTTTGCTTAGAGCCTGATCCAGCTTGGCATGTTAATCAGACAATTTATTGCTGGGAGAATTGTCTGATTTTTATTTTTTTTGTTTGACTGTCATTAATTTAAAACTGAATTCCTGTAAGAGCAATTTGATTAATCAATGTCACATTGAAGAATGTAGGAGTGATTTAAAGCCCTGTTCTTACTCTGATCCTCTTTTCTTTAAGGTCTGATTTTTTAACACTACCTTTCCAAGGAGCAGAAGTTTTACTTGACAATGTGGTGCCACTTCCAGGTAAATGCAGCTCTTGATGTTGGCCCTTCCCCTGCAGGTTTCCATGGATGCCACCTGTGTCCAAGCCATGATTCTGTCCAAACCTTCTACCTTCTATATCCAGTGCAGCCTCTGATGTGACAAGAGGAAGGACTGGAAAAATTGTATTGTATTCTTCTGAATGTGCTAGCATGGCATAACCTGTCAGAATCCAGGGGAAAGATGATAAATGTCCAGGCTTTTTCCTGCTTGGAGGAGACAATGAATCACTGTCCTAAGCAGCAAGTTGGCAGGACTGGCAGGGTGTAGGTGCAGTAGCTTAACTGTTCTAATTCTTCTGTCATAGAGCTGCTGTAAATGCAAACTTAGTTTTTAATGTGCACAGAAATGCCTGACCTTTTCCTCCTGAAATGACTGATTTGGAAAGTTCTGTGTTCAAACTCCAAGCCTGCAAGCACTGGGAGAATGTCAGTCACTGCCTAGAAACACTGCTTTGCTTTTTTTTGTCCTTGGTTCTGCTCAGGTGCTGGGCACCTGTGGTACAGACACTTTGGGTTCCCAGTGCCAGGGTGCCCTCTGTGCAGGGTCAGCAAAGCCCTGAGGGACATAAGCTTGGTTTATTGAGTATCAAAACAGCAATGGCAGCTCCAAGGTGCTGCAGAAATGTGCTTTGCTGTCTTTAAAGCCTCCTGATTCATCAGCTACTTGTGTTTACATCATTGTGCCTGGTGGCTCTAAGAAGCTCTTCATCCTTTCCCTGCAGAACCAACAGCTCCAGGGATGGGATCAGCTGGCTGTGAGGGATCTCTGGCCCAGTGTCTCTAGGAGGACAGAGAATATTAGCTCAGCAGTCCTTTCTGGTGACTGTGAAGGACCTCATTTGTTTGCTGTGCTCTGCTTTTCCCACAGATGAGGATCACTTTTCCCCAGAAGCCGACGCCGCTGTCAGTGAGATGACCAGAGGTGCTGTCCTCGTGGCACAGGTACAGCCCCTGTCTGGAGAAGCCTTGCTGCTGGTGGCACTGCTGGTGTCCTCTGCCCTGCACTCTGTCTTACATAAACCCAAAGCCAGAGCCTGGCTCCTGGGAAGTGCTGGGGCTGGGAGCTCCCATCAGCACTGCTTGGGACTGGGAAGGGATGAGTATTCCCTCTTTTTTCTGATGCAGGCAGGGGGAAGGGAACCTGGATGAGTTTACAGAGCACAGCAGGGCCTGGTGTCCAGCAGATCTGGGGTCCCCTGGGTCTGCACTACTTTGCCAGTCCTCCCTGGTTTTACACCATGGACATGTGGGATCTGGCTCCAGCTGGCCAGAGGCAGCCCTGGGATGTCTGGTGATGTCCCAGAGACTTGCAGGCAGCACCTGCTTGCAGTCCAGAAGTGCTCACCTCTTCTGAAGTGCTTCTGGTAGTGGCTGTAGCTGTCCCTGTGAGTGACTTGGGACCAGAATTGCTGCATGCTCACGTTTTTCTGTGTTTCCAGGTCACAAATTATGACAGTGTCACAGGGCTGCCACTGATACAGCTGTGGAACCTGATGGGAGATGAGGTGGGTATATTGATGCCTATGCTGAAAACTCTTTAATCATAAACCTTTTATTGTTGATTAGGAGTTTTCAGAACCAATGTTTGTTGCTGTGGCTTGTTCACTTATCTACTCTTTGGGTTTTTCCCCCTCCCTTTAGGTAGTGTCAATAAACAGGACTCTGGTGGAAAGAGGGTTTGCTCGGTGGCTCGACTACTAGCAATGTCCTGGATGCCTTGACTACTCTTTCTGCAGAGAAAAAAAGACAAAATCTTGTTTTGCACTGTTACAATTCGGTTTGGCAACTTCCCCCGAGGAGACCTGCTCACACCTGCCTGCAGAGTTGTGTGGTCCATTGAAACACGTTTTGCTCAACTGTTACCATTTCACTAGAACAGATACCTCATCTCCTGGAAGGGGGTGTTCAAAGCCATAATGACAGATACTGTAGCTTTAAAGCAAAAAGTCCTCCCTGGCCTCTGCTCAGATTTTAAATGGAAAAGATCTCAAAGCTCTGGGGGTGGCAGGAGGCAGAGGCCCCCAGACGGTAACCGCGCTTTGGTTCCGGCTGTGTCGTGCCCCACGAACTCCATGTCTGCTTTTCCCAAAAGTTACATCGGTTGTCCTCTTTTTAACAGGCCCTGCCTATGAAATTAATGAATGTTATTAAGGAATTTAATGTTCAGTTATGGATTTTTCTGTATTGTGCCAGTAACCTGCACAAACAGCATCCATCTTGTGTCTTCCTTGCGCCAGGAGGTGGAGGAGTTGTGTTCCTGTGTCTCACTGCAATCATGGATTTTAGGCTTGATCTGCTCTCCCTGCAGGGGCTTGGAGTGCAGGATGTTACCACTACAATTTTTGCTCTGAAATGTCATGTATTTAAAGAAAAGAAACTGCTTGCCAAGCCCAATTGTAGTTTATATTTTTCTATCCGTGCAAGTCTGTAAATATATATTAAAAAATCATTGTAATATTTTGTACAAGAAAAACACTGGAAACAAAGGGAACTTTACAGAAACTTTTTCACACCAAAATGTCCTATATAGGTAGAACTGGTATGGAGTGCATTAGGGTAGCCAAATTATTTGGAGCATCTGAATGTTGGGAGTGTTTCAGCTCTGCTGTATGAGGATTAGTGTCCCCTTAGGTTGCTGTCTGGTTGAAATTGTGATCGCTGCATCCTTTGCTATGTTGCTGTACAGATCTGTTTAAAAAAAAAAAAGTAACAACTTGGCATTACTCTCGCAGTGGTGTTCTCTCTCAATTTTTTTTGTTGCTCCTTTTTAGATTTCTATTACGTATTTAAAATTTTGCTCAAGTAATTTAAGCTGACTTAATGCTCTTAAAGACATGCCCTCTAATGTGTATCATTTTAGATATGGATTGAGCTGGGATTTATTGCTGGCAGAGAAGACACTTGGCAGAAATTGTTGATGTAGTCAGTCCTCCAAAGCTGCTTCAGGTGATTCAAGGATGTGCTCACATCCTGTGAGCTGACATGCCAGGGCATCCCACATTTGGGCAGTGGCCTACACCAGCCTTTAGCCCGATCCCCTCTGCTGGGGAGCAGTTATATCCTTTCTTGGAGTTCTCTCCTCGTCGATGCTTTGACTTAATGTTCATGTTTGCAGTAACATCCAAGGAAAACTAAATTGGGTAACTCAGATCTATAAAAAATATATCCTTTTGGAATGTTTCTTTCCATTTCAATTAAAGCTCGAATTTTAAGCTGTCTTAGTGAAACTGTGATGACTTAAGAGCCTTCCTTTCCTGCCTCCATTGGAGCAGCCCTGGCTCCTTGCTCTGCACCCATGGGGTGGATGTGTCACTGCTTATTGTTCATGGCAAAGTTTGACTTGTCTGAATGTTGGTGTTTTCTCTTCTTTGAGAGGTGTCAGAGTCAGGAATCTACCACAGGGATGGGGAGCTCTGCCAGTGTCAGCTCCGTGTTTTCCTCTGGCTCTGCACTGTGGAAGAACATCCTGTTCCTATTTGTGTTGAGAGCTGCCTGGTTTTTAAACTGCAGCAAAACAGAACATTGCAGGGGGAGAGGAGCTGAAATAAGGAGGTGTTGGCAGGTAACAGATACACAGCTCTTTCTTCTTTAAAATCACAACTCAGCCTATACAGGAGCATAAATGCGGGGGGCTGTTCTAGGTTTGGGTTCTGTTTTGTATTATGGATAAAAGTGAGTGGATTTGCTGAGCTGGGGAAGGGTGTAGTTGAATATGGCCTGCTTGGAAAAGGTACAGGTCAAAATCGGCCCAGGGGAGGTTGTGGCAGTGGTGCTTTGTGCCCTGTCAGACCTCGGGGATGAGCCTGTGCTGGGTTTGGAGCAGGTCCTGCTGCTCAGAAATCCAGCAGTGGCCTCTGAGCAGCTCTGTAATCCTTGGCTCAGGCCTGAGGCTGAGCACAGGCCCGTGGAGCTGAGCTGTCCCAGGGGGTGCTGAAGCCCTTCAAAGGGACTTTTCCCTTTGGAAAGTGGTAATTTTATTAGGGGTGAAATGAATGAGGTCTCCAGAGATGCCTCATTTATAAGCTCCTGGAGAGCTTCCACGGGCTGCACAGCACACTCCAGCACTCCCTGCCAAGCAGCCCCTGCATGCCCAGGTCCCCTCTCCAGGCTCTTCCCATGGAGGAGAGGTGCTTCCTAGGAAGCCTCTGCTGGCCCTTGTCCTCCTGCCCGGGGTGGAGGATCAGGAGCCCATCCCTGGGCAAGCAGCCCCTTCCTGCCAGCTCCTCTGCAGTGCCAGGGCTGCTCCTTTGGCAGAGCCTGGAGCTGATTTCCCTTTGGCACATGGGTTTCAAGGTTCAGGGAGGGAGGAGGGCAGAGTTTCTGGAGCAGATGGAGAGTAAGGGAGCCCCTGTCTGGCACAAGGAGCAGTTCAGCTCCTCCCCTCTCACAGCCACAGGTGCAGCCCAGAGCCTGGCTAAGCACATCCTTAGTGCTTCACTGGCAGAGATTTTTTTTTCCTAAAAAGAAAGGAAAATTGGGTGTAGGCTGTATTATCTCTTCCATTCTACTGCATCACACAGATCCATGGGGTCCCAGCTCGGGCTGTCCCTGGGACAGCATGTAGGAGGCTGCTGAGCAAGAATTAGAAAACATGTGTCTTGCCTTTAGTTCATTGCCTCAGGGGCTGTGTTTTGGCTTCAGTCACCTCTGCTTCCTTCCCCACCCCAGAAAAAAAAAAAAAAAAAGAAAAACCAGCAATGATAGAGGAAAAACTCTGGCTGCATTGGGCAACAGGGCTGAGGCTGGCAGCTGGAGGAGAGACTGGGGGCTCTTTGCCAGAGGAAATGTCAGAGCAGTTTTGCCCTGACCCCCTGGGTCCCAGCTCCTCAGCCCTGCTGGGCATGGTGCCTCACCCAGCCCGTGCTTCACAGGGGAACTCCCCTCTGAGGTGCTGTGAGGGCATTCGAGGCCCTTTGTCCTGACCTTCACAGCTCCCCGTGGCAGTGTGCCCCACAGCTTAGTTACGTGTGAGTGGGAAAAATGCTTCCTGTTCCTTTTGAAATTGCCTGAAAGCCTCCCCGGCTCATCCCTGGTCCCAGTGCCCAGGAAGGTGAGGAATGGCCCTGCTGTGCCTTGGCCACACTGGCCCGAGCTTACAGCCTCCTCTCCTGTCCTGCCTCAGGCTGGAGCTGCTGAGCTTTGCTCCACAGCCTGGAGCAGGGGTTGGTGACTTCCCCACAGACCCTGAGCCCTGCTTCCTTTGTGGCCCTGCAGAGCCTTTGCTCAGTGAACACATGCTGGAAGCTTTCCTCCTTTTGCTGAATCAAGGCTGTAAAGCTGCTGCACATGCCCAGCCATGAGTATTGGTGTCTGAAAGCAGGTTTGGATGTTTCTTACAACATTCTCAATCCTTGTGGAAAGCAGGGGAAAGCAATGGGAGTTGTGCTGTAGCTGTCACTACACCAAGGTTTTAACCTTCCCCTGGGAGAGGGATCAGAGGGACTCTGGTTTGTGCACTTCATGTCCCAGCTTCAAAGCCCTGCGTGTTGCCTGGGGGATGTTACTCTTTTTTTGTGCCCTGACTCTGCAGTTTGGATTCAAGAACACTGAAGAGACATTTCATGCTGTTTCAAGTGAGGTGCCCTCATTTCTGGATAGCAGCACTCTCACAGTAATCCCTGGGTCTGGCTTTCTGTGCTGTGTGTTGTCTGAGGTTCTCCAAGTGCACCTGAAGCACTTCTCTGGCCCTCAAGTACCTTTCTTGTTGGCAGCCACGAGTGGCAGCATGAGCATCTCCTGCTTCTGTCACATCCCCCTGAGCTCTGCCTGGTGCAGGGACATTCCCTGGCTGCTCCAGGACTTCCCAGTGTGGCTGCTGGGGCATCCAGTTGCTCCAGCCTCCCGTTCTCCCCCAGCTTTCCTGTCCCCAGGGCAGAGGGATGCTCAGGAGGGATTCCTGGGAACCCAGCCCCAAGGGAGACACTTGTTCTTCACTGGACAAGTTGTTTTGTCAGAGCAGGAAGAAATGTTTGGCTGCCCTGTCAAGCCTGTAGCTCTAATTCTGCAATGGGACAGTGACACAGCTGCTGTTCTGTGGCACAAACCAGTGTGTCACACACAGGATGGGGTAAGGGGTGGCAGAGTGAACTGCTGCAGGTGCCCAGCCCTGTCTGGGGACAGAATGACACCACGCATGATGAGGAAAGAGTCGTAGTGGAGAAAAGTTGGTTTGCTTTTTTTATGTCTGCCCTGTCCCCCTCACACCTGCAGCCCTTCCATCCCCCCCTCCACCCATCCATCCCCTCCTCAGGAGAGCAGCAGGCTCGGTGCCGTGCAGAGGGAGCAGCAGATGGCACTCGAGCACCGGCCCAGCCCCGCTGAGCCGCGCGGCTCGCAGCCCTTGAGGGGAGGTGGATCAGCTCAGCTCTACACTGCGGCTGTGGGACCGCGATTTACATGCCTGGGATGTTCGTCTCTGCTCGCAGGTCCAGATTGTATCTCTGCTTGTGCAGGTTTGTCCTTACACTGTGTCTGGATGTGAGATGATAAAGGGAGAGTGTTACTTTTCACTCACAGAGACAGACCCCTAATTTTCTTGGATGTGTTTTGTGATCATGGCATGCCTTTCCCTCAGAGCTGCCTCAGAACACAGAAACAAGATTATTTTTTTCTCAAATAAGATCATTTTGTCCCCCCAGCCAAAATTAAGTGAGCTTGTTGTCCTCCCACTGAAAATGGACTTGCAAGTGCAGAAAGTGAAAAACAAAGTTCAGCATGATTGTTACGGAGGCAACAGCCAGAGAGGTGTGAATGAGTCAGGGAAAATGTTCCTGTTGAGACGGTCACTGTGTGTGCTGGGATGCAGAGAGGTCCCCTGGCTGAGGAGCTCTGGTTCCCCTTGGTGTCCCAGCACTGCTGCTGTTCCTGGCAGAGCTGTCACATCCTGGCTGCTTGCAGGGACAGCTGAGCTTCCAAGCACACAAGCCCTGACCCCAGATGCAGACCATGCTCATTCTCCTCTGGACTTCCCAGTGGCAGCTGAGATGGCACAAGCCCCAGAGGTGCCTGTGTCAGGCTCTGGTTGCCCAGGTCTTGCCCTTGAACAGGGCAGGACACCCAGGGTGCTTTGCCCAGGAATGGGGAGGAAGCACTGGCCCCTGTATCTGCTGAGCACCCCAGCCTCAGGCTCAGTGTGCTGGACACCCGTTACTGAAAATGGGGGGGGAAAGCACTTGTGAGCCCCCAGCTCTCCCATGTGTGAGACCCATACAAATCCAGGGGTTTGTCAGCAGCCTGACCTCTCAGGCAGCGTTCTGGCTCTGCAGTGAAGAGGTGCCCTCGTTCTTCCCCTTGCCTGACTCCTCTGTAATGGAAGGGCTAAATGCTTATTACTTTTTCTGTAGCCTTTTCCACTTGCCAATCAAACGTGTCTGGTTGGGGTTTGTTTTGTTTCCGTGTTGCTGGGGCTGTGCAGGACGCTCCATCTCGCTGTAATTATGGTTCCATCATTGTCTTGGCCAGGAACATCTGCTGTCTCCCTGCGATCTGCACTTCCCTGTTTCTTTGGAGAATTTCATGGATCCCAATGACCTTCTGTTTTCTATGACATCTCAGTGTACGCAGCTGTTCCTCTTGTGTTCCCCTGTCTCTCCATCTACCTCTTGTTTTCCTATCAGCATCTCCAATGCATTTGGAATTTCAGCTCATCTGCCTATCAAATCAATATCTCGCCGTCGCCTCTGCGGCCGCGGGGAACGCGGCGCCTGCCCCCCGCTGCTGGGCTCCTTCCCTCTGAGCACAGCCACCCCCAGCTCCTGCTGGGAGTCCTCATTTCCCCATTCCACAGCCTAAAGCCCGTTTTCTCAGGCTTTTTATTTGGATTGTGTTGTACCCTTTGGCTGTCTGGGTCTGAGGCCCATCAGTGCTGCAGCTCCTCCTGAGCAGTGACGTGCCGTGGGATGGATGGAGGGATGGATGATGGATGGATGGATGGAGGAATGGATGGATGGAGGGATGGATGGAGGAATGGATGGATGATGGATGGAGGGATGGATGGATGGATGGAGGGAGGGAGGGATGGATGGATGGATGATGGATGGAGGGATGGATGGAGGGAGGGAGGGATGGATGGATGGAGGGATGGATGGATGATGGATGGATGGAGGGAGGGAGGGATGGATGGATGGAGGGATGGATGGATGATGGATGGATGGATGGAGGGATGGATGGATGATGGATGGAGGGATGGATGGATGGAGGGAGGGAGGGATGGATGGATGGAGGGATGGATGGATGGAGGGAGGGATGGAGGGATGGATGGATGGAGGGATGGATGGAGGGAGGGATGGATGGGTGGAGGGATGGATGGATGGAGGGATGGATGGATGATGGATGGGTGGATGGATGGGTGGATGGATGATGGAGGGATGGAGGGATGGATGGAGGGATGGATGGATGATGGATGGATGGATGGAGGGATGGATGGATGGATGGATGATGTTGCCACTCAAGGTGATGTCACTGCTGGTTGCCAATGACAAACTGAGCAAAGTTGGAGTGTGTGAGGAGAGGAGCTGTGCTGGGGCAGTGAAGAGACTGGAAAATACAGGCTCAGCTGCTGATTTTGTGTGACCTTGTTGAAAGAGCATGGGGTCCATGAGAGTGATGAACAGAAATACTTCAGGTTTTATTCTGTTCTGGCACCTTTTACTACTAGGACTTCACTCATATATCTATTCTCTTAAAAAATATTAATTAAAAATCAGTCCTATAGCTGCTGCAAAATGACTAATAAAACTCTGGGATATGACAGGACCTTAAATCTCTGCTTTGCTTCTGTCTGAAAAGTATGCATCCCAATTCTCCACCTTCCTCTTCTGTCTCACCTGCCTGCATGGCAGGACCCCAGCCTGGCACAGGGCATTCCATGAGACTGCCCCAAAATTAATCCTGAAAATATTAAAGGCATATGGATTGTTTTGTTATTTTAGTCGCCTTCAACCCATGGTCTGTGTACATCTGAGCTAAGAATATCCTATTCTTGAAAGGTTTTGCAGAAATTTGGCACCTGGAAGGTGTGACAGAGGAGCGGGGAGCAGGTAGGGAGCTGGTGGAGGTAAGGAATTACACAATAACTTCATAGATGGATGGAAATAACACCATGTTTGCATCACAGCTTTTTCTCTTTCAGGGCTGTGTTTATGCAGAGCTGGGTTTTATACAGATCTGCATTGCATGTGGGTGCTTGTACCGAAGTAGGGCTGTGAAATCATGGATTAAGGGTTCTAGTCATCCAAAAGGAGGGATGTGGCAGTTGGAGTGGATAATGACTCCCTGATTGGGGAGGAGAAGTTCTCCCGTGGAGATGGGAAGCAGCAGGTTTGGTGAGGACTCAGCTCTGTATCCTCACCCAGGCAGAGCTGTCAGAGCATCACCACCAGCAATTCCTGTTCTGGGGACAAGGCCAGGGCACCTTCCCCTGGGCTTTTGCCCCTCTCAGGGAGAGGTGCACAGGAAGGCACAGCAGCAGCCTGCCTCCAACATGGGGGCTCAGGTGTTGAGCCAAATGGCATCTGGAATGGGCCAAATCAGAGCAAATGGAGTGGGAATTGCATAGGGAATAAGTGTTAGAGGGAATAATCTGCATCACTTAATGCTCCAACAACTCTGAAATAATTGGCTGTTTCCTGGGCATCTCCAGAAGAGCTAAAGTGTTCTCCCTGTTGCCTTTTGCCTGGTGATCTTCCAGAGACCTGATTGTCTGCCTCTTCTTCACCCTTTACCTCCTGGGCCCCCCCCTTCAGATTTCTCCCGGAGTTTGTATTTTTCCCCCAACAATGTCTCTAAAGAATCACAAATGTGTAACGTGTGTCCCACTGCCTGGGTTTTAATAACGTGCAGCAGCCCCCATCAGCACAGGCAATTTCACATTCAACACATTATTGCTATTTAAAGCGCCGAGGTATAAAAATGATTGGCAATCCAGCTCTGCCAGCCCGCGCCGCCGCTGCCAGATTGTGATTTTTAATATTGGCTGCTCGGCGCAGCCGTTCCCTCACCTTTGACTTGCAGATTTCCCAACGTCAAAATAGCAAAATCATTTGGGGTTGTAGCAGGCACATTGCTCGCTGCTGAAAAGAGGCAATTATCATTAAATATCCCCCTGGCTGGATGTACACAGACACACCCACACGGGCTGGGGCTGCTCCGCGTTTCCAGCCGAGCCTTTCTCCAGCTTTGCAAATATCCTTCACCTGAGCTGCTGGATTCTGGGGGGTGGGGGCCACAGGCAGGTGGGGTATTGTGTTGTGTCTCCGTTGTGGTTATGGAAGAGGGAGGACACCGGGATTCATCCCAGAGGTGCTGCTCCAGGAGGAGGGCTTATGGTTTTCATGTTCCCAGGGTTGTGACAGAGACTTCACACAGAGCCCAGAGGTGCTGGTTGTGTCAGGGCTGTTCCCATGTACAGTGTGAGTAAAGATTGGACCTTTGAGAATTTCTGTTGGAGGCAACCTCACCCTGCTCACCTTAAGGTGACCAGGAAACAGCACTTCTTACATGAAAACAGACTGTCCTTACTGAGATAATGGCCCTGGCAAATTCTCTGTGTGCCATATAAAATCCAGTGAACACATGGCAGGTGGGTAATTTCTCATCTCCTGTTGCTTTCTGAGGTCCCAGGCCCTGCTGCAGGGTGGCTGGGGGAAGGCCAGAGCATCCTCATCCTCAGCTCTGCTCGAGGAGCTGTGCAGGGAGCAGGACCCACAGCGGGGTCCCTGGGGCAGGCAGTGCAGCTCTGGGGTCACACCTTGGGCTGCCACAGCTGCTCTGCCCAGTGCTGACACCGGGAAGAGCTGGGGGTGGGATGAGGGATGGCGTGAGCTCACCAGCACTGTGACATTAAACGGTGGCCTTCCTCTCTTCTAAAAATACCTTTTCCCTCTTGCTCCCCACAGCAGTAGAGGAGACAATGTGCCAAATGCACCTGCTCCAGGCAGCTTTTGGGACAGGAAAGAGGAAATCTTTTGGGAGATCTTGGGGAAATCCTGGTGCCTCGTGCAGATGGAGTGAGCAAAGCCCTGGGAAAAGGCGGCCCCTGGAGCCAGGGAGCAGTGGCAGCACTTTGTCACCATATTTACACTTCCACTTGCCCAACACGAAGCATTTGGCTCTCCTCCACTTGCGGAAGGGATTAGCTACTTCATAACATCTAGACAAGATAATCTCTCCAATTTTGCTTGGAAGAAGTCCCTGACAAAGAGCAGCAAAGCAACAATAATGCCAGATGAAACAGTAATTGAGTTTGCCTTCTTATTACTTTCTCAGCTAAGTTTGTGTTGGTTTGAATTTTATTTTGTTGTTGTTGTTGGTACAGAACAGCAAAACACTGTCCCTGAGCTGATTCAGACCAGCAGTCCCATCTGTGGTGAACTGCAGCCACACGAGGAGGTGAGCAAAGAGGGGAGGGGGAATGACTGCAAGAAGTTACGTGCAGTGTAAGTCATGTTACACACTCCATCCTCACTGGAGCAGTGCTGCTCTGATGGTGCATCACAGTAATACCCCAGGAGAACCACGGAGCTTTAGTGCTGCATCAATCCAAAATGGCCTCAGCCAGGAAGAACACGTCCAGGAGCCTCTGCCCACTCCAGCTAAGTATTTTTCAGTTTGCCCCAGGTTTTCCTTCCCTTGAAAGAGCACCCTAGTATGCAATAGCAGGAAGAATAGCTGCTGGGCTCCTGAGGGCCTCCCGGCGTGCTTCCCCAATGATGCAGAGAGTTTCATTTGCAAAGGTGAAGCTGAAGTGCTCCCAAGTGCCAGCGAGGCAAATGTCACCTCCTTGGGCGCTGCTGGACCGTGGGCTGGGCACGGCTGCTGGCTCAGCCCAGACAGCCCCAGCTCAGCACCTGCTCCTGCAAACTTGGGCAGGCAATGGTGCGTGCAGGAAACGTTTGCTGGTACTGTGCTATCCCACTAATGTTTTAAGGATAATGTAAGAGGCTGCTGTCAGTCCTGGCCTCAAAGGAAAACACATCATCCTTGTTTCCTATCTCTGCTCACTAAATGATAGCCATGTATATTTTTAAGGGGATTGTCCTTTGGATTCTTTTTATTTGTCACCCAGTATCAAAGCTCTAAAGGTCACATTTTTCAAGTTCTTTCCTTGGAGCTTCAAAGACCATACATTTACTTTAAACAAAAACTAAAAACCCAGCAATTTTAGAAAACCGCTCCACAGCCAGGGACTTGGGAAAGCTCTAAATATCACTGCCAAAGCCCAGGGCTCTCAGCTCAGCTTAAGAGCAGTTTGCTTTTGCTTCATTGTAACCAGTCTGTAAGTGTATTTGCACTTAGAAATTGCACGTTTGTAATTGTGCCCGTTTGTAAGCAAGCTATGACAAACAGGTGTTGAGTGCCCAGTTCTCACTTCAGGCAGTTAAATGTTTGGTCCTGCTCCCCCATCTCCAGGCTCTGACCCACTCTGGGAGCACAACGGCTGCAGGTGGAGCAGGGATGCCACCTCAGGGCTGTGGCAGTCACACAGAGCACACACAGTCACTGGTGCCAGCCTGACCTGGCTGGGTGCCACCTCCAGGACAACATGTGGTGCCCAATCTGGCATCGAGGCAGAGGGGAGGGAGATGATGCCTGACCCAGCTGAGAGCCTTCAGTGCAAAATTAACCCATCAACGTAATTTGGGTAAGTCTGAAGTGGCAGAGTGACTTCATTACAACGCCGAGCCCCGTGTGGGCTCCCAGCCTTTCTTCCTTCAGTGCCTGGAAGCCTCCTCTGCTGGGCTGTCAGCGGGGCCTCACACAGGTTTTCATACAGTTCTCAGTGTCAGCCTTAGGCAGGTGGATGAGCCTGGAAGGGAAATGAAGGACCTAAAGATCTGGATCCAGCTCAGAAGGAAGGAGGGGAGCATTGTTACAGACCTTGTCATCCAACATCTCTTTTGGATCTTACTCTCCTGACAAAGCTTGTTCTAATTATTTGCATAGCTTGATCTTGACATCAATGGAAATTCCAGCTGAATTTTGGCCAAGAAAGGACGGGTATGTCAGGGCCAGTTGCTTAATTATGTTTACAACTAAATTGCTTCAGTACATCTTCACTTCCTCGAAAGTCATTTTCCTCTGCTCTTTAATTTCATAGAACAATATGAAAGACATGAATCTTCATGAAACTCCTCTCCTAATGCAGCAGAGACTCCACAGTGTTTGCAGGCTTTGCTTTTCATCACAAGAGGTCCCAGGGGAGGTTCAAGGTAGGATCCTTGCCATCCCGGCTCAGCAATCACAGAAAGCCAAATAAATAAAGCAGGAAGTTGGCAAAGCCCTGATTCAGCAAAGGCAGAAGCACAAGTTCAGCATTAACCTCTCCTTAAAATGATTTGGAACAGAAGAGTTAATCTCAGGGCTGCCCAAAAGTCAGACCAGGGATCCAGGACCTTGACAGTCAGTATATCAGTGCTTTAAATCTAGTGGGAGAAGGTGCTTAAAGCTGAGGAATCTCTTAAATATAGGAAAAGCACTTTCCCTGGTAAGAGGTAGTAACTCAAAGAATGGTTTCCAGTCCATGGCCAGATGTAGGGGTTGGGTGTGACTGTGGCCAAGGCACTGATGCCCTGAGCATTGCTGATGTTGGACAGAGCAGATGGGTGACTCCTGGGGAGGCTGCCATGGCCCCAGCAGCCCCTCCTCACCCCCATCCCTCTCATGGGGAGGCCAGAGATCCCTGGGCAGTGCGGGGACTGGCGGGATGTCAGGGCAGCAGCTCAGCCAGGGGCTGCAGTGCTCCCCCTGCTTCACCTGCTCCCGGCGAAGCCTCTCGGGTGCGGGAAGGATGGTGTCGGATCGGGGTAAGGGCCCGTGTGGATCAAAATAGCCTCCCAGGGGAGGGATGCAGGGTCTGCCTTTGGGCTGCAGGGGTGACCCTGGGTCGGAGCAGGGGGAGGGAGTGCAGGGTGCCGCCTGGAGAGGTGGGTTTGCGCTTTAAACGTGTGGGACATCCCCGGAGGGGGGAGCGCGATGCTCTCCCAGCCCCGAGCGGCGGGACGCGGCTCCCGCAGCCGGCACAGCCCGGCTCCCTCGCTCTCCGTGCTTATCTGATCTGCACCTCCGTAATGATGTGGTTAGGATTGAATTATGGTGCTTTAATGTAGTTACAGCTACATTTCCCAGGCACATTTCTTCCTGACGTACAATGCTGGAATTTAGGATGTGGCCGGAGGCCGTCAGTGACTCCTTGTCTCCCGGGCTCCCTGCAGCCTTGCCACGCGCTGTGCCAGGCCCTGGCCGGGAAGGGAAACCGAGCAGCTCGAGCCACGTCTGCTGCTGGAACATCAGTGAACGACATGGAAAGCCAGGGAATCGCATTAAAGGTGAGCCCAGGGTGACAGCCCTGTGGGCAGGGAGTGAGGCTCCTGCCTGCACACAGCCAGGCATGGCTGGCCAACAGCTCCTGACACTGACAGCGTCCCACAGGTGGGTCTGTTTTGTCCTTGTTTTCCAGCTGCAGGAAAATACCTTTCAAAGATCCATGGATGAAGGGGTGATCTTTAGCCAATATTCGTGGTAGTGTGACTGTGAGGATTTTGTGCCCATTGAAGATCTGTGCCAAGATAGTCTAAAGCCCCATGGAAACTTTCTTGCTATGTGTGTCCTTTGATGTGAACTTAATGGTCATGGAATTTGCTGTATCAGCAATAAGAATCATTTGATTAACTGGAAAGGAGCAAACAAAGTAGTTAACTCTAAAGTCAGACAGGAAATGATGGGTTTGCCATTTCCATCATGCCCGAGGTGCAGGAAAGCCCAAACTTCAACACGTGAGGGATCCCCACAATCTACAGAGTGGGAGCTTTGCTTATCAGCCTCTCAGGGTGTTTTCATCAATTCTGATCTGCCTCTTGTTAATTTAGAGCGATGGTGTCCTCTGGGGAGTGACTTGTTTTTCCTGCCCCTGATTCAGCTCCACACTTGTGAATTTTAAATGCATGTGCATATATAAATGAGTGTCTGTATTTATCCAGATCCTGCCAGCACATGTTTTGCAATAATTCTCCTTGGATGCTCTTGCTTTCTCCTGCAGTCGATTTTTTTGAATGACATGGAACTGATAATGGATGTGGTTTCAGTGTGATCGGGCTGACTCGTCTCATTCCACCTCTCCTGCTTTTGAGCAAGAATGTGAGGACTTGCTGTGTCTATTTTAGATTCCGTCATGAAAGGAATAATTGAGATTGAGATTCTTAGTCACTCAATGCGGAAGGTCAGGGAATTAATGCTGTGTTACACCAGACCATTCATTTACTGGGCCTCCTTTTTTTTTCCCCTTAACTGTCTGTAGAGGAAAACAAATGTGGCTCAGAGAAGGTAACGCATCTTCAACACCGTACACAGCCCCAGCCTCTGATAATACACACTGTTTATCTTTATTTTGGGGGTGTTCCAGGGTAGTTTTATCATCATAATTGATTAGTGGCGACAGGGAGAAAAAAATCCAAGAGTAACAGGAAGAAATGATTCCAGTGAATCCATTGACTCAGTGGTAGCATTGATCTACTTCTGGGAATTATTTATAGGAGAAGATTCATAGTTAATAATATTAGTTTGGACTTTGGGAGCAGTTTATCAGAGGCTCTTAAAGGGCTTTGGTAAAAATTAATCAGGGAGAGAAATAAGGTAGACAGCCTGGTTTCAGGAGAGGGAAGGAAATGGGATTTCTGGCATAACTCTGTCCAGCCCAGGGTGAGAGACAACACAAGGGGTAACTTGGGGTGCTTGGATCTGTCCAAGCACAGGAGTGAGAGGCTGGATTTCCAGCTGCTCTATCAGACAACAGAGCTGGGGAAGTCTTTGGAAAATTCCCCACTAACCCTCTCCTTCAGGCGAAGCCAAGGTGCCCACAGGACAGAGACCCCCCCCCCCAGATCCATCAGGGAGAGCTGCCCAGGGACAGCACAAACCCTCCTCTTCCCCTTCCTCTCCTCCCTGCTTTGTTTTTGGCTGTAACTTAATTGATCTGTATCCTGCAATCCTACCCGCAGGAGGAATGACACATCTGAAAAAAGCAGGAGGATTTGTTTAAAGTGAGCTGCTTGGGTTTTTCGCTGTGTGTATATATAGAATTGCCTGGAAGTAGTAAATAGAATTAAACACTGTGGTTCTGAAAAACAGAATTCTCAGGGCTGTCTGTTGATTTCAAAGCTGACGAAAACAAAGCAGGCTTTGAAATCTTTCCTTGCAGAGCTTTCCCCTCCTCCCTTATCATATGAAAGATGGGCCTGATAATATTTGGGTTTTATTCTTCTTTTGAAACAGTTGAAAAAAACGCTGTTTTCTCAGTTAAGATGAAAATCATGATGTTTTTAATAAGGTCAGTGCAATGTCTTTATTAGCAAATGCTGAAATAATTTGATGCAGATCTGGAACTTGACAGGGAGAAACTCCAGCATCTACCCGAAATATAGAGCCACATTTGCACCAGGTGTGAACCAGTACAGCTTCCCTAAAATTACTGGTTCTGGGATAACCTATTCCTGTTTAGGGACTGGCTGCTATGTTTTTAAGTCACTCCCTCCTGCGCAGCCAGACTCAGTGGTTTTTGTTTGTTTTCCTGCCTGGCCCTGGGCTGCTGAGAGCCCCAGGGCTGGGCAGTGCTCATGGGCGTTGGGTTTGGTGGTTTCCTTTCAGCTGATGGAGCAGGTGGAAACAGAGGGACAGGCAACATGGGAAGAGGTGTAGAGCTCACCACGAGGAAACACAGGTGACGTTAATGGATGGGCAGCCTAAAATTAAATCCAAAATATCCAACTCCCTAAGTCTGCACTCTGCTGAAATTTTGTCTACAAATATCACAACCAAAGCTGCTGAGTGCTGTGCACTTAAAAGCCTGTCCTCTGCTGTGAACCGCAGGGACACACAGGAAGTCTTTGCTCAGCTCTTTGGAGATGTGGATGGTACCTAGACAGCCCTGACCAGTCTGACACCACAGACCCCGAACACATCTCTTCCATCCCCTGTGCTGTGTCTCCTCCAAGGCAGGGCTGGCACAGCCCCTCTCCTGGTGTGGCTGGGGGTGCTGCAGGCACTGGGGTAATGCCCGAGGCAGAGATACACCAAGAAGACCAATTGTTAGCAATGACATATTCTGCATTTCAAATGATCTTTGACTTCCTGGCAGCGCCCCAGCATATAACCCCCTGGAATTCTGTCTAAATAATGTTTGTCAGGTGAAGCCACAGCTGGGCAGCAGGCAGGGCCCTGCTCCTCACTGGGGACCTCGAAACCCACCGGCCGATCAATCTCCACAACCTGCTAAATGATAGATGGAATGTAATATAGGTCATTATTCCTTCCCTACGCGTGAAAATGAATTATTCAGTAAAGATTTAGATCCTTTTTATTATGACACTGAATTTATAGAGCATACAACACATAAATGCAGATTTCTACAGCCCCAGATAGATGAACTCATGCTCCAGGCAGCGTGAAGTGGATGCAGCCCCTCAGCATCAGTGCACGGCAAAGATGGGATGTCCAAGGAACACGGCTGCAGCCTGGGAAACTGGGACCTGCCACCTTCTGTTCCTGGAACAGCATTCCCAATCCATGCCCAGCTGGTTTAGGAGCCCAAGATCTCTTTGTTTCAGAAATCAGGCTCTCAGGGCCCATGTATCTCCAAGGAGATTTGGGGTCTCATGTCACTTTGGCCTTATAAATGCTGATCTTAAACTTTGCATCTCAGTCTCTGATATGAAACAGGAGTTGTAAAATTGAAAGGAAATTGGTGAGGCTAAAACCTGCTAATGAGAGTAGGGGCTATGTGAGTATGTGGACAGATGTGATTGCCCCAAATTCCTGTGTCCTGCAGAGCCACCATGGAGGATCGGGCTGGTTTGAATCAATAGCAGTAACTTTCCTCGTTATTGGACTAAATGCTTCAACTTTTAATTGTGCAGCTAGGGAGAATGATATCCCTGGCCGGCAGTTACAGATGTCAGCTTTGCAGTTCATTAGCTACTTCCCAAATTCCGCTGGGACTTTGGATTTTTAGCATGAATATTAGAGGTTGAAGAGGAGAAGAGCAGAGGGCAAGCCTGCAAACTCTCAGTGGGCTGGAGGAAAATCTGGGATTGGGTCTGGAACAGCTCCCTTGGGGCTGGGTGCCGTCGACTGCTGTCAAATGAGCAGGACAGGGGCTCCTGGTTTGTCACCCCAGGCTTCAGGTGCCCAGCGTGTCCCCTGAGCATCCCTGGTGCCGTGGGTTTGGATTCTGCTGTGACAGCAGAGTGCTCAGAAAGAGGAAAACCAACTGAACAGATTGAAACTGGTCACTCCCCTGAACCCAGCCTCAGCTCTGAGGGAAGTGGGGAGAGAATGTTCTGATAAAGTCTTCCCAAAGCCGTTTGACCTGTAACGTTTGCTGATGGAAGGGATAGCAGTGGAGATTTCCTTTTAATATATAGCAATCAAAATTTCTTTCTGAGCCATAAGCAGCTGCACTGAAGTTCCTTCTGTCCATCAGCAAAATCTGTCTTGTGCTTGTTCATTCTGGAACCCCTTTAAAATTCTGCACCGCTGCCAGAGAGATTAAAGGGGTAATATAACCCCAGGAACCGCTCTCCTGACTAGTAATTTCCCGGTGATTATTACAAGAAATAGCTAAGATCTAAAGGAAGCTCAAAGGGGGAGAAAAAGACTGTTCTTAAATCCCCCCCCATCCATTTCCTTTGCACATTGGTGCTGCTCATCCTGCTGGGGCAGGGCCGGGTCAGCCCCTTTTCCCTGCCTGCTCTGGAGGAGCAGGGCCTGTCCCACTGCTGAGCCAGAGTTCAGCACTTCATGGTAAAACAAACCAAATAAAAGGAATTATATCCAATTTTACAGTGGTCAGCATCACAGCATGAAGAGGGGTGTTTTTCCAGTGGGCCTGACCTCCCAGCCCTGCGCACATCCACTCATTCCCACCTTGTTCATTAGTCCCTGCTGGAAAGTACATCCACATACTGCCCCCAGCCCCAGTGAAAATATTATAATCCCTGAGCTGGAAATAGTTGGCAACCCCAAAACAGCTCTTGCAGGCTTGGCTGCTGAGCTGGGTGGTCTTTGGCTGGGAGGCACTCAGTGCTGGACAGGTGGAGGAACTCAAAATCCATAGATATCTCTGAAAATGTAGGGCAACGTGGCTCAGTCCTGCTGGGTGGGAGGCCCATACTCCTTAATTTAGGCAAACCTGATTGCTGTAGATAATGACACCAATACCTGGCAGCCCCATCCCGCAAAGCACTGGCCAAACACGGAGTGGGAAATGCAGGAGCTGAGCCGAAAGGCTGGCTGGGCAGTGCCTGTGGGGCCGAGTGGTGCTGCTGGAGCCTTGGGATGAGGGGATGCCAGGACATGGGGGGGGACACCGGGCATGCTGGAGGCCTGCAAGGGCACTGGGATATGGGGGAGCCCCAGGACACGGTGACACAGGGACATGGGGGCTTGGGGCAGGGGGCAGGAGCTGCAGGAGCCCGGCCCCAGCCTCTTTATCTGAGCTGCAGAAAGCTGCAATTTAAACCCGGGGTGTCCACAGGGTCCAGGCGGTGCCAAGGGCAGCGTGGGTGCGATGTCCAGGCGTGGTGAGGGGATGACACCTCTCAGTAACGCCCGAATTCTTCCCGAGTCGCTAAAATTTAATCTTCCTCTCCTGGACACCCAGCAGGCGCTTCCCAGCCCCCGGAATTCTCCCCTGACGACCGGCTGGGCTGTGCGGGGTGGGGAGCGGGGCAGGGGGCCGGCAGGAACAGCCAGTTTCAGCCAAAGGCCACCCCTCGTGAGGGTCGGGGGGCCCGGGCAGTGTGTGAGGGGCCCGGGGGGACAGTCCCGGGGGAACAGTCCCATGAGGACAATCCCATACGGAGAGTCCAGGGGGACAGTCCCGGGGTACAGTCCCATGCGGACAGTCCCATGAGGACAGCCCCGGGGGAACAGTCCCATGAGGACAATCCCATACGGAGAGTCCAGGGGGGCAGTCCCGGGGTACAGTCCCATGCGGACAGTCCCATGAGGACAGTCCCGGGGTACAGTCCCATGCGGACAGTCCCATGAGGACAGTCCAGGGGTACAGTCCCATGAGGACAGTCCCGGGGTACAGTCCCATGCGGACAGTCCCATGAGGACAGCCCCGGGTGTCGCGGACACGCGTGAGGGACGGACGCGCGCGGGAGGGGCGGGAGCTGCGCCGGGAGGGCGCGTTGACGTCACTATGACGTCACAGAGGGCCACGCGCCGGCGGAGGCCCCGCCCCCGCGAGGGAGGGGCGGGATGGAGGGAGGGGAGGATGGCGGCGGGGGGAGGGAGCGCCGGCGCGGCGCTGAGCTAAGCCGATCCCACGTGTGACGGATCTGGCTGCTGCCCCAGCGCCTCTCCAGTGAGATCCTCCGGTAGCGGAGGGAGGAGGAGGAGGAGGAGGAGGAGGAGGAGGGGGGAAGGGAAAAAGGGGCAAAGCAAGCGGAGCGAACCGAGCCGGAGCCGGGCCGGGGGGGGCGGGTTGGGCGGGCGGGGGGGGTTCTCTAAGGGGCTCTCGCTCGGCGCGGCCATGGAGGCGGACGGGAGCCAGGCTACCTCGGGGAGCCCCGGAGAGGCGCAGCACGACCCCGGGTAAGTCGGCGGGGCGGCGGGGGCGCGGAGCGCGGCGGCGAGGGGCGGTCAGGCGGGCCCGCCCCGCTCCGCGCCGCTCCGCTCCGCGCCCCTCCGCCCCGCCGGGAGCTGCCCCGTCAAAATGGCCGATCCCGCACCGGCGCTCAACTCCGCTCTGCTCTCTCCCTCCAGCAAGATGTTCATCGGCGGCCTCAGCTGGCAAACCTCACCAGGTAACCCCCGCCCGCCGCCCCCTCCCCACGCGTGTCCCGCCCCGCGTGGGCCGCGTCCCGCCGGCCGGGCCCTGCCCGCGCCCCCCCATCCCTGACCCTCCTCTCCCTCTCTGCTCTCTCTCCGCAGACAGCCTTAGAGACTATTTTAGCAAATTCGGAGAAATTAGGGAGTGTATGGTCATGCGGGACCCCACCACCAAGCGCTCCAGGTAAAACCGCCGCCCACCCCGCTCGGGCTGACAAACTTCGCGAGTTGCGGTCGGGGCGGGTGGACCCGCAGCCCCCGGTGCCGGCCCAGAATCCCACCCCGCATCCCCCCGCACGCGTGGGGCGCTGCGGGAGGGCTCTCCCCGCCCGCATCCCTCCAGCCCGGAGCAGGAAACAAAGCGGCCGGTGGAGCCGGAGAGGGGCCGGGGGTCGGAGCCGGCCGGCCCCTGCTCCCGGAGGCTTCGGGGGAGGGCAGAGGAAGGAGGGGGACCCGGCGGTTTATTTTTATGACTTCTCCCTTTGGCTCTAATTCTCATCACCACCCCCCCACCCCCCCCGCCATCCCCTCGCTCTTTGTCTCTCGCAGAGGCTTCGGGTTCGTTACGTTCGCGGATCCGGCGAGTGTAGACAAAGTCCTGGCCCAGCCGCACCACGAGCTGGACTCCAAGACGGTAGGTGCTGCGGGGGCTGCCCGCCGCCTTTCCCGCACGCCGGGGACGCGACCCGGCCGCTCCGAGCCCCCCTCGGGCCGGTGCCGCGGGCGGTGCCAGGCTGTCATTGAACCGGGACCTTGCCTGGCTCGGCTTTTCCTTTATATTTTTTTATAGACTCTGCTTTTTAACTTACCAAAAGCGGTAACTTTCTTTTTTTTTTTTTTTTTTAAATCGGAATTCACCCATACCGACCGCTGGCTCCTCCCCCGGCCTTATATTTTATTGAGCGGTGACATTGAAAAAGCTGTGGAGTAAAATCCAACTTTTTTTGGTGTTGGGCTGCGGCATGCTTTCTGCAGGGAACTTTGTGATTCTTTTGATTGATTATTTATGTATTGTTGAGCGCGTTTCAAGGTGGGAGTGACTTACTGTCAAACCGAGAAAGCTGCTGCTCGTGTCATTTCCCAAAGTCATTTTTTGGAGAGGTCCCCTCACCTGTGATGGCAGGGCCCCGGCGAAATGCACGCGGTAATTTATGGGAAGCTCTGCAAGAGCTGGATAGTGGATGTGGTAGAGAAGCACAAGTCCTAATGTGTTGTTGTTTCTCCAGAGCTCTTTGCTGCGCTCAGTCTCCAGTGCATAATATAATAAAAAAATGCTTGTGAGATGCAGCTGTTTTTTTTTTTTTTTAATAAACATTGCATTTTTGGGGGTTTTTTAAACACAAATTCCACACCTGAGTTTGCCCTCTGTCCCAATATGGTGCTTTCAGTGCTGGGTCAAACAAAAGGTATCGGGCAAGTGCAGCTCTGGGCCCTGTTTTCTCCCCGTGACCAGGGCCAAGCAAAAAGATGAAGTTTTGTGCCTCCTACTTCGTTGTAGTTTTGAGCCTCGGCAGAGCTGGGAGGGGAGGGGGGAAGGACACTGGTAGAGGTCATCAGTGCTCTGGTGCTGCTGGCTCTGGAGGGGGCTGTGTTTTGGTAAGGGAGCTGTCTGCAGAGACATTGTGCTGGGCAGCTCGAGCGTGCTCCTTACTGTCACTGGGGTTTGCAGGCTGGGTTCTGGGCTTAAGGGGTTTATTTTAACCTGAGCGTGGTGTTAGGAGCAATCCTGTCTCGGTGCTGCAACATCTCACGGGTGCCTCTGTGTGTGAGATTATAGTTCAGTGAAGAAAGGGAGGAGCAGGGAGCAAATGTGAGGATATGTTTTTTTAAAATGTAATTTATATGGAAACAAAAAGCCTAAAGCTCTTGTAGAAGCAGGTGGAATCTAGTGTTTTAATTTGACCTACAGATTCTGCTGGGCTTGCCTGCACACGAAGCCCATGCTTTCACATGCCTTAATAATTTGATTTTAGGTTTAATCAGATATGGTAAGATAACTGATTCAACCGTGCTCCTGAAATTAAACTCACCAGACTTTTCATGTACAGCTATATTCTCTATGTGTTTTTAAAGATAAATTTAGATAAGAAGGACAAAGGCAAACAGTATCTTGAACGAGAGTTAAAAAAAAAAAATCATGGGAGGACACCCTGTCATATTTCTGACTATAATTAGGTCCTCCCCCAGCTTTTTTCTTGTATCACAGTCTAGTCCCTGCAATGTATTAATTTGCTCTTCTCTTGGGGGAGGGGTGAAGAGCTTCACCGGGGCAAATCTGCCTCGGTTTTGGTTGTGTGATAATGATTGAATCAATCCAGATACAAAACTGACCTTAGAATCAGTAACGCAGCCTAAAAGTGAAGCACAGAGGCAGGCAGGTCCTTTCAGGCATGTGTTTGTAGAGTATTGTAGTAACTGTTGTGCAGTATAACAAGGCATTTGACTCTGTTTCAACGTTCAGCACAGGAGGCAGATCGGTTGGGTATTGGCATGGAAACGTCGCTCTTGTTTACAGTTACGTTAAAAGCTTTGTTTAGGTAATGGCCATTCATATCAGAAATAGTATTATAGTCATTTCCTAGAGGACTTGTAGATACAGTAAGTAGAATTGTACCTAACTAACTAATTTTTTATTTTTGGTAGAACTTTGGTTTTTTATTTTTATTTTTTTTTCCTTTTTGGTTGTTGTTTAAATAGTTGACAGGGTTATGCAAAAGGTATGGATTTGCCACGTTCATTGCTAGTGTTTGTTTACAAAGGCTGGTGGTGTTTCTGCAAAAGGTTGTGGGAAGGAAAATTCAGTTCTTTTAGAAAATCTGTCGCTGTGGTGCAAGGGACTCCATGCTCTTTGAACTGACCTTCAAAAATGAATGTGTTGCTTTGGAGTTTAATGGCTCTCCCAGCTTTTTACCAGCAGGACTTTGCAGTCATGTCCCTCTGGTGGGCCTGGTGTTCTTTGGTGGGAAAACCTGTAGTTTTGGAGCAAACATAGAAAAGTGCATGTTTTTCCACCTTTGGGTATTGCTGTGGAAAATCCGTACCTGTTGTATTTCCCCAGTAGACAAATGCCTAGTCAGTGCTGAATATATTTGTAGATAATGTTAATCTCTATGAAAAGGTTAGCTCTCTAGATAAATAATTCTACTTTTTATGCTTTTTGAACAATAAAATGGCATGTAATCGCTCATTTCTCAGGTGTGTCCTAAAAAAGATACAATATTTGTATCTGATAGAGGCAAATCAGTTTATCAGTTGCACATCAAATGTCTGCGGTATTTCCCATTTTGACAAATTAATTGAGTAAAACTGCTTTTTAGGAGAGACCCGTGGTTATTTAGCAGTGACAGGAATATTTATCACCACAGGAATAACAATGCCAAATGGAAACATCTCTTCTTTTTCATCAGGGTTTGCTTGAGGGGGGAGAAACACAACAAAAGCCAGTCCCAAACTCTAAAAAAGCCCGTCCTCCTTAATATGCTTAACGCTGGCAGCGTTAGTGGCATCAGTTGGTTGCACAGGCAAGGGCAGCACTGAAAGCAGTTGCAGGTTGCACAGTTCAGGTAGGATCCAGTACTTCAGAACATCCTTTTCCAGACCCTTTTTGTAGAAGATGTCTGCGTGCAGGTGCTGCTGAGAGCCAGCAGTGAAGCCAGCAGCACGCAGACGTTTTATTGCCATTTAGGGGAGCTGCTGTTGAAAGGTCTGATGTTTTTGTTTACATCCAGCCTTCTGCCTGCCTGCTCCCTCCAAACACCACTGGGTGCCATTTCTTTGTGTCTGCGGTGGTGCCTTTTTGGTTTTGTGTAATTTTTGAATGGCAGAGAGGAGTCCCTTTTTAGAGATGACCCCCGTGGAAGTTGTGTGAGGTTGCAGAATTAGCATTTTGGAATGCAGAGGGGATGTGCTAATTCATGCAGTGCAAGGGGAGCCAACGCTGCATCTTAAAACAGGGCAGGGGGTTTTCCCCCCCCCCCCTTTTTTTTGTCTGTGGTGACGTGCTTCATACATGGATAGTTCACGTAACTCCTTAATGGAAACCCTTGTTTAGGAAGTTGTTTACTTTTGAGTTCAGTGCGTGTATATTTCACACACATGAAACTCGTTTGTAGCTTACTCTCCTCCCTTCCTGCCCCATCCCAGAAATGCCCCTTTGGAGTTTTCTTTGAGTGAGTAAATCAGATCAGTTGGGGGTATTACTATGGAGGAGACTCTGGTCCTTCAAATGTTTCAGTTTTAATAATTGAAATGTGAATAATTTGACTTTGCTTTTGGCTTTCCTTTTTTGTATGGTGTTGCTTGTCAGTTAGCAAAGCAAAGCAGGAAAAAAGAAGCAACCCCAAACCCAAGTGCAGGAAGGGGCAGGTGTCAAAGCCACCAGGTGAAGATGTTGGTCAGGAATGCTGGCCCTCTTTCTGTGCGATCTCTAGGCCATGTGGATACTCCGCAGCACACAGTTTTGGTGGTAGAGGCAGCACCCAGAGACTGATCCAGGGCTCCCTGAGCACCCACAGGGATTGCTGCCCAGAAGATGATGGAGGAGAAGTGCAGAAGAGATGTTTTCTTCCTGTCTTCCCATCTCCCCAGCCCTGCCAAACTCCCCAGACAAAGCCAGACTGTGACCTATCATTTCCAGAGTGGCTCTGGATGACCCGGTGTGCTGAATTGCAAGCCTGAGAAATGAGGGATTAATAATTCAGTGATATAAAATCAAAATAATGTGAAATGACAACCAAAGCTACCCTGTTGAT
Organism: Haemorhous mexicanus; assembly: GCF_027477595.1. Lineage (NCBI taxonomy): Eukaryota > Metazoa > Chordata > Aves > Passeriformes > Fringillidae > Haemorhous > Haemorhous mexicanus. The sequence goes on along the minus strand of NC_082362.1, from coordinate 10,780,309 downwards.
TTCCCCTTTCTTTTTCCTCAGATTGACCCTAAAGTTGCGTTTCCCCGACGGGCACAGCCCAAGGTAAGTAGCAGGATCGATAATAGGATTTCAGGCACACAGAGAATCATTGTTGCCAGGCAGTTCGGGTTTCAGCCGGGGAATTGGCAATGAAAGCTTTTAAAGCTGCTGCTGGGGGGGTCAGTGTGTGGCTGAGGCCCGGGAGGCTGCTCTGTGTCCGTGCAGAGCCGCTCGGTGGGGCTGGGCAGCCGGAGCGGTGCCGCCGCAGCCCCACGCTCTGGGCACTCTGCTGGGTTTATGAACAGTGTTTGGATGAAGTGCAGGCTTCAGGCTTGTTTTGAGCTGAGCTTTCAGTTCTGTGGTTGTGATGGATGGGGATCTATCTCTGCCTTCATTGTTTGCAAATTTTCTTTTGTTTGACTCAAGAGATGTGTGCGGAGTTGCGTGTAAGGCTCGCCTGGCGAGTTCCCGGTGAGGCTGCGAGCTCTGGGGGCTGCTGGGTGTTCTGTAGGAGCAGGGCAGCAGTGAGCTGTGAGTGTCCAGCTGCTCAGGCTGGCCGGGGCACTGGCCTGGCTGCGGAGTGGCCAGCCTTGGTGGTGGCACGGGGACCCTGCGGGGACACAGGCGCTCGTGCCCCCGCGCTCCCTCCAAATGCCACTGGGTGCCATTTCTCCTGCAGGAGCTGCCCGTGGAATACAAGTGGTTGTTGCTCTTTAGATTGTGCCTAATGAAAACAAATCAGTTTCAAAGCCAGACTTGCAGCGTGTGAATTTTGAAAGCCAGAGGCTGAAAGAAAACTTTTGCAATTGACTTTTTTTTAATTTGTTTTTGAGAGTCTATTGGAAAAACTTAATTTAACTGATGTATGGCACTCGTGTACACACTTGTCATCTTGGGTAACTTCAGTCTTCTGGTAAAAATGGGAGAAAAAGGCTGCAAAGTTGTACGTGCAAGTCAATAAGGAAAAGTGGTTTAAAGCTGGTGGTGGGAAACTACCTGACCAGCAGCCTGGACTGTTATTGCATACAGCTCCTCATGGAAGCAAGCAGTGTAAGTGGGTGTGTTGAACCATGATGTGAAGTATTGCACAAAATAGGCATCTAGGAAAAACCCTGTGTCGTTTCAAATCCCCAGGCATAGCACAGGAGAGGTGCTGGGGAGCTCTTAAAAAGAAGAGAACAAACCCCAACAGCCTACTCGCAGAATTTTAAACCAGACTAATGTAGGCAAATGTTTAGAGGTTCTTTTCTTCCTTGGACATATCTGATTACTAATTGGTGAATAATAGTGTGCCTGGCTTGTTTCTGCACTGAGCAAAGAGTTTATAGTGTGTGGGGCTTGTGGCTTCTGGATTATGTTGTTGGATTGATGCCATCTGTAATACACAATTTAAAGTTAACAGAATTTTGATCTTGAGCTTGATGTGCCTCTCCCCCTTCCCAATACCTTTTAAAGGTTAATTTACATTTTAAACTGTCTTCAGTGCCAGTTATCTGTTTCTACAGTGTTATTTGGAGAAGTTTGTAATGGGTACAACAGAGCTGTTAAGCTGTCCCATGTGATTTCTTCTCTAACAATTAAAAAAGCGGGGACATGTTTTGTGTCGAGCATATTAGTGAGTTAAATTTTTGTTTTAAAGAATGCAAAATCAGGCTGTATTGACAAAGGGGATTTTGTTTTCCTGCACGTAGGGGGTTTTTTCCCTTGGTTTTTGGTAACAGACATCTTTCAAGCATGGGGCAAATGCTGGAATAGACATCAAATTCCACTCTTAGCAGGAGCTCCCTCTCTCTGGAGAGGTCAGCAGTGTCTGTTGCTGCTTTTTACACAGTTGTCCTTTCTAAAGTGTTGGGATTTCTACGGGGCACTTGAAAAAAACCTGAAGATTGAAACCAGCCTGATTTGGAGACTGGAGAAAATCAGATGCAATAAAGAGCAGATTTTACATCAATTATGATGTATTATTCTGGCAAGCATTTCATAATCTGAATATTTTGTTTTCTGTTTTTTTAATTGGATACTGAATTAAGGTTTTGGACTTTAGTTGTTCATTTATCCCAGTTGAATAGCAAATGCTCAGCGTTAAAATGTGACTGTACTTTAGTCTAATTAACTAGCTAATGCTTGGGTCTGTGGAGATTAATGGCATTTAATGAAATGTCTCTGTCTCTCTCTAGGTGCAAGGGGAGAATTTGTTTTTTGTTTTGGTTTGTTTTTTTTTCCCTGAGTAATCTTCCTTCCTGGTATGTTTAACAAAATGGGGATTTGTTTGGGGTTTTTTTCTTTTCCTGTGCTTTTCCTGGCAGTGGTGAGGACTGGGGTGAAGGAGGGCTGGGGATGCATTCCCCCTTCTCCCTCCATCCCTCCATCCATCCCTCCCTGTCCTTACAGCTGAACTTTGCCAGCCCACACTCACTTGTTCCTCCCCTCCTGATCTACTGGAGTTGCCCAGCCCTGCCCTTTCAAACCCCAGCCCAGTGAAACGCTTTATTTCGGGCTTTGTAAACCGCAGCTCCGTGGTTTGACACCTCTCTGGTGATGCAAATTGGCTCCTGAGCCAGCCGTGGCAGGTTGGAACAGCCCGGCATTCTTCCCTGGTTTCCTTAGAATGACCCTGCAGAATTCCTCCTGAGTGCCTGCCCTGGATTACCGGGATGTGTAATCCTGCTCTCCCGGGAAGGCCAGCACCACTTGAAGCTATTGTTTCAGGAAACCTGCTGCAGGGTTTAACTCCTTGGGCTTCTGGAGGATGAATATATGTCTCCTTCCTCGGGGCTGCTGTTCCTCGATAAAAATCTGTCTTGCTTCCAGTGCTGGAAGGCACTGTGTAACAGGAGATCATTGGTAACTGCTGGCTGAAAGAGTCCTTGGAAGGCAGCAGTGAGGGGTGGCAGTGGTTTTGTACCCCCTTTTGAATACTGAAGGCTACAGTAATTGACTTACTGTTACACATAGCCTGCCATTTCTGCTGTTACTGCTCTGTTGGGTGGGAGAGGGCTTGTCACAGAGGTGCAGGGCTGTCCTGGCCCCTCGGGGCCCCAGCCAGCCCCCGATGCACACGGTGCCCGTGGCCAGCTGGTTTCCTGTCTGCTGGGCACGTGGGCTCTGAGCACTTGGGCACATCTTGGGCAGGAGGCAGTGTCAGCATCTCTCCTTTGCTGTGAGACTGAAGCTGCCTGCCCCAGAGCAGCAAATGGAGGGCATGCCCTTTGGGGATAACACCCAGGCTAACCTGGGATTGTGTTTTAAAGCTAACCAATGGATTTGGATGTCTGATTCCAATTAAGTTAGCTGTGGGTGGGTTGTCTGCATCCCTTGGCTGTCTGATAAGCTTCAGCCAGAGTAGCAGGGAGAGATTTTATTCCAAAGCAAATGGTGGACCTCGAAAATCAAGAGTTCTGTGTGTTTTCTCCCCTGCTTCTGCCTGTAAACTCCTCCAGGTTAGTCCTACTACTTCCCATCTTATTTTAGGGGTTAGGTAGACTTTGAAGTTTCTTTTTTTTTTCTCAAAAGAGTGAACTGGACACAGTAGCAGAACTCAGCTTTCTTCCTTTCCTGCCACCCTTCCTTCCCCACCAGGCTGTAAAGAGCAGCAAGGTTAGACCTTTTCCCAATGATTTTAAAAATTCTTTTTAGATTCCCCTGCATTTGCAGGTCTGGGTGGAGTAAGAGAGGAAGTATTTCCTGATCTTGGCATCAGGCATAGATGAGTAGCTTGATGATAATCACGGTACCATCTGTGTGCAGAGTAGTGTCAAGTCCTTCCCAGATGGTGTGGGGGATTTCTTTGGGTGGTCCATGGCCACTGTTTGGGTGTTTTGTCCGGGGTAAGCTGCTCCTGGGATCTGCTTCCCTCTGGCATTGGACGGGCCAGTGGAAGAGTTTCAGAGTCTGAGTGAGCCCAGCCCCAGGCAGTGGAGGATCAGGGTTTAGGAACCCTTGTCTTTGGGCTGGGGTTTGTGCTTTCTGTGCTGTGGCTGAGGCAGAGGGTGACCTCTGTCCTTGGGTGTCACAGCCAGAGGAAGAAGGGGCTGTGCAGGGCCTTCTGTGGAGTGCAGTGAGTTCTGTCAGAAACAGGAGCTGAGCTGGATTTTTGTAACTGTTGTATTTTGGAGATGTAAACATGTATTTCTGCTCCCCAATCACTGAGGTAGATTGTTCATGTTGTCCTGAATCCCCACAGACTGTCTTGTGCTTGTTAAAATGCCTGTATTTCCATTCTCATTGCCTAAGGATGTCTGTCATGTTAGGAATAGTCCTAATGCACTTTCCTTCCCTTTGACATATTGCTAACTAAAAAATAAGATTGAACACTGTCTAACATGGGATTTTTTTTTTAAAAAGGAGGTTCTACATTGCCTGTGTTTTCCTGAATTGTTGGATTATTTTTAATGGCATCTACCAGGTGACTTCTGTGTGCTTGTAAATACCAGGAAAGGTTCTGAGGCAGAGAGGTCAGGGAAATGGAAGGAGAGCAGCATGCTGCCACCCCTGTGCATCCCCTCTGCTTCCAGATTGAGTACATCTTCTCTGCAAAGTGCTGAGCCTTTATCAGCCCGGGGGTAGGTCTACTAATGACTGATCTAAAACCATCAAATTCATTTATTTGTCACTGCCAGTGACAGGCCAGTTAATGCTAATGGATTCTTTTTTTAGCCTGTTGACTCTGGTGATAGTCTCATAAATGTTGTGAAATCCAGAGCATTAAAGGCAACTTGGAACTTGTTTTTATTTTTAGAGGAGAGCCACTGAAACAGGGCAAGGTGGGGTGTGTGCATCAAGATGTATGTTGTGCTGAGAAGGAGCAAAGAACAATTCTAGTTCATTAAGCTCTATCTTGAGTCTGGCTGTTCCTGATAGTTATTTGACTTTTCAGTTGTACTAACTAAGTGTTCTCTTCAAATGCATTTTGGGTCATGCTGTAAGGTGAAGAGAAGCTGTAAATAGTCAGTCATCTTAGGGAAAAACAGCTTGTTTCAGAAAATGGTTCATCTCAGGGCCTGAGTCTTCTCTGCCCCTATTGTGTGAAAGCACTTAAGCATATACTTAAGTTGGCATAAGCGTGTGGGTAAGTGCTTTGCTGAATCAGCATGGGCTCAAAGCACATTATTAAATGCTTTGGTGAACTGTGAAGCCCATAGCAGAAAAGATTAAAAGATTACTTTGTGTATTTGACAGTACTGTGGTCAGTTCCATCACTTCTCCTTCAGATAGGCAGTTTTATCTCTGTCATATTCCCCCCTCCACTGGAGGATCTCACTCACAAGAAAATACTATTCTGCTATTTCCTCAAAAAACTGATTACAAGGTCAGTGTAGCATCAGACTTAAAAAAAAAAAAAAGTCATTATTGAAGCTTAATTTAGTCTCTAGCCCTGAAATCACACGTTCTGTTTGCCTTAGTCACTGGAATAATTCTGTAAACTATGTGAGTAGTGTTCAACGTGGCCTGTGATCTTTACGATATTATTGCTGTAGAAACTGTGGTTTGCTGAGTAATTTGAAAGTTACTGTGAAACTTTGTAGCCATATCAGCATGAGGTATTAATAAGTTACTTCTAAACTCTGGCATTTTACTGCTCTCCTGTTGGAAGTATTTCTTCTATTTTTTGAGTGCAGAGAAAATCTGAAGAATGTTGGGAAGTTGTTCTCCCCTGCTCAGTCATTCCCTGTGCTGGGACATCTGCAGCTGGGTGTATTGTTGTGACTGAGTAGGCTTAAATTAAGATGGGGAACTTTGTATTATAAAGAAGGACCCTGCTAAGGCTTATGCAATTCTGCACATGAGGAATAGTCCCAGAGACCTCAGCGAGCACAGTGAGATGCAGACAAGGCTCCTTAATATGTTGGTGAAGTGTAGGTGGCAGGAAGGGTGAAGGCGAAGAAGTATTGACAGCAGCAGAAAGTGCCTCTGCCCTGCCCTCCCCCAGCAAAGACTTGCATTAATTTCCCATTGACTCTGATGTACAATAGGGAAGAGGTTTCAAGCTGACTGAAGGGGCAAAGGTCCAAGAAAACTACTGTAGCAAGAACTGATGCAGAGTGACAGTAATGAGGTAGCCTGGCAGGTGGGAGGGAAAAATGGTGGGGTGGGGGAAAGAAACTAATATCTGGTGAATTAAATAGTTCCCAGGGTTTGAAGTTAAGTCCCCCTGGTTTTTATTTTCCTTCCTGTGTGCCACACAGCTGTGAGATGGGGCTGGGCAAGGCTCCTTGGCTCCTGGTGCAGCTCCAGCCCTCCTGGCTCAGGGCATGGCCCAGAGGGTACAAAATTCCTCTGCAGTGCTCCCAAACCTGTGCTGTGCTGTTTTAATCAGTGTTTTAGCATGCCTGACTCAGAGCTCATCTTTACCTTGTTCTGTGGGTCAGTTTTGCATCAAAGAGAAGGTGAGGAGCACGGGCTGAAGAAGTGTTTTGAAGTTTGGATTTATTTAAAATAGCGACTGTGAAGTGCAGACAAGACTTTCAGCTTCTTGAACGCTGGTGTGAAGAGAATGCCTGCTGGATAGAGAGTCTGGGGAGGCTTTAACCAGTTGCTGGATGAACACTGGTCAGTAATCTTCCCAAAGGGTAATGTAGTGTGGTGTGAAAAGAGGTTGTTGCAAGGAGCTGGGCATTTGTGCTAGCTCTCCATGAATCCCACTGGACTGGGAGATGGTGCTCAAGTCAGGGGCCTGGTTTGTGGCAAAGCTTGCCAGCTGCAAGCCCTCGGCACTGGCAGGTTTGGTGGTTCTTGCACTGCTGGAAGAAGGTGTTGCTGAAGGGGATGTTGCCAGGGGTTCTTCTGCAGTGCTTGCTGAAGGAGAGAGGCTCCTGTTTCGTTATCCTTTTGGCTGTGTTATCAGTCATTTCTGCTCAGAGCTGTGTTGGTGTGATTTCCCTGCTCCAGCCCTAGCTGTGTGCAGGGCTCCACATGTACACAGAGCATTTATCCTTTTGCCAGAGGTTTGCAAGGTGCTGTGAATGAGTGTAAAGATGTTTCTTTGCCTGTGAAATTCACCTACTTCTGCTGTTGTATTTGGCAGACCTACAGAGCCTATAGCAGCATGGTGTGTTCAGTGAATTGTGGGAGGGAACAGAAAGCATTGAAAAGAAACCCAAAGGTAATGCTGAGATGGGAAATACGATGGGAATTTTCTGAGGATGGGGGTATTGCCCCACCTTTCAGTCTGGGACTGCTACCAGCCACTGTGTTGGGTGGTGTCAGGTCTTGTTCTCTGCCATGTCCTCAGGATCCCTGAGAGAGCTCTCCTGGGAGTACTGAGCAAGCCCTGAGACCACTACAGCAAAAACTGTTGGCTTCTTGCAGCAGGAGTTCCCTCTCCTCAAAAAGTCTCTACTGTAAAGTGCTTGGGGTTGTTCTGATTTGCACCAGACATCTCACCTTCCTCCCCAGTCACTTTCTGTAGGTCAGCTCTGAGACTCCAGCCCTGGATGGGTGGCGTGCTGAACACACTCCACACATTTAACTGTACCCTCTTCAAACACTGCCTGGTGAGAAAAACCCTCCTGAAACCTGCCATGGCAGTGTCCCAGGCCCACTGTTGGCTGGGGTTGTCCCGCTGCTGGCTGGGCTTGAGAGCTGAGGGAGCAGAGTGGCTGTTGGTCAGACTCTGGTGGTCTTGGCACAGCGTGTAGGAGCCCACCAAGGCCCTGGTGGGCCCGGCACTGGTGCTGCCATAGAGGCTGGAGATGGAGGGTCAGAGGAAAAAGGGCAGCAGGGGATTATGCAGAGATGTCAGCGTGGCAGAGAGCATGGCAGGCGCTTCCTGCCCCGCTTTGGTGCAGCAGTGAAGGGCTGCTCTGTCTGAGGGGATGCTGGCAGCATCCCTGCGCTGGGGAGGAAGTGTGGGAGGCAGAGCGGCCCTGTACGCTGCCAGCTCTTTATGCCACTTGTCTTTGAGGGGTTCACCTGGGTTTTTTGTCGTTTTTAACGGCTTTTGGCTGTAAAACTGGTGGGGGAGGCCCTGACTGGAGTGGCAGTGCTCTGGTTCAGGCAGGGGCTGTAACTGCTGAGGTTCTGCGTGCGCCGGCACTTCCGAGCTCCGCAGAGGGGAAGCCAGATAAGGATGCACAGCCACAGCATGTGGAAGGGAGCTGGTGCTGTGAATTGTGGCTGATGCTGGTCTCGTGGCTGCACACCAGCCTGGGGGCTGGGGCACAGTGCTGGGGGCAAGGGGGAGCCTGCCAGAGGACTGTGGGGGGCTCACAGGGCTGCTCTCAGTGACAGAGCAGAGGGGGAAGCCTGCTGAACTGCAGGTGTCCTGGGGGCCTCTGCCTCCAGGTAAGCCTTGGCTGCTCTTCCCTGTGGCCATGCTGGGTGCTCAGCCGTGCCAGGCACTCCTCTGGGGGCTGGCTGGCTCCTCTGGGGGAGCCACAGGCCATGCCCGCTCCCCTCTGGGTGCCCATGGGAGCAGCTGGGAGGGATGGTGCCGTGGTGTCCCTGTCCTGTGCAGATGGGGATCCTGTCCTGATGTTTTTGCAGAGCTCTGGGGACAGGCTGCCCCAGCATCCTGAGCCTCTATCCCCCATGCCTGCCTGGGGGCATCTCCAGCCCACCTGGGACCCCAGGGGAGCGTGGCAGTGGGGATCTCCTGCCACAGCACCTTTTGTGCTCCTGCCTCACGTAATCCCAGGAACTGGGATCGCAGCAGCAGGCTCTGTGTGACATGCCTGGCAGTTTATGTATGAGGAGGGAATTGTGATTGTCCTGTGTGTTTTATTTTTTCCCCTCTCTTTTTCATCTGGTCACATCCACTATGTCATTAATCTTCCCGATCAAATACAATGATAGTTGAAAGTCTTCCACAGTTATGATTCCCCCAAAGTTTTGTGAGCGTGGCTTTGATTTTGTGGTAGTCATAAGAAGTCAGTTTAGATTTCTGGACCTCTTTTTGTAGGTATTTCTAGTGGATATTTTAGGAGAGACATTTGTCTTCTCTCTCGATTAAGCATGTGTATGCAATAGGAAAAGAACAAAATAGGGAATTGAAAAAAATATTAAAACAGTTCAGTTACCAGTCCAAAAGCCTTAGTGCTAAAGAGCCATGAAGAAGCTTTATTGGAACTATAATTGCAGACATAAGCAGTGATTATCTGTCTTCGTGCCTTTATAGTCCCCATCACTGTCATCTGAACGCATGAGGCTGATGATAGTGTGAGCAGAACATTATTCAGCTGGTGCTGTGTAATTCTGATCTCTTGCAGTGTGTGGAAAGTAACAGAGTCGATTCACTTGAAAGTGCTGGGGAGAAAAGCAGGCAGGAGAGGACAAGTATTGTTGCAGAACACCCTGCTCATGAATCTTATTTCATCCTGGTTGCAGCTGAAGGAATGCAGGGGCCGGGTAAACTTCTTACATGGATGTGGTCAGACAAATTTAGCTGCTTCTTAATGTTCTTAGAGGTCTTGGGCAGGTGCAGCCCTTGGTGGTTGAAGAGTGCCTTGGTGTGTTTCCCTGAAATGCCCTAAATTGGCTCCAGCTGAGAGAAGGGCAGCAGCACCTGCTTGTCTCACATTCCTGAGGGCTGGAGATTGCTGGATCAAGGCAGACAAACGGATGCTGCCAAGCACTTCTTGAGGTGGAACAGAGATCAGAGAGCAAGTCTTGAATTTCTTGGCTGATTATTGGTGCTGGTTATGCAGGTGAAAATGTGCTCTGGGCAGTGAAGAGGCAGAGGGAGGAAGAGGTGATTTGGTGGCTGGGCAGCTGAAGCAGTGGCAGGAGCAGCCTGTGCAGTCTGGATTGTGCCCTGCTGGCTGAGCCCAGGACTGGGCACAGGTGATTTGAGTTAACCTACTCTCCTGTCCGTTGCTCCCCTGCTGTGCTGCTGATTGGGCAGGTGTGTCCCTCACCTGAAACCAATTACCAGGCCCCAGGTTTGATTGCAGTCACCTGCCCTGGTGAAGGTAGTCAGTGGTGAGGTGGTAGGAGCCAGAGCTGCTGTGGCCTCCTCACAGACAGTCTGCCGTGGTCCAGGGCTGCTCTGAGCCATAAGAAGGTAATGCTGTGGGGGGGTTTGGGGTAGGGGAGGTGTTTGTTTAACAGGAGACTGGTTATGCTTGTTTTCCTTTTTTCTCCTGAAGTTTTGAGGTAAAAGAGCTATTTTAAAGGAGGACAATAGCTGCAGGGGAGTCCAAAACTTGTAAGCCTGCTTTTTTTATTTACTCTTGCACTGCACTAGGACCAAGTGAAAAACAGACCTGAACATGCATGTTTTTGATGGGCTTTTCTTCATTTCTTAGTGATGATTGTGTTTGTGTTGGAGTTAGCAGGACGTATTCCACTAACTTCTGTTAGAGCAGCTCAAAGCAAAGCTTCTAAGTTGCTTAGTATGCTCCAAGGGCATTTCAAAAACAAAACCAGAAATCTGCTAGCAAAGTGCCTAGATAGAGAAAAGGGAGTGCACTTTTTGGGGGTGTGTGCCTGCCTGTCCACTCTGTGAAAATAAAGTGAGATAGTGATGGTTTGAAAGTTTCTGGTCTTGAGCTGAGTGAGCTGTGAGTGAAAAACTGATTCTTGGAAAAGTTTTATTCAAAATGTTAGTTGGTAATCTGTGGTATGTACATTGCTGGAGACATCACCATCCTACTTTCAGGAAAGACTTGTGTGCTGAAATGACTTACACTAGTTTAAATGTGGCCCTTGTTCTTACCACACAGAGATGAGGTAAGTGATTGTCATCACCCTTGTTTTATGGATGTGCAAAACAGAAGTGCTGCTCACGTGTTCTGCAGTACTTGAAATAGGGAATTGCTGGTGCCTTAGAGGAGGGTTATTCCAAACACCAGGTGTGCTGGGTCTGCACTTGCTGGGCTGTGTGTTCCCAGGTGCTGGGGAGGAGGGGATGTGCAGGGTTTGGGGGCTGGCTGTGCTGTGGGCAGTGCTGGGTGAGGAGCTGCAGTCCCCACAAGTGGATGAGGCCATGTGTGGAAATAGCCTGGGTGTTGCATCATTGGAGATGGGAGTGAGTCAGTCATGAAACCCTCTGCAAAAGGCTTTTGTAACTAGTACTGGCTTATTAGAAACAGTTGCTGAGGATAGGCCTGGCTTTCCTGGGCAGGTGAAGCCTCTTAAGAGTGGTGCTCTGAGTGCATGGGGCACAGGCAGACGCAGGGAAGGCTGTGAAATGTTTAGGATGGAGGGGGGAGAGCAGACTGAACGTGATGCCCGTGTGACATCTGCCTGGAGCTTCCAAACCTGTGCTGAGCTCTCATAGTATGGGGTGAGAAAGGGGGAGCATGGTGCCTTTCTGGGGGAAGCTCTGTGTGTGTGGGTACACAGCAGTGCTGCAGTGCACAGAGGTGTGCTGGGAACTGGGGCTCTGCCATGGGCATGGGGAGGGGAGGCAGGATTGGGCTGGAGCTGTGGTTGGGAGTGCTCTGTGCCTCAACCTCTGCCTGCCCCTGTGGCTGGGGTTCCAGCCCTGATACATCCCTGCCCTTCCTGGGTGACAGTCCTGGATCCATCCCTGCAGTGCCCAGCAGCAGGGACAGTCCCAGTTCCAGCCCTGCAGTGCCAGGGCAGGCTGGGCAGCAGGGACAGTCCCAGTTCCAGCCCCACAGTGCCCAGCAGCAGGGACAGTCCCAGTTCCAGCCCCACAGTGCCCAGCAGCAGGGACAGTCCCAGTTCCAGCCCCACAGTGCCAGGGCAGGCTGGGCAGCAGGGACAGTCCCAGTTCCAGCCCCACAGTGCCAGGGCAGCAGGGACAGTCCCAGTTCCAGCCCCACAGTGCCAGGGCAGCAGGGACAGTCCCAGTTCCAGCCCCACAGTGCCAGGGCAGCAGGGACAGTCCCAGTTCCAGCCCTGCAGTGCCCAGCAGCAGGGACAGTCCCAGTTCCAGCCCCACAGTGCCCAGACAGGCTGGGCAGCAGGGACAGTCCCAGTTCCAGCCCCACAGTGCCCAGACAGGCTGGGCAGCAGGGACAGTCCCAGTTCCAGCCCCACAGTGCCAGGGCAGCAAGGACAGTCCCAGTTCCAGCCCCACAGTGCCAGGGCAGCAAGGACAGTCCCAGTTCCAGCCCCACAGTGCCCAGGCAGGCTGGGCAGCAGGGACAGTCCCAGTTCCAGCCCCACAGTGCCCAGGCAGGCTGGGCAGCAGGGACAGTCCTGCCAGGCTCAGCTCCCAGCCGTGCCCGCGGGGGCTCTGCCGGGAGTGCTGGCTGCTGGGCTTTGGGCTCTCTGGCAGGAATGAGGAGTATCATTGTGTTTTATTGTGGCTTCTAAGAAACGCAGCGTGTTTGTGCTTTGGGGAGCCCCAGGGGCTTTGTTTTTCACCAGGCCTGAGCTATTCTTCAGCAGAGCCTTCCTGGAGCGTGAGCCAGTTCTGCCCATTAGGACCGAGAGACGGGCCTGACTGATTTCTGCTCCCTGCTGCATAATAAATCTGATACTAAAATTAGTGTTGGTCTCCCTAGGCCATAATTCTTGCTGAGATTATAGAGAATCGTGTGTGCAGAGAGGAACTGTGGTTGTGTGTGTTTGGGTTTTTTTTATAACCTTGAGTGTCCAATTTCCAGGTTTTTTACTTAACCCCCCTCCCATCTTTTTCCCCTTTTCCTCTCTTTTGGGAAGTGCTTAGCCTTTCTGTGTATTTTGGCTATTTAAGCCTCTGTCACTGCAGGCAGATGAGTTCCTTGGGAGCTCTTCTGAAGGTTTTGTAATTGAGTCTTTTACCACGGCGACAGGATATTATTAACCTTCAGTAAAGCAATTTATTTCATACTCCTTTGTGGGGATAAGCCTTTTTTCCCCCAGGAAAATATGTACGTGGAAAGGGTTTTGCGTACAGAGGTAGCTCGACTTGCAGCAGTGATTATGATTTTAGGAAAATTAATAATTTACGCAAAAAATAGGCAGTTCTGTTTGCATCAATTAAAAAAAACCCTTTGGTCCTGAATGATCCCACTCCTGACCAGTGTTTTATTTTCAAGAACAGACTTTTTGCCTGTTGGTGTCTTTGAAAAGAGGTTGTATTTCATGTTAGAGCTGTTGATATTTAGCCTGTGTGAGCAGTAAACCATTTTGTTGTGGTCTTTCAGATGGCCTTAAGAATGACCTGAGAGCTGGAGGGAGGAGTTCCTCACGGGGTCTCCCTCTGGGCATGGCCTTTGCCCTGAAATCAAATGCAGACTAGTCCAGAAGTCGTTAAAGATTGGGTGCTGCCAGAATAGCAATTTCCAGCCAGGGGGGAATGCTGGATAAGTGGCCAGCCTGTCTGAATCCCTTGTGCTCCCCGTTGAGCACAGTGACAAAGGCACCACGCTGGGATTGGGGAGATCCAGGCTCGGGTGTCACTGCAGCTCCCTGCACCCCAGCTTTTATTTTAAATAGAGGATCAGAATATTTCTTTTCCCGTGTCTGGCTGGACTTTTTACTTCAGTATTCTGTTAACTTCAAAAAAATGAAATTAACAATGCACTTGGCCTGTTGTTCAAGGTACTTGAAAACTCTGCGCTGTTAGAGCGCTGCTTTCGAGGGAGTTGAGCACACCTTGCAGGAGGAGTGTGTTATTTTGGCAATTCTGTTAGATGGAGTAGGGGTGTTATTCCCACATTATACAACAGAGCTTGGACGAGAGGCGAAGTGCTTTGTCCAGAGCTTTACGTTCATTAACCCACTTGAATCTCTTGGCGCCATGTGAGGCTCTAATAGCAGAGTCATCACTTCCCCACTCTCCAGCTGGATGCTGCTGCCTGGAGTGCAGTGGGCATCCTGGGCAGGGATGTGTCTGTGCCACTCCTGGTGGCCTTGGGTAGGGCTGCCCAGCCGCTGTGCTGTGCTCAGCTCTTCCTGTGCTCAGCCAGGTGCTGCTCTTCTGCCTGTGCTCTGTGGCACCGGCTCCCGGCGCCGCTTGGCTGCTCCCAGCCCTGTCCCATGAGAGGGGCTTTTCCACCTGGGCTGAGGTGTTCTGGGCAGCTGGGCAGTGCAGGCTGCCCGTGGCAGGTCTGCAGCTCTGCTGGGGGGAGCTTGGGCTCAGGAGGAGGGGTGGGCTCACCTGGCACTCCGTGGTGTCTGGGTGTCCTGCTGGGGGCAGGTGCTGCTTGGTGCCCTGTCCTGTGCCTGGGGTTCACGGGATGGACCTGCCCCTTCCTGGCAGCTCGTGGGTGTTGCTGTGGTTTGTAGGTTGCAGTGAACTGAGACTTCTAAAAACACAGATGAACACCATGCTTTGCTTTTATCCTGCAGCCTCCACAGCCCTGGGGGCTGCCCCATCCCTGGCTCTGAGCAGTCTGCAGGGGGACAGAGGGGCTTCTCCAGAACCCCGTGGTGCCTGCCCTGTGCTCAGCCCTGTGGGAAAGGACCCTTTGCTGGGTGGTCCTTCAGCCTCTCCTAAAATTCCAGAGACACGTTACATGCAAGAAAATGTTTTTGTTACAGAAAGACTTCCTGGCCCCTTCACATGCTGGTTTTGTAAAACTTTGCAGCTGGTAGATTTATTCTTAAATCTTCAACCAGAGAATATTTCTATTTTAAAAATGCTTAAAATACATTTCCCCCCTTTTTTGCTCTGTTGTTGTAAATGAGCCCCACAATCCGAATTTTTTTTTTTTCCTTTAAATCTTCCCCACCAGAGATTTAATTAAAATATTGTGAAAGGCAGTCATTGAAAATGAGAAACCTTTTGAGTGGAAGGCACCCTGATTTCCCTCTGCAGAGCTTTTTGTCACCATAGAGATGAAAAGAGAAGCTCAAAATTGCACTTTCCCCTTGTGTGTTGCTGCTGAGGGGCCGTGGCTGCAGGTAGCAGCTGCACTAAGATCAGCAGGGCTGGCTGGGGCTGAGGCTTTAACTCTTTGCAGGGCACGAGCTCTGGGTCAGGATTTCCTTCCCTGCTGGAAGCATTTTTCTTAGTCTATTATTCTGTTTTAATTTCCTGTGCTTCTGGGCTGGAATTTATCTGGGTTTGTGGAGGGAAGGCACGCAGGGGCCCATCCTTTTGTCTCCATAAAAGCAGAGCTCAGCACCTCTGAGCACAGCAGGGTCCAGTGGGTCTGCTCTGCGCTCTGCCACAGTGTCCTGAGGTGTTTGTGCACTGGGGAATGAGTTGGAATCCCACTTGGCCTTTTTAATTTTCTTTCTTAATTTTTTTTAGTGTATAAATCATAATTCTTCTTTAGGGTTTGAGCCTGATTCTCCCTTAAAATAGCTAAATGTTGGGCTTTTTTGTTGGTTTTCTTTTTAAAATCAGTGAGTTAATGGTATCTTTTTTTCCTTCCAGTAACCCCTCTGGAAGTGTAGGGATTACTGAATCAAAAATACATGCTGTGAGTGGTAAAACTGCTCTGCTACACTTTCAAAGACAGTCCCACAAATTGAAGATTATTGGAGGGGACATGACACTGGGCAGCGTTATGCTTTTAATAATTTTAAAAACAAATTTTTCTCCCTAATCGAGTGAAGAGCAGGCTCAAGTGGATTCTTGGCACAAACATCTCAGACAAATGAAAGTAAAATGTATATTGAAGCTGTCTGCTGTTGTATATTTTATACCACACCTGTTGTGGTGGCTGATCTCAAATGGGTGCAGTGGTTTAATTTTAAGCTGTTTGAGTGAGACCTGTTGTGTTTAAACTTTCAGATAGAAAGTGAACATAACCCATGTAATGGCATTATTAACAGGGAGTATTACTAAATTGTAAGTTGCAAATTAATGGTTTAACTCTGAGACTAAATATACAGCTGTGTTCTTGTGTAATGTTACAAGACAAAATTAGATCAAGTATTTAAAAGCAGAAGAGCCTCATCCAAACCCAGTGGGTGTCTTCCCAGGGACTTCACTGGGCTTTTCCACCTGCAGGGAGGGTGCAGACACTAAAATGAGTGTGTGCCCTCCACAGTGGGCTGTTAACATCTGATTACCCGAGGTACTTGTGTATTTGGAGAAAAATAATGACATTTCTTGTGTCCATGGTGGTGGGGACTTGGTTGGGTTCAGCTGTACCTCATGGAAGTGATGCAGTTGTCTGTGTTATCTGAGTTCCTGCAGGATTATATGTTAATTTTGAAATGAAATGATATTTGGGAGCTAGGCTTGGCTCTGATGCAATTTGCCCTTGTGCTTTCCTTGGCTGCTGCTAATAAGAAGTGCTGGCCTAAATCAGCGTCTTGAAGAATCATCGATTTGCTAATTGCAGATAATCAAGTCCCTGCTCACGCTGAGACCACTTTTGTTTCCTGCCATTCTGGCAGGATTCAGGCAGCATCTCCCAGCCTCTGACGTAACCAACAGAGTGGGTTTGGAGCACCCACGTGGCTCAGTCTCAGAGGTGACAAAGTTATTGGTGTTCAGGCTTGGTGAATGAGGAGCTGTGATACCACTGACCTTTCTGGCCAGAATGAGCTCTGGAGGTCACAGCTGGGAAGGGGATGTTCAGAGAGCTGTGCTGGCACAGCTTTGCACTGCTCACCTTGGTTAGTGCAGTCCTGGGCAGTGTGTGTCAACATCAGCCTCCTGAAATTGGTCTGAATGTGTGTGGTAGATGCTTGTTATTTTATTTTTTTTGAAAATGTGCTTCCTCCCCCTCTGTGTTCAGCTGGGGGGGTGTTCCTGTGAGCTGTAGACTTTGCAAAGTGTTTGAAATGAAGCAGGGCTGATGAAAATTTGTGTCCCACCGTTAGCACTGTCAGGAGAGTTGAGGACAGGAGGCTGCTGCTCTGGTGGCTTCTCCCAGTGTCCTGGCCTGCGGGCATGGCAGGTTGTGTGGGTGCTCTGTGTTCTCTCCTGTCCACCTGAGCCAGCCACCCTTTGCCCATCAGGCCTTTTTCAATTCCCTGGCTGGATCAAGTCTCACTGAAGGCTGGTGAGCTTTTCTGATGACTTCATGGAGAACAGCAGTTTATCTTGGACCATGAGAAAGCAGGAGGGAAGGAAGAGCCTTTCTGAGGAGGATGCTGTTAGCTGAGGGGCATTGTCCTTCCCTAGGTGTTGGTCCTCTGGAGAGCCAGGCAGACCCTCTGAAGCCCCTTGCTTGGCAGGTCAGGAGCTGCTGGAGCATATTGCCTTGGCTGAAGCGTTTGGGTGAAAGAAGGAGGGTTTTTCCTGCAGTCCATCTGGCTGGGAGCTGCTGCTGTGTGTGCAGGGCAGTCTGTGCCCCAGAGCTGGAGACACAGCCCTGCCCTGCCAGCGCTCGCTGCAGGATGTGCAGCAGGGATCGTGCTCAGCTGGCAGAGCCTGGCTGCCCGGGGCCTGCCCCTGCTCTGGGCTCTGTGGGGTGTGCTGGTGGTGCACACAGGGTGGCAGTGCCCCTGTCAGGAGTCACAGGGACACCAGTGAGTGGTCCCTGGGGGTGGCTGCTGGAGCCGGTGCCAGCCCCGCTGCCGCTTTAAAGCCACACCAGAGGAACAGATGAGCCCTGGGCAGCTTAGGTTACATAATCTCTTTTGGGTTTAATGTCAGGCCTCCCTGAGCCCCATCCAGTGCCAGCTCCCAATCTGGCTGGTAATACTCCTGAATGTCCTTTTAATTTTTATTAATAGTTCTCTTACTGTAGGGTTGCCTCTGCCTGGCTTTGTGTGCTGTGCGTGCCTCGGAGTTCACTGCTCTGCCCTCTGAGGCATCCACTGCTGGGCTTCCTGCTCCTGCACCAGCCTGGGCCATTCCCACGGCTCTTCTTTGCTGCTTCAGAGGGTCTTTCCAAAGGTGTGGTGGGGAGGGAGGCAGGAAGATTGTCCGGGGTCATAGCCTGTGTGGATTTGGCTCCTCTCCTTCGTGAGCAGAGCCTGGTCAGAGCAGAGCAGGACAGGGGTGCTGGAAGTGATGAAGGTGATGGGGAAGATGAGGCAGCAGAGACCACAAGCTCTGGCTGCACCTGGATGGGTTCTTACTCTTGGCAAACACAGATTTGTCAACTGGACTAACTTTTTTTTCAAGTTTAGTTTGTTTGTGTCTAACTGAGCTGGTTTGTTTCTGTATTGAGTTTTTATCTTTTGTTTACAAAAGTTCAAGCTCCTCACTGTTCTCAGATCACTTGGATGTAGTGAAGATCAGCAGTTCTGTGGAAACAGAGCAGCAGTGATTTTGGGTGCTGAAGAGTGGTGTGTTTCAGAACACCAGTACTTTTGCTCACCCCTAAGTCCTTAAGTAGGTGCCTCTGTGGGTGTTCTCCACTCCTGCTAGGATTGGTGCTGATTCTGTGTGTGTCCCCTGATGGCTGCTGTTTCTCTGAAAGCCTCTGATTGTTTGTTTAGTATTTAAAAGAATAACATAATTAAAATAAATGCAGAGGGGAGAAGGAACTGAGATGTTATTTCAGACCTGAGTCTGGGAACAAAGTAGAAATCACAGAATAGGTGTGGCTCAAGAGGACATGGTTGAGCAGCCACATCAAACCCTTGGATTACTTCTGCATTCCCTGGGATGGCTTCCCTTGCATCAGCTCCTGCCTGGCATTCTGTGCCAGTTAAATAGCTGAAAAATATTGCAGGGAGGATATTTAATGCATTGTGAAGATCAGTGTGTTGTAGCAGCTGTTTGAAAAATGAATGTGAAAGCCCTGAAGAGCAGAGTGCAGTGCCCAGACTGCTCTGTGTGGCTGCTTTGGGAGCATGCTGGACCAGGGCAGGGCTCTGAGCTCCTGGAGTGTTTTACTCCCTCCTTTGATTTAATTTTACTGCTTTAAATGATTTCTTTGCGGGGAGGGGGCAGGGGGTGGCTGAGAGGGGGAGGATGGATCTGTTTAGTTTCTTTGGAAGCCTCACACACCAGTAGCTGGTTCTTCCTAAACTCTTCTGTGAGTAAACCATGGAGCAGAACTGATAATGCCATCATGATCTTCGCTGTGAGCCAAACTGTGCAAAATCCAGTAGTGTGTCTGAATGGCTAAAAAAGCCCAAAATAAATCACAAAGTGCTGGTAATACAGTCCCTGCTGCTGCTTGCCACAGGGGTGGATTGCAGACTGTGATCCCTGGGTGAGTAAGTCTCTAAATTTTATTCAGGGATGGTGTGTGGCATAGCTGGAGTACCGCAGCATCAAGGAGCAAGGATCCAGCACTATTGTTTTATTTTGTTTGTTTAATTTTATTTATTTATTTTTATTTATGTGCTTTTCGGGCTGTGTCATTTTCCTAGTAGATCTGTGCAAATGAAAGTCAAGACCAAGATGTGTGGGGAACATTAATTTTATTTTATCTATAAATATATGTATGAACACACACATAATGGGTGCCAGAATCTCTTACAGATTTGTGTTTGTTCAAGTGTACAAGAAATGTGATTGACACCACTGAAAAGGGAGAGGGAAAACAAAATGAGTTATAGCTTTTGGTCCCTAAACTGCCATTTCTTAGTGTATCCTAGAAAAGCCTTCACCCTAATGGTGCTGAGCAATAAATAACACAGGGAAGAGTAATAGCTGCCTATGGTAGCAAATTATAGTTGATTTATTGCACATAATATATACAGGTGCAGCTAATTTAATTAAACACAAGACCTTTTAAATGCTGTAAAGCCATCCCTCTCTGCAGCCAATCAGCCCTGTGGTGCTGTAATAAGGCTTTAAGTGAAATAAGCAGCATTACAAGCACACTTCTATTGGTCTGATCAGCCTTGCATGTGTTGGAGGGAGGGAGTATTTTTCCATAACCATTAAAGCCACTTTAAGTCAACTTATGGCATGACAAAGTCCAATTTAATGTACTGATGGAAGTTATCCCATTTCTGCCTCATCATGGAGCAGCACATGCAGCTTGTTATGCTTTTGGCCAGCTGAGGGGTGCTGTGCAGGGGAGGAGGCTTGGGTGGTGTGGGATCTCACCCTGGGGATGGGAACAAATAGCAAATAGAAGCTGTGGCTCCTTGGAGCCTCTCTGCTTGCTAGTGGGTTGTCTCCTATCCATGCCCCATCTGAGATGGGAAAAAGGGGGCTGTGGGAACTCCTGTAGAAGAGTTTGTACATCACAGACTCCTGAAAAGGCTTGGGGTGGAAGGGGCTTTATTAAAGGTCACCCAGTTCCAGCCCTCTGCCATGGGCAGGGATGCCACTTGCTGCATCAGGTTGCTCAGGACCCTGTCCAGCCTGGCCTGGAGCATTTCCAGGGATGGGGCAGCCACAGCTTCTGAGGGCAACCTGTGCCAGGGTGTCCCCACCCTCACAGGGAGGAATTTATTTCCAATATCCCATCCAAGCCTGCCTTCTGTCAGTGTGAAGGCACTGCCCCTTGTCTGTCTCATGTGAAAACTCCCTCTCATCAGCCAGGTGAGCACAGGCAGCACTCTGGGCTGCTCTGTCTGTGCATTCTCTTCTCTGGGGCTGTTATTCCCTGTGCTCCTTTTCCCAAATCAGAAGTGGCAGTGGGGGTGTGTGTGTGCTTGCATGGAAATACACCTCCAGCCTGGCTGGGAGCTGCTCCCTCTGCTCCCTGCTGCTGGAATTTCCCCAGCAGGGCTGCTGCCTGCCCTGCAGTGCCCTCAGCTCATCACCATGCTGAGCTCAGTCCCCACCCTGGGATAATGGGGGAGATGCTCCACGATACTTTGCCACCATCACTTGATTATTTGTGAAAGCCTGAAAGGCTCAAGTAGCTGATTGATTAATTTTTCTCTAAGTTTTTCTTCCCTCTGTTGCCTTCATTTGGAACATGTAATCAGGGAAGGAAGAGGCATTAAGAATAGATGGGTATGCATATGAATGCTTAATTTTTTCTAATTCAGGCATTCATGTGGGCACATGTATCCTGCTGCACGCTGTGCTAAACAAACCTCTGCCAGCACTCCTGGGGGCAGATGAGTGACTTTGGTGTGCTTTTCTGAGCCTTCAGGGCTGCAGCTCCTCTGCTCTGAAGCAGCTGCTGTTGCAGCACCTGGGCAGTGTGAGGAGTGTCCCTGGGCACGGCTGGGGGTGGGTGAGTGCTGGCTTGGTATCTGGGAGCACAAATCAAACATCTACTTGACCTTTTTATCCCTCAGCACTGGGAGGAAGGCCAGCAGCTCTGCAGTGAATCTTTCCAGTCCGTGTGCTCTGGTCCAGCACTCCTGTCTGTCTCACTTGGGGCTCCCAGGTGGAGGTTTGGAAAGGTGTTTGTTGTCAGGAGCTGCTGGGGGAGGTGTGCAGCCAGGCAGGAGCATCCTGGGCTCGGGAAGGGAACACAGGACCTGGTTCCACCTAACCCTCAGCAGCTGCAGCCCCCTGGTAGAGGGTTTGGTGTAGAGGCAGTTGCTGTGCTCAGTGTTGGTGGGGAGGAGAGTGAGTTGTTTGTGAATTAAGGGGTAGTAGGAAGAAAAGCCCCAGATAGCTGCTTTGCAGTTTGGTAAAATGGATGATAATTATTATTTTCCCAAAAGAAGTAGAATTCCTAAGCATGAGAAAACTAAAATAAAAGCATCTTCTGTGTTGGTTGATGTGATGGCTCCATGGAAAGAAAATCTTGGATTTCTTTATTCCTTCTTTTAAAATTCTTTTTCTGAGTAGTCCTGTCTCTGCCTGTGGATACTTTCTGGACGAGGATCTCTATGCCTCAGTTTCTTATCTGTTTAATGGATAGAGTAACAATTAATCTCACTGCTCAAGGATTCTGTTGTGAAGTGCTTTTGAGAAATCTGGCCTGAAATGTCACATTTGATAAGGCTGCTTGAGAGCTTCCATAAAAACTGCTTTTAATCCCAATTATGTTTGATGATAAAATATTGTGAAATGGATTGCTCCTTCTCTGGGCTCACTTTCTGTGTTAGGATGTGGAAGGGAGCTGAAACCTTGGAACCAAAACTGGAGCATTGTTTGAAACCTGTAGTTTATTTGATGGTTGGGACAGAGGGGAGAAAATTGACTGAACATTGCCCAGAGAGTGAGAATACTAACTTCATGTTTTAATTTCTCTTGGAAAAAAAAAAAATAACACTGCGTTCTAAGTAGGTCCAGTGTTTGCCCTTCTGTGCTGTACTGATTCTCTTCTTGTACTTGTAGTTCTGATTATGTTCCCTCAGCTGGTACTTCAGGAAACGTGTTTGTCTTTGAGCATGTCTGGTGACTCAGACACGTCTCCATAGCATCTGGTGAGCATAATTGTCATTATTAATCTGCCCCATGCCAATCTGGCCTCAGCAGCAGTGGGAGGAAGGGAAGGTGCTGCATGACTGGTGTGCTCTGCAGAGAGGGGGCTTGGGAGAAAGGTTAGAGAGAACCTGGGCTTGGCTGAGGTTCTTGTGCTTCCTGCCCCCAGAACCATCAGAAAGTGCAGTCAGGGCTCTGCCCAGCTGGGGCTGCCACGGCAGGGTTCCTGGGGAGGTGCCTGGAAGGGGTGTCCTGCCTCTTCCAGCATCCCTGGCCCACGTGCCCTGCTCTCATTTTGTAGTGCTGCTATTTCCAAGTGCTGGGTAAGTGTGTGTAAGGTAATACCTGACTGTAGAGCTCAGAGATTCACTGGAACCAGATACAACTTGGCTTTGTCTCTGGAGCTTTGTCCATTTTCCATTTTAAACACAGCTGAATGAAGTCTCCCACAGTAAAGTCCCTTCTTCCCTCTCTGGCTTGTGTCAGGGCTCTGCTGCCCTGTGGCCTAACCACAAGGTGAGCCATACATTAGTTTTAAAATGATTTTTTTCCCTGGGCCCAGATGCTCTCTGTCCTTATGGGAAGGCTCTGAATGCTCTGTCTTCACTACTGGACCTCTCTCTTCCCAATTCAAATAATCACAGGCTTTTCCTTCATTCCTGCTATTAATCAAACTTGACTGCCTGCTTAATGCCTGTCTTCCTTTTTTTTTTTTTTTTTCCTGACATGGTGATTTTGGTTGTTGCTTCCATAACAGGATTTTGTTGCCTTTGGCTACACAATAAATTGGGGAAATTAATAGTGTATGATTGAGAGCACATACTTTAAGTTAAATGAGAAATAGATATTTTTTATTACTATTAAAAATACCTTTTTTGTCAGTCCTTTTGTTTTGAGCAAAGGGCACATTCTACTTTAACTATTTTATCCTATGTGTGCTATTGTAATTTACATAAATGAATTTTAAATACAGTTATAAGCTGTGGGAAGATGTTATTGTCTCTGCACAATGAATGTGGAGATTTATGCTGTGCATACATCTTGTGTTAGATTAACATTTGTTCCCTTGTCTCTGTTGGATAGTGTCATGATGGAGCCTTGAAATCTTTACACAGGTACTTCTCATGCTTATTTAAAACAGCATTTGAATTCTGCTTTTTCCAGTCCATTCATTTCATGTAAATATGCCTTTGGATATTTGACTCAAATCTGATGACATTGACAGAAATAATAAAACTTCTGTTGGAGTGAGATGGGAACTGCTGTTATGCCCTCCCACCCCCTAAGTACCAAACAATTCCCATTTTTCCAGGGTTTGTGTGTGCAGAATTCAAGCTCTTGAGCTGTTCCAGTGACGCTGGTCCAGCCATGTGCTTAAACTTGTGTGTGAGGAAGGTCCCAGCCCATTTTCTGCAGTGTCTGCCTTTTGTCCATGGCTGGTGTCAGGAGCTGGTTGAGCTCCTGCCAGGACTGTGCCAGCCCTCAGCTGTAGTGCCTGTGGCCTGGAGGGTGCAGGGTGTGCACATCCCTCTCTGGGAGGAAACCTTTGGATGTGCTCTGTGTGTCCCAGGGGGAGGTGATGGCAGGGCTGGGAACAGAATTACAGCAGTTGGGGTTCAGGACCTGCTCTCTTCCCACCCTTGCCACTTCTGGCTTTTCCTCCGGGGGGAAAACATCCTGAAAAAAGGCACTTTGCAAATTCTGCAAATCCTTTTTCAGGGGGAGGTGCTGGTGAAGTTAGGGTGGGGACACACACCGTGGAAGAGGGTTTTTTTTTCCTCCTGGAGCTCTGGCTTGGGCAGGAGGGCTGTGTGTGCCAGGATGAGTAAGAGAACCTTTGGAACACGTCTGGAGAGTGAAGCTGTTAAGCTGGAGCAGAGCTGCTTGCTGACTTGCCAAACACAAGGCTCTGGTAAATGCTCTTGTGGGGGCACTTAGCCTGCGTGCTGTGGGGGAGGAGAATAACAATTTGACTTGGGGCTGGTGATTATTCTGTGGCTGTGGTTGAATTTCTCTCAGCTCTAGTGGTGTTTTGACTTCTGGGGACAATTACCAGCTCTTCTAGATGTCTCTTTATTTCCACATCTTAAAAATGGCCATTTGGGGCAGATCCACCTGAATGACGTGCCTTTCTTCGAGCTGCCTATTGAATCCTGCCTGTCAGGAGTCAGGTTTTACCCTTCCCTGTCAGGTGAGGGCCTGTTGCTGGGAGCTGGGCTGGAGTGTGTGCACGGACACGCAGAGGGGTGCAGGGATCCAGAGTCCCAGTCAGCCATTCCCATCCTGGAGCCCTCCCTGTGGCTGTGTG
This sequence comes from Haemorhous mexicanus, assembly GCF_027477595.1. Classification (NCBI taxonomy): domain Eukaryota; kingdom Metazoa; phylum Chordata; class Aves; order Passeriformes; family Fringillidae; genus Haemorhous; species Haemorhous mexicanus. Next base: position 10,756,013 of record NC_082362.1, on the reverse strand, counting down.
GAGCTGCCAGGGCGAGTGCTGCTGGTGGTGGTCAGTCACAGCCTGCCTTTCCTGCCAGCTGCAGTCTGTTCCCATTGTGATTGAGGTGGTTATACTTGCCATAAATGTTTCTTCTTAAAATAGAAGTTAAGCCAAGGAGGGCAGAGCAGCGTGGGGCTGTGGAGGGTCGGTGGTGCTGGCTGGCAGCTGGCTCTGGGCCAGGCACCTCCTGGGAGCCCGTGGGCACTCGGGGGGCTGGGATGGCCTCCGTGGAGCTGGCCATGCTCCTGGGCTGTCAGTGCCAGGCTGGGGATGGGCAGCCAGGGCTGTGTCTGGCCCTGGTGGCAGCTCTTGCCCGCGGGTGGCACGGGCTCAGCATTGCCCGTGTGCCCAGCACCATCAGGGTGTGCCTGGGCTGCTGGGCTCAGCCTCTGGGTGTGCCAGAGGGTCTGGGGCAGGGACGTGCAGTGTCTGCTCCCTACAGCCTGAATTCTCTTTGCAGGCCCTGCTGGGAAGCACTGCCAGCCCTGCTGAGAGAGGAGCAGTGTTCTGCAAAGCCATGGTTTTAATTTTTCCAGCTGGTTTAGAAGGGACAAGAGAGTAAAACTGCAGTTGAAAAAGGGGGAAAAAAACTATAAAATAATCTGCATATTTTTTGTTCTTGCTGTTTTCTGTTTAAAAAGAAGTTTGTCACAGGTCTGAGTAATGACTGGTTATCTGTAAAGCAATAATTTTTTTAGGAGGTTGTGGAAAATAGAAAATGTTTGGTTTCAAGGGATAGGTTGTTCTTTTTCTTAAATCTTGGTTGAATGAATTCTGTTTCTAAAAATGTATGTCCATGTTTCAGTGAGGTTTGGTGCTTTTTGGCATTATCCAGTTGCTGCAGTGAGAGTTTTTGATGCTTTAAGCTTGCATTGTTGCTATCTCTCTTCCTGCTTTTGGTGTTGCCTCTCGTGTCCAAGGAATGCTCCAGGCTTAATTTCTTGCTTTTGGGCTGTTACTGGCTTCCATGGGAAAGGCATGAATAATGCTTATTGTTAGGTAAATACAGGTGCTGTGTGCTTTTCCATGGCAACATGCTCACCTGGAGGTGGTGTCAGACCTCTGAGGAGTCCCTGGAGGATTTGGTAAATTAATCCATTGGGAGATGTCCTGCTGGGCAGAAGTGGTCAGGATCTTGTGGTGTCCCTGTAGCCTGGCTGATGTCACCTCAGCCAGGGGAAATAGTAAATTGGTGGTGCATGAGCTGCTGTTTCCCTTCAGGTGGCTGTAGCTCTTTTAGAGGTGGGCTCTCTGTGGTGCAGGGTGTCTGTTCCTGCTTTTTCTCAGATGAAGCCCTTTGCTCACTGAGCCCCAGGGAGGAGGGCAGCTCTGACAGGAGGTCTCCAGGCCAGAGCTGCAGCCATTTACATATGCCAGTGGTGATTAAGCTGCTGAGGAGTAAGTGCCAGAGACCAGAGGAATGCTGGTGCTCTGATGGTCCTGCCTTGACCTCCTGGAGTCTTTACAAAAGCACAAGGAAATGAATGTTTGGAGTCAGGAGCTTTGTCTTGGGAGACAAGGATTGTTGAGCCTTGCCACGGAGGCACAGCTCAGACAGGGAGGTCAGAGTTGGGATTATTCATGGAGCAGTCCCAGGCCATGGGCAGGACACCCTGCACGGGAAGGTGGATATGGCTGAGGGGGTGCTGTGAGCTCCAGAGTGACCTTAGGGGCTGGGCTAGGAGATGGAGCTGCACGTGTAGGGTCTTGAGTTTCCAAAGCAGAGTGCAGTCACTGAGCCCTCCTCTGGGAAATGTCCCTGCCTGTCCCATGCATGGGGGAAACCAAGGCACAGAGCTGGGCAGGGGGTGACAGAGCCTGGCAGTTGGTGCTGCAGCTGCATTTAAAGGAGTGCCTGGCTTTGAAATCCAACTTGAGTTAAAGTGTTCATCATGATGGCTTGAGCTAATCAAAGCTGTGGTGGGCCTGCTGCAAAGCATCCAGTGGTCTCTTGTTGTTTCCTTTTCAGCTCTGTTACTGACTGTGACAGCAGCACAATACTGTGAAGTTCAGGAATAGTCAAATTGAAACCAAAAAGCTGCTCTCTGCTCTGAGAGGGACCAGCTGGAAGTCACTGCTGCTGGAGCTTGAGACCAGTGCTGTGGCTGAATTCAAACAAACCACCTTCTCTCCCTCCCCCTCACCTATAAATTCATGCTCCATAACATTATCCACTGAAATTCCAGCACGGATAGTTGATGCTGAAATGTTCTAAAGCACAGCAGAATAGCTTGGGCATCCCCAGCATGACCTTACTTCCCTGTCTGATAGCTGAGGCAATGGCTGAGCCTTGAAGTTGATGCAGAAATTACATTTTGCAAGCTGTTTTGTCTTTGCTGTCTTTGAAGGATCCAGCTGGTGTTTCTGGCCAGCCTCACCCATCTCTTGGGAGAAAACACGAGGTCACTCAGCCTCCATTTGCAAGGGCACTGAGCAGGGCAGAAGACTAGGGTTATTTTAAGCTTTTACTGACCAGTGCAGGATTTTAGACAATAAAAAATACTGGTGTCCTGCTGCCTGCTACCTTCAGCTGCCCATCCTCAGGAGTTTACGTTGTCTGTGTGCAAGTTGCCATGCAGCAGGAAGAAATTCAGCATGGGAGTAAGTTTGTGCAGCTCTGTATTTTTGGTAGGTGTTTTTATATCCTTGGGAAAGCTTGGCTGTGACAGCTGTGCGGGGTAATGCAGCGTAGTGACAGCTTTGGGTTGTGCTAAGGAGCTGCAGCGTGCTCTCCCTTCACTCAGAATGCTGCTCTGGGCTTTTGTGGGTGTTTGTGGAGCTGGGTCAGGGCAGGCTCAGGCTGGAGATCAGGAAGTGTTCCCCCAGAGCAGAGGGTGCTGGCACTGCCCAGGCTCTGCAGGGAACGGGCACAGCCAAGGCTGCCAGAGCTCCAGGATGGTTTGGGCAGCGCTCCAGGGATGCCCAGGCTGGGGTTGGTGCTGCTCTAGCCCAGCAGAGAGGGCTGGGTTGTCCAAGGTGGGCCTGAGCCCTGAGAAGCAGCTGGAGGCAGGGGTCAGCCTGCTGTGCTGGGCATCCAGGCTCTGCTCAGCTCCTCCTCCTGCCGGAGCTGCGCTTGGCGTGTGTCCTCTGCGTGACTCCAGCGCTTTCCTGTCTCTGTTTATCTTGTCTGCCCTCCCCTGAGCTTCCCGGAGCTTGGGAGGAGGGACTGCTGCTCTGCCTCCCTGCCTCAGCCAGAGAGGGCCCTGCTCTGCTCTGGACCTCTGTGGTGCTGCTGTGACACGAGGAGAGCAGCACTGCTGATCAGTGTCCTTAAATGCCATTTGACACGCACACTGCTCACATCCCCTGTGCCCCAGAGGAAAATGGTGTGGGCATTTTAATCCATAATGCAGGAAAATGGGAGGGAGTTCTAAAAGATTGCAGTAAAGAGCTGATAGTGTGTGGAGATGTTGGGGTTGGGAGAAGTTGTATGTACTTTGATTCACGTCTTGTTTGTTTGTTTGTTTGTTTGTTTTGGGGGGTTGTTTAGGACATCTCCTGATGTCATTTTGGGTTTTAGCAGAGCCTTGTTGATCCAGGAGTGGAAGTTAAGGGTAGAGAGGAGAATGTTTGCAATTAGCTACTTCCATGATAAACATATATATCATAGTGACTGATCTATCTATCATAATGTGATTTCCATCACTTTGATGTATTTGGGTGATACTGAGGGGAGAGGGAAGCTTGCTTTCCCTGAAAAATGAATCTGAAGTGCATGTTGATGTTGTTTTCTGTCCTTCCAGTCTCCTCCCTGACAGAGTGTGAAGTTTGTGAGGCAGTGTAGCTCTAATGCCATCGCTGTCACTCCTCTTGGAATGTTGCTTGCAGCTGCCACCCTCCAGATAAAACCTTGCTTCCTAAGCCAGCAGGACTGCTGTTGGAGAACATGATGCATTCCCTTTTCCAGGCCCTGAGAAATCCTCTTTCCCTGTGGCTGAGGGTCCCTTGGGGTGGGGCTGTGATTCCCTTGTGCTTTTGTAGTGCTTTTGGCACAACCAGGTGTTGCATTGAGAGTCCCTCTGTGAGGGGGATAATGCATTTTGGCTTCCTGCAGGAGTTCCATGGAGGAACACTGGTGGTGCAGGGTGAGGGGCCTTGCCTGGATGCTGTTGGGGCTGGGGGTACCTTGGGGACCCTCATCTCAGAGCTGCTGAAGACTGGCAGCAGATGTAACCAAGTGGCTGAGTTGTGGAAGCTCAGCCTGTGAGATTTCAGATGTGCCCTGATGTTGGGAAAGTTCAGAGACTCTGAGCTGCATCTCCTGGGGGGAACGTGGCTGGGCAGTGCTGTGGCAGGCAGCCCTGCAGCGTCCAAGAGCTGCTGCCTTCTGTGGGTGATGTTAAGCAAATAACTTCTTCTCTGCTCGCTGTTTTTTATGGCTTTTCCCTTGTTTAAGAATGGATGCTTGAACTACATGTTTACTGAAATCCTGTTTTGCTGGGAGATCTGAATGTTTGCCAACATCTAAACATGAGTGACCTTGGGATTTGGAGCCCTTATGCAAGGATCCAGGAAGGACAAGGTCTCTGCTGAGATGTTGCCTGTGACTGTGCCAGGGCTCTGTGTCACACGAGCTTTGGGATCCTGCTCCGCTGCTTGAGGATGTGCCTTGATACACGAGCCTGTGTAGTCCAGAGCAGCAGAGTTTGCCTCCTGGATCAGGAGAGGAGTATTGTTGAACAAGTTGCAGCCTAAAGGACATCTCTTGTTAATGAAATTTGAAGGGAGGTTCTTACTGGAAGGAATCTCTTGATCTTGTTTTAATGAAGTGTGAGGGGCGGTTGAGCGTGCTCTTCGGCAGGGAGGGCTGGGTGGCAGGCCCGGTGAGAGCACACTCTGAGGCTTAGTGCAGTCTGCTCTCTGGTGTTCTGCCTGTCCTCAGCCACCTCAGCAGTGTGATTGCACTGCTCCTGCTCCAGCACAGCCCCAGTCTCCCCAGCAGAGCTGGTGCTCTGCCAGAACAGGGCTTCTGCACACATTGCTAACACGAGGAGATCCAGCCCTGCCCAGCGTGAGGTGGAGGAGACTGAATCCCATCTTCCTCCCTGCCCCATAAAACGAGTATTTTCTTTTCTGCCAGGAGAACCTGGGTGATGTTTCTCTTGTGTTGACTTCTGTAAATCAGGTCTGCACAAGCAGTGCTCTCCTCCTCTGCCATAGAGAAGCCTTTGATCATTGGCTTTGCTTCTCAGCAAAGTGCCTCCATTGCAGCAGGAGGGCAGCTGGCAGCGAGGGCTGATCGATACTGACTTTTTTTAAACATTTCTACTTTCAAAGATTAAATATTGTACTAGACTTTATGATTTGAGGTCATTTTAACCTCCTACCTCTGGGCTAAGGCAGCTCATCTGCCTCTCATTTTTCAGGCTTTGTTACATATGTATTTGAAGCCATACGTAGAATAGTAAAAGCTTGTAGCTCTCTTCTGGTAGCAGTTAAAAAAGGGAGGGAGAGTGTGAGAGGCACGGGCTGTGTGACAGCTAATACTCCCCCAGCTTCTGATTGGAATTCAAAGTGGGTTTGCACCATTTGCCTTCTGTCTTATTTCCCTGCATTAGTGGTTAACCTCAGCAGGACACTCCCATATTATTATTATTTTCTTGCAGGAAAATTGCTCAAAGAAAATGAAGTTCAAGTCATATCAGGCAGATTTTTTTTTTTTCCTAAGCCTGTAAGGGGAATTCCTTCTGAATGGGGCACTCGTGGGGAAGGAGAGAGGCAGAAGCCTTATTTAAGAGAAGTCAATCAGGAGATCTGTCTCCTCCCACAGCCTGCCAAGGCTGGGAGATGTGCTGGTGAAAGAGGTTGATACTTGTCCTCCTTTTCCTTTTGCACATCTCCTGGTGCCATCAGCCAGAGGAGAGAGTGAAGAGTATTAATTCTGGTGACTGAAGTGTGAGCCTAAGGTGTGAGGGGACCCTGGCACTGCAAACTCAGACTGCCTCTCTTCCTCTCTCTACTTTCTCAGTAGAATAATCTGCCTCCTTGAAATTCTTCCTCTTCGTCTTTTCTTTCTGGTTGTTTGGTTTCTCATTAAAGCAGTGTTGTGTTTTGCTTTGGGGGTGATTGTGTAGCTCTGATCATGCTGCGTCCGATACGTTTATTCCCTTTGGAAAGCAAGTGGGATCCTTTAGGATTAAAAGCCCTCATGAATGAATGGGATTTTCTGGTTTTGTGCATGTGTGTATGCTTGTGTGTGTAATCTGGTCTATTTTTGTACTTTGGTTTTTTAGCATGCATGCAGGGTGGCTTCAGGCTTTTTTTGAGGGGCATTTTGGAGAGCAGGGCTGCTGCTGGGGCGGCGCCGCAGGGCTGTGCCCTGCTCCTTCTCCAGGGGTGTTTAGCATTCCAGCAGCAGGCTGTTGTGGCTGAGTGTTACCAGCCAAGCCCGGAATGCTGCTCAGAGGTGCAGGTGGTTCCTATTGATAGGTATTTCCATTACTCTTAAGCTGGATCCTGATTTCAGCAGTCGGGTTTCCATGTCCCGAATTGGTTTTGGTGATGGAAATGCTTACTAGAAAAAGTGATTTGCTGTGCACTTCTCTTCGCCCTAAAGGAACGTTGTCAAGAATTGCAGGGGAAGATTAAACACTTAGTCTTGCTCTCCTAATCTGAATTGTTCTGTGAAAGCTTAATTTAAAGAGTATGCTCCTGATCCAAATTTGCTGCTCCCCACTGGCATTCAGCTCTGAGAGTGTATCTATAACACACAGGATGGTGAGGGGGAGGCATTTTAACCTCTGCCAAGAGGAAAACACAACAGTTGGGAGAGGCACAATGTAATGGTAAATATTTTATTGACATGTTCCAAACATACTGGATGTAAATTTAAACACTCTCTGAGCTTTGTGAAGTTTCCTCGTTTGAATTTTTTACGTTCCCATAAATCCCAGTTCATTAATTGGCTGTAAAGTAACGAAGATCTGAGGCAGTGCTTTGGCAGCAGGGAGCCTGTGGTGGGTGGTGGGAGCCCCTGCCATGGCAGAGCCCCTTGGAGCAGCCCTGCTGGGGGCTCAGTCCCACCTTGGGGGGCCCTGGCACAGGCACCCCGTGCTTGGAGCCCCCTTGGCTCCATTGCTCTCCAAAAGCAGGGGAGATAAACTCACACTTGGGTGAGGAATGGCTCAGGGGGTGTGGAATGGGATTTTCTGGCTGCTGAAGAGGGTATTGGGGTCTCCAGAGAAATGGCAAGTTCTGTGTAGACTTAAAGATAATAAAACCTTTAAAACTGTTACCTTTGGGTGTTGCCACCATCTCGTTTCCCTTACCAGTTAGCCCTGGTGTGGCTGCTGCTCCAAAATTTGTGAGGAACGACTGAGTTTGGGGCTAGGCTCAGTTCTTCAGTGGAAGAACAGCAGCCTGCAGGAGGAGCAGGCATGGGTCCCTCTGCCCCGTGTCCCCAGGCTTGTGGAATTATTCCCCCTGTGTTTCCTTGTGCAGGACAGAGCAGAAAACCTTGGGGCAGGAGGAGATGAGAACTCCAATGTTCCCACTTCCATGGGCTGTGGAGGGGGTGAGGGAACCTTGGCTGGTGGAACAGTTCCTGGTAAATCTCATCTTCCAACACCATGCCCTTGATAAGGACTGGAGATGGAATTGTCCCTCTGTGGCTCCAGAACCTGAGTGTTTGTCCAAAAAGCAAAGAGTGAGAAAATATGATTGGGTCTGCAGCTTGCTGTGAACATTGCACTGAAATGGGATTTTCTAGAGATGCACCCCACTGACTTTTATCAGCACCCTCATAAATTGAAAGATCTTCATTAGATGTGCAGTAAAAGATTTTACTCTCATAACATTCTGAAAATGTTTCTGTTACCTACCCTTGGATGTTGGCTTTCTAATGGGCAATCAGTAAAAAGGAAAATAAATCCAGTTTTGGATATGCAGTTTGGCTCCAAAAGGTTATAGAGCATTTATTTCAGTGCAGTTCTAAAATTCCTCTGCTGGAGTATTTTGAGGCTTTTTTTTTTTTGATTTTTAGTCTAGCTAATTAGATTTCTGGGGCTCAGAGGACTTGGCTGGCTCTGTCTTTGATGCTGTGAGGAGTCCAGAGACAATGATGATGTGTGTATTTCAGCTGTTAGCTGCAGTGTTTGCAGGAACCAGTGACTCAGAAGCTTTGGCTTTCCATCCAGAGGTGGCCTGGTCGTAGCTGTTGCTGTCCTAAGTTCATTGTAATGTAAGGATGGGATGTGTGTTTGTGTGTTTGTTCCTTTCATGGACTTTCCAGGAATCAAACCTTCCACTGAGAGCCAGGTTGAGAAAGCAGCTTTTTGAAATGTACAGAATGGGCTTATCTGCTTTAGTGGGTCTCCCTTTTTGGGGCCTTAAAGCAACTGAGTGTCTAAATGTTTTTGAAAGATGTGTCTTCAGAAACGAGGAGCTTGGTCATGTGAACAAATTGCTGGCAGTGGAGGTGCCTCAGCACGGGGCAGCACATCCCCATCCCCATGGTGGTGAGCACACGGGGCTGTGGTTGTTAAACCAAGCCCTGCTGCAGCCACACCTTCCCCATACCCAATCCACAGACTGGTCTGTCACCTCCCGAGCAAGACTTGAGGGATTAGGACTTGAGCAAGGCTTCTGAGAGGATGTTTGCAGGCTGGAACACCTGTTCTGTTCGAATTTGGGTGCTGACTTGTGAAACATGAATTTTCTGATGTTTGTTGAATTGTCAGGAAAGCAGGCAGAGGAAGCATGTGTGAACGTGTCTCTTACCCCTCATTTAGTAGCACCTCATGCATAGAGGTGCTTAGTGATACCCATTTGCTCAGAGTTTACTCTGGAGCTTCTTTTGAGCAAATGTTTTGGAGACTTGCCCTCCCCTCTGCTGTTGCTCTTTCCCTGCCCTCCCTGGGTTCATTTTCCCCATTATCTCTCATTAGATGGGCTGCTGGATTAGATGTTAATGATTACAGGCTCCAGCTCTGCCTGCTGCAAGAGGACTTGTGGGTAATCCCAGGAGAACAAAGCTGTGACACTTGCCAATAGCCATAGGAAACATTGCTTGAAGGAAGCAGGAAACAAGGCATCTGTTATTATTATTTTACCTACAACCTTGATGAGAAATCTGGGTATCCTACAGAGTTCTTCTCCTCTGTACCCACCTGGGATCTTACAGAGTCCTGTTGAGGGCACGAGTCCATGCACTGACATCTAGGAATGTGGATCACAGCCAGGTCTGTGGCTCACCAAAGAAAACTACTTACAAAATTCTGTTGAGGAGGATGAAGGGAAGGATCAAAAGGAGCCAACCTTTTGTCATCTTCCAACAAGCAAAGCACTCTTGTCAAACGTTTGTTATGGAAATGTCCCTTTTACAGAGAGAAGAGTGGTCCTCCCAGCATTGTGTGTTCAATCTGTGCTTGACCTCTACACAGCAAGTCTTCTTACACCTGGACTTTGTTTCCACCAGCATCTGCTTTTATCTTGCCTTAGCTCCCCTGGCTCGAGTGGTGTGTGCAGATGTGCCAGTGCAGATGTGATGGGACTTGAAGAGAGTTGCCAGATTAGCTGAGCAATGCTTTTTTTTTTTTTTTTTTTTTTTTTTTCATTTTGCCATTTTAATCTTGGTTAAACCGCTTAGTCAGAGGGTGATTTCCATTTCATCTTGAGTTATGTTGGGCTTCCATGCTCATTTCAAGCTCTAGCTTGCCTCCTTAAATTTCTGATGTAACCCCTGTTACTGCATTGCCCATGGCTGCAAGGAGCCGTACCTACTCCTGGGTATATAAATATTTTCTATTTTTCGTCTTTGTTTGTCAGACATTTGGGTCTGGTATGAGCAGGAATGGAAAAGTTTATGCTTGTTTCAGGGGAAAGGCAACAAATGTTTATCTGAATGATCAAAGCAGAATTTATGAGGAAATACAATGGAAACTATTCCTGGCTGTTTAGAAGCTGATGTATAGGGGTAAGCCGAGAGGAAAAAGTGAACTGAGTACACTCAAGTCAGACTTCTCCTGGTCCTGAACTGCAGTGTGTTCTCATTAAGCACATGCTTTTTCTTCTCGTGTATTTAATACTCACTATGGATTTGTGATGTGTAACAAGGGACTGGGAAGAGCAATGGCTCTGCTTGTTGTGAAGCCACAGAAGATGGTATTTTTATTCTGAAATATTTCTGAAACACCTAGTATCTAGTGCTTTCCATGAGTGCTTTCCTCTCCTTACCTGGCCTGGCCACTGACCAGCGTGTGCTGCAGGGTGAGAGCAAACCTGGCTCTCCTGGGCAGGCCAGGTCTGGTGCCATGGCTGCTCTGCTGCATTCCAGATTAATGAGCCTAAACTTGTATTCTCAGGCCTCCATTTTGTATCTCATCCAAAGCCTGCTCTTCCTGGGATGAGGACAGCCTGCTGAGCCTGCTTGACCAAGCTGTGGTCACTGCAGCCAGGCTGCTGATCTCGTTAAGGTGACCCTAATGAGCTGTGACAGCCTGACGAGTTCAGGCAGCGGCTGCTGGAAGGGAGCCGGGGCTGGGCCAAGCAGGGGCTCCAGCTTTTGTGTCACCTGGCCTGAGTAAATGGATTTCAGCACTTCAAAACATGACAGCCAGGCTGGGGCACTGCTGGGAGACACACCTGACAGGAAGTTGGAGTCAGTCTGCTGGTAGAGCAGAGCTGTGACTAAACCTGGTTCTTTCAGGTGGGTGAGTTGTATCCTGTGTGCTGCTCCCCTGCTGGCATGCAGAGGTGCCAGGGAGGAGCTGCAGAGGGGTCCTGTGCAGCCTCACACACGGTGGGGTGTGTCCCTTTCCCCACTAGCCACTCTGGAATGACTTTCCATCTGCAGAAGGTTACCTGTGCAGGTCCTGGCACCCTCATTCCTTGGCTTTGGCAGTCCCTGGCCCCTCCTTCAGAGGATGGTGATGCCTCTCAAGTTATTCCTGAGAACCAGCTGTGAGTGTGTGGCTCATTGGTAACAAAGCCTGTGACATCTCACTGCTGTTTGTTTCCCTGAGAATTACAGTCTGTCCCCTGGAGGCAGCTTTCTGCTGTCTTGTTGCTGGTGTGCCTTTGGGGCCTGAGGTGGGACAGCTTTGGGCCTTTAATGTGCATTTCAGTACCTTGTACCTGGCTCTGCTGTCTCTAACAGTCTTCCTGCAAGTTCTTAATTTTGTTCATTAATCCTGTGGATACAGATACTCCCCTGCTTGCCCTAGGCAGGATCACTTAGGGAATAGTTTCTCTCTTGTTCCTTGCAGTGGCAGCTTTAGGCTGTTGCTGAACCTTCATTCTTTAGATGGAAATCAATGCAGTTAATGTCATGCCAGCTAAAGCTATGCTGATACTAGAGGACTGCATGCTTGAAATATGAAAGTCTTTGGAGTTCAGAGACTTCTGTTGCTTTCTTCAAATTCTGGCTTGGTTTAGGCACTTGGTGAACAAAATGGTGGTTGTATCTATCCATAGTGCTTGTCTCAGAAAAAACCAGCTCCAGCTGTTGTATCTGTGATGAGGCTGCTCTGAATTGGTGACTCTGGCAGCAGTTGTCTGCTTTGTCTCTTTTCTGCTCGCAGAGGTGACAGGGAGAGAGGACTGTCCTGCTTTAGAAGTGCTTGCAGAGGCAGGAGTCTTGGGAAGGCATGGGAGATGGGAAGGTGCTGGTTCAGCTCCTCAGATGGGTAAACTGAGCCGTGGCACTTGGGCAGAGGTGCCAGGGCCATCCAGGGATCCCCTCTGAGACTCAAACAGGCTGCTGTGTTTACATTAATATATATTTAGAATACCTCCCTCCAAGAGGGTTCTCCAGGCTGTCTGCTGTGGATTCATACTGCAGGTCACAAATGTGAGCTGGGTGACTCCTCCTTGGAGTCTTTTTAGTTCTTTTTGGAGTTTTGTGATGCATCTTGCTAACTTAAGTCTGAAGTTCCTTTTTTTGCTAGTAACTAAGTGCTAAACAACCATCTCTTGCTACAAAGGGAAAGAACCACATCTCTGCTGTGTGCCTTCTTTGGGGCTGCACTCTGTGTAGCGTTAAAGTCAGGTTAAACACATGACATGGTGTTGAGTATTTAACAGCTCTGGTTGTCACAGGTTGTGTTTTAAAAGGCTCTGTTGCCTGCTCACAGCAGTAATATTAATTAAAGCCTGTTCCTTCCATTTTAAGCGTGGGTTAAGGCAAGGCTGTGAAACTGGTAAGGCTCTGTCTTGTCTGCCTGTCATGCCAGTGTTGAGAGCATCTCCTGGAGCCCAGCTGTCCTTGTGCTTTTTGCAGCATGGGGGCAGAGCTCCCACCAAAGGAAACCAGTGAAAGAGTGGCCACTGGGAGTAAAGAAAAGGGATAAAACTTGCCAGCTGAGTTGTGTTACTGGTCTGCCCTCCACCTCCTCTGGAGGAGTTGTTTGTTAACAAAGGTACTCACAGCTTGGGGAGTGCACCATAATCCTTACAAGTCATTTAAAGCAGTGTAGGCAGTTAAAGATTAATTTTGCATGCAGTGACCTCTTTATTTTTAACTGCTTTGCCTCCTGCATCTTCAGAAATAACAAACATACCAACCCCCTTGGAAGACAATGATTTCATTGTGGCTGTGAACATGACATACATTACATAAATATTGGTGCTTACATGCCTGCTGATTCTTTGTCCTTGGATGTGAGTCTTCCAGCCCCGCTGGTCATGTTTCGTAAGAGCTTGGGAGGAAGCACAGCAGTGCAAGACACTGACGTTAGTGCTTATCCAGGCTGCTTTCCTAGCTCAGGCTGCTTTGCAAGGTGGATGTTTTTCTGTTAATGTGATGAGACTGGTTTATCTGTCACTTCTCTTGAGCAGGCCACAGCTGCTGTGGCACTCGTGTGCATTTATCTTGAGCTTTGAGGTGTCTTTATGCTGGTTATTGCAGGATGCAGAAGAGCTTTATGCCCACAGTTTGAGCCCTGTGCCATCCCTGGAAGAGGAGTAGCAAGGCCTGATCCCTGTGAAGGCAGAGCAATGATGCACAGGGCACTTGTCCTTGCAGCACCCTGTGAAGTGTGGTGGGTTCTGCCCTTCTCCCACGTTGGAGCTGCTCAGGGCAGCACAGTCCTCCCACAGCCACACTGCTCTTTTAGCTCCATGGTGGGGTTTTGTGTTAAGGAGCTGCCAGTCTCAGTTTTCAAACCCTCCTGGTGACTGGTGCTAGAAGTAGTTTTAATTTCCTGAGGGCTACATATAACTCCAGTGGAGCTATGAGTTGCTCTCTGCTTGTTCCTGTAGCTGCGCCACACTTGCTTGCAGAGAATGAAATCTGAATCTCTACATGATCTAACAGTAGTTTCCTAAAATATGAGCAAAATCAAAGAATGAAGAATGTGTGTTGTTCAGAGCAGCTTGAGAAGCTGAAATACCAACTGAAGTAGCTGAGAGAAAACAAAGTAGGGGGTTTATGGGGTTTTGCTCGATTTTTTAATGCGTTGAATGAATCTTTGTAGCAAAGCCTTTTAAATTAAGTCAAAGTAATTGTGTATATGTGCTCCTGTAATTGTGAGGTCGCTGCCTGGGTACAGGCAGCAGAGAGGGGATAATTTTGGTTCAGTATCTCACTGCTTGGATCAAAGATACTTTATCAGGCTGAGGTGGTTCTGTGAGAGAGAGCTGGCGTGTAACCTGCGCCAGGAGCCTGGGTGGGAGCAGAGCAGGGTCAGCTTGTTTAACCTTTGAGTGCCTCTTGGCTCAATGGCCCTTGGACACTGCTACTTCATGGAAAAAGTTCTAAATATAGCGCTCGTTTGTTGTTGAGTAATGACTTTAGAGGGTGGATGCTGGGGTTTCCAGCTCCTCGCAGGGCCTGAGCTGAGATACTGGAAATGAGACCATTAAAGAGGACTCGGTCCAGTAATGCTGCTGAGCACTGATGCAGCTTGTGGATTTATTATAGAATATTCTGTTGGTAGTCTGTTTGTCAAAAAAACTCCCTGAGATTAAACCTGAGGATCGTTTTTAACCCATTTTGTTGACTTTTCATTCCCTTCTTTACCTGGTGTGGTCAGCTGCCAGGCATAGGTTCTGTTCATAGGTCAGCTTGCAAAGGGGGAAAATATTTTGAAGGTAAATAGAATGGGCAGGAAATGTTTTGGGGATAGAGATCAGCAAGATCATCTTTCTTTGGAAGAGAGAGAGATGAAATCCAGGGAAAGATGAAGAAATTTGCCTGGGCACCCCCAGGAGGTCAGCGATGAAGCTGGGTTCTGAAACTTCTATCAGTTCTTGAACTAAGACATCATCCTTTACTGGAAGTCCAGAAACCCTCTTGGTTTTAACCACCAGTGAGTGAATCTGCTTCCTTTGTGGCTCTGTTTTCCCAGAGCCTTTACCTCAGAAGACCCTAACATCTTGAACAATTTCCCCGTGCAATGCTTGCTTCATTGCTGTTTCATTTCACTAACTTTCACTTGAAAATCAGATGCTTCCCTATCTTTTCTTTTTACTTCCTTGTACAGCTTTTCCCTGTTGCTGCAGCTCATTAAATTCTGCAGCTGTGTGTTATTTAACATCATAAAGTGGTTAGAGATATCATTCATATAAAAGGATACAAAATGAATGTGCATTGTAATTCTAGTCTCGAGGTAGCAAACTTCTCTCTGGAGTTGTGACTTAGCTTATGGCTTTGTAAGAGCTTTTACTTGCCTTTATTTAGCTCTTTTCTGATTCCTAATGGTTAGTGTGTAGGTAAATGTATCTATAATGCAGTTATTAAGTAATCTGTATGGTTATGTACACTAGTCTAGGTATGGAGGTTGCTGGGAACGTCAGTTCTTTCCCCTGCCCTGAGCTGAGCGTGGGCAGGTGCGGAGCTGCCCGCTGGCACCGCGCCACGTGTGCGCCCTGACCTGTGGGCACAGCCTTCCTGCTCTGCTGAAAGCTCATGCAAATAAAGGCAGGCACAGGCCCTCTGGGGAGGCAGTCTGCGAGTGCCAGGGGCCAGCCTCCCAGGCAGAGGAGAAGGTGGCAAAGCTTTGCTTTTCAATTATTTGGTAATGAGAACCTCGCTGGCGTTCGGCACAGGGATTTGTCACAGCCGTGGCAGCTCTGATGGATTGGATTGGTGTTCATGGCTCCTGGGTGGAATGGAGCTGGCTCTCACCTCTGCTTTCTTCTTCTTTGTTTTTTCAAAGCAGTTTCCCTAGCATTTCTGTACCTGCCTTTTTTAATTCTGGAGGTCATGTATTTCCTCTCCAGGAACATGGTGAGACCTGACCGGTGTCAATCACAGAGGAAGCCAGGGCTGATAGGATCTGCTCTGCCTGTATCTGATTCTCTGGTGGATGGTTGTGTGTGTGGTTTGTTGTTGTGTGGGCTTTTCTGTTTGTTGTTTTTAAATCCAAGTGCTCATTTTAGGGCTTAATTGCCATTGTTTCTGCATGCATTCTGGATCCGTGTCAGGGAGTTTGGTAGCTCTGCAGAGCCTCTCCGAGCAGCACAGGGAGGCATGGGGATAGCCAGGCTTGCAGTGTGCCCTGCTCCTGGGGAGCTGCAGCTTTGCTGGCTCCTGGCAGGCTGGCAGAGCCTGGCTGCCTCCCGTGCTGCTTCCTGCGTGTAGGAGCGCGTCTCGGGCAGGGGAGCTGGGGATGCAGGAGCGTGTCCCACGGGGCACAGTGCTCTGCTCCTGGCACTGCCAGGGAACGTGTGCCTGCCTGTGTCTCCACGAGGCTGCTCTGCAGCTCCTGGCCTGACATCCTGAGCTCTGGAGTGTGGGACGAGGCTCTCCCTCCCCAGCTCCAGCTGGGCTGTGCCCGTGCCTTGCACAGGGTGCCTTCAGGACTGTCCTTGTGCCTTGCAGAACATCTAGTAATGCCTTTCCACATACTCCCTTGGATGATCATTAAAAGCATTTTCTCCTTTTTTATTTTTTTCCCCCTCTCTTTTTTTTTTAATCATCCTGGCCAAAGCAAATGGGATAAGGAATTAGAGCAAGCTGAGGCTGGTATAATATACTAAACTATGACTCTAACAGCAATTAATGCACAGGAATGAGCATTTACAGTGCCCTGCAGTTATCCTTAGTGCTCAGTGGTAAACTGAAATCAACCTGGTGTCTATGGGCTCGCTAGACCAACTGCCATTTTTATTACATTAAATGGATTATTGCTCATTTTTCATTCCATTTTCAGCCTTCTCTCAGGCTACCCTCCTTCCCCTTAACAGTGACCCCAAAAGATGAGTGCTATACTTAGTGCAGCTGATGTTTGACACAGTTGAGGGTGTGGAGTCTCCCTCACTGGAGGCATTCCAGAACTGTCTGGCTGCAGTCCTGTGCTCTGGGATGGCCCTGGCTGGGCAGGGAGGTGGCACCAGGTGAGCCCCTGTGCTCCCTTCCAGCCTGACCCATTCTGGGATGCCACAGTTCTGTCCCTTTGGAAGGGGACTGGTTGTACCCTGCTGCTCCCACACCTTTGCCTTGGGCTTCTTGTGCGAGTTTGGGGCAGAAACGGGACAAGGAAGAGCTCCAAGGGGAGGTTGGTTTGCTGTGGACACAGCACACAGCCAGGAGCTGTTAGTGCTTCCCAAATGAGGTTACCATGTCCTCACCACGTGGTGGGAGGAGGGGAGAGACCCTGAGTTACAGCAACTTGCTGCACGTGTATAATGTCGGTGTGTGAGGAACATCTGTGTGAAGGGCAGCTTTGGGCGAGAAAAAGAATGTGTAATGTAAGAAAATACTGTTACTTAATACAGTTTTTGCTTGGAGGCTACAGTCAACACATGCTGTAATACTTCTCGCTCGTGTGATACAGTAGCAGCATGACACTTCAGATTTATTACTTTTGGTTTCTCTTTAAAGAAATCCTGAATCTGGAATCAGAAGAATGCTTTTTTCCTCTTGAGCTGCAGAAGGGAAAATGTTTCAAAATGTCATAAATCAAAAATATATTAAAGGCCAGCAAACCAGATGAAAACTTTTTTGGAAGATTGTATATAATGTTTGGCAGAAGAGACTAATGCGCTGTGGTTTTTGGCTGAATTTAGAAATGTGAAATACTCTAGGGTCCATCTCCTTGAAATGAGCTATTTTTATGTATTTTATCTGCCTATATATTAAAACAAGACCAGAGGTGGTTGCGTGTGTATAATGTAAGTATTAGCCTGTGTGTGATTTATGTTAAGGATATTTAATGCATTATATAAATTGAATTACACTTTGATATAGAACATTCAATTACAAAATGATTTCTGTAGTGCAAGCACTCACTAGATGCCTCGATCATAGCCAGCAAATTCTGTATCCTTGTTGACTGCAGGGCTGGCAATATGTCATTTTTTATGTAGGCTCGTTTCTCTCAGACCCATATATCTGCAGACTTCTCAACAGGTGTGTTCCTCTGTGTGTGTGTGTGTGCTCCCTTTTCCTGGTAGCTCAGAGATGCACCAGGGACTCCAGGGAAGTTTGTTCCTGTGTGTGTGTGCTCCCTTTTCCTGGTAGCTCAGAGATGCACTGGGCACTCCAGGGAAGTTTGTTCCTGTGTGTGTGTGCTCCCTTTTCCTGGTAGCTCAGAGGTGCACCAGGGACTCCAGGGAAGTTTGTTCCTGTGTGTGTGTGCTCCCTTTTCCTGGCAGCTCAGAGGTGCACCAGGGACTCCAGGGAAGTTTGTTCCTCTGTGTGTGTGTGCTCCCTTTTCCTGGCAGCTCAGAGGTGCACCAGGGACTCCAGGGAAGTTTGTTCCTGTGTGTGTGTGTTCCCTTTTCCTGGCAGCTCAGAGGTGCACCAGGGACTCCAGGGAAGTTTGTTCCCGTGTGTGTGTGCTCCCTTTTCCTGGTAGCTCAGAGATGCACCAGGCACTCCAGGGAAGTTTGTTCCTGTGTGTGTGTGTGCTCTCTTTCCTGGTAGCTCAGAGATGCACTGGGCACTCCAGGGAAGTTTGTTCCTGTGTGTGTGTGTGCTCTCTTTCCTGGTAGCTCAGAGATGCACTGGGCACTCCAGGGAAGTTTGTTCCTGTGTGTGTGCTCCCTTTCCTGGTAGCTCAGAGATGCACTGGGCACTCCAGGGAAGTTTGTTCCTGTGTGTGTGTGCTCCCTTTTCCTGGTAGCTCAGAGATGCACTGGGCACTCCAGGGAAGTTTGTTCCTGTGTGTGTGTGCTCTCTTTCCTGGTAGCTCAGAGGTGCACCAGGGACTCCAGGGAAGTTTGTTCCTGTGTGTGTGTGCTCCCTTTTCCTGGTAGCTCAGAGGTGCACCAGGGACTCCAGGGAAGTTTGTTCCTGTGTGTGTGTGCTCTCTTTCCTGGTAGCTCAGAGATGCACCAGGGACTCCAGGGAAGCTTGGCCAAGGTTCACCCTGTGCAGCAGGATGGAGGCATTGGGCCCTGGTAGCTCTGAAGGAGCTGGCTTTGTGTGTGTGTGCTCTTCAGGAAACCTCAGTGACATGTTCCTTGCCTCTTGGTGCCTTTCCCCTGCAGCTCTGTGGCTGTGCTCAGTGTAACCCGTGTGTGTGTGTGTGCTCTGTGGCTGTGCTCAGTGTGACCTGTGTGTGTGTGCTCTGTGGCTGTGCTCAGTGTGACCTCTGTGTGTGTGTGTGCTCTGTGGCTGTGCTCAGTGTAACTCGTGTGTGTGTGTGTGCTCTGTGTGTGTGCTCTGTGTAACCCCTGTGTGTGTGCTCAGTGTAACCTGTGTGTGTGTGCTCTGTGGCTGTGCTCAGTGCAGAGGACAGGGTGTGGGATGGTCTGTTCAAGCTGCTGCTTCCCCCTCGAGCCTGGCCTCCTGCCGCAGGTTTCGAGGCTGTTCTGGCACTTCCAGCAGGGACAGCCACCCTGAGACTGCTCCTTGGCTTTTCACCTAGGGAGGCTCTTTCTAGCCAGAAGTTCCTCAGCCCTTTCTCCTGCCGGGAGTCTGGAGGGGTTCCCTTTTCCTCCCCACACAGAGGCTGCAGTTTTTAGGGATGAGCTTTAGATCCTCCTCCTTGGGCACGTCATGGCACAGTTTGCACTCCTAAACCCAGCTGCACTTAAGGCTTCAGGTCATCTCACAGAGATCTGCACATTCCCAGTTTTAAACCACATCTGTTGGTGTAGAATTCCTTGTAAGCCCCGTGTAGGTACCAGCAGGCTCTCTAAGGTCTCCCTGAAAATAGCAAAGGCTTCCCTTAAACCTCTGAGGGTCAGATGCAGTCAGCGAGGGTGATAGAGGGCTGAGCCCACACCTGACAGGGGCTGAGCCGTCCCCAGAGTGCTCAGGAGGTAAAAAAAGTGACACAAACCCTCCAGCATCCCCTTCCCTTCCTGCTGGAACCCTTCCCTCCGTGCTGTGATGCTCATAATGCTCCCGAGTTCTGCTGTTTGCAGTGGGGACGGAACAACTCAAAGCTACATGTAAACAGCTTTGTTGGCTACTTTTCCTTTCCTTGCTTATATTGTACACCTTAAATGTGCTATTTCTTTTGGCATAATGGCAAAATCACTGCTTATGGGAACCACGGTAGATAATACAAAAAGCTCTTTGAAAAGAGCTTTATCAGAGTACAAAGTACTTGGAATTGAAAGCCCCTAGAGGGTTGCTTTATTTTCCCCCTTCATTCAAACTTGTAGTGGTGCAGGATCGAGATACATCATGCCCTATTTTCAGCTGATTTGCATGTTAGAGAGAACGGAGTAATTGGTGTTTAACCAGAACAAAAGAGGATCTGTTTGCTAAAAGAAAAAGAATTCTTGAAGTAGACCCTAATACATATACTGCCTTTGTCTCTCCTCTCATTAAGAATTGAATAGGATGGCCTAGTAATTAGAATGTGGAAGGCATTGCTTTGGTGTTGATGCTTTTTGAGCTAATTGGTTTGAAAATTATATTTGATGTAGCTGTAAGGGATGTTGGCACAACACCTTCTTGGGACAGGGACATCCTGTACTCCCCTTTCGCTGCAGAAATGGGTGCATTGAGGCAGGGTTTTGTCCTCTGCTTTGGCTTTTATAAATTTTATTTATGAAACCCATATTTGCCTTCCCAACTGAATACACAGGATGCACTGTCACATGTAAATAATTCTTCTCTCGCTGGTATGAAAACCTTGAAATGACCTTGGAAGGAGCTTAGCCCTCTTTTCCCAAATAAGTGCGTAGTTCAGCCTTTAGTAAAGTGGAGTTTTGAGCTAAACTAGGTTTGGCTTTCTGCCCTTCTGCATTCTTGGAACGGTTTTGTTGTTGTTGCTTGTTTGGTTGGCTTTTTGTTTCATTTTTGTTTTGACAAAAAGATTAAAACAAATGTTGTTCTTGAGCAGACGGAAAGAAGACAGGTCTGGAGTTGTGCAGGAGGCTTTGGTCAGTGTTTGTGCTCATCTTCAGCCCCATCCCTGGTGGGGAGGACTTGGGGGTGGATGTTGCCTCCATAGATCCTTCCTTTGGATCCTGAAATTGCCTTGCTTTATTGTGAAAACTTGTTAACTTAGAACATTTTTTGTATCTCGTGAGTTGCAGGAAGGAGCCTTGCTTTGGACCTGCCTTTGGAATGGTGTCCTGGGCAGGCAGTGGGGTTTGGGTGGGTTGGAGGTACCAGGGAATTCAGAGGAGAAAAGTGCATTTCCTAGGCTGAGAGAGACATTTCACAGTAAGGATTCAGCCAAAGAGAACTTCAGGGTGTTTTATTTGCTGATGCTGTTGTTCTGTGGAGCCAGTTGAAGTCTCAGCCTGTTGTTGGTTCTCTGCAGAGCCCTGTACAATCACCTTAATAAAATATTGCACTGTGCAGGAGTCATTGTGTTACGAGGATGAAATGAGCTTCTAAAATTTCCCCCAAGGTTTCAGTGATAAAAAGAACAGTTTTAAAAACGGCTTTAGGTTCTGGGGAGTATGTATTTAGCAGTGTATTTGTAATTTAAATGGATTCAGTCTCTCAATGAGCTACAGCTTGTTTTCTTTATTTTCCAGGGGTGTCTTTTCTCCCTTCTCGTGGTGGGTGGGCACGTGCCTGCCCTTCCTCAGTGGTTTTGTTTGGCTGCTCACCAGGGTGTGTGAATCAGTTTGGTCCTGCTCTAACATCTGTGTGTTTATTGTGCTGCAGCCTCGGTGCCCTTTAGGTTGTGGGAGTATCTGAATGTCTTAGATCTCTTATCTTTGGGTATCAGGAGTGACACTAAACAGTGTAAAACCTGCTGGCCACGGTGTCCCAGCGAGCCCAGGGCTGGCACTGAGCTCTCAGGATGGATTTCCTAGCCCACACCCACCTCTGCTCCCTCCCACCTGTGCATTGAGATCTTCAACAAACTTCCATTTTTTCCCTTCCTGCATTCTCTGTTTAAAAGTGGCCCTGAGAGGCAAAAGGTTTAAAAGGGGTTAAATAAACTGAAAAACCTGCAGTGTATTTCCGCTCAGAGTTGAAACAAGATGTGGACTGACTCAAAATGAAATTTTCCTTTTTTTTTTTCTTTCCTTTCAAGTTTTGCCAAAATGAAAACATGTTTGTTTAATCATAGGCAAATTCGTCCTTCTGGTTTTTTGGTTCTGTTTTGTTTTCAGTTTAGCCAGCAAATTGAGAAATGAAGCCAGCACTGCTTCCAGTTCAGATTGCTCTGAGGAGCTGGGTGAATCTCCCCCTTGCACACTTTATCTAGGAACCATCAGAATTTCACTGATTAATACCTTGGAAATGATAAATTAACCATATGGAACTACTTCAGTTTAAGTAACTTGTATGCTCTGGTGCGAGCTAATCCCCTTAAAGCGAGGTTTTAATGACCAGTTTGTTTTCACCTGAGGTCATTAATGCTCTAAAACCAGCTGTTAACTGCACCAAAGAGGTTTTTCCTGCCCAGGGAGGAGTGCTGCTGGGCACCCCGTTTAATGGTCTAATAATGCTTTATTTCTGCCCTACCTTCCGGCCATACTGGCTGTTTTTAATGGCTCTGCTGGAAAACCCTGTCTATTTTCTGTCTGCCGAGGGCTGGTCTTGCAGCCGGCTGGGGGGTGGTGTGGGGGATGCAGGGCACTGGGGCAGGAGTGTGACCATGCCAGAAAGGACCAAGTGCAAGGATGAGCCTGCCCAGCCAGGCTCTGGGCTCAGGGCAGGTGGGGAGGGAAGGGTGCACAGCCTGCTCTGCCAGGAATCAGAGTCATGAGGAATATTAAAACGTCAGACAATGTAATTCTCCCGCTCCTTCTGCTTAATTTTTGTGCTAATTTATTGTTCCTCTCTGTTCCTGCTTCTGTCACCTAAATGCAAATGCCCTGGCAGCCTGCTTTATGGATAACACTTAAAAAATAATGGTGCAATAATGAGTGGTGAATTGCAGCAGAGATCCTGCTGAAGTGCCTGCAATATTCGCATTAATTCCAAATGAATTAATTGCAGTTAATACTATTGTATTTAAAACCTGTCAGAAGCCATAGCAATGATTAGGGTGTAAGAGTAAAATGCTAGTTCAGAGCAGCATCAACATGTTTTAAAATAGCAATAGAAGGTGCTAAAGTGTGTCTGACCTAATGGCCAGCAGCAGCAGCAGCTTTTGTGTGAAGCCAGTCAGGACAGATGAGTCAGAGGCATCTGAGGAATGAGGGGCCCTAAACCCATTCATTTTCCCCCTTGATTGGGAGCAAATGGGTTCTTTGCCCCAGTGCTGTAGGTAAGAGCAGAGGTAGGGTGAAGGAGGGGTTTTATCTGGCAGGGCTGGGGATCCCATTGATCTCTGCTGCTGAACCTCATCTGTCACCAGGGCTGGTTCCAGGGAAGGTGTGAGAGAAACCTTTCTTTAATGTTTGTTTCCAGTCCTTCAGAATAAGTTGGTGCTGTGGCAAATAGATTTATTATTCAGTAGTTAATACTCGTGAAGTAAAAGCATTCCAGAGCCTTTCACTTTAGTCCTTGGTGAGGCAGGAACTTCTCTCAGTTTAACCACTTGTATTTGTATTTTAGTTCTTAGTGTCTGGCCTCGAGGAGCTCTACACCTGCAGTTTGTCTGCTGATAGTGGAAAGCACAGAATATAATCTGGCAGATGAAGACAGCTGCATTCTGTTAATCTCAACCATGAGTTCTGCTTGATGATTTCTCGATACAGTTTCCATCTGACACAAAGGCAGGGACTAATTCTGGCATGTGTGGGACTGATAAGATTTCAGACCAGATCTTTCTTCAAAAAAACAAGAAAAAAAAGGGAAGAAAAACCCCTTGATGTGTTCCATAGTGCAGTAATCAGTTTCCAGGTTCTTTAATTAGATCTGTACTTTAGCTGATTTAGCTGCATGTCTCAATACACAAATGATTTATAAAGGGAAGAAAAAGTATGTGTTAATCTTGACTGAGTGATACTCTCTGCACTGTTTGTATTACATATCCTACAGCATTCAGTCTCTTCCTTCAGCATGGAATTGGACTTAATTTCCTAAAAGAAATTACGGAGCTTTACATTTGTATTGTTAACAGCGTTTTATTGATGTAGGTTTGTATGTGTGTTTACATTTATATGTAAATGTAATTATTTAGTGAGGATTAGCAGTCAGTGGGGCCCTCTCCATTTCGTGTGGTACTAGTCATTTGCAAATTCATTTCACTGTAGGTCAGAAATTATGGTTACTGTTACATTTAAAGCACGGGGTATCCTGGATTCACCATTTCCTTGGCCAGCCCTTCTGCCCCAGATCTTACCTGAGTTCTTTCAGAAGCAGAGAGGGTTCAGCAGAGTCTCTCCTGCTGTTAGTCCAGCCCTCCCTGGGCTGTGGAGCCTGCAGAGCCCATGGCTGGCTGTGTGTGTGATGGGTGAGCTGGTGCTGGGCACGTTTGCAGTGGCAGCAGAGGGTGAGCCCTGGTGTCACTGGGTGGGCAGGGGGGGTGTGGGGCGGTGGCTGCTGCCTGGTGCTGGCTCTGTGCTCTGGGCCAATGTCCCCTGCCCTTGGGCCACCAGCTGCTCCAGGAGCCAGCAGAACAGTTCTGCTTCCTGCCTTCTCTGTAGTTAAAATAGAATTTGGGGCCTGAGGGTATCCTGGCTCTCTAGTAATTGCATCATTCCCACTATTAACTAAAGAGAGCAGATTCTTTTTTTAATAAAAGCTTCCTCACATATTCTCGAGTGTTGTTTTAGTTTGCAGCTACTCTCGTTGGAATGCATCCAGACACCAAGTCCTTATGTTTCCTCCACGTCCCCAAACTCTCTTCTGGGTAATTTGCATTTCAGCACTGCTCAGTTGTACTTTGCTCAGTTTGAGGGAGGGAAGGGCTGGGCGGTAGCATATGCTGATTTGCATATGCTAATTGTAGCATGGATGCTTTGCTTCCTTCTGGCAACCAGACCAGGATATTTTGGTTGCAATATCCTGTTGGTTTAAGGTGAGAGGTAAACCAGAGCATGTTCTGCTTGATTTACAGCTGGAATCCTGATTTGAGGTTTGGTGGTAAAGGTCTGAGATGCTTGGAGGATGTGATCAAAAATCAGGGAGCTGAAGGGCAGGACTTGAGACTTGTTGCAAAAACTTGGGAAACAAACTTGGTGGTTGGCTAACAGCGAGTAATAGAGGAAGGGAAGCTGCCCTGCAGGGCTCTGCTGGGTAGCAGCATGTGCCATTTGGTGCTTCAGCAAACACTGCATCTGCAGCACTGCTGCACGGGGCAGATTGCACAGGTTTGGTTGGGTGAAAGGTGCAAGTTCCCAGGTACCACATCATGCTCAGTCATCTTCTGTGGTTTTTAACAAAATCGAGATGGCAGGGAGAAGGATTTTGGGAGGGGAGATGAATAAAGCCTCCCCTGATTAGCTTTGAATTTGGGGGTTCCTTTCTAGAGCTCCTGGGGTGTTAGGGAGAGCTGGCAGTTGCCACAGAAAATAGCAGAAATGCACACAAAAAATGGCAGAAAAGGCTGTGCATGTCACTGATAATTGCACTGTTACTCTCAACAAACAAACTGGCTGCAGTGCTGGCTGGATTGATGTTCAGGATCCTCAGAGCAGCAAAAAGGTTTTGTGTGCTCTGACTCACGAAGCTGATTTTAAAGAAAATGGGCATTTTAAAAATCCTATTTTCCTTCCATTTTCAACCTCCTTTGATGAAGACACTTGAAACACCTTTTTAACTCTACATTTTAAATGCTTTTTTATAGCCATGAAATACACCCTTGTGTGGTTTTCAGGTCTTTTTAATTTTTAAAAGCCCTCCTTATTGGTGCTGCATAAGGAGAAATTTTTAGATTATGGGGAGAAGCAAATGTGACATTCTGTTCCATATTAAAAGTTAATTTAGGGCAGAACTGCAGACCAAGAAGTGTCTTTTCTTTTCCTATACCTCCTTGTAATGTAATTGACCCCTAATACCTCTGGAAGATCTGGCACTCAGTCAGAGGGAGCCAACTGCCCAGGGGCACAGTGTGAACACAGCGGGAGGAATTTGCCCGGCTGGAATCAGACGTGTGATGTTTGAGGGTTTTAAAGCCTGTTCCAGCATGTTTTTGTCTGAAGCAGAGCTCTGGTGGCAGGTCTGGGCAGCAGTGAGGTGAGGTTCCCTGGGAGGGCAGAGCAGGAAGGTGTCAGGTCCAGAGGGGAGAGCTCAGCTCCAGCCCAGACCCAGAGTCCAAGTCTGGCCCTGGTGAGTCTTGACAAAGGGCAGAGCTCAGTGCCCAGAGTGAGCCCTGAGCTGATTTGTGTGCAGGAATACCTCAGTGCCATGCTGGCGTTGGCCACACCAGATTATTACAAGTGAGAGTTAATTCAGATTGCAGTCCTGGGAACAAGGTTTTGCCCAGGACAGCTCTTGTGTGGCTGTGATTGATAAAAGCCTTTGGTACATTCTCCTCTTGAGAGAGCAGGTTTGTGCAAAGGTCCAGGAGGGGCACAGCCTTGTAGAGGACAAAATACAATTTGTGTGGAGCAGAACCTCTGTCCAGCCTGAGGCAGGCACAGCATCCTCCATCCCTCTGAGCCTGGGATGGAGGGGCAGCCCGGGCACCTCCTGGCACTGCATCAGCTGAGTTTCCTCATCAGAGGCACAGCTCGAGGGTTGCTGCTGAGGCTTAATTATGCAACTGTAATTTTCTATAAAATGCATCATGAAACCTATTCATGCCTTATATTGGAATGGAAGAGTTGCTCCAGCCTCCCTGGCTGTAGAATGCCCACTTTAGGAAATTGCCTAAATCTGTATTTTCCTTGGAGCAGTGCTGGTCAGCCCCACAGGTTGCTAATAAATATTTCATAACCTTCTATGAAGGATTATGAAAATAATTTGAATATCTAAATGACTGGCTCTCCTTGGCCTAAGCAGAGCCCAGAAGCAGGCTCTTGTTCATTTCTCTGAGCTGTCTTGTCATGCCATCAGGTTGCCCAAAATTGCAGCCCCTCCATAAACACTGCCCTGTTCTTACTGCCTTTGAGTTTCTTTTGCCATTTAAATCTGTTTTTTTTTTTTTTTTTTTTTGAGCTCTAGTGGGTAAAATAATTTTTGTACTTTGGCACCACTTAAAGGATTTAAAAATACCTCACACACATTGATTTAGCACAAACTACTTTATCTGGGTTGAGGAACCTCGTTTTGCTATTTCACAGTCACAAGGGTGGGAGGAGAACCCGTTTCCACCTGCCTCAATCCTTCCAGTTTCTATCTGTCCCATACAACAGAAAAGAAATTAGAAGGGGAAGAGAGAGGGGGAGGCTGACACAGCAATCACCATAGCTGAGATAGTGGCCATACATAGCACAGGTTTCCTACAATTTTAAATTTGTTTTTGTGAACCTTCACCAAACAAATCCATGCAAATGGAGTGCCTGACCCTGCTGAGCCAGGGCAGGGCTGCCTGGAGCCCTGAGCCCCAGAGCAGAGGCAGGGGTCAGGTGTGTGTCCCCAGGCTGGGGCACAGGCCTGGGAAGGAGAATTTTGGGGTGGGCACGCCAGGATCTGCTGGGAGCTCTGGCCCTGGGGGGGATCTGGCAGCCTGGCTCCTCTTCACACTGAGGTTACTCACAGCAGCAACTCGGATGCTTGATGATATTTGTAGGCTTTTAGGGCTCTTCACTCTGCTAATTTGACATTATTGAAGTTCTATTTCCCCAACTGTGCTGTGGGCTAAAGCGAGAATGACAGCTTGCTTGTAATTTGCGTGTGCAATATTTATGTATGTAAATGACTGGTGTGTTTGCCTTTATCCCTCCATATAAATACAAGAGATGTATACAAATATAATGAGGAGGTACAGGAAGCTCATTTTGTTTAAGCAAAACGTGGAGCATTAAGCCATCATGCCCTGACACTTGTTCTGTGCTGGAAGACAAAAAGGGAAGCGTCTGGCTTTTGTTGGGAGACATGAAAGTTGCTGCTGCTTTCCACGTGGGGTATTACGGCTTCAGCACGCCAGAATCATTGGGGTTTTTATTACTATTATTTTTCCTTTTGGTGAAGACTGAGAAAAGACAAAGACTAAAAATAAAACCCATAATTTTTGATACAACTGTGGAAACATGGTTAGTTCTAACACAGCAGGTGGCTAAGGGACTCGATCGGCAGAAACCAGCAGTGCTTTCAGTGCAATCAAAGTTAAGTGCAGAAATTTAATTAAATGGTAGCAAGGCTGGCAGAAACTTTGTAAAGCAGCAGTGCATTGTCAAATCTAACAATTATTCCAAGGAACACAATCCACAGATGGCGTCTAATTGATAAATTAAGGTTCTGGTGCCTGATTCCGCTTACACTTAAAGGTTCTCTTTTCTTAAACAAAACCTTAAAATTTTAAGGCTGCATCACTGTTCTGAAAACATAAGCTGGGCTGGGTTTTTTGGCTTGAGAAATGCATGCTTTGTGTTCAAGGAGAAGGCGTTTGGCTTCTGTTTTCCTTGTCTGACTTTCATTCCAGGGAGGATGTGGGATGTTGCTGGTAAGGTGCTTACCTGGAATCTCAGGTATTTAGACCTCCTGTAGCTGCTGGGGCAGGTAGTCACATAATCTCTCCCAGCTTTTACAAGCCTTTCCCTTTGCCTGTCTGCCCCTTGAAGCTGTCTGTGGATTTCTGGGCATCATCATCAGCAAATGCAAACCCTTCAGAGCTCCGTGCCCTGCCTGACAAGTCCTTTCCAGCCCTGGGCTGGTGGCCCTGGAGGGAAGTGGCTCCCATCTCATTGCTGGGATCACATTGCACATCCTTTTGGAATGGGCTCTGGGCTGCTTTTCTGTTTCCCCCTCACCTGGGTGTTGGTGTGAGGGGACCCAGAGTGTATCAGCCAGGTCCTGCAGCAGCCCAAGAACAGCTCCAGGTGACATCCTGGATGCCTGTAGGGTTTAGTAAAACAAACAAACAGGCTTTATTTTCCCTCCTTCTGAACTCCAGATATATCAGAGATATTTTGTCTCTGTGTGTTTTTGATTTCCACGTGTAAATACTGTTCACTTCCCAGGGTTCAGCATAGCACTTGAGAGAAGGGGCAGGAAAGATTGAATCCAGCTCTTCAAATACACTTGGCATGTTGTCCTCTAACGCTGGAGAGGGTCTTTTCCCCTAAGCTAGTGGCACTTTCCCTCCCAGAGTAGTGTTTTGAACAAGGATGGGAGTTGAAGGGGCATGAGAGCACATAATAGCTGTGTGGAGTATGGAGATACACACACACCTGTGTGCACAATAAGTGTTTGTCCCTTGCTGAAAAAGGAAGAAAATTGTTTGCCTTCCAATTCAGTCTTTTCTTCTTTATTTAAGCAATTTTAGAAGATGGATGCAAAGGGGAAATGATTGTTTCATTGTATTTGTTGTAAACCCAGGGCACAGTTGCCCTAATTGCTCCGGTGAGTTTTTGGTGTGTGTTTTTTGGCATTGCCCATGTGGTAGTAAATTCTCCATTAGCTGGATTCTCTGTGATGGAGCTGAGGCCGTTCTGAGCGATGGAGCTGAATCAGTGCTTGTTATTTTTGGTTCCTAACAGTATACTTGAATTCAGGAGCTCGCCCGCTCCCTTCCCCCTTTCTCCCCTCCTGTGCCTAAATATATCCCACCAGTCAATCAGCACTGGCAGGCATCAATGCTATGGCTGTCAGATCGAGTTAGCTCTGGAGAGCCAGAGCACTGGCTTGGGTTTTTGGGCTTGAAAATGCATTCAAATAGTGGCATTGTCATTTGACTTGCAAATAAGTATAGTCTGGTAATGGGGCCCTTGTATGGAAAGAATGATGCAGCACTTCAGAGAAATCTATGTCTTCTTCCCATGAAGCAGATTAGAAATAATACAGTCCACGCTGGTGTTTATGGCTGCACGCTCAGTGAACACAGACATTTTGAATTTTCATTAATGGTGGGTTTGTAGATTTTAATGGAACAAAGAAAAAACACTGGAAATCAAAGAGATGCTAATGCCTTCCTGAGAAACTTCGACAACATTTGGTTTAGAGGCAAATCTGCTCTGGTTGGCATTTTCCCTCTTAATTCTTCGCCCCTTACCTGGGCTGGTTGGGTGGTTGGCTGCTGGAGAGCAGCACTTAAGTGAGCCCATGATCCTTGCTGCTGCTCCTTCCCAGAGGAAGGGACTGGCCTTTGGTGACGGCATAGCGATTGCCACAGCAACCAGGCAGGATGTCACAGATTCGCAAGTGTGATTTTACATTCAGAGCAGCAGCAGGAGCAGATGGGTATTGGAAACCAAGTCCCCACCCCCTCCCAAAGCAGTAGCAGCCCTTGTCAGCAGGGCTCTTTGTGACTGCAGGGCTGGGTTCCGTGGGAGCGGGCAGCGCTGGTGGCAGCACTGCCCTGCAGTGTCACTGTGCTCCTGACTTTGGGACTCACGGAGGGAGAAGGAGCTCACTCAGGAACTTGGGCTCAGCCTAGGCTTGGGTGTTGTTTCATTGACTTTGTGCTGGCTTCATTGTTTGGATCCCGAGCTGAGCAGAAGGAGCAGGCCGGGC
Source organism: Haemorhous mexicanus (assembly GCF_027477595.1). Lineage (NCBI taxonomy): Eukaryota > Metazoa > Chordata > Aves > Passeriformes > Fringillidae > Haemorhous > Haemorhous mexicanus. The sequence goes on along the minus strand of NC_082362.1, from coordinate 10,726,237 downwards.
CAGGCAGCCACAGAAGGTGATTGTGGCACCTTCCCACCCTCCCAGCCCCAGCCTCGGGAACATGGGCTCAGGCTGTTTTCCCAAAAAAGACAATATTGGAAACAGATGCAGGAAGGGGTTTGCACTCAGTAAAATGTGAGGTCAGGGCCTCTGGTTGGAAGCACAGGATCTCGTTTGGCATCCCAGCTGAGGGCTCTCCAGGGAGGCTGCACAGGCACCGTGGGCTGGGCACACACCTGGTGCAGGGGGGCAGGAGAACCCCAAAATCACTGCTCCCTGGTCACAGGAGCCCTGTCACTGCTCTGCGGGCCTGGTTGCTGTCCTGGTACTGCAGTTCAGGTCCCTGGGTTGTGGCCAGGGTGCCCCTGGGTGTCCCCAGGCCAGTGAACCTGTGCTCCGGGCTGACTCCTGTGCTCCCTGCAAAGCCCTGAGCCAGCCTTCTGCCAGACTCTGCTGAGCTGACACTTGGGGCTCCTGTGTGTAATGGCAACTTCGGGGCTGATTTGAGAAAGAAACAAAACTCGAGAGCCCTGGAGCTCAGGTGACTTGCCCAGACCTGGCCAGGTCTCCTCAGAGACTCCTCATTCTGCTGAAAATTGCAGGCTCTGCTCTAGTGGGCTGAGGCACTCTGAAATTATGCTCAAGTTTAAAGTTTCAAAGGAGTTAGGTATCAAATTTGCACTGACTTGGATTTCACTAAGAGCAGAGTATCTATTTTTGTCTTGCAGCAGTAGGGTTGCAGACCAAGATCCCCTTGTATTTTTATTTTATTTGACTTTGAAAACACCAGCTGTGATCCTCTACACAGTTACTGGTATGAAGCACATGAAATTTTAATTAGCTTGGGTGAAGGGAAGGGAAGTTCTGGTAATTGATTTAATATATAAATGCTCCTCTGCTTTCTTTAGTTTATGTGCTGGAAAGATTGTATTAGAAATTTTCCTATAACAGGGGAGATTTAAATGCATTTTTAGGACTGTCTTGAAATCAAAAAGTGAAGTGCCTCTAAACTATTTAGATGAAAGGTACTATTGATATTTCACTATTTCAGATAAAAGTAGATGATCTCATTATTATTATTTCTGTTATTTTTACTATTAGTGTCTTAATGGAGCCAGTCAGTGAGTGCTGGAAAGTGAACAAAGGAGCATTAGTGCTGTATATCCAGACTGAGCTCGTGGGAGATCACAAGAATTTCCCTTGATGGGGCTCCCACCTTTGCTTTCTGCTGACCTGCTGCCCACGTGCTCTGGGCTCACCTGTCTGCTCAGGTCTCACCTGTCTGCTCAGCTCCCAAGAGCCTGCAGGCAGATTCCTGCTGCTTCAGAGGGAAAACCCCAGGCACAGCTGGGTGTGTGTCTGCAGGTGACTTATCCCAAAGTCTCAGTTTAGACCCTGCTGCTGGCACCTGGACTCCTTTGCTCACCTGTGCAGAGCTTTTGGCCTTTCCTTCTACCTCTGTCCCTGCACAGAATTTCTGGTTTTCTTCTCTGCATTCTTTTGTGCTTCTTAATGAAGCAATAAAAGAGAAAATCCCTCTGAACTCTCCAGGTAGCTCTGTAAGAAGTACAGTGACACTGGTATTAATACCTGCTCGACCTGGGAGAGGCTCTTGGTGCTGGGGCTGATCTCGGTGCTCCCCCAGTATTTTACAGACACGACTCAAAAGCCTCTTTATTCAGTTGGACTGTTGCTATTATGTGGCGAGGCATTCAATAAAAGTTGTGATTTATGAGATGTGTGTGGCCGTTGTTGTTTTTTGCTCTGTCATCTATCAGGGAGAGAAAAGCCAGGCCTGATAATTCTTGGCACTTGGTTTTTTCAGTTAAGAATGTCAGCTGTCAGGCTGTCAAGAGAAGTTATTTCTCTGGGTTGTTTTTTTTTTTAATAGGCAGAGATCCTGCTTCATACTGTGCTGGGTTGATAAGGGAGTGCTTTCTGTGCTGCTGAAAAGTGTGTCCCATGGTAAGGCCCTTGGTGTGTGCCCACTTAAACTTCAGTGCTTTGTGTTTTCAGTGTGTGACAGCACTTGATTGCTTAATATACAAATGCATTCACTTTCTTTTTTTGCAGCTTTTATGTGGTTTTTTTCCTTCTCCCCCTTTCTCTCCTCCTGAATGGAATGGGTTTTTTTTTCCCCTTCTCTGTGACTAGGTATTTAAAAAGTGCTCTTTTGCAAAATATGTGCACATTAGATAATCTGGTGTTGCATAAAAGCTCTTTCATATTTTGGGGGCTTCGTGCATGCATAAAACAGGCCTAATTGAAGATAGAGGCTGTTTGTCACGAATGTGAAAATAAGGATAGGGGACAGAGGGGAAGAATTATGTTAAATACCAGGGTGATATGTTTTTTTCTCTTTTCCTTATTAGTTATTTGCAAAAATGTATCAAAAAGTCATTTTGATGCAGTGCACAATAGTATCACAAACTTGTGCTTTGCATCCTAAGTGCCTGGTTAGAGCACAGTGAGAAGCTGAAATCATTCCTCGATTAGTCCCTGGAGTCCTGTAGAAGTCTTTAACTCTCAGCATGTGGTCTGTGATTTAACAGTGGATGAAGGATTGCTGAGCTGCAGCTGTGTGGAGAACCTCACATTTTCCAATCTGCAGCCTCTCCCCCTGCTCCTGCAGAGGACCATCAGGCCCTTGCAGGGCTGGCAGGGTGTTGGCCTGGGGGCAGAGCTGCGGGGCTGCAGGAGTGGCAGGCTCTGGTGGGTGGCACATCACTGTCAGGAGGAGGCAGGGACGGTCCCTGGTGGCCCTGCAGCTCTTGGTGCTGGGACGTGGGCCTGGCTTGCAGCTGTCATCGTGGGGCTGCAGGTACAGCTCGTGGAGATCTTGTTGTGGTGAGTCAGTCTCCATGGAAAAGGCAAACATTTCCTCTGTGTAATTCAGTCTGGACAGCTCACTTACACGCTGTACATCACGATGAAGGTGGGATGAAAGGTTTGGTTGTTAACCTCTGTGAGCTGTTCTGATGTACAGCACTGTGTGTGTGGCTTAGAGATGGTTCACAGGTCCTTACAAGTGTTTTAGTCCTGTGTCTGTCTGTCCAAGTCAAGGCACAGGGCTTCTGCACTTAAATTAAAATTCCCTCCGTAGGTACAGGTCCTGCAGCTCTCGGGAGGAACACAATCTCCAGATGGGCAGTGGTGGTGTGCAGTGTGGGTCAGGCTGGGCTGGCACTGTTCCTGCAGTGCCCCAGCACCCCTGAGCACCCCTGGCTCTGGAAGGAGCCCTGCTGGCAGTATTCTGTCTGGAGGTGCTGCTGCTGCCTGCAGCACTGCTCCCAGCACAGCCTCAGGAGCTCAGTGCTGCAGCAGGCAGATGTTAACAGTGCTCACTCTTGGCTGGAGTCACTCTGCACAAGTGCCTGTTCATGGGAAGTTGTCCCAGCTTTTCATGTCCTGCCAGACCTGGAAATCCAGTCATCTCAGTGACTTGGCCTTTTTATGTGACATTTTTGGCAGTGTTGTAATGATCTAGGTACTTGAAAGTCTGTGAGTGTATTGAGCTGTGATAGGCTTTGATACTGGCACAGTTCTTGTGCTGGGGAGGATGGGGAAGGAGTGTACATCCAGCCAAGTGTTTATTCTCAGGAACATCATTATTATTAGAGACCTCTTGGTGTTATAGATCAGGTAAGAATGAGTCCCTCCATCGTTGCTGGAGTTGCTCTGTGAGCCAGTCCAGTGCCTGCACAGCACTTCTGAGCTGCTCCCTTGGACAGGGAGCTGTGGAGGGGCATCCTCAGATGTGCTGGTGGTGTTCACAGCTTGGTTGGTAGCTCTGTGAGCCAGTCCAGTGCCTGCACAGCACTTCTGAGCTGCTCCCTTGGACAGGGAGCTGTGGAGGGGCATCCTCAGGATCTGCTGGTGGTGTTCACAGCTTGGTTGGTAGCACAGAGCTTGGCTGTGCCTGCTGGGGCTGGGCTCCCAGCGTGTGCCTCAGGCTGGCATGGGCTCAGTTCCCCTCCTGCCTGGGGAAGTCCCTGAGCTGCTGTGGGGAGCCCAAGGCTGTGGTGACAGTGCTGGCTGTCCTGGCACAGCTCCCTGTGGGAGAGGAGCACGAGAGGTGGCCTGCTGAGGTGGGCAGGCAAACCTGAGCCCATCAAGGTGTTGCTCAGAGCTGTTTCCTTCCCCTGGCTGCTGAGTGTGTCCTGCCCCAAACACCAGGCACGACCACATCCCTTCTCCTGAACCTCCTGCCAAGTGCTCGGGGTTACAGTGTTAGCAGCTTTGAATAAGTTCTTCCTGGAGATAACTGATTTATTGGGCTGCTGCCCTTCTGAGGGCAAAGCCAGTGACAATTAACAAACAAAGCAGCGTGGGGCAGTTATCACTGTGGGTAATAAATCTTTTGATGTTGGGTATGACTGGCTGATGGGCTTGGAGAGCAGAACTCCAGACAGAGTGTCACTTCAGCATGGGCTGGTGGCAGGGACAGCCGTGACCTGTGAATGACTCTGTCTGTGTACCCAGGTGTGTGCTGGAGGAGGACCATGGGCTGGTGTTGGGCAGGAGGCAGCAGTGCCACTGTCCCTGCTGGCCCTGCTGCTGGTGTGGGTGGCACCGTGGGCAGCCCCTGGGGCTGGTGCTTTCTCAGTGTGCCTGCCCTCCTCGTTCTCAGCAGGACATGCAGGGGCAGGAGCCTGTGTGTCAGCTTTAGGAGAAGGGCTCCTGGGTGGTGACCAGCTCCTCTTCCAGCCTGCCATCCCTGGCTCTCAGTCCTGATGGCACGTGGCTGAGAAATGAGCCCTCCAAGCTCTGGTGGGGAGATGCTGTTGCTCCCTGGTGGCATCTCTGTTTGAATAAACAATTGCTCCCAGACCTGGTGGCGAGGTTTCCAGCACTGGGGAGAGATTTCTTGCTGGGTTTGTAAAAATGATCTAAATGGATCCGACATTGTGGCCATAAAACATCTGTAACATTACACATTTAGTTATGTTACTAGAGACTTGAGTTCATTTTGATGGGCAGTATTTTATCTGCTACTTTCCCCCTTCTGAAAGCAAAGCTTTCTGTAGAGGAGGATTTATAGAAATATATTTCTAGTACCAAAAAAGTCATGCACATTAAGATGTTGGAGTAAAGGAGAAATAATGTCTTTTTTTGGAGACCTTGGCTGATTTATCTCTTGCTTGGTAGTTTGATATGGCCTTCCTAGCTAGGAACAATATTTTTTTTATTCTTCCTTTAATAACAATAATGTCAGTAACAATGTCTTGCACTATTCCAGCATCTTCAAATCAGACTTTCAGCGGGTTAGGCATTTAATGAGTGAAACCTCACAGGCTCCATTGAGCTGTGGGGATATATTTCTGTTCTTTTTGTGGAAATCAAGGCACACAGCACTCGATTGTGCAACGCACTCAACCTAATGAGGCTTCCCCAAATGCTGTGAGTTCAAATGTGTGCTTAGATGCTGAGCCCTGCAGTCTCCAGCTGAGCTTCTCCCAAGACTCTTTGATAGTCAGTGCTGTGCAGACTGAAATGACTTGCCCTGTGGTCACTGAGTGAGTAAACATCACACAGGGAGACAAGCTCTTGTAGCTGTGAGATGCTGCCTTCCCTTGGAAAAAGTATGGATGTTTTCTCTTGCCTTGCATCCACTCTTGGTTTGTGGTGCAGCTCCTCAAGGGCCCTTTTATTCCCAGTCAAGGGTTATTTGATCTGCTTTGGAGTGACAAGGATGTTGGTTTAATAATGGCTGGTGGGCTCCCTCCCTGCAAGGGGAGCATCTCCCCTTGGTGAGCTGGGGGTGGGAGTGCTGCAATTCCTGTAATTCACCAGCCCCTTTGGTGGGGGGGGGAAAGGATAAAAGCAAGCACAGCATTTCATAAAGCTGTGAAAGGGGTTCAGCAGCAGTAACAGCAAATCTGGGCATTTTGGGAGATTTTAGTGGTCTCGCCTCAGAGGGAAAGCTCAGCCTTGTGCAGAGCCTTGAGCTCCATGGGCTTGACTCAGCAGATGAAGTCAAACCTGCTCATCAGTAACTGATTGCCATGTGCTGCTAGAGTATGTAGATGAAATTAATCAAGGCTAAGGGTTAAAGTTTCCATTTGTTCTTTTCAGAGAAATCATCTGGAGTGTGTTGGGAAGGAGGTAAATTGCTTCACACATTTCTTATTCCTTCCTGTGAATTTTTCTTGTTTTAGCAGATTATCTAGAATCTTAACAGAGAGCTCCCATCACTGATTTTAGAGGGTTATCGTGAAAAATTAGTTGATACTAACTTAGAAGCATTTAAATTATGTCATGCTCTCTGCACTGTAGAGGCAATAAATTTCTTTGGCCTGGCCTCAGTGTTTGGAGCTGGAAGAATTTACAAACTCTGGCAGAATCCTTTTCCTCTCCAGTTCAGGCTGTGCTGTTAGGCTTTAATGAACACTGAGTTACAGGACTTGGCCTGAGCTTCCCAGGAGCCTTTTGTCACTCACCCTGGGGCAGGCTGGGGTTGTCAGCAGGTCTGTCCTGGCCCAGCTTCCTGCTCCTCTGCACAGGAATGGCCTCTCCCTGCTGTCCTGCACACCCCTCCTGGCCTGGGAGAGCAGGGCCAGCCAGGGGCCTTCTCCTTGTATTGATCCAGTGAAAAGGTCAGGGCTTGGGCTGTCTTTGGGGAAGCTGATGGGTTGGTTCCCCACTTCTGTCCCCCCTGCTCCACCTTTAGAGCTGTGCTACAGGTCGACCTTGAACATGCCCTTGGAAACACTGTCCTCCCACAGGACATGAAGCTGTGACAGCCAGGGGTGTTCTGTTGTGTTGTGGCCGTGGCACAAGGTGTTTCCTTGGGGAAGGTGGTGTAACATGGCTGAGGAACTGCTGCAGTGGGAATGGTCAGCTGGTCTGTGTTCCACTGAGCACTGCTGGCAGGGCTTCCAGAGGGAGGTCCCTGGGCAGAATGCCATCTCCCCCTTTCTTCCCCTCCCTCTCTCTCTGCTTGCACAAGGTGAAGTTTTTCAGTAGCCTGTAGATTGAGGACCAGAGGCTTAATTGCTTCCCACTGGAGCCTTTGTCCCTCATTACTTGGGCATTGCAGAAATCCCCCTCCCAGTCACGTTGGGCAGTGCTCTCCATTTGTGGCCCCGAGATGTATTAATTTAAAAATAATTATCTTCATTTAAAGTTATTAATGCAGTTTTTAAGCACTGCTGAACAGTAATCAGGCAGGCAGGTTGGATAAGTTGTCTGCACTCAGTGAATATTTAGTTACCTTCCTGCCATACCATGCAGGAGGAGCTGAAGCAACCAGGGGGATTTAAATAGGTTTGCTCTGCTCCCTGCTCCTGTCTGTGCTTCTGTAACCTGTAAAAGAGTTAACTGGAGCACAGGAGGTGGGAGCAGCCCTCAGGGACGTGATAGAACTGGTTATAGCGAGGCTGTGGGGCCAGGAGCTATTCCTGGGCTCTGGAGGGGGGAGCCCTGGCTCTGGTGAATTTTACTGTATCTTTTGATATGGAGCTTGCAGGCAGATTTTGCTCAAAAGACCTGCTGAGCTCTCACAGCTGGGGCTCATTTTCAGGCTTGCATCTCCCATGCAGGGAGCTCTGTGTGGTGGTGCAGGTAAAGGTGTGCTGTGCCTGGAGAGCTGGGGGTGGCTCAGGGGGTGTATGGGACAGCAAACCCTTCTTTTGGGAGCAGCCCCTTCCTGGGGGTGGCTGTGCCCCTGGCAGGCTGCCATCACCTGGCTCTACCTGCGGGTGGGTGAGCGAGGGGCTGCTCCTCCCAGGGGGTTAAAGCCAGTAGCAGTTGGGAAGATGGACCAGGAAGGGCTTTGCTTGGCCCCTGGCCAGGTTTGCTTGTGAAACTCCAAGGATGGTTTTGGCAATTGCTGCCAGTTCAATCTGTCTTGGAAAAATCAGTTTGTGTGTTCTGCCTCCTGCTGATGCCACAGCCCCGAGGGAGGGAAGTGCACCAAAACCCTCCCAGCAGGAAGAGCAGAACCCAAGGCAGCCAAAATCCAGGAATAGAGCAGGGACCAGGTTTGGTTTCTGAATGGGGTGGGAGAACACAGCCCATGTGTATTTTCCCAGAAATCAGGGGAGCTGATTTACGCCCTGGGAATGTGTTTGGATTAAAGGGCTCTTTCATTCCCTCCTGCCTTCTGTAGCTCCAGCAGTTCTCACAGGATGACAGAGCTTACACAGGGGTCAGGCACAAGGTATTTGCTCCGTTTAAGTCTTGCAGAAATCCTATTTTGCATACTTGGGCGTGCTGTACGTGGCACCCAAAGCCAGCTGCCTTTGAGGGACTGCACTGCCCTGGCTCCAGTGCAGCTGGGCTGGGAGGGAGCACAGTGCCCAGCTCAGCACCTCCAGCACCTGTGCAGGGACACCTGGAGACAGGGTGGTTCTGGGTGTTCTCTGTGAGCACACACAGCCTGGCAGCTTTCACTAAACACTGCCTTTTCCCTCCTCTCTTTGCATCACATTTCAGTTGAGTTTTTAATAGCATTTTGGAACTTCCTAGGGGCATCCCAGAGGCAAAAAACTAAAAAAAAACCTGGAGAATTCTTATGGTGTGTGCTCTGCCAAAGAAGCCTGGCAGTTCTGTTAACAAGATCACTTCCCCTGTTACATGAATTATTGTTGTTTTTAATTAGAAGTAATGCTGTAGTTTGAATGTACAGCACAATGGGGTATAAAATGCAGTTCAGCACAGAGACCAAAGCTGGTTTTTCCAATTATAAACCTATTTAGAAGGTGGATACACTAGAAATGATGGAATGCCAAACTGCAGATGAGGTGAGCAGGCTGGGATACACGTGCACCCCTGCCCACGCTGTTGTAGGAGAGAGAGAGGAGAGTGCTCTGGAAAACAGTTACGTATGCATAATTAGTTTAATCTGAAATTAATGCTAATTTCAGCAATTTGTGATGCAGATTCACTATTAGTACTCCAGTCCACTTCCACTACACTGAGAAGTTGAGGATGCAAAGCTTGATGAATTCCACACTGGAGTGTGCCAGAGCTGGGTTCAGCACGGGTTCCCAGGCTGTTCCTTGAGCCCCATGTGCTGGGTGTGTGTCTCTGTCTCCTGCTTGGGGGTTTTACTTCCCAGCATGGCCTGCCAGTGGCACACTCGGGCTCCTCTCTGTGCCAGCTGGGTGTCAGCACTCATCCTTTCCACCCTCACCATCCTGAGCCAGGAGCTCTGCACTAAAACTGGAGGCAGGGGACAGCTCAAAGGCTGCGTAAGGAATGGTTGGGAAATGATACTGAAAGCCATTACCCTGAAGTTAAATATGTAGCTTCTTTGTTGAATGTAGACAGGGCCAGACTCATCTAGAAGGAATGGTGGATACTTATTGCTTGAGATTTTGAAATTCTGGGAATCCTGCAAAATATTTCATGAGCTTAAAATCTTCTTTTTTCATTTTTACTAGTCAGGATAATAAGGCAGTTTTGGTGGGGAAGGAAGAGCCCCAGAAGATGATGAGCAGCGTTACTGTGTGAGTGTGAGGGATGTTCAGGGGTTTGGAGCTGGAGCCCCCAGCTCTGCAAAACCTCACTTCTTCCTTTCATTGGCTAGGCTGGGTTTAGCTCACGTTTGTATTGACACGTTCAAGTGGGACCAGCCTTTCCTTCCCAGAGGCTGCATCTCCAGCCTGTTGTTCAGAGGAGATTTACCTGATAGGCCCCAAACTGATCTAATTACAGCCATAACCCTGCACCAAATGGCATAAACTCAGCAGACTTGCCTGCTAAAGCAGGGAAGGTTTCCTTCCTGCTCCTGCACCTCCTGAAGTGTTTGCTCAGTTTCAGAGCACAAAGGCGATTATATTTTTCAAAAGCCAAGCCAGTAAAGAGAATGTAACCTTGAATGCCTCCTGGCAGGAGTAGTCACATGTGTTTTGATTAACTCAGCACCAGCACGGCACACAAACAGAGCAGTTCTGTGATGCTCACAATTAAAGGGGCTCACACCAGCCTCGGCTCTGCCTCTCCTCGAGTCCTTCTGCAGCGAGAGAGAGACACCTTCAGTACACAGAGCCTCCAAAACCCTCTGGGAGGCACGGTTTGCAGAGCCCTGCAGCAGCCAGGGCTGGATATATTACACTGCACATGAAATCCAAAGACACAGAGCTGCAGCTATTGTGGTTTCAGTGACCCAGACCTCTTGGAGTCCTTAATAAAACATGGCCTTGTGATTGATTCCCACAAATCGCTCCCGTTACCCAAAGCAGGGTGATGGGAGCCAGGAGAGGGCAGGTGGGGCTGCTGGCAGAGGGTCCAAACACACCAGGGCTTCTGTGACACCATTGCTTGGGGGTGTCCCTGGTGTGAGCAGCCTCCAGGAAGCAGGTTCTGAATTTACTTCCAGGAGAAGACAGAGATCCTCAGTGACTCTCCCTGGAGGAATCAATGGCAGGGTGTGCCCAGGTGTGCAGGCCGTGTGTCCCGTGCCCTGCTCTGCTCCCAGAGCCACGGGCTCTGCATTTTCCCTGGGGAAGCCCGGCCCTGTCTCCTCTGTGTGACTGCTGAGCCAGGATGGGCACTTGGAGCAGGGGTCAGGGGCTGTTTCCAGCTCTCCCAGTGCCACACGGGAACTGGTGCTGCAGAGTGGTCAGGCCACGCCACACAGAGCTGCCAGGTGTGGGGAGCAGCTCACCTGGCAGAGGGGCAGGGAGGGGGACGGGCCAGGGCAGCTCCTGCTCAGGGGCTGTGAGCCCCAGCTGAGCGTGGCTGCCAGCGTGGCTCTGTGCTGAGGGGTGTCCCCTTCACCTGGGGGGGAACAGCCTGCTCCTGGTCCCACCTGCTGCTCCTGGTCCCACCTGCTGCTCCTGGACCCACCTGCTGCTCCTGGACCCACCTGCTGCTCCTGGACCCTCCTGCTCCCTCCTGCTGCTCCTGGTCCCACCTGCCCATGTCCCCATGTCCCACCTGCCCATGTCCCTGTGCCCATGTCCCACCTGCCCATGTCCCTGTGCCCATGTCCCATGGCCACACCTCCCCACCTGCCCATGTCCCTGTGCCCATGTCACACGTGCCCATGTCCCTATGCCCATGTCCCACCTGTCCCTGTGCCCATGTCCCTGTGCCCATGTCCCTGTGTTCATGTCCCACCTGCCCCTGTCCCTGTGCCCCTGTCCCTGTGCCCCTGTCCCTGTGTTCATGTCCCACCTGCCCCTGTCCCTGTGCCCCTGTCCCTGTGCCCCTGTCCCTGTGCCCCTGTCCCTGTGCCCCTGTCCCTATGCCCATGTCCCACCTGCCCCTGTCCCTGTGCCCCTGTCCCTGTGCCCATGTCCCTGTGCCCATGTCCCATGGCCACACCTCCCCACCTGCCCGGGCTCCTTGCCTTGGCCAGGTGAGGCCGTGCTGCCTGGTGCCACAGGTGGAAGGGAGGCAGCAGACCCTGCTGGAGAGGCACATCAGGGTGTGCATTTTCTCTTCTGGTGCTGGGGGGATGTGGGAACAGAGCAATTGAGGAGTCTCTTCAGGGAAATGTGGGTTGTAGAAGCAGACTTAATTTTGTGCTTTGCTTTGGTACCAAAGAGCTGATTTCTGAAACCATTTCCCAGCTCACAATACATCTCTAGGCATTAAAATGTTGTGAATTTGCTTGTCATTACCAATATTTTCTTTGACTGAAGCTATTGAAACAAAGTGATCTTTTTTTTTTTCCTATAACCTTCAATCTTGCTTCTAAAAGCAGTAGCTCTCTTTTTCTTTCTTTCTTGGTCAAATATAAAAATGATGATAATTTCAAATACTGCTTTAGAATAATTGCTTTCCTCCCTCTTTTGTATGACAACAGAAGCTTGGCCTGATCTTAAATCAGATGCTGGCAGGCCGAGGGCTCTTGACAGCCCTGCGAAATCCTTTAGTTACAAGTCGGCTTTAGCCAATTCTTTATTTGTAAATGACAATTTTCTACAGAAAAATATATGCTTGGGCTTCAATTTTGGAGCCCTAGATTGCAGCCAGGAAAAAATAATTGAATTTCTACACATTTTTTTTTTCCTCCTCTCTTTTTCTTCCTAACTTTAAAAAAAACCCAGACAGAAAAGTGAGGCTGTGTAAGGTGTGATTGGAGCTGATTGAGGGGAATAACTGCCCTGCTCAGTGTGCAGGCTGTGGGACAGGGCTGGTGATTAATTTGTTCTGTGCTGGGAGGGTTTGGGGCTGCTCTGAGCTTTGTGTCCCATGTCCCAGCCCCGTGGAGGCTTTGCCCATGTGTGTGTGACAGGGTGACCTCGGCGGGGAGCAGGTCTGGGATGTCCTCAGGAGCTCAGGAGCCCTCACCAAAGGCATCTCCAGAGGAAAACCAGGCAGTGGTGAACCTTGCAGGTGCCAGGCTGATCCCTGTGCCTCTGTGTTCCCCTGCTCAAGCAGGCAGGCCCTGGCTCTGGAGTTAGGGATGTTTTTCTCCTCACCCAGTTTGGGTTTGTGGCTGAGGTGTTTGCTGGTTCCTGAGCTAGGCAGGGTTGACTCCACACCTGTCCACGTGGGCTGGCTGCTGCTGAGCTGCCTCCAGCTGCAGGGCCGTGGCTCTGAGCCCTCCCCAGCCCTTCAGGGGGTGCTGGCAGCATTGTCCTGGCTCTGCCTTCGCTCGGGGGTCAGCCCACCAAAGCCCCCCCAGCTGGGGTTTGTGTGCCCGGGCTGATCCTGCCCATCCTCGGAGCTGCAGGCTGTGGGTGGTGGGCTCTGCCCTGGGTAGGGCATCCAGCAGCATCCCTTGGCATTGCCAGGCCAAACCCAGGCACACCTGGGGCAGCAGCAGGAGCTGGGGGGCACAGACAGGTTCCTGGGGGGGCTGGTCTGCCCCCAGGATGGCGATTCCACGGGCCTGGGCTGTGCTGGCTGGAGGATGCTGTGTTGGCAGCTCTGGCTGTCTTTCATCATTTGATTACTTTAAAAGTAACTGTGCAAGTTCCTTTTAAACTGACCCGTGGAAACTTAATAACACATCACTTGGATTTGATGTAATTGCCTTTCCCTACCAAGGAGCATTCAGCCTGTCTGTAGGGAAAGGAGGGGCAAAGGCACCTCTGCTTTGAGGCAGTAGCTATGAGGATACAGTGCTTGGACTCCCTTTTTCACTTTTATTTGCATTGAGAAGCACAATAAAAATCATTTATTAAAAAAAAATATCCAGGGGCTAGAGTTGTTATTGAGAGCCTTTACTCAGCCATCTCTCAAATAAAAACAAAACAAGACAGAAAGAAGTATCTAATCAAATCGAATTGAAATTGCTTTTGTAAAGAAGTATTCTCATTATCTGGGTTAGGGATAGGATCTGAAGAATATTTCTTTTTCCACGTATTGTTTGAAATAATCTGGTTAAACCATATGCTTGTCTTGTAATTTCTTACAGATGGTCACAAGAACAAAGAAGATTTTTGTAGGTGGATTATCGGCTAACACAGTAGTGGAAGATGTGAAGCAATACTTTGAACAGTTTGGCAAGGTAAGTTCTGCCCAAGTGAGCACTACATAGTTGTTCTTTCTTCCCTTTCTTTTTGAAGTGTGTTTTGAAAAACAAAAGTGCATTGAGGACTGAGCTCAAAGGAGGGCCAAGTTTTTGCCTTTCTGTGTCATTCCTTGAAGCCTCTGGGATTCCTTTTCTGTTTGCTGCTGTGTGTGTACAACATTGCCAACACTGTTTACTTCCACTAAAGAAAAAAGCATCACTGGGAGGTGAATCTGTGTCTGTTCAGGAAGAGTCTGACCCTTAGCTGAATGATTGCACAGTTGTCTTCTCCATAAAATCAGCCTTCTGTTAGCCCCGATCCCAGTGGCAGAAAGGGCAGATAGACCTATTGGAGAGCTCATTAATTTGTGAAAATGCCTGGAGGAACCACGTGAAAAGCAAGAGCAATGTGGAAGTCACTAGAATATCCACTTAATTTCTTACTAGAAAATCCTTCTGCAAGTATGTGTAGAATGCTGGCATCATGGAAAAATAAAAAACACCAAAATAAAATATCCACAGCAAAAGAACCCCTGACCAAAACGCCCAAACAAACGAGTTTGTGCAGAGGAGGAGATCTGAACCTGGCCAGAATAGTCTTTGCTGTGGTGTAACAGCTCCAGCCCCACTGTCCAGGCTTTGGCTGGTGCTTGGTGACCCTGACTCCCATGGAGCTCCCTGGGTCCCCACGGGCTCTGGACAATGGTTCAGGAGTGCCGTGGGTGATGAGAGCAGTTTGTGGCACCACCTTCTGCCAGCCCCACTGCCATGGGGCTCCACGGGTTCCAGCTCCAGGGATTCCAGCCCAGCAGCTCCATTGCTGTCCTTTGGAGTGCAGCAATTGCTGCTTCAGGTGCAGGATTGTGTGAGGACACAGCAGGGGATCCCAGAGCAAAGCAGCTCCCATTCCTTGGAGTTAGTTTATGTTTCTTTTATCTGCCCTGAGCCAGGCAGGATTTGGTTGGGGGCTGAGGAGGCGAGTTTATAAATGGTTCCTGTGCTGGATTGATAGTTGTTTTGCAAACCAGTCATTTTATTTTCAATAATAATCTTCGATTCCGGCAGGATGTTTACAGCCTGCTGAGCCTTTTATTAAAGGATTACATGAGCTTTTGGATGTTTCTTCTGTAGTTACTTCTAATTGCAGAACTCCACTAACCTGTATTTTTCAAGTTAATAATAGTTTCAATATAAGTGCTTTGCATATTGTCTGGATGTTGTCTTAATATAGTCTTTTTAATTTCACCATCTGGTAGTTTCATGCTTGCAGTTTTACAGTCCCTGAGAATGCAGCAGCCAGGCTGTGTCTCAGGAGTGACTGGGGATTCGGGACACTTTGGTTCTGCTTTTGTGCTCTGCCATTCTTGAGACAGCTTAGCAGAGGTTTGCCTTCCCAAAGGCAGTACTTCAGAAAAATCAAGTGGTTTTTTTCCTTCAAGTGTCTTAATTTTGCAGGCTAAAAAATTTAAGGAGCTGAAAATTGCCCAAGTTGGGATCAAGGTAGGAGCCCATTGCCATGTCAGCACAGCTGGGGCTGTCCCTCTGAGGCTGAGCTCCTGCAGGAGCCAGGCTGGCAGGGCTTGGTCCCTGCCACTGCAGGTGGCCTGTGTCACAGTCCCTGCTCCAGCTTATTTGGAGTGAGTGAAGCTGGTGCTGCCTGGAGCAGAGGCTGCTTGGCTGTGTGACCGTGACCCGACCTTGGTGCAGGTGTTGGGTTCTCCCCATGGTGCTGCTCTGTATCAGCTGGGACTGTTTGGTTTTGGGGTGATTTGAGGTGATTCTCCTCAGGCTCTGGTGTCAGGAGGTGGTCAGTGACCCTTAGCAATGGGGAGGTTTGGTTCAGCTGAGTTAGAGACTTGTTAACCTGCTGTGGACAGTGGGATGCTGCATTCAGACACTGGACCCAGTGCTGCAGGACCTTGCAGGAGCCAATCCTTGTCCATCCCCCTTCCCTGCCCCTCCAGGACCTCCGTGCTGGGATCCAGCCCTGTGAGGCAAGGCCTGTGCACACATCAGGCCATTAGCAGTGATCCACATCCATTGGCCAGCTCTGCCTTTGCTCAGAGCTTCCTTCAAATAAAGCAAATTGCATTAGACAGTTAAAGTGTGAGGAGCCGCCCATGTTTGATAGGAGCATCTCAGGTGATTTGCTCTTTGAAATGCTGAGCTTCTTTATCAGCTGGAAAAAAAGGCAGTTCCTGCAGTCCTGTCTGTGCTTGCTGGGGAGAGCAGCTCTGCATTCAGGGGAGGCTCTTCTGGGGCCTGGAGGTGGCTCTCAGAGCACAGGATGTGGGGACAGCAGCTCTGGGGCCAGGTGGGCTCGCTCCTGGAACTGGGCTTGGCAGGAAGGGGGTCAAGAGTTGAATTTGAAACTGCAGCTTTTTGAAAAGCCAGTGCCAGAACCTTTGTCTCTGAGAAAAGGAAAAGCTTTAGTAAACCCACCTGTAAATAGTAATGGTAATAATATGATATTTAATTAGTAAAGCCACCAGTGGAAGTGCCTGATGATACAGCACCAAAGTATGTGGCAATGATAATTCCTGAAACTTAGCTTGTAGGGTTCCTCATGGTGATTCCTTTTCCTTTCTGAAAAAGCCTGGGAGTCACAGATTTCCCTCTGGGGAGGTGGGCATCCTTAGCTGCTGTAAGCTGTGGAGGAGAACTGGGAAAAATGACCTGAGTGAAGCCAAAAGCCATCAGAGAAGGAGCACAGAAGAGTGCAATGAACAGCTTTGTGACTGCTCAGAGCTGCTGGGGCTGGCCCTGTGCACCTGCAGTTCTTGTGAGGCTCCCCAGAGAGCCTTGGCAGGGTCTGGGTGCTGAGGAGGGGGAGGATTCTCCTTCCAGTCATGTCAGGGGGCAGAATCCATGGAGGACATGAGAAGGCTAAGCTGGGAGAACACCCAAGTAAGCCATAAGCATTTCAAATCAGAAGAAGGAAAAGAGCCATTATGTTATTCCTGATCCTGACAGTCTAATGCAGTTGTTTGCTGGATCCTCTGCTATTTCAGTCAAAGATGTTTCAAACATTGCTACAAACAAAATAAATTCAGGGTCCTGTTGACCTGTCTGGGCTCTGCAGCCTTGCCCTCGTGCTGGCTGTGAAAAGCTGCTGAGCCCAGGCTTTGAGAGAACTGAAATGAGAGGGGCTGGAGCTGAGGAGACCCAGGGGGAGCTCGGTGGGGCTGGCATTCCTCCCCTCTGGAGGCCCTGGTACTGCTGTGGGCAGGGCTGGGGCTGCACATCTGCCTGATCCTGGCTGTCTGGAGGGGCAGGAGGTGTGGAGCTCTGAGACTGGGACCTGTTGGAGCATTTAAGGCATCAGGCATCATTTATAAAAGAAAAAGAAAACTGCAGCAGACTCCTCAAGCCTCACCTGGAGTCCTGTGAGCAGCAGAGGAAAGCTCTGAGCACTCTGGGGTCTCAGACCTGCGTGTGCTGCCCTGGGGACTGCAGCAGTGCCCAGGGCAGGCAGGGCTCAGGTGTGCCCAGGTGTGCCCAGGTGCTGCTCCCTGCACAGAGCTCCTGCAGGAGCAGCCCAGCCCTCGCTTGTGCAATTCCACTTCACAGGGCCAACTGTGTAATTAGTTTGGAAGACTTATGCCTAGTCATTGGTTTATCCTAATCGGCTTTGGCTTTTCCCAACAACAAAGTGAGCTTATTTTCCTAAGCTGAAACAACTCTGCTCCCTTTGTTCCTCTCTTTTATTGTCTCATTCCTTTCATTCTGTTTTACTGCCAAAGTTTTGTTTCATTAGGCCTACAAGTCATTTCCAATCCAGTGGGCTGCTACAATAAGGCCTTTCTAACTCAGCTGCCCTGGTTCCCATGTCCCTTCTGGTGGGGAGCCAGGACTTGCTGTTTGACATGGGATTTTAACCCTTTGGTTCCCCCTCAGTGGGGCTGAGGCAGGCTGGAGCCCTGACAGCTGATGGATCCCATGATTGCATGCAGGCATTAATTGATGGGGTAATGAGCCCCAGGTATCGTGTTCAGGCCCAATCATGGGAACAGAGCTCTGAGCAAAAACCTTCTTGCTGTGATGAGTGGTGGTGGGAACAGTGCTGGGAATGAAAAGGCCACAGTGTCCTTCCAGCAGGGTGGGAACAGCTCTGCTGAAGGTATGTTCCAGTTGTCCTGAGCTATTAGATCAGCCCGCGTTGGACTGTTCTTGTAGAAAAATCACATTTGCTTGTGTAGGAGGGAACACAAATTTAAATTTATCCTTTTTGGAACCAGATTGGTGATGTCTGAAGATGTGTGAAGTAGTTTTGTGGACAGACAATCCTGTTCCATATTGCTGTTTCAGACTGCTGGAGGAGCAGTCAGTGCTGGTGGTGGTGGCCCCAGATGTTTCACTTTCAATCTGAGAGCATTGGCTCTTCAATTTCCCTTTCACAGTAATCCTAAAGTGACTTTCAGGGAAGGGGGCTCTGGCACTTGTTTTTGTTTTAAATTTCCAGATGAAATTGGACCAGACCAGCATGCATGAATTTTGTGTTCTGCCCTGGCTTGCTACAAGGTCCCTCAGACCCATCGTAGCCATGCTTCAGCTTCACTTGGAATATATTGTTTCCTCAGGAATGGCTTTTTAAGACTTGAACATTTTGAGACAAGACAGGATTTCTGAATTACCTCTGTGGATTTGAAATGTTTTGTACAGTCAGTTGTTATTTCCTGTGAGATGCAGAACAGACCAATGGAGGAATAATAATAATAATAATAATAATAATAATAATAATAATAATATCTGAATTCTGACATGTTTTTTTTTTCTGATGAGCTTTTGAAAATGTGTAGTTTTCTTATCTCTTCCTTCTGTCGCCTGACTTCGTGTCAGTTGAGGGAGAGGAGGTGGCTCCTGACACCTGTCCTGCCCCAGGCACACCTCCAGGTGCTGCCTCACCAGGAGCTGGGGCTGTGAACCCCAGAAGGTGAGAATGAGCATTTCCTCCTTTGGCTGTCCCATGCCCTGCATTACAGCACAGATCCTGGAGCACATAACAACCAGTGTAACCTTTGGGAAAGTAACCTTTGCAGTGAAGTGCCTCTGCTTCCAGTGTCAGTGTGTCAGGAGGGAAGGAGGTGGGATCCAGCCGAGGATTTCAGCCTGATCTCGTGGTTTGCATCAATCACTCCGGGCTCTCCTCCCTGACAGCTGGGAAAAATAAATCAGGAAAACAGGAGAGGAAACTCCTCCTTGTTTGGCCAGGCTGCCTGGGGGTGAATGAGTTAATGCACTGCCCTGGTATTAAGCACTCCAGTGGTTTACTTTTCCCTGAGACCGAGTATGGCTCTGAAGATGTTTTTACAATAAAGTTGTTAGCATGAGAAAAGGTGGTTTTCTCACCGTGGGTTCATTTCGGGGGGATTTGGAAGCCTGTGTGGAGCTGGGGCTAGGGCCAGAGTCAGGAGGTGCAGGGAATTCTGCTGTATGAAAGTGAAAGCTTAGTTAATTTAGCCTTGGCAGAGAGTTGGGATTGCATTGTCACCCCGGCTGGACATTGATATGTAGATTTAACGGTCAATAGGAGACATGGATGGGCTGTCCTTAAAGCATTTGCTTTGCAGAAAAGTCATTTTTCAGCTTGACAGATTGCTAACCTTTCACATTTTTCAGCACTGTATTTCCCAGTTCAGTACTTGGGAATTGATTATGTTTTATGAAACAAAGGGATGAATTTGGCTCTTATTTACATTGTAGTCTGTAATAGCCAGAGTTCCCTAAGCATTTGTCATATGCAGTAAAACAGAGAATGTGGTGGCTTTTTTTTACCTTCTGCTGCCCTCAGTGTTCCCTTCCAGAGTCCCTGCAAGCTCTGGGCCTGCTGTGGGCCAGCTCAGAGCTCATCCTGTTCTTGTTTCTGAGTTATCTGCAGGCACCTTGGCAGAAGTCGCTTAATTTGGATCAGCCAGAGCCAGCAATAACAAACACGGCGTTGTTTGCAGCTCCTGATAGCTCTGGGACAAGGAAAAGCAGAGTTTGGGGGCTGCCTCCTCCACTGTGCTTCAAAATTCCTCTGCTTCCACACGTCCCTGTTTCCATGTTGTGTCCGTGATGTGCCAGACTATACTGAATGTCCCTTTAAATTTTAGCTTTGGCATGTGACAAGGGACCTGGGATACAGGGGTCCCTCATGGCCTAAAGCACTTCTTATTATTTCTTCTCCCTCCCACACATGCTTTTCTTTTATTTTTTTTTTTTTTTAACAAACTGAGGAACTTGATCGTTGCTTAAAAAGCATCAAAAGCAGCCTCACTGTTTTCATGCTGCCAGTGAGGAGCTGCACACAGGAAGTCAGTTTTGAGGTGGTCTGGGATAAATAAGCCACATGCTTTGTGGAAGTGGTTTTGTTATAAATGAGATGTTGGTTTCTACCTGGGTTTTATGAAAAGAGGAAATGTTAAGGCAGGATTTGTGGGCACGAGGGCAGTATCAGAGCCCAGCAGAAGTCTGAAGTTCAGTTTTATTTCCTTTCCTGCTCTGGTTGATGAAGTGCTGTAGCACCACAGCCTGTGGGAGATGAGTGAAATCAATCATTATTCCGGGGCTGTGTTTGGGAAGAGAAAAGTTATGTGAAAATACTCAGCTTTCCTCCTCCAACATGTGTGTGAATTTTTTGTTTGTGTGTGTGTGTGTCTTTGTCAGTTTTACAACTGAGCCAAACCCGTGGAAATTATCTATATCCTTTCTGAGACCCCAGGGAAGTCAATTTTGTTTTTCACCCCTGCTTTTATTTCATACAAAGGCAATAGGCTATATAAAATCCCTACCAAATGGAGTTAATCCTATTTGGTTTCTATCCCTGGAGCAATCCTGGGTTCAGCCCCAGTCAGGGGGGTTGCAGATGTAGGACTTCCCTGGAAGGAGATGATTTGGGTTTGCTGGGGTGGTGTCTCTGACCCTGTGTGGGCCGTGGGTCTGGCTGGAGCTGTGCCCCAGCTGGGCTGAAGGCAGGAGATGGTGGTGCTAATCCCACTCTGGGCACCAGGTAAAATATCTGATGGACATTTCCCATATCTGCTGTGAAACTGTGGCAGATCCCACTTTGGCACTTGTCTGGAAGCCTCCCAAAGTTATTTCTGGGTGCAGGTGCTGCTCCTGCCATCCCTGCAGGGCACTGCTGCTCCTTGAGGAGCTTGGCTTTGGGAAAAGCAAACCCATGTTTTAGCTCTGGTGAGGAAACAGCAGCAGTTCCTTAAACCTGGCACAGTGTAGTTGAAAGCTGCACCCTCCTTCCTGCTCACAGGTGTGGGGAGGCTCACAGCCCAGCTGAGCTGGTTCAATAAATCATGATTGACTGGGGAGTCAGCATTTGATCAGTGCCATCATCCCCCACCATGGGCACCCTGGCAGAGTGATGGCTGAGACCTGAGCGTGCTCCAAATGCAGCTGAGCTGGGCCACAAAGAAAAGGGCTTTTGCAGGTGCCCAGGAGGAACTTCCTAGGACCTGTTCCAGTGTGGAGAAGAGCAGATGTTACTGGGAGCAGCTGTAATAATGCTTTTTCCATGTGGAAATGAATGGCCATATTGATCAGTCCTAGACATTAAATACTGGAGTTTTGCTCACACGTGGAATATTGAGGTGAAACCAGTTTAATTAAACTTAATTCTGCAGGTGTAGAATATGAAATTTGTTTGATGTCCATCATACACATGTCTCTCTCTGTTAGGAGCCCCTTATAATTATTTTCTTTGGGGGGAAAAATGTACCTGCACATGTTTGGGTAGAAATGGAGTGGTGGCCAAGCATGAATCACATCAGTCCTATCAATAATTCCCAGTCCTGGTGATACCTGCCAGCCCAGAGAGAGTGGTACAGTATTTGTATTTATAAATATAACTGCAGAAACCAGGACAAGGGCAAAGTGGCTCAAATGAAGAGCCAATTAAGATAATCTAAGCAGAATGAGGATTAAGTGCCTCCTAATCTGAAGGGCACCCAAAATGCATGTGGCCAGTTGAGATCAAGCAAGTGTTGTCTGTGTGTGGGACCTGCAGAGGGGTTTGGGGTGAGCAGGGATGAGCACAGAGTGCTCAGGGCACGGTGGAGCTGGAATGGTTCTGGATGGCACAGAATGAGCCTCTGGCTGTGCTGTCACCTCCGTGCCACTCTGCAGAGTGTTGGATTTGTCATAAAGAAATGATTGCAGGTAGAAGGGGAGTTAACATCTTGTAGTTTTCCTTTCCCAGAAAGAGGAAAGCACTCAGAGCTCTGTCAGGGAAGAAGCTGCTCTGTGTTTTCTTTTTAAAAAACACTTGAAAAACCATTTTTATTTAACCATTTAGCCCTTGTCCCATTTGCTGCTGCTCCAAGTGAGGCACCTGCAGTGTATGTGGTGGGGACAGGGGGGCACATTTGCACCCGTGTTCCTGGAGACTGATTGCAAATTCCAGCACCCAGGAGCATGGGCAGGATTCCTCCTGGAGCCTCTGTTTATTCTGCTGCTGGCCTGACAGGGTGTGGTGGCTGTGTGCACCCGAAGTGGGGGGGCTGGCAGCTCCTGCTGGGTGTTTGTGGGGACCAGGGGGTGCCCAGACCCCGTGCTGGGTGCAGGGGGTGCCCAGACCCCCCTGGCTGTGCCCCCTTTGCTGGCAGTGGCCGTGTGAGCAGTGTGGTGGCTCTGCAGGTGAAGGTGCCCGTGTTGGATCTCTCGCTCTGCAGAGTGGTTTAGCGAGTTCAGATCCGTGCCATGTTAATTGTCAGGACTGGGAGGGTGGGAGCAGATTTCACCGGGGGCAATGGAAGAGATCCAATGAATTTCCACTCTGTTTCACCGCTTGGCAAACCAGCACTTACTGTCACTTTGCATAAATAGGTTTATTTCAGAGGGTCAGCCGGCACCACTCCCCCCTTCCCCTGCTGGCCCACCCTCCCCTGAAGGAGAGGAGGCCGACGAGCATTTAATTTCCCCAGCAGCAGGTGCTTGTCATCCATCTGAAGAAAGCTGCCAACATCTGGTGCAATTGCCTCGGCAAACGCAGTAACAAGGCGCCTGCAGTTCAAACGCAGAGAGAGCATTGCCTCTTTAATGATAACAAGCTGTTGGCTTCCCCTCTGAGATGAATTCATCTCACAGATGTTTGTCTAGTTTTGGCAATCTTATCACTATAGCTTTGGTGATTATGCTCAACTGGAGACTATTACTATAAAAGAAGTTTGAACTTGTTCCATTTTTGCATTATTTATTTATTTAGCCATTTATTTCTCTGCTTTCTGGATATAATTTGTATCAACAACTGTACTGTTGGTCCCATTACCCGAGTACCCTCAGATTTTTATTGCATCTGCTGAACAGTAGCTTGCTACTTGACTCCCACCGCTGGCAAATGTCTTTCAGCCACGCTGACGTTTTAACATTCCCCATCAACAGCTTTGTGGTTTGAACCCTCTATTTAACACTACATTTTCTGGGATTACTTGGCGCTGGCTCTGTCTGTTCTCTCTAATAACTGCAATACACTCCCTGGTTCTGCAAGGCGTGAGGTGCCAGGAACATTCTGGATGTTCCGTTTGGCCGGCAGCGCTCTGGTGACCTTGGCAGGGCTCTCTAATGACAGCCATGACCGTCTTCACTGGTGGATCTCAAACATTTCCAGCCTCAGCCGGATCCCACGGAGCGTGGGGACCTGCAGGCTGAGGGCTCCAGTGCCTCTTTGCTCTTGTTTGCTTTTCTAACATGCCTGGCTTTTTTTAAGGAGACAATTTCTCCCCGAACGTGTGGAATTTAATTCTGGTAAATAGGATTTATTTTTGGAAACGTGCTTGTGAATAGGTGACTCATGCCTGAATGAAGATGTGTCACTGTTGGTGGGGACACCACGTATATAATTTCTTGGGCTATAAATAGATGCCAGTCCAAGTCCTGGTGACATGGTGATGCTTCACACCGACTCGTTAGCTCAGCCTGGCTGCTGAGGAGAGTGTTTAGAGTGTCAGTCTCTCCTGCTGGAGCAACAATTTCTGCTGATGCTTATGGAATAACATCAATAGATTGGTGGAATCCTGGGACTACTTTAATTGGCACAAGCAGGTTCCCGTGCTGCCCTCATGGGGTGCACTCGTGTTTCTTCTCTCGTTGCAGGGGTGGAGAAACTGACTTTTGGGTGTTTGCGTGCTTGTCAAAAGCCAGGGGTACCACCTGCAGGGTCCTGAGACTCAGAAACTGGGTTTGCTTATTTGTTGCTGTGGCTGAGGAGCCTTTAAGCTGCACACACAGGATCAGAGCTGGCTCCTGTTTCCAGGTGCTGGAAGGAGCAGTCCTTGTCCCGTGGCTGATGCTGAACTGTGGCTCCGTGTTGCTGTTTGCTCAGCACCACTTACCCACCAGCACAGCACGTATGGTTTAATGGCTGTCCTTTTTTGTGCTTCTGCTGTAGTTACAGTATTATTAAAAATCCATTAAATTTTGATGTACATCATAAAGTATGTGCTCCTGTGAATGCGAGCGCAGATAATTATTTCTGATGAATAAACCAAAAGGACAAGTATGTAAGAAGTTCATCCTGCAGCTTTCAATTTTCATTATATACATCTCCTGCAGGGGCAATCGTTGTGATGTTGCAGCTGGTTATTTCTGTGGCCTGGCTCTCCCTGGAGATGGATGATGACAGTGCAAACTTGAACTTGCACGAGTGCCAGTGTTTCTGTGGGCATATTTGTAGATAAATGGTTAAGCAGGAGAGGCAACCCTTGGGAAGGCAGAGGGGGTGAAGAGGCTGCCACACAGCAGCAACTTCCCCTGTGTTGGTTCGTTGTGCCTGGGCTTTGTGGAATCTGGGAAAGTAACCCAATTATTTCTCATTAAAGTAACCCAGAAATGTAGCAACAAGCAAGGTGTCATTGCTAAAACAACACCAGGAAGCCAGGCAAGCTCTTCTTGGTGTCCAGGGCCTGAAGCAGGCAAGGCAATCATTAAAAATAATGCATTATAGTGCCCATAAAGTTTCCTGCAGTATATAATGGCCCACAGGGGCCTCACCTAGTTTTCCATATATGATATGGTTGCAGCATCTCATTAACTTTCCCATAACACCAAATACACTTCTCTTGAACACCCCCTTCAGGCTTCCCAGGTTTTGCCAACTATTTCCTAATAAGCAGGAACTTCAATATTTGTCATGCTTGCCTTTTGTCCCCACTGGGCTGAAGGAGTGGTTGGCCTCTCCTGCCTCTCTAATTTCCTATTCCTGAATGCTCTGGGCAAACCCAGCTCTGGCAGGGTCTGCTCCTCTCACTGAGAGGACTTCCATCAGTTTTCCCAACTCTAGTTTTAAGAGTTCCCCCTGCTATTTCTTCTGTTTAAGAGCATGTCTGCACCCAGGGGTTACTCTTGGTATAGCACACAAACTTTCCCAGAGAT
The DNA here is from genome assembly GCF_027477595.1 of Haemorhous mexicanus. Taxonomy (NCBI): domain Eukaryota; kingdom Metazoa; phylum Chordata; class Aves; order Passeriformes; family Fringillidae; genus Haemorhous; species Haemorhous mexicanus. The sequence goes on along the minus strand of NC_082362.1, from coordinate 10,701,459 downwards.
CTTGGCCTTGGAAGCAGCACAGCCCTTAACCATCCCAAATGAGAAAGCCAGATGGGTCCTGGAGAGATCCCACCAAATCCTTTGCACCTGGCTGTTGGTGCCAGGACTGCCCTGGTGGGCTGTGGGTGGTGGCCTGGTTGCTTTCTGCCCTGGAGAGGCTCCCTCAGGGCTGGGCCCTGCTGCAGGTGTAGCTGGGTTCAGGTAGGTGGGTCCTGGGGGAAGGTGATGTTTTGAGCTGGCGTGGCTGTGATGAGCTCAGGGATAAAGGGAAGGATGGAGCTATGCCTGTGCTGGGCTTAGGAGCTCAGCTCTGCAGACGTGGCACTGATTTGCTGTGTTATTTTGGTCTTATTCAGGTCTCTGTCCAAAATCTGGGACTAATGGTGTGGCTTTCCCCTTGCTGCTGTGACTGCAGGCTGTTGCAGGGGTGAGCTGGCTGCGTGCAGCACCTTGCTGCGACCTTGATCAAAGTCACAGTGCTGCTGGGAGAGCAAATGATGACAAATAAATTCACCTTCACACAGTTTAGTCTAGCTGGCTTTGTTCCTCCATCCCTGATCCTCCCCGCAAAGGGTTCTGTTTACTTTCCCTGAAATGGAAGAGGCCCTGCTACACAGTCCTCTTTCAAAAATAAACCTCTGAGAAGGAAAACAAAAGAGAAGGAACAAAAATCAGGCATTGTCCGATTATACAGAGCAGATCCTGATTCTGAGTTCCAGGCAGCTGGAGCCAGAGGTTTGTTTAAGTGTAACACAAATTCTACCATTTTTGGATGGTTTGAAAGTCTCTGCCTCTCCCTCCTGTACTTTCAGAAAACAATCAAAAAAGAGAACTGCCCATCCTGTCGAAAAGAAGAGCTGCAGAGATTCAATACCCAGGATGGCAAAAGCAAATGAAGGGACAGAAACACTTCCCTCCTTTGTGCTCTGCCTCCCCGAGAGTGGCCTTGGAGCTGTGGGGTCTTTGTGCCAGCCAGGCTTAAACGCCTTGCTGGCATCAGCAGATGCATCCTTAGCCCTTTGCAGTCATGTTTCTGAGGTAAATGAGCACTAAGTGTTGGTTATTGCCACCCTGAGAAGGGCTGAGAGGGATAGCTGAGAACCTCTGTAACGCCAGGGCTGCACTGTGTTCATCAATAACTGGGGTACAGGTTCCTGGGGGGCAGTAAGTTTTGCTTTCCATTTCTTTGCAGTTTAAATGGAGAGGTTTATGTACTTACTATTCCTTGACCTAAAAACTTGCTCTGTAAAAGGTACAGAAGGTGCAGGCTGAGATAATGCATCCTTTGGGGCTGGAGGCTCACTTTGACCTGTGTTTACATGGTGTAAGTCACATTGGGGTAGAGCTGTGCCAACAGGCCAGGGCAGCTCGTGCATCAGGGGCTGTTCAGCCCTGTCACAGTGGAAATGCTGGGTGAAAGTGCCCAGTGCAGTTCTGCCTTGGCCTTTGGGATCAGGGAAGGGCCCTAAAAATAAAAGAATTAGAGGTAACTGGAGTTGGTTTGCACACAGAGGGTGTGAGTGAATGTGGTCCAGCTGTCAGCAGCACTGGAGCTGGGCTTATCTACATGAGCTGTGAGTTGGGCTCTTGATTTTGGACAGTGTGGGCTGGGAGAAATCCTTCAGAAGAGATTCTTCCCTGTGAGGGAGGTGAGGCCCTGGCACAGGGTGCCCAGAGCAGCTGGGGCTGCCCCATCCCTGGAAGTGTCCAAGGCCAGGTTGGACAGGACTGGGAGCACCCGGGATAGGGGAAGGTGTCCCTGCCCATGCCTGGGGGTGGAACAGGATCTTCAGGGTCCCTTCCAACCCAGACCATTCCAACCCAGACCATTCCATGGCTCTGTCTCAGCTGAGTGAAGCTCTGTCTGTGCTCCTCCATGTGCCATCCCTGACTCCTGTGGCCTGCCCAGGCAGGGTGAGTGCTGGTGCTGGCAGCCCCAGCAGCGTGTGCAGCTCCAGGTGCAGCTGCTGTGTGCCACAGCCCGGGCAGGAATCCCTTCCCTTGCTCAGAGTGCTGCTGAAATATTAATGCAGAACAAATCATCCAGTTTAAACCCAACAGCAGACGGAGGAGGGAGCCGTGGGGTGTGATGCTCACTGTGGTTTGTACAGGGACATGTGCCTCCTCTGCTGCTGGATCCTCCTGGCACAGTGCCCTGAGCCAGGTGGGCAGGAGCAGGATCTGTATGACCTGCTCCTGTGAAGTGCTGGGAGTTGTTGGGGTCCTTAATCCTCCCCAGCTCCTGGGAACTAAGGTGAAATGAGAAAAGGAGCGTTGCTATTTTGCATCATCTGTGAGTGATGGGGAGGCTACTTGGAAAAACTTAACTGCTCTTAGGACTTTCCCACACTGACTGTTTAAATCAGTTATTTTTCCCAGATGGTAAATCCAGGAGACTTCCTCAGCAGCCTGGTGGTAATAATAATACTTATATAGCACTTTACATATTCCAAGCTGTCCAAAAAGCTGATCTGTCTTGTCTGCTGCAGAGATGTGTAGTAAAACTTGAAGGATATTGGCCTGAATTTGTAGTCATTTATCAGCCATCTATCTGGGGGTGAATTTACTTTTCTGAGGGCTTGTACCATGTGAGTAAACTCATTTCTCCTGTGGATCGTGACATTAATTCCAGTCTTCCATCTTGGTAGTGGAGATGATCCTTAAGCAGAGCAGAGAAGAAAGATGTTTTTCTGGCTATTGCACTGCAAAAAAGATGAGCATGGCTTTGGAGAAATATCTCAGCCTGTATAATGTGTAAATGAATGTGGGCCCTGAGAAGGAGTGTGGTGTTTCCCTGGCTGCCATGTGGCACAGGAATGGCCATTGCCTCTCTGACATCATCTCTCCAAGGCTTTGCTGTTCTTTAGAGGAGTTTCCAGGGAGCGTTAGGCGCGGGCAGAGGGAACAGCTTTGCACACCTGCCTGCAATTAAGGAGTTTGTTTTCGTTCCCTGGGTGGTTTATGGCAGTCCCAGGGACAGTCTGTGCCATGCAGAGCTGTCCCTCAGCCAGGTGTGCAGTGCTGGAGGCTGAATGCTCCACAGCCAGCCCTGTGTCCCCTTCTGGTGTCACCTCGGGCGCGTGGGAAGCAGGCAGAGCCCAGGGCTGACACGGGCAGGGTGTGGAGTGTGGAGGCTCAGGGGCTGGGTGGAGGCTTCTGGGGGACTGGAGGAAGCAAAACATCCTCAGCGAAAGGGGCCAGGGAGAGAGCCAAGTTCCTCGAAAGAGGACCTTGCAAGGAAGGCGCAGATGACATGAAAAAGTAATTAAAAGGAAAGCCCTAATGGGACGTTAGGGGGAGATGCAGCTGGAACTTGAATAAGCAAATGTAAAGAGGGAATTAAGTTTGTAAGCTTTCCTCCGAGGAACTGCTGGGGAAAACAGGGCAACAGCTTCTGCTGATGTAAATCAGCACTGAGCCCGCAGCCCAAGAGCTCCAGCCGGGGAGTGTGGCTCATTTGATATTTGCTACTCCTAAACCTGGAAAACACACGGGCAGAGAGGCTGTGCCGTTCTGCAGAGGTGACACGAAGGACATTTGATTCCAAAGTGAAGGATATTGACTGCAAAAACAAAGGGAAACTGTTGGTAATGTAGTTTGCCTGGGGCAAATTGGTAGTTTGCGATAAGTAACATTAATTTAAGTGTATAATGCTTTAAATTATCTGGGTAATTTAATCTATGTGATTTTAAAAAAATGATTTATCAGCTTTGATCTTGAATAAAAATAAAATAAACCAAATGAAACAAAACCCTTCAATTAATATTAGCACTTTCACTCTGGAGAGTAATACACAGCAGAGACGTTTATTTTTAGCTGTGAAGAATTTGCATGTGTGTTTCCAGATGTGTTCTCAGACTTGGTGCTGCTTAAAATTCAGCTACCACAGTACGTAGATGCCAATTTTCTTTTCCGTAGCATTTTGTCTCTGCCACCGTGGATGTAATTTTTTTTTCTTTTTTTTTTTTTTTTTTTCTTCTTTTTTCTCTTTTCTCCCAGCAGAGGTGGTGGAGGGGGGTGTGATGATTAAGGCAGCCGGTAAGTCTCTTAGCTTCCTCTGAACTTTACTCCCTCTGCCAGGAGTGACCTATTTAGATGAGGCCCTTTGGTGCAGTTTGGGGAGGTCAGGTGAGGTCAGAGCGCTGGCCGTGCCAGAGATCCCAGGGATGCAGGAAGCCAGGAGCTGAGCTGGCAGTTGTTCCAGCGCCTTCCCTCTCTGCCTGAGCGTTTGTTCTCCCTCTGAATCCCTGGGACAGAGAGGGACGGGTGCTCTGCAGAGCAGGGAGAGGCTGGAACCCCCCTGGGCAGGCCCAGGGTCCTGTGGAAGGGCTGGGCTGGGCTGGATTCCCTCTGCTCTGCTCAGGGATCGCTCAGCAGATGCAGATGGCAGCCCTGCCTCCCCTGCTCCTCCTTCCCACCATCCTGGCAGCCTCTGAACAAGGGGCTGCACAGATGGGTGAGATCCTCCAGCCTCTCTAATTCCTCTAATTGCCGTGTGCAAGAAAGGGAAGGAGGAAGACTGCTCCTCTCAGCTCGGTTGTCCCAGAGTGCAATCCCAGCTGAGCAGCTTTAAATAGATGGTCAGCTGGTTGTGAGGGCCGGAACTAGCCCGGAGAGCATGGCGTCTGTCTCCCAGGAATGCTGCCTGGTCATCAGGCTGGATAAATTAGGACTGGGACTGTTTCTGTGTGAGACAGGCTGCAGTGGGGATGGGGAGCAGCCCGGGATGTCAGCAGGGCTGGCGTGCTCCTGTCCTCTGGCGTGTGCCAGGGAAGGATAACTCTGGTCACGGGTCTGCCCAGGGCTGCCCTGCGAGCCCACTGGCAGTGGCACATCTAATAACTGATCCAGCTTAAGGAGGGAGGGGGGGAAAGATGATCCCACTGACAGGAGCAGTGGCCAAGCCTGTTTTACCTGTGTGCTTCCCTCCCGCGGCCAGGCTGGGTCCAGTGGCAGTGCTGCTCCTCCTCGGGTGCAGCACAAAACAGATTTTTCTAGTGGCTGAATTTAATCACTTAGATGCAGAACACTGATAGACTGAATCAATTTAATTCCTATTGCTCATGACTGGGAGGGGAGATAGGGGAGGAGGAGGAAGGTCATAACAATTTAGCAAACAACTTGGCTTTAAAACATGACCAATAGGTCGTCACTGTTGGTTTTCTTGAGTTGGGGTGTTTTTGTGTTTTTTCTAAACCTGCCCAGGCCTAGGCACATGGCAGCTTTGGGAAGGGGGAACACTGTGCTGTGCAAGGTGGGAGAGGTCATTTATTGGTGTGTGAGGTCTGAGGTGCTGGGGCTGCCATAGAGCTGTGGGATCAGCTCCATCAGGGAGGAATGTTGATGCTCCCCCCTCTTTTTTTTTGAGGGAGCTGCTGGAAAAGGCAGCTCGTAGTTGGGCTGTGAATGTCTGGAATGGCACGTGGTGTCTGAGCATTTGTTTGCTTCAGAGCATCTCAGTGCTGAGCTGCAGGGTGCCTGGGTGGTGCCAGAGCTCTTTGGGAGGCTCCAGTTACCTGCTGAGGCACAGTCCTGCTCGAGAACAGGAGGATTTAATTGGAAACGGAGCCGTCTGTGAGTCTCCTTTCAATACAGGGCCCTGCTGCTCCTCGAGTCTGCTGCACTTACACTTACAGTCCTTCCATATGAAGCCCAAAGGGTTGCCAGTGCTCTTGCAGTGCCTTTTCCAAGGGAGCTGGCTCTGCAGAGCACGGGCTGTGCAGGTTCTGTATTGCCCCTCCCTGATGCTTTTGGGCTCTGTTGCAATTTCAGTGGTCCCTGGAGATAAAGGTTCTGTGAGGAGGTCCCCAGGACTGGCCTGGGTAAGCTGTCAATGTCAAATTCATCCTTAAAAAGCATCCAGCATCCCAAGAGAAACCCCAGACCCATCAGGGTCTTTTCTCACACAGCTCTTGCCCTGCTGGGTGCTGCAGGACGTGGTGACACTGTCACTCCCGGGGGTACCTCGGGAGCGATGCTGTGCCGTCCTTGGCAGGGCTCCACCTGGGTGCCAGGGCCCCCCGAGGTGCCAGGGCCTCCCGAGGTGCCAGGGCCTCCCGAGGTGCCCTCCAGCTGGACGGGCAGAGCAGCACAGCCCTCGCCCATCCTGAGTGAGACACAGCAGTGCTGGAGTGATGAAAGCAAACTTGGCCAGCCTGACTGCAAACTTGGTCGCCTGCCACAGCCACTGGCCCATATGCACAGTGGTAAATAAAAGCTGGAGTTGAATTCCTTTCAAGTTTTATATAATATTCGCTACAATATGGAGTGAGGGGGGAATCCCTCCTAGGAATAGTTTTGCCAAAATACAAACCTGACCTTCTCTGTTCTCAGGGGCTGTGCAGCAGGGCGGCAGTGCTGTCACAGGAGGGAATTCTCGAGTTCATCACAGCTGTGTGAGGCTGTGGGACCTCCACCAAGAGCCCCTGCCCTGCCCCGAGCTGGGCTGGGCTGCTGTTCAGTCAGGTGGCAGCAGCAGGAGATTCCAGGGAGAGCAGCCCAGGCATGGCAGGAGGTGTTTGCTGCCTGCTCTGCTCTGCTCTGCAGCCTGGCACTGCGTGTGCAGCTGGGCAAGGACATGAACCAGAGCAATGACAGGGGGAGCAGAAGGGGAGGAAGTTCAGCTGTGCTGAGCGATGGTCAACTTAAAAATAGACCCATCTATTTATAGCCTTGGCAGCCCAGTGCCCCCCCGAGTGCTCCAGCCTGGCTGCATCTCATCTCAGACAGATGCAGATATATTTACACACACACACACATGGGGGGCAGAGACCCTGCCCTGGGGCTGGACCCTCAGGGTGCCAGGCAGCCTGGCAGCAGTTTGGGTGCCTTCTCCCTTCCTGCCCAGCTCGTGGGTGGGTGGCCTCGTGCCACCACTTCCCTTCCAAACCCCTGCTCCTAGTTGAAACTTAATCAAATTAAATCTTAATTACATGGGGCCCCAGGACAAAGTTACAGTCTTTTCATATACATTTTAAAAGAAGGGAAGGAAGTGTGTCTAGGGACTGCTTCCTGTGAGGTTGTCTGTCCAGCACTGAGGACTTTTCTGTTCGTTATCTGCCTGCCTATATTCAGTTTAATTCTGTGACCCACCAGGCAGGGTTGATATTTCTGGTTTTTACTTGTACAGTCCCTTGCATGTTCAGGCCTGACCTATAGCTGGTGCTTCTGCAATGGAAATAATCAGCAGAATAGATAAGCTTTGATGGATGGCACTGCTGGCCAGCAGAGCCAGCACCCCTGGGAATTGCAGTGGTTTTAGAAGGCTCCTGTGGCTGTTCTGAGACTGGGATGTCAGAGAGCCACAGCTCCAGCCTTCCAGCAAACCCTGCCTCTTCCTCAGTACATCTGTGCCTTAAGGCCCCTTTGCCTGAATTAGACATGAAGTTCAGTAAGACTTGGTGAGGGAGTTTCTTGTGCTTGAAATGAGAGCAGCTGGTTTTATTCCAGGGAGCACACTGAGGGGAGGTTAATGTCTCTCCACATGCAATGCCTGTAAGGGCAGTTGTGGGTTCTTTTTGGGCTTGGTTTTAGTTTAATGGCAGACTGATTCTATTTTAGAGTTTCAGCGTTGGGCTTCCAGTTCTGACTTGAAAGCCAAAGCTGCTCTTCCCCTCAGTAGTACACACTTAAGGGTGGAATTTCTACTTTAGTTTTCAATCTCTTGTGCTTTTGTCATTTTTTTATCACTACCTTATGTGTTCTTTAAACAGTTTTTTATTTAATCATTTATTCTTTTAGGTGGGTTTAATTGTATAAAGATTATCATGCATAAAGAGACGTCTATAATTAGCAGGGGGGTTGGTGCTGTTAGACAGTGTTTTAGTGAAGAAAATTACAGTGTTCACAAACTGTTTGGAGAATGGAGGTAGCATATATTAACACTCAACAGGTTTTATGTAATCCTGAGAGGATTGACTCTTGCTCACTTGGGTGAGTTTTAAGCTCTTCTCCAAGCTTAGTGTTCCCCTCTCTTCCTCCTCTTTCTCCTCGTGCAGAAGTGGAAACAGCCCTGTAATCTGCTTTTCCTTTTTCCTTGAAAGCAGGACTTACTAATAATAATTGTCAGTTTTGTATTGTTGGGCTGTAAAGAGATTTGCCTTTGGCTGCTGCACTGCCCTGCCCCTCCTGCCCCTCACTTGTGCCTGCTGGGGCCCTGGCACCGTTCACATGGACGTGCCCTTGGGACAGAGCAGGGGATTCCAGCTCCAGGGATTCAGCAGGGGGATGCACTCAGGGTGCTTTAGAGCATCCTGGGGCTCTTCCACACTGAGTTCTGGCCAGCTCTCCTGGAAAGAGCACATCAGCACTGCTCCTCTCCTTCCTGTGCCTGCTGTTACAGTGTGCGTGCATCAAACCACGGATAGACACGCAGAGCTGTTGTGGTGCTCCATTCCAGGTAGGGAATTGATTGGGAAGAATTCCTCTGCACATCATTTGTGAGCTGAAACAGGCAGGAGAAGCTGGTGTGCCATGGCTTGGCAGCCTGCCTGCAGTCCCAGGATTGTCAGAATTTCTTTTCCCTTCATCTCCTCCCCTTCCCCATTGAAATGACACGGCCACAGGGGACCATTGATTTCTGCTCTCCACGTTGCTAATGAAAAATTCCTTGTTGGCTCCTGGTTCTCTAAATCCTTCGAGACAGCTGCAGCAGTTCAGATACCTCAGGAGCAAACATGCCAGGCTGGGTGATGTACGACTTAGTGAACTTTAGAGGGACAAAAGGGTCTGCTTGGGTTGGCCATAAACCCGAGCCAGGCTCCCATCCAGGGATTATTGCATTTTCTGCAGCCAGTTTGCTGAGCATATTTTGCAAACTCAGTACACAGTTTCCATCTCTGATGGCATACGAGATTTATCGTGTTCTTAGTGCTTAATAATTGTGTTTTGAAGTTCAGTGTCAGCCAAACAAGAGCCATGAGTCTCAGTGCTGCTAAATAAAGCCTTCTCACGGTTCCCAGGACTCCACATGCGGTCCTGGTTTCCTTTGCTTTGCCAAGTTCAAGCCATTCATTCTGAGGGAAGGGAAGTATTACTTCAGATCACCTTGTGATGCTTTGTTGCCACGTTTTATGTTCCTGGACAGCACGGCAGTGGAACACTGTCCCTTTATGAAGTGCAGGGTGCAGATGGCAACTCATTAAAACTTAGTGATAATCACCCTTCCTATGGAATTACCACTTAAATCTGGTTAGTAGAGGGGGAGGAGCAGTGTCACAGAAACCTGCTGCTTCTGGGTGATTTAAAAGCATATGGGATTGAGTGTTTTATGTGTGCCCCTTGTCAGGAGCCCTCAGAGCAGATTGCCAGAATTGTTGAGCAGTTACAGTTTAATGGAGGTACAGGAGCTTTTGCTCTTGATCCCTTTGACAGTTAAGCTGTCGTCTCCAAGTGCATTTGGAAAAAAAAAGTCTTTTGAATACAGCTTTTTTTGCAGAATAAATGGAGGCAAGAACAAGTATGTGAGGCAGCTGGTGAGGAGCTTTTTGGTCATTTCAAGGTTGGGAAGCATTCTTTGGGGAGCGATGCATCATTGTTACACGGCCTCACAGCAAAAAAGGTACTTGCTTGTTTGTCCTCACTTGTGCAGATGGTAAGAGGAATGGTCCCAGGGGCCAGCTGAGAGCTTGGAAATGCCTGGCAGCTAGGAAAAATATTTGGATTCAAGTCTCAGCACTGTCACAGATTTTACTTTGGGACTTGGAGCAAGTTGCTTAGTCTCTGTCTGGGTTTCCCACCTGTGGAATCTGACTGGAGTGTCACTGCCTTCACTGAAGGAAAGCATGATCTGAGTGTGAGCAGGACTGAGTATTAGCTGTGAGTGCAGAGAGGGTCTTGGCCCATTTTGAGGCTGTTGAGTGTGGCTGGGGAGGTCCTGATTCCCAGGGCAGGTAACGATGTCTCCTCTTCCAGGGAGCTGCATCCAGGTAGAGAGGGAGCCAGCATATTTCAGCCTAGAGGTGTCTAAGAAGCCCCCCAAATAAATCACCCTGCCTGGGTAGCTCAGGTGCAGGAAGGGTGGGGCTTGTTGTTCACTGTTCCAGGGACTCATGCTGTGGTGTCCCCATGTCCCCTGTCTGTGGCTGCCTTTCCATGAATTTCCCTGGAGGGCAGCCAGTGGCTGGGCTGTGCTCGCCACTCCTGCTGCTGGCTGCAGGTCTGCTGGCTCTGTGGGGTGAGCCACCAGCCAGATTTGGCCACTCTTTCCTCTGAGTCACATCTGTCTAGTCCTCCTAAAGCAAACAGAAAGCTTTCCTGCTTTGTCAGTGCTGCTGAGTGTGCCGTGCCCAGGTCTGTGCCCTGCTTGGCTCCCACCTCGCTGGCCTGGCCGTGCCTCGAGCTGGCCAAAGGCTCACACCTCCTGTGCCAGGAAGGTGGGGTGCTGGGGAGAGAAACCCAAAACATCCCCAACAGTGTCCTGCCCTCAGTCAGCTGTTAGGTGGGGAAACCTTGATGTGGGGTGGGGCCCAGTGAGAGCTCTTAAATAGGGCCCTTCCTCCTCACTGCAGCTGTGTTTGGGTTGATAATTGTCTGTTCAGTGCATTTAAATGAATTCCTGATTCTGTCCTTGCATCTGGGAGAGCCTGACTGGCTCAGTCCCTGCCTGGCACTGCCCTGGCACTCAGCCCCTTGCTGGGGACTGGATTTCAGTGCCTTTAGGTGCTTTTTGCTTGTCCCCTGGTCCATGTTTTGCCTTGTTGTCAGCAGTCACACCCTGGCAGCCTGAGCCCCTGGGGACAGCAGAGGTGACCAGGGCAGCCACGCTCCCTCTGGCATCACTGCAGGGATGTACTGAGGGTCTGAGAGGAGCTTTGGCTGGCCCAGACCTCTCCTCTGGCCGTGGGGTGGAACCAGGACTGGGAGCTGGTGGGTGCTGCCCATGGGGGACGGGCTCCCCTTGCTCTGGGATCAGCCTCCTTTGCTCTGAGCTCAGCCTTTCTGCTTTAATTCTACAGCTGCCTTTGCAAAAGCAGACCAAGGCCTTTTTTCTCTCTCATCTCCTCTTTAACAGCCACTTGAGCTCTGGGGGACACTGGGCACATGTTTACTGGCAAAGTGTTTCCCACTGCAAATTGCAGGAGAGTTACTTGGAAGTACTTGAAAATAAGTGACTGTGGCTTCACCTCACCTCCCCTCTGCCCCTCATACCTCACACAGTGTTGGAAATTTTACAGTCAGCACCCTAAAATTCAAATGCACATCCTGTATCTGTGAGTTCTTGAGGGACCCCAAGTGTGAGGAGCCCTGATGGATGTTGAGTGCTCAGCATGGTACAAACCTGGCAAACCAAACAGACACAAGGGGTTTCTGATCTGTGTATTCATATGCAGGACAGTGAAGAAATGAAGATCCCACCCTCCTGGAAGGGTTTCATCTTTGGAACAAGGCAGGTTGGCAAGAAACCCACCCAAACATTTGTGTGCATTTGTTCCAGTACAAACTCACGTGTTCCTCCACAGCAGCCCAGGAGCTGTGCATGCTGCTGTGTGCATGCTGCAAGTACTTAGTTCTGCTTTATTACTGCTCCCACCCCCCAAAAACCAAAAACATAGAGAAAAGAACATCTGCTAGTGCAGAGCTCAGAGAAAAAGCTGCAGAGGAAGGGCCACTGACTTGGCTGCTGCTGAACTGGGTGAGGAGTTGAGGGCTTGGGGAGCACTCCCTCCCAGCCCCAGGGTGCTCATGCCCTGCAGGTTGGGGTTATGGTTTCTGTCTAATGATAGCATATGCAGATTAATTTTTAATAGAAATCTCTATCAGCTCGTGGTGCTCTGTTGACAATTGCTGGTTTTGGTGGAAGCAGACCCTGAGGCCCTTGCAGTGCTGCTGTGTGTTTGGCCACTGCTGTCTGCAGAGGGCAAGTGGGGCTTGCAGCTTTCTGTGGGGAAAGGGATTCTCCTCTCTGATGTAAAGGAAAACTCCAAAGTCAGGGGTTTGGACCAGTGATTGCAGTACTTGGCAATAAGTTCCTTTTGGTCTCCTCATCTTTGTAAGTTAGCTCCCAAGTGCACAGATGGGGGGAGTGGAATGATTTAAGCAGAAACCTCCCCCCTGCTCTTGGGTGCTTGCCCCAGCAAAGGTTTCACTGTGAAATGCTGGTCTCAGAATGTGTCCAGGAATGCACTGGGGATTGTGAGCACAGTGTTTGGTTTGGTTTTGCAAAGGAAGCTCAGTTTACCTTTAATTGTTTTGTGCATATTTCCAACAGATGCAGTTTATTTTCTTGTCAGTGGCTGCCCGTGCTGGGAATGCAGGAAGCTGGGAATGTGGCAGGCTGGCTGCTTCCATGTCCTAGGCCAGAGCAAGACCTGCCTCCTCTGCCTCCTCTGCCTCCTCTGCCTCCTCTGCCTCCTCTGCCTCCTCTGCCTCCTCTGCCTCCTCTGCCTCCTCTGCCTCCTCCCAACACCTTGCACATGGCTGCTCCCCAGAACTAGGCTGTTCAATGCCTGGCTGCTAATTGCTTTAGAAATCACCACTTTCAAGCTCTTGGTGGGGGACTTTTGATTTTTATGAGGCTTTTTTGTGGAGAGCAAGAACCTTTGATGTACTTTGAGTGTGTTGGTGCCAGGTGCTGGGCAGTGCCTTGTGCTCCTTTCACTCCCAGGTACCCAGAGCTGCCTTTCCCATTGCCTAGTTGTGTTTGTAGCATTTTTCTCAGTGGTCTTTGTGGATTCAGCTGGCCAGGGATGGGTGGGAGCAGGCTCCCTGGAGGGCTCCCACCTTGCTGTTCCTGTCCCCAGGTGACATGGGTAAATAGACACACAACATGTTATTTATGCATTCAGTAATTGCCTGTTCTTTTGCATTCCCATGTTCCTGCTCTTACTGTGTTTCAGTGATTTGTTCTCTTTGCCTGGAAATGAAAATTCCTCTTAGCTGTTTTTCTAGGAATTGTTTTCTCCCTCTTCCTGATGACAGTGCAGAAGCTGCGGGAGGCTGATACCTCTAGAGAATGTGTGGCTGTTTCCAGCAGCTTCAGCCCTGGCAGCAGTGGCTGCAGGGAGCTCTTTGGTTTCTGCTGAGGCTGTGCAGGCCCAGCTTTTATTTTTTACCCTGACAGAATTCTGCAGGACCCTTCCCAAGTGCTGGGAGCCAGTGCTAGCAGCCACAGTTCTACTGCCTTTCCTTGTGGAAGGGTTTGGATCTGAGTTCCACCGACTCCTTGCTGCTGCTCAGCATTGCTGGAGAGGAGGGCTGGCACAGGAATAATGGATATTTCGTGGTGAAGGTGAAGTTTGCAAGTACCCCGTGTGCGTGTAGCTGCGGCTGTCATTTATTAGTCTATCAAGAGGGTTTGTTTTCCCAAATAACCCTCTGAATTATTCTGTGTAATTAACTCATGAACTTATTTGAAATGATAAGGGGGTAGGGAGGAGGAGAGGAAGTGTTTGGAGCTTAGCAAACCGATAGGATTGCATCACTTTTCCCCACTGATGGCAAGGTCGTCTCCAACAGCTGTTCCAGCGTAATTACCCAGCCCAGGCTCCATGCTTGGAACAATTGAAAAATTACAGGGGTCACTGGCTCGGTGTCTTAAATTTTAATAAGTACATAAAAACAAAGTGCTGAGTTATTAAAAATTAATCCTGCTAAGCGGTTGTTCAGGCTTTTTGGAGCTGGGAAGCTGGAGGGTGTCCGTTTGTCCACGGGGGCCGGCGCGGTGCGGGCGGTTATCTCTCCAGCAGCTCTTCAGCGGGAATGTTGAGTTTGATTATTAATTTAATCAAGGTCATAGTTTGTGTATGCAGAAGTAGAATGAACTGTGGCCCTCAGTAATCCTTTCTCTCCTCGCTGGCTCAGCCCTGGTAATGCCTGTAAGCTGCTCACAGGCGCGGGGCTGGGAGATTCACACCGTGGAGTGGATGTTGTGCGGGCATTGATTATCGCGGCTCCGGCTCCTCCTGAGCACAGACATGCTCTAGTAGCACGGAGCCTAAAGCTGCCTGCATTAACGTTATAAGCCTAATTTTTTTCCCTGCTTTCGGGGCTTTGAGTCCTGGTTATAACACTTGGATCAGAGCTGAGAGCAGGGTGAGTGCACTCTCCAAAGAGCGCTCGGCCGTGGCGCTGCTGCGGGAGCGCGGCCGGAGCTCCTGCCCGGTTCTGCAGCTCCGTGTGTGTGCAAAGCCATCAGAAGTTGCCACAAAAGAAAGCTGAAACCCTTCCCTGCCCACCTGGCATTGTTTTCCGAGGCAGTTCAATATAAAGAGCATGCAAAGCAGGGAGGATAGGCTGAGCCTGAGGGTGGGCTTTGGAATGAGACGTTTATTTCCTTAAGTTGTGTGCAGGAATTTGTTATGGAATCCAGGAGGAATATTTAGTTTTATTTAAACATAAATAAAGAAGATGCAGGGTATCTGGTGCCCCAGGGATAGCTAGAAAAAATCATGAGGGGCATTAGACATATAATCTGAATTTTCAGATAGCTTTAGAATAGGATATTGGGTCTTTTTCCTCCATCCTGAGCACAGGCCTTTGAGTTAGCCAAGGTTATTGTTGGCCAGCTTTCCAGCCTGCATAATGAGACATTTTTTATATAGCAGGTCTAAAACTTTCCTGAGAAACAGTGAAAACTTGGGGACCTTTTGGCCAAGCTGCCCCTCGGAGGAGGAGAGCTCTGGAGAGAGGGGCATCCTCAGCTGGAGCTGACCTTCACAGCCCCACTCTGCTCCCTCCCAGCGTGACCTTGAGCTGCTGAAATCCTCAGCCAGGGGTACTAAGGTTAAACTGATGCTGATTTTGGTTTTCTGTAATTCCCTGGGCTGTAAAGGTGGCTGTAACTCACAGCTGAGCAGTGACCATGTGAGTCTGTGAGAGCCCACAGGCAGCTCCTGTGTCCCCCCTCTTTCCCTACACCCCAAAGAAGTAGTGGTGAGGCTTTTTCCCCCCTTTAGCCAGGACTAGAGGGCTGGGCTGTGCAGGGAAGGCTGTGGACGTCTCCCTGCTCGGGCTGCTGTTGGCACACAGTCCTTGGGGTGATGGAGGGGGGATTGCATCCCTCTGGAGCTGCGTGGATGACCCACAGCAGTGCTGCTCCCTTCAGCACCTGCACAGAGCTGCCCTTCACTGTCTCCCCTTTTGTCAGCAGCGAGGTGAAAGAGCAGCCAGAGCCTTATTAAGATGTTTTTAGGTAACGTTTGCTCAGCTGCGAGATGGCAAAAGATTTTTCAGAGTCTATTAGGCAGCCACTGCTATAGTACCTTAAGGTTGATTTGAAAAATTGGCACCTAATGTTTTACAACTGGAATAAATTTCTGGAAATTGGGCCGGGGAGAGAAACTTGTGCCTGTGTGTGCCGTGGTGAGCCCGGGCAGCGGCGAGGGGCCACCTCTCCCTCCCTGCTCTGCCCGGGGGTTTTCCCTTCCAATTAGGGAATGCCAGGAGCTCAGATCAGCTTCTGTTCATTTCTCTGTTTTGACAGAGCTGTTTGATGAGGAGAGGGCTGCTGGGGGGAGACTCTCCTCCTGCCTGGAGTCTCTTTCTCCTCTTTCCTCCTCCTGCCGCGTTTTGTAAAGGCCAAAGCCTGAGAATCCCTGAAAAATTAATGGGGCCTCAATAGGTGCTTTGCACCTGCTGCTCCCCCCTGGCACCTACTGCTGGTCCCTGCTGAACAGTCTGCAGGAAAGCAGCTCCCAGCAGCTGCTCCTCTGTGTGCAGAGCTGCCCTGGAGCAGTGAGGGGTGCCCCGGGTCACCCCACCGGGCTGTGCTCTCCGAGCTGCTCCCCCGGGACACTGCAAATGTCAGGGCAGCTGTGTCCCCTCCCCGCTCCCTGGGTGCCACCAGCCGCCACCAAACCTCATCAGCCAGCTGCTGAATAATTGAGAGAGTTGCCTCAGAGGAGCTGGGCACAGGGGAAAGGTCTCTGCCTTTAGAAAACATGAAAAAGTCTCTCATTTTGGTGTTTGAAATATTCAGAGGGATCCTGGAGGGTTCTGAACCCATAAGCACCTGCTTTTTTGTCATTATCCAAAAGCCCTCTGAGGTTTTCATCGTTGTTATGCAATTTCCAGCTAGCTGGGGCTAGTTTTCCAGCCTGGATGTAGGAAGAGAGGTGCTGGAAGGGTTAATTTTTAGGAGTAAGTCATCTCTTCCCTTCTGTCTCCTGAGGTCTCAGGCTCTTCCACCAGGACAGAGGGACACTTGCTTCCCGTCCAGGTTTGGTGCCTGGCTGAGGGTGCCCCAGTCTTTCCCATGAACACTCCAGGCATTCCAGGTGTGCTGTGGCAATGATTTGTCTGGGGCAGAAGCCCAAGGCTGAGTGCTGAGCCATGTTCACCTTCCTGTGCCCTGCCCAGCAGGGATGGGGCAGTGCTCCTGCATCTCCTGGGCTTCCCTGCCCTCCAGGATTCCCAGAGAAGGTCAAAGGCCTCTCTTTTTCCCTAAGTAGGTTGGGGTTGTTTTTATTCCCTTTGTTAATGGAACACTGCCCCCTCAAAGAAAAAACAAAATAAAGTGAGAAGTCTTCTCCATTTGGTGGTGTGTAAAGGCGTTTTAAAGCTAAACAAGAAAACCAATTATTTTTCTAACTGCTTTACTCCTTCAAATCTTTCACTGTAATGGAGATTTAGAATCCATCACTGTTTAGCTATTATTTCTGTGTAAAGAGTCATGCCCTATTGCACCAAGCAAACAGTCAATTTTTTCCATTATACTTTGCTGCAAATAACAAGGGTATGGAATAAATGACCCCTTTTGGAGCAGATCTCTCTCCGTGAGGTGCCTGTGTCCCTGGAGGAGGGCAGGGAAGGGTTAAGGCATTCCTGGGAGTTCTCTCCACTGCTGGGAGCTGCCAGGGGCAGGCCAAGGCCACCCCTAAGCCATGTCCCCAGGTGCCACATGCACACAGAGCCCTCTTGGTGGAGAAGCTTTTGCTGAAGCCCAGACGCAGAGGTGCCCTGGCACTGCCAGGGTCAGAGCCTTCCCTGGAGGCAGCAGGGGCAGGGTCCCTTGGCAGGGCTGCCTGGGGAGCAGGCAGGGATCAGGAGGGTCCTGATCCATCTCCTTGTATTTTTTTAATTGCTTGTACTGAAATGCAGGAGACTGGCAGGCGGGTGTGTGTTGTGTGAAAGTGTACTGCACAAATATGTAGCCAGCAGCTGTTTTTTTTTTTTTTTAATTAAACAGACACTTGAGGTTAAAAATCCCCAAGTTCAATGTAAACTTCCTTCTGTGCTATTAAGTTTGGATTGCATCCAAAAACTCGATAATTTTATTTTATGTCATTGAGTCTGTTTGTTTACATTTTGCATTTCATTCACATTTCTCTGCTGGGTTTTCCTCCCAGCTCAGACTTCGCTGCCAGGGAGCAGCTCTTGCCTTGGAGCCTTCCGAGGGGGAGGGCACGGTGCAAGCACAGAACCTTGGGTTTATTTTCTGACTTTTGCTGTGTTTGAAGGCGTTGCAGTGGAAGCAGTGTCTGAGGCAGCCCTGCAGGCTGGGCAGTGCCCGGGCTGTCTGGGGCACTGGCTGGCTCCTGGGCCAGGGGCTCGGGGGACTCGGAGCTGCCGAGCAGAGCAGGATCCAGCTGTCTCACAGGAGCAGCTGGAAATGACAGTGAAGGCTGAAATAGGAAAGTGTGATAAATTAATGGACTAAAACACCGTGAGGGACTCGTTAAAGGAAATAGCTTTAGGAGAAGCTGTGAGGAGGATTGGAGTGTGAAGGGGAACAGGCTCTGCCAAGGGCCCGGCTGTTTCTGGGAAAGAAGGGGAAGTGCTGGTGCCTTTACACCATCTGATCATTAGCAGAAATTGATCCTAATGGGGAAGTTACAGCTTTTAGTATGGTTGAGGGAAAAGGGAGGAAGCTGGGAGAGTTGATTTAGGCTGGCAGGAGAGGGGTGATGCCTCCCCAAGTGTCTTGGGGTTCAGCACCTGCAGAGGATTATTTGACTGAGGAGCAGAATCAACAAGGGAACCAGAGGAAGTAAGATTAATAGATTTAACCTGGAGGCTGAAATTAAGTTTAAGACTATCAGTAAGTGAAAGGAATAGCATAGACTGCTGCTTAAGACAGTGAAGGTCTGTAAGACACAGAATGTCCCTTCCAGTGCCATGTTCCCAGGATTTTCACACTCATATTTCATTCTTCTTCTACAGTGTTTGACTTGCATGACTAAGTAAAGGCTTTTTTCTTTCTCCTTTCCCTCCCCTTCCTTTTAAAGCTATTTTTTATATAGCCTGTTCCCAATTGAGGCTTTTATTGAGAAACAAATGCTTTTGGTTAGCTTCTGTGTGGAATCTGTCCAGCTTTAAACCATTGCCACGAGCAAAATTCATTGACAGAAAAAAAAAAATATAATCAAAACAAACATTCCCCAAGATGGGGCACTTCTTGAAGGGAAGGAATTTTGATGTCTGTAGGTCTGTGTATGATAGCTGCACGTGCATGGCACACAGAGACAGTGCCCAGTGCCCACGTGGGGAGGTTACATAAAGCCCAGCTGGCTGCAGGAGCCAGCCTGGCCTGGGAGATGGGCACAGGGGTGTTGGCTCAGTGTGGCTTGCAGCTCAGAGGGGCAGGAGTGCCCTGTCCCCTGCCTGGGGCTGGTTTGCTCAGGGGCTCTGAGGGACAGAGCAGCTGGGAAGAGGCTTTGGGGTGTTTTGGTGATGTGGGGTTTGCTGTCTGTTTGTTTGTTTGTTTATTTGTTTGTTCCTGCAGCTGCCTTAGCTCAGGGGAGCACAATTTGAAGTCTCCTGGGTGGCTGTGTCCCTCTCATGCAAGCCTGTGCTGCTCTCTTTTCCCTTCCCTTTGGGCAGGAGCTTGTTCCAGCTTCCCTTCCAGCTGTGCCTGCAGCCCCTGCCTCTGCTCATCCTGTACCAGAGAGGGGCCAGGCCCTGAGCAGTCTCTGTTTCACCTGCCAGATGTTGTTTTGTGCTCCCACTGACCTTGAGCAAAGCCAGCTGCTCCAGAGGCAGAGCCCAGCTCAGGTCTGGGCCCTGGCAGTGCTCTGGGCTCTGCTCCACCTGGCCCTGGAGGGAGGCTCTGCCCCAGGCAAGGAGCTGCTCCTGTGCCAGCCCTGGGGTGCCCAGGGGGTGCCAAGAACTCAGGGAAGGCTGAGGAGAATCTCCTCTGGTTTGTGAGCTCCACATCTGCCCCAGCTCAGTGCTGGGCAGCTGCTTTCTGCCCCTGCTCTCCTCCCTCCCACCTTCTTTTAAATTCCAGAGCAACATATTGAGGGGTTTGATTTGTTCTTGTTCCTGCCTTTGTTTTTGCAAGGCAGTGAACGGGTTTTAGACAAACATAATGAAACAATTTAGAAAAATAAAAGGAATGGAAATAACCTTGTATAAAGTGGCAGAGAAAAACCACTCTTGGCATCATCAGCTGTGCTCACGGTGAGGCACAGACTATCTCAGCATGTCAGAGACACTTAAATCTGCTTCATGTGAGAAGCCCTTTGTGGAGGCAGCTCTGCAGAGCCTCTGCTGCTGGTGGGGCACAGAGAGGCTCTGGTGACTCCTGCCTTTGCTTTGCTTTGCTTTCTCACAGGACGGTTCTGGCCAGAATTTTATTATTGTTTCAGATCTGCTGGATCTCTAATCCATCCTCTTAAAGAGTGCAGGGTGTAAAAAAGCAGTGATTAAAACCCCAAAGCCCACACCAGCCTCCACCTCACTGCTGAGTTCCTCCACTGAAGGGCTGGAAGAGCTGGGCTCTGTGGGTGGCTTTGTCTTGCTTTGATTTCAGAGTGGTGGTGCCTCCAGAGTGCTGGGTTTGGGGAGCCTTGCCTGCTTGGAGGTGTTTGCAGTGTGGATGTGGGGGCTTTGGAAGGAGGGTCATTTTCTGACCTGCCTAGAGAAACAACTGTCTTTTATCATGGTTACTGCTGGGGAGTCTTAATGAACAAAAAGACCTCCTGTCACAAGAGTCCTTAGCAAGATGTTTGTATTTTTTTTAAAAGGGAAGAAAATTGTTTCTTCCCCTTTTTATTAAACAGTAATGCAGGTTCAGACTGTGTTCTGGTGAGTCTTTAATTGGCACAAAAGGGCAGTTTAGCTTCATCTTAAGGAAGAGTTGTCAAACAAGCTGGAATTGTTTGGCACTCAGGAACATGCTGAGCAATAGGCCGTGATTTGCATCTTCTTCTCAAACATCACAGAGTGCTGGAAGTTACTTCATTGGCATGAAATGAGCTTCTAATGAAGACACTTCTCCAGCGATGATGCTGCCCCTGCAAGAAATAGATTTCTTGTCAGAAATGTAATTTCTGGCTGGAGGAGGCAGCTTAGCCCCCGGTGTGTTGTGGCAGCGTGCAGGGCCAGCTGCAGGAGCTGGCTGGGCAGGAAGGAGTTCCTGGAGCAGGGACAGAAGGGCCAGGCTGGGATGTGCTCTGTGCTAAGAGCCCAGGCTGTGCCATGTCCCTCCCTTTCCCCATCCCCTGCATCTCTGAGGATTATAAACCCCAGATCTTGTTTTGATCAGCGTGCGGATGTTCTGGAGCATCTTGAATTGAATCAAAGCAGCAAGAAATTGGTTTTTGCAAAGAAGCTTCTTAAATGAAAGAATTCTATTATGTAATTTTTTTTTTTTTAAATCCATGTCGTAATTCCTTTAAATTCTGCTGTGTATCTCTTGTATAACATAGTGGTTTGGGCCACTACTGGAGCATATTTCATTAACAATGTTTTTGACTTCCTGTGTTTTTTGGGGTTCCTTCTCCTGGGAGCCTGGTGTGGGTCAGTGGTGCTCAGGAGGGCCAGGTGTGATGGTGAAGGATGCCCACAGATGTGCTGGAGGTGTGGAGGTGCTCCCAGGTGGAACTGGCTGCCCTGAGGGTCCGGGGGGCTCTGGGAGCCTCTGCCCCTCCAACTGAGTGACCCTGCCCTGCTGTTTGTGACGTGCTGCCAAGTGTCTGTGGTGGATGCTGTGCTCCCATCACCCCAGGGAGCTGCTGGGGCTGGTTTCTGGGCTGGTTTCTGGGCTGGTTTTTGGGGTGTCTGTGGCAGCCTGAGCCCTGCTCCCCGTGCCAGGGGCGCCTGGTGCCCGCCCTGTGCTCCCAGGGTGCTGGAGCTTTAGTTGGATGGAGACAGCTTTTAGGTCTCAGGTTTCATTGTGTTGTTGTTATTGTTGTTTTCCAAATTCCCTTCCAATCCATCTGCTCTCCTGACATCCTTTTTATGTTGTTCAGAAGACAGGGAAGGAGTTGCATTGTGAGCACGGTCAGGTCAAACTCTTCACTTTTATCTCTGCTCTCTGGTAGGTGATGGGCATTTGGGGAATAAAACACTAAGAACAGGGTTTAACCAGCCTTTGTTTGCTATTGTCCAGCTGGGCTTGAGACAGCAACAGAGATGGGAACAATAAACAGGGAGAGGAAGGAGAGATTTTAAACAGAACTGTTCTTTTTCCTCCTGTTCCGGTGTTCCTGGAATCTGACACATTTTGGTTTTTAGTCCCAACTGTATTAGTAAAAATAACACTCAAGCAAGGTGTGTTGGGTGCAGCTCAGCTCAGTTCTGGGTTTTGCTTCGTTTTTTATGCATTTAACTACATAACATTTTAATGCAAATGCCAAAGTCTCCCCTTTTTTCTCCTTGCCACTGGTTAAATCTGTGTTCACCAGGGTGTGAGAGGTGTGCAGCTGGGTTTATTGGTTCAATGTCATTTGTGAGGAGGTTTGCAGAAGACTTTGCTGTCTCAGGTCACCGTTGGGAGTTTTTCCTACTTAGTTGTTTTCATTTGGTCTTCTGTGTTTTTGGGGGCTGGTTTCTCAGTCCCTGCTCCTGTTCTTTCCCTTATGGCAGGTGACTGATTTTCACAGCTGATCACAGAATGGGGGAGTCTGGCAGAGAGCAGCGTTGTTGGGCCAGTTTTATTATTCTAAACAGCTTTTAGTCTTTGACATACTGTGTTCTCCTCTTTCAACCCCTCTCCACACAAGCTTTAGTCTCTTGTTTTGCTGCTCTGGGGCATCCCTGGGGATCACAGTGTGACTGGCCCGGGATTGAGTCCTGCCCCCCTTGCTCACAGTATAAAATCCTGTGGAATGGAAGAGAATTTCCTCCCTGGCTTTGTTTCAGATCATAAGTACCAATAAAATACCAAATAACTAATACTCTGCCATCCCCTTCTTTCATCTTTTTTTTCCCAAAAATCCAATCTCCAAGTGATTTGCCTGTTGGATGCCTGTGGACTCTTGGGGGATGTTGTTTGTGCCAGCACCACACCCCATGCCCTGCAGTGCTGCCAGGCACCTGGGAGGAGTTTTTGGGGGGTGCAGGTGAGGCCAGGCTCCGAGGCAAGGTTTGCCTCCCCCTCCTCTCCCCGTACCCACCTGCCCCGTGGGAAGTTATCTTTGAAAATCTCCACCTCCTTCAGAAAGGCTGGTTTTGATAGCTGCACTGCTCTTAATTTCTAAACCTCAGGAGTAGCTCTCCAGTAGGAATAGAGCCTGGAAAACAAAGCAATCAAAGGAGAGCCGTGCTGCTCTCTGGGCATGTTTGCTTAGCAGAGTCTCAGGGGATGCTCAGCCGAGTTCTCTCAGCAGTGTGGAGGGTGGGAAGCTGCACCCACAGCATCCCCAGCTCCTGGGGTGAGTGAGGTGTCCCCAGAGGAGAGACCCGTCCTGCTGCACGTCACAGCAGCAGCCCAGCCAAGTAAATAACTCTGGGAGTGAATCTGCTGTCATACTGCCTTTATAAATGCCTTTGGAAAGAGAGACAAGACACGGTGGAGTCACTGGAAGGGCATCTCTGAGAGGGGTGGGGGAGCCTTTTCAGATCTGCTTTGTACCTGGTTGTCATTGCAGCCAGAGGAACTGCACTGCCCTTCACTGGCTGCAGGTCTTAAACAATCCCAGCTGGAGGCTGAGGCTGGAGGCTGAGGATGGAGATTTAAGAATGGAGGCTGAGGCTGGAGATACTCCTGCATCTGCTTGGAGCTCCCTTGATGGGCCTGAACCACTGGGGAGGAGGAGAGGAAGGGGGTGCTGGCACTGCCCAGTGCAGGGACCAGGGCACAGCCCACAGTGGGCAGGGGAGCTGGCACATCAGGGCACATGAGGCTGCACCCCATGGCCCCAGAGCACAGAATCTGGATGTGCTTATTAGATTTTCAAATGTTATTTAGCTTGATTGCAGCCTTTTTACAAAAGGAGTTAAGACATGGATATAAAAGATAATAGAAGTATAAATTGCAAGTCAGGTTCTTCTGAAATCAGTAAATTATTCATTTAGCAGTTGTGTGTGTGCTAATTTCATGTTGCTATGGTACCTCGGGGTGGAGCAGGGAGGTCAGCCTGCGAGGCAGGGAGCTTTGGGGAGGACAGAGGGTGGCACACAGCCTTCAGCTGGATGATAAATTGCCTCTTTATCTGCTGTTGTCCAGGGAGAGCCAGAACAAGCCACTGAAAGAGGTGTTTCACACCAGGTAGCGGGTTTTGGAATTAGACCAAAAATCACACATTTCAGCCTTGGTTTAAGTGTGCTTTGTCTTTGTGACATCTCTGCTCGGCCTCTCCCTGGAGACAGACAGATCCCAGCATCCCAACCCCAGCTGTGGGGCTGCCTCCCTGGTGCAGTGCAAGGTGGAAATGAGATGATCTTCCACCCCAAACCACTCTGTGGTTCTGTGGTCCCTGCTTTCATGGCCCTGCCTCTGCCATTGCTGGGGCTGCCTGTGGAAAATGGGTTTTTTTCTGCTCCTGCTTTCAAGGAGGGGACGTTGTTTTCTCTTGGCAGAGCTGGCACCAGCAGTGGTGGGTGGCCAGGCAGGTCCTGACCAGTCTGTGATGTCCATGAGGACAAAGTGAAACACTTTAAATGTGGCCAAGACTCTTTCATTCCAGACCCAGTATTCTTGGGGAATGGGAGTCTTCTGAGCTGCCTTGGGTGCAGCAGCTGAAGACAGGATTTGTGAAGTGAGTGTGTGTTTAACTGAGTGTTTCCCAGAAAAATGGGAGGAAGGGGAGCAGAGCCCCCAGAGCCATCCAGTCCAGGTGTGTTCAGGCAGGGAGCGAGGGCTCCAGGCTGTCACTGTCCCTGTCCCTGCTCCAGATGAGTGCCAGGCACCCCTGCACCACTGAAACCCTTCCCAGAGGGAAACAGCAGCTCTTCCCCAGCAGCAGTACCTGTTCTGCTGTGCCTGCTTAATTGAGCCCACTCTGGATGGTCAGGAGCCTGGGTAGCTCATTTGTTTTTTTCCTGGGGACACCAAATGTGTGGAATCTGCATATGGGGGAGTGTTTGTGGTGTTTTGCACTGGGCAGTGCTCAGCCTGCCCACGTGCTGAGTGCTGCTGCACTCAGGTAAGGAGATAATGATCACATCATTAAGGCACAACCAAGGCTGGCATTACTTGTTAGGTCAACATATCGATCTTGACATTATGCTGCAAGATTTTTTTTAGATAATGCCTGTCTGTCCTGCCTCTTGCTCCAGGAGGAGGAAAGGAGAGGGGGAGAGGAAATGCAAAACTGAAAGTGTCTCGACCCAGATCTTTTCCCCCAGAATAAAAGCACTTTGCTCCTTAAAAGATCTGTTGTGCTGTGGAGACTGCAGCCTTGTTGCTGCTGATGGGATTACTGGCAGATTTCCTTTGAGTCCACAGAAATCCCCAGGTAGCTGCTGGGCTCTGGGCAGAGGAGTTGGCCATTCTAAAAAAAGAACCTGCTTTAGCCTGGTGTGTTTGGGTGCCCAGTGCCTTGCTGGAGGCAGATGGCTTGGAGGGAGGCTGAACTGACCTGCCCTGGGTTTGGCCCCAGTTCCCCATGGCCATCCACCCCAGTTCACTGCCCAGATAGCCTCCCTGTGGTGGTACAGCTCTCCTTTCCAGCTCAGCAGATATTTGCATTGTGCCCATCCTAGGAGCATATTAGAAACCCTGGAAATGCCTTTCCTGTCTCCCTGCAGAATAAAACACCTCTCACTCTTTAATAAATTCTTGTCTCGTTATCTTTTCTGTATTGAAGCTGTCCAAGCCAGTTTTTCTCATTTCATTGGGCTCTTTATATTGTGCTACTTAAAGGCAATTTGTAAAAATAGCAGCAATTTTACTTTATATATGTATGTGTGTCTGTGTTTGCTATCACTGAAGCTTTATTTGGTATTTTAATCTGGGCTTACTGACTGCACTTTTAAGGACTTATAAATCAAAAGTGATAGTTCCAAAAACACATGATGTTTTTTAGTCCCTGACTTGCAGAGAAGCAGCACTTACACCAGTGCTGAGCTGGTTCACTATCCCTCTAAATATATTTCATTAAGAACAGTCCATATGGTGTGTTAGGGAGAAGGGGAGTGCAGAGCAGAACCTGTGTCTGCCAAAGAAAACTGTTTTGATCTAATGTTGAGCATACTACAACTTTGGGGGGAAAAAAAATAAACATTGTCAGATGGGTCCTGCCAAATTTCATGATTTATCAAGAGTTTCAGGCTGTTCAGTGGATTTTTTTTTTTTTCCTTCTAAATACTCCAGTTTCTGGAGTCTTGTGATTTACACAAGACTGTTCATTTTCATTTTTTAAACATGTTGTAGGAAACACCCTCAAAACACGGAGCCCGGAAGCTGCAGTGTCAGCAGGTTAATGAATACTTTGCTGCATTATGTTGAAGATCTGCTGGGTTTTTAGTGCCTCCTGTGATTTGGAGTGGTGAGCTGTGGAACTTCAGGGTTTGAGTGAAAGAGGAGCTGGGAGAAGGTGACTTTTTATGGTATTTTCCGAGGTAAATCCATCAGACTCGTTCTCCCATTCCCTTGGAGCTTCACTGCTTTCACATGCTGCTTCTGTTCACTGGGTGAACACTGCACTGAAGTACATTTTACAGGAATCAGATGGGGGGAGATTGCAGTGGAAAATGAGCAGAGGATGAAGATGAGGAGGAGTCCAAAGGGCTGTGTCCTCCAGCTGATCAGCAAGGCTGAAATCTGGCTGCTGCAGCCTGCTGTGGATCTGGGTGTGAGATCAGAGCTGTGGCCTTACTTATGGGAGGGGATAAATCTAATTTCTAGTGCACTTAAAACTGGGTTAGCAAAAGCACAAGCAAAATATTGCAGAGAACATTTGCCTCAGCCTTGTCGTGTGTGACAGAGCCTTGCACTTTCTCTTAAATCCATTTCCCAGCTTGCAGCCACCCCTTGGAAATGCCCAATTATAAATTTGTGACTCTTTTCATTGCTTGTTTCCAGGTTATTTTTCTTTCTTTCCTTTTCTTTCCCCCCTTTCTTTTCCCTGTGCCTATTTTAAGCCTTGGCTTCAGAATGAACGCTCCGCTTCCCACAGTCCTTCATCACGCAATGTTTTCAGCAGACACTCAAGAATTAAACATGTACAATTTCCATAATACTGATTATCCCTGTTTAAGTGCTATTTTAGAGGGTATTAATTTCTGTTGCAGTAGCAGCCGCAGCACTTAGCACCACCAGCCCAGTTTTCCCTCTGTGCCTTAGGCTCGACTTTGGCGTGAGCTGGGGTTTGGCTGGAGCTGCTCCCCGCTGCTTTTAGCCCCTGTTCTAGTGAGGAGGAGGGAGGCAGAGCCATCCTGGCGAGGAGCTGGTGCTGGACTGGAGGAAGGCTGCCTCTGTCACTTCTGATATTTTCTGATTTTTGTATGCAGAAACACAAAGCACAATTAGAATACAGTTATATATCCCCATCGTTAGTAAAGCTTGGATTAACATGACATAAAGTTTTGTCTGGGGAGCCTTTTGCTATGGCTCAGGGAGCATTTTTGTGTGACAGTAATAGGCTACAGTTAATATACTTGAATGATACCAGAATCTGTGTAATAAGACAGAACAAAGGGGGTTTATTTGAAGCTGAATTACAAAGGTGGAATTATCATGGTGAACAATCCACCAAGATCGCAGCTTAATTATTGTATTTGGCGTTATTTCTGTGAAATAATGTGGAGTCAGGGAAGCAGAGTTGAAAAATGTCTCTCGCATCTTGGAAGGACATCTTGTCAGTCAGGAGGGATTGATGTGTGGACCTGTCACCTCATTCTTAACACCCAGATCCTCTCTTTGCCCGTTTTTGCCGTTTGTTTGATTTACCGAGCCTGTTTGCCGTGATTCAAGAGGCTCTTGTCACGTTTCTAGGAGAGATTCATCACTGGGACATAATCCATTCAAATAGCTTTTGGGCAAGAAATAAAAAGTGTTTGAAGCCAAGAGGTTTCAAACAAACCCTTCAAAGGCAGCTGTTGGGCCCTGCGGAGAGGGAGGAGGGAGGGCAGGGTTGTTCTCCAGGGCCTGGGGAGAAGAAGGAGTGAAAAGGTGGGAGCTTCCCTCGGGAGCAGTTTGGGTGAGGCAGAACCTGGGCCCTGGGGAGTCTGCAGTAGACAGGAGAGAAGACACCTGTCCCCTGCATGTGGCACACCTGGAAATGGCACCTTTGGAAAGCTCTGGGCCATTTTCACGTGTGAAGTGTTATTCAACCATCTTGTGTTTGTACGGGCAGTTCTCCCTCAGTGCCTGTGCCTTGAGTCCTCGTTACACTGATAATAAGAGTGGGGGAGTAGGTTTCTTTTTTAAATTTTCATTTATAAACTAAAGAAAATTGCTTCTTTCTCACAAAGAAAGCACTTTGGTGATGTCAGGAGCAGGAGGTTGAATTGACTTCAACAACAAAAAAGCCCTCTCAGAACAGCAGCCCTTGTTTTTCCTTCAGCAGGCTTTAAAGGAGGAGTGCCGTGGTTCCAGGATCCCGGCTCCAGTGATTACCCTGTAATCCCCATGCCGTCCAGGGGTAATTAAAAATTGCAGCTGAACCTTGGTTTCAGATGCCTGGGTGAGGCTCTGTCAGGCTGATGAGATTGGTGTTGTTGACACGTGTGAAAACTCAATTTAGGCAGCAGCAGCCGTGGTTCTGGGCGTTGAGCCCCTCTCCAGCAGGCTGACCCGGGCAGAGCGGGCTGCTCACACCTCCCAGGGCAGGGGGGAGAGGAGCTGTGCCCAGCACGGCAGCACCACTAATTGCTTTCTTTTGAATATTAGATTCAGCCTTAATAGCCTGCTCTCCTGGAGGATTGCCTTTCCCAGCATTTGTTGTGGCTCACTCCGGAGTGGGAAGGGCTGGAGCTGCAGGGAGCAGAATCAAGGTGGTGCATGAAAATCCCATCCTGGCAGCCCAAGCTGGTGTTCCTGTCTGAGTGCCCTGATTGAGCAGGGGTGGAAGGGCCAGGCTGCAGTGAGTGTCCCCAGGTCCTGAGGGATGGCAGTGGCATTTCATGTCCCCT
The DNA here is from genome assembly GCF_027477595.1 of Haemorhous mexicanus. Lineage (NCBI taxonomy): Eukaryota > Metazoa > Chordata > Aves > Passeriformes > Fringillidae > Haemorhous > Haemorhous mexicanus. The sequence goes on along the minus strand of NC_082362.1, from coordinate 10,673,280 downwards.
GCTCCCCGTTCTGGAAGCCGGGGCTGCGGCGGCGATTGCAGCACGTAATGATGATTTAACATAATGATGATTTCTGCCCTGAACAGGCTTCAGAGAATCATTCCCTCAAGTGCTTCGGGCCCCTGCCCTCTCATCAAGACTAACTGGGGTATTTTAAGAAGTAAAGAAGAGTCCAAAGCCCTGAGCAGCAGAAATCAGAGCAAGTGCTTCGTGTTGGTTATTTCTCCTCTCGAGCTTGTGGTGTGGGTGGTGCAGGGATGTGCTGGGGCTCTGAGCTCAGGAAAATCCACATCCCAGGCTCTGGGTGTTGCATAGCTCTGGTCTGTCCAAGCAGGTTCTGAAAGCAAAGCCAGGGACTTGTCTTCTCCTGTTCTTACCATTAATTTGTGGCAGTGGGGGAATCACTTGTGCTTCCTGTGCGTGGGCGCTGCTGGAGCGAGCAGCCTGTCTGTGTGGGGGGGCTGCTGCCACAGCCTCAAAGTCACTGGTGAAACGTGGTGTGTCATCAGAGTACTGAGTTTGGTGAGAGTGCAGTTCTCTGACCACTCACCCTGTCAGCAGCTGCATGGGGGGGAGGATTTGGAGTGTTCTGCACAGGCAGAGCTGCTGCAGCCACCATCCTCCACCTGCTGCAAAGCCAGGGTTGGAGGGTGGGCTTGGACCCCCTGGCCAAAAACAAGGCACCTTCACGAGTGCAGCTTCATCAGCATTGTCACAGCAAGGGTCTGGTTTGCAGATGGTTTTCCCATAAATTAAAAAAATCCCTAAATGTAGAGAGATAAGCTGTGTTTGATTTGGGGTGGAAAAACAAGCGAGGACAGTTCTGTTTAGAACAAACAGCCCTGGAAAAATATTCCTTAATATGCAAGTCAGTATATGAAAAGAACAATAAAAGGGAAAAGGATCCAGCAGGAAATAAAATGAAACTTTTTTTCATTACAGTCAAAGAGAACTTAGATGAGTTTTCCTTTGCTAATAAACTGAAGTTTGATTCTGCAGCTGAGCCTTTAGCTGGAGCTGGCTGTGGCAATTGTTCATCCTTTATTTTTTTCAAATCTGGGCAATAAAAAAGCCCTTCATGCATCAGGAAGCCTCGTAATGCAATCCTTGTCTTATCTTCACACTTATTCAGCAGGTATTTACGGAAGGGCAGCAGGAAGCTCTTTAAACCCGGTCCTGTTACTTTGCTCAGGATGTCTCTTAATCAGATCTGTGTCCCTGAGCCTGGCCTGCCCTGGGACTGCTGCAAAGGCATCTGTGAAAGCACCCGGGGTTCTTGTGAATGGAGTTTTTCTCGGTGTCCTCAGTAGCAGGGAGGGCTCTGAGCTGGGATTCTGTCTGTGGCTTCAGGGCACTCAGGGAAAGCCCAGAGGTCATTCATGGCATCCCAGGATGGTGTCAGAGGGGAGGGACACTACAGCCCATCCAGGGACACCCTCCACTGTCCCAGGGTGCTGCAAGCCCTGTCCAGCCTGGCCTTGGGCACTGCCAGGGATGGGACACCACAGCTGCTCTGGCCAGCCTGTGCCTCACCACCCTCAGAGGGAGGAACTTCTGCCTCATATCCCCTCTAAACCCACTCTGGTCCTCTCGCTGGCCTCCTCTGGACTCGAGTGCTGTGGCTGCAGCAAAGCCAGGACAGAGGCTGGTGCTGTGATCAGTGAGGTGGCAATGTCCCCTTGGAGGACCGTGTGTAAATCTGGCTTTGCAGGCAGTGGTGCTGGCAAAGCCCATCAGGAGAGCAGGCTGCCCCTCCTCTGGCTGGGGCTGGAGCAGCCCTGGCACTGCCAGGATCAGCTCCAGCCAGGCCTGGTGGGCAGCACCTCCGAATGGGGTTTGGAAAAGCAAACAGATTGCAACTTTGCAGTGCTAATATGCAAAGGAGCCCTGTGAAGGGAGGAAGAATTATTTCTGCTGACGGTGCCTAATGTTCCGTGAAAGTAAAATCTCCGACGCCTCGCACCTGGCCGGCTGGAATGCTGAAGGAGCAATGTTCCAGCGTGGCAGTGCTGTGCTGCCAGCCCAGAGGGGAGGAGAGGGTCCTGCCCTGCCCCACGGCACCCCTGGGCACCTCCCTGCATGGGCCCACCTGGCCTGAGAGCACCTGGGGAGGAAAGGAGCTCCTCTGAGCTTGTGACGGTGACTCTTGTGATGCTTGATCTGTTTGTGCTTCAGCTGAGGGTGGGTTTGCAGGGAGCTCTCAGCCTTTGCTTTCCCAAGAGCAGAAGTTCTCCAGCCTTTCAGCATCAGAAGCTTAAACCTGTAAACCCAACGGCCCCAAAAGAATAGTTAGAAGTGTTGTGTGTACATTTGAAAAGTGTCCCTTGTGTGGCTTTGCCTCAGGTTTTGATTTGGTGATGGCTCCTTCAGGCAGGTGGGGAGGGCACAGGGAGCAGGGTGATGGAGCTTGGGCTCTTCATTCAGTTCTGATCCCACCAGGAAACGCTTGCCAGAAGTTGTTCTGCTGTTGGGGAAGTTTGCAGGCAATAATGCACAGTCTGTGCACTTGTGCAGGGAGATGGGGCCTCGGTAAAGAGCTGGGAGGGGGATCCCCAGTGCCAGCAGGGAGCTGAGGCAGAGTTCCAGGACGGTGCTTGGCTCTGGGGCCACGTGCAGGTCACTGAAACGCCTGTAACTCAATTTCCCTTCTAGTCCCACCCTCTTCCTAGTCTGTGGGATGGGTAAAACACAAGGATGTTTTGAGGCAGGGTGAATTAAGTGTTTGTCAGGGAGGCTGGATCCTCTCCAGCCGATGTTTGGAACAGGATTCTGTTCTTGCCTCTCTGGGGAAGGGCGGTAGCAGGAGCTCCGTGGTTTAACCCCAGTTCCAGACTGGATGACTGGCTTTAGCTGTGGCACCTCTGTCTGTGGCCAGGTCAGTGTGAGTGTGTTACACTGATGGGTACAAAATGTGTCACTGCAGGAGCCCTTGATTTGCTTGTGTGCCATGTGCCATCTGTGTCACCACCCAGAGCTATTCCAGGATGTAGGCAGCCCTGGGTGGTGGCACGTGGGACCTGCTGCTGTCCCTGGGGACACTGAGGCAGCCCTGGGTGGTGGCACGTGGGACCTGCTGCTGTCCCTGGGGACACTGAGGCTGTGGCCTTTGGGCAGTGCCACATCCCTGCCCGTTCTCAGCAGGACTCTGCAGTCCAGCCTGAGGTTTGTGGGGCAGTTCTCCGTGGGTGAAGGCTCTGACAGCAGGGTTGTTCACCCTGTCCTTGGGGTTTTGTGTCTGTGGTGACCTCGAGGAGCTGTCTCAGGTCCTTGCTGCAGGGTGTACCCCTGTACCCCCTTCCCTCAGGGTCCCAGAGCCCTGGGCTGCAGCTGGGAGTTGTTCCCAGCAGCACTGCTGGCCTGGAGAAGGGCAGGGGACAGGGATGTCCCTCTGGCTCCTGCCTCTCTGAATCCATTTCAGAAATGCAGCCCTGGAGCCTGCTTTCCTGTCGAGCTAAGGGGACCCAGGGGAGAGCAGCCTGAGCTGAGGGCAGGGATGGTTCTGGACAATTAGACCTGGCTGCAGGACTTGATTGCAGAGTCACCTGCCAGGCTGGGCTCTGACCAGGCAGCTCTGCTGTTCCCTGGCAGCACAGCCTGCAAAGCCCTGCCCTGCAGCTGGGAGAGGGGAGCTCTGCCTCTCTGCATTGCCTGCAGCTCCATCTCCACAGTGGAAGGCATCCCTGGAATTCCTGGTGCTGTGCCTGGGGGATGGGGGACCCCTCCTTGGCAGAACTGCCCCCCAGGCTGGCTCGCTCTGTCCCACTGCCATGCAGGGACCCCGTGGCTCTCCCTGGGTGTGTGGGTGTATCTCCCCTTTGGAGAAATGTCCCTGGGAGTTTGTCCATCCCAGCCATTCTGCTGCTGGGGAGGCTATTGCCTTATGCCACTGGCCTGCCTTCTTCCCCTTGCTCTTCTCGCCCCCCTCTCTGCTGCTGCAGCCCCCGAGGCTGAGGAAGGAGCTGTGTTGATGTTTCTGAGCTGTTCATGGCTTTGGTGGGGTGTTCCCTGCTGGTGGTGTTAGCTAACAGGTGCTGGAGATCTGGGGGCACAGGGGAAGCTCTCAGTCAAGACAGCAGGTAGAGGAACACTCCAAGAGTCCTCAGTAGTTTATAATGGGATGGGAGCTTTGCTTTCATCAATGCTCCCTGTTATTAATGCCAGAGAAGGAATTAATGAGAAATGCTCTGTGAAGTCATGTTTAATTTGTCCTGCTGTGGAAAGCTGTTTTTTCTGGAGAGCATTAGTCATTCTTACATCCCCCTTGGTAGAGTGAGCCTTGAGTAACGTGCTCGTGTTTTGCAGGAGCATTTTGAAGGCCAGCAGTAGCCACAGTGCATTTTGGCAAGCACTGGGGATGCTCTTTGCCATGGCACGGCTGGTGAGCGAGCCCTGAGATTAACGTGATTGAATGACTGTTTTAATTTCAGCCCTGATGGAGCAAAATTAGTTACAATGATATGTGTGTGTTGAATGAAATTGTGGTTTTATTAGCTATAATTGCTGAAGAAGACTTTTTAAAGCCTTGACTGCTGGGGGGAAAAATTGCCAGCACTGGAATTTGTGCTTGCACAGTATGGCTTTGATTGTTAGCGTGGTGCACAGTCCGTGCCCAGGGCACACTGGGCAGGGAGGGCTCAGCCAGGGGCTCCCCCCGTGCCCCCAGCACCCCGGGGAGCACAGAGGAGTGAGTGAATCCCTCCCCAGGGAGCTGGGAGCCAGGGCTGCCCCGGAAGGTGGAGTGGCACTCCCAGCCTGGAGGTCCCTGGAGCCAGGGTGGGGTCAGCGTGGTGGGGGGTGGCAGAGGGACCAGCCACCCTCAGGGCTGGGGCTGGTGTGGCCATCCATTTCTCATTAATTCCTTCTCTGGCATTAATAACAGGGAGCATTGATGAAAGCAAAGCTCCCATCCCATTATAAACTGCTGAGGACTCTTGGAATGTTCCTTTACCTGCTGTCTTGACTGAGAGCTTCCCCTGTGCTGGGACACTGCTGAAGGAACCTGGCTGATGGTCGGGGGGCTTGGGGAGCCCTTGGGCAGGAGACAGAGCTGTGCTGGGAGAGGGGATGTCTGTGACAGAAAGAGGGGGGGGATAATTTGTTTCTTTGTTTAATTCTGTTGTAATCAAGCCCAGAGGCCCGGTGTGGGGGAGCTGTTTCAAATTGTCTGCCATGCAATAGGCATTTGTCTTAATTTGTGTGGGGGGAGGTTGTAAATCTGTAGGAGCTCGCTGGATTTCACATGCACATTTCAAATCCCAGCACCTGACAGCTCACTGGCAGCTAAAAGGTTTTTCTGCTTCAGAAAACAAAATATTGGAGGAGTTGTGCAGTGGGATAAACAATTTGAGGAATTAGGCCAGAATATCCAGCCCACTTTTCTTGGAAGAGCAGAAGAGGTGATAGACCTGTGAAGTTCAGGAGTCAGGATGGAGGGAGGAGAGGCACAGCCAAATTGTGTGGGGCTGGAAGTCATCCTTCAGTGATTCCTTCCCTCCCCAGACCCAGCTGGAATTGCCACCGTGATCCATGCAGGTGTCAATCCACTGGTCTGCCCTAATTCTTCTTCACCTTGAAGGGATGGAGACCATAGTGCCAGATCTGCCTGGGAGTGTGGAAAACACTTTGGGGAGCACAGGAACACCTCAGCCTGCTCTGGATGTGTTGGAAACCCGGGGTTTGGATCAGGAAAACCTCCCTGGGCTGGATGGGGAGGCCCAGAGGCTGCTGTGTGCCCCTTCAGTGCAGTTATGCTGCTTTCACTGTGGGAGTTTTACTCAGTGAGTAAACTTGACCCGGATGGAAGGAGCAGAGCACGGAGGTGTGGAGTGGTGGTGGTGCTCCTGTGCACACAGGCACCCTGTCCAGGAAGGTTGGCTTCACAAGGAGGCTCCATGGGCACCTCTTGGGGCTGTGTCCTGCTGGCATTGTGCAGTTGGAGGGATACAGGACGAGGCTTAAAGTTTTCCAGAAAAGAAAACTGGTTTTGTCCTTCTGCTTTCAGTGGCAGCACAGTGCTCCAGTTCCTGCAGCACCACCCTAGAGGTTCTTCTGGAAGCAGTGCTGGCTTTTGGAGGGCACTCAGCCTGCTGGTGACAGTGTGAGTGACCAGGGGCTGTGCTGGGGCTGAGCAGCTCCTCGTGGAAAAGAGGAGTTGAAAATGCCAGCAAGGAAAGTAGGAGGAATGACTGGAGAATACTGTGTGTTCCTGGGCTGGATCACTTGCATTAAATTCAGAGACTTTCTGAGTACAATTAATAGTCATTTTATTTAGGTCACCCTGGTTTTGTTGCTTTAAATGTATGCCTCCATTAAAGTGGAAGAAAATCAAATACATTTATCTCCGTGGAGCCTTTTGTGAACTGGTTGGGCATATTTTAAATAACCCTGGGAACTGTTAGGATTATTAAAGCCTTTGGCTCCTCCAGGTTTTTTTTCTTTCCTCCTATTCTCCCCTATTCCTCCTTCCAGGCAGTGAGTAATGAAGTGGTAGAGCCCTTCCTTTTCTCAGAGCCCCAAGTGGATTGGAAAAAAAAGAAGTTAAATAAACTGAAGCCCATTAGTTAGGCTTTATGTAAGAAACTGGGTCTGCATTGGCTGTATGGATGGGCTGTGCTGGGACAGAGGAGTCTGGGGGCCTTAAGTGTCCATTTGTAACCAGTGTTCACTGGCAAGTCTTTGTTTTCTTCCTTTTTTTAGTTACCCCGAGTCCTGAGACTGTTCATTTTGTAACTCTCACTTGGTGCTCAGAAGGAGTCTGCATTGATCAGCTCCTTTAAGCTCCATATGGAGCCATACCCCGTGTGAGGAGTGGGCTGTGGGCTGCCTGCTGGTGTCTGAGTGCCCTGGGTGGAGGTGGCTCAGCCTCCCCTCCTGTGCTGGGGCATCCAGGGCTTCCCTGGGGCTGGGGTCCAGCCAGCAGCACGTGGTGGGGGATGGCCAAGCCTTGCAGCTGGCAATTCCATCTTCCAGTCCTGCTTCTAGCCCTGGAAAAACCTTCCTTGCCTCTTGTGTGCAGAGTGTGAGCTGAGACCTGGAAGAGTTGCAGTTGAGCATCTTTAAAGCACTGGTTGAGCCAGGGGCTGGAGGAGGGGGTTAACGTGGGCAGCCACAGCCCCTGAATGTGCTGAGTGTCAGCTCTGGGCTGGGTTTTTTTTCCCTTCCCTGAAACAGGGATCACTTTGCTTAGTGCAGGGTTTACTGCCGGTTACCTTGGCTGTGCCCCTTGTTTCTCCTTGATGAAAACTTGAACAAGCTGCTTGTGTTTGCCTCCCCGAGAGCCGTGAGAAACGGGCTGTGTGTGTGAGGCAGGGTGCTTTGCTCATTCTATTCAGCCCTTTGTATATTCAAATTCTTCTCGTTTGAGTTCTTGCTGTTCTGCCAGATTTCCATACCATTGATGGGTTTTCTGCATTAATAAGTTTCTCTCCCCCCTCCCTCCCATACCCTCGCCACCTTTTTGCAACTGGTGAAAAGTTTTTCTGAGCGTGCTGCCCTCTCCACATTGATTTTCTTCTCCTGCTCGTCTCAGCAGCTCTCAGATGTTTTATTTTGCAAAGCGTTAATAGAATTTCCCTTTTGCCACTGCACTTTATCTATTCAGGAGGTTTCAAGAAGTCTCATTGTGTCACTGGACTATGGAGGAGAGATGCTATTCTTCTGCCACAATGGCTGCCCTAAAAAATAACGCAGGGTGGGGTGAGCACAGAAAGGGCAGAGACGGAGATAAAATGTTCTGACCTTAGGAAAGAGAAAAGATAACCAATTAGACATTGTTGAAAGGGCACCAGCTGGCTCAAAGAACACCCCACTGATCATTTTTTCTTCAAGGCATACTTGGGCCACGTCTGAACTCAGCTGCAGAGACGCTCCCCCCGTGCAGGTTTCATAGGTGGAGTGTCAGGGCTGACCCTTTTCCAGGAGCTGCTGCCCGCCCTGGTCCCAGCAGTTGGTGCTGTTGGAGGGGGGCAGTGCCCACTGCAGGGTGCCTGTGCTCCTGGGGGCCCCAGGAACCTCCCTCCTGGATTAGCCCTGCAGCCTGTGCTCGTTACTGCTAATAGGGATCTATTTGCATAAAAAAGATCCCTGCCAAGATCATCATTCCAGCTTGGTACACATGGCCCAGAGCCCTCTTTGCCCAGAGGGTGGTGTGTGTTGGACAGGTGGGAGAAGGGAAGGGAGCTGCAGAGCCCAGTGGGGCTGGGGGCTGCACCCAGAGCCCCTCAGCCCTGCAGTGCTGGGGCTGGTGCCAGGGCCAGCCCCCCCTCTGCCCTGGCCTCCCTTGAGGAGCACAGTGAGGCTGCACAGGAGCTCTGTGCTGCTGCTGCTGCCAGCAGTGGCTGAGGCATGGCCAGGCTGGAGCCTCTCCTCTCTCCCTAACCAGCCCAGCAGCCTTTTTGCAGTCCCCAGTAATGTCCTTGCAGGAGGAGGTGTCGTTTGGGCAGGGCAGTGGAGCCTGGGGGACAGGGCACCTCCCTGGGCTGCTGGGTCTGTGCTCCTGCACCTCCAGGAGCTCTGGGGCTCTGGGATGGGGTGGGAGGGAGAAAAGTCCCAAATTGAACCTTTAGCAGCAGGGCTGGGCACAGAGGGTGGCACGGGGAGCTGTGATGCCCCAGGAAGGAGCAGCAGGTGCAATGTGTAATTTTTGGTTCCAGTGAGGCCAAGACCTGTGAGAATGAAAAATAAAGATTGCTGAGCAAACATAACCCTGGAGCAGAGATAAGCAGCATGCAGGGTGAAGGGCAGCCTGGTCCTTATCTGCCTCCTGGTATTGCTCATCCTGGTGAGTTTTCCCCCTTGGAGGGAAGACAGACAGCAGGACAGAGGGCTCTGTGCTTGATGCACTTTGGGTTTTTCAGTGCATCAGCGTCTTTGGGTCTCAGTCAAGATGGGTATCAGGTGACCTGCATTTCTGCACCCTCTCAGGCCACTGCTGGCACTTTCTGCAAACCATTTTGACTAAAAAAGTTAAGAACAACTTAAGCAGAGACAGGTTTTCAGATGAATTTCAGGCATCGTGTAAGATTTTGCTGCACTATATTTTTTTAACAATCTCCTGGAACATATCACAGTCCTTCAGAACCCCAGGGAGGTTCAGCTTGTGTTGTCAGCACCTTCCCAAACTCTTTCTCCCCAGCCAAGGCTGAGAAGTATTTCACAGACAGAGGCTGGATGTCTGTCTGTTGCCTAAGAGGGCACTTGGGGGGACAGGTGGACCCTTTAGTGGCACGGTGTGGGATGAGGAGAGCATGTCACTGCATTGTAAATCACTTAGCTCAAATAAATGATTTATAGAAAGCCAGAGTACAAGCCCAAGGAAGTACAGAAAAATTACTGGTGGGAAAAAAAATCCAAAAACCTCAAACAAAAAACCAAAAAAAAACCCAAAGCCACACCCCAGACAAACAGTGGAGTCCTTTAGAGGATGAAACCTTTTCTTTAAAGTTCTTCTTCCTTGCTGCAACACCTTCTGTAATTCAGTGTTAAGAGGTTTTCATCATCCCTGAGTTTATAGCAGGGAATTGCAAGTCTGTAATTTCACCTCAGAGCTTGCCCAGGCCATGTCCAGTGGCACATGGGACCCACCTGTCCCCACTCCTGCAGCCTCAGAGCAGCAGCTCAAGGTGTGATAACGCTGGGGAATCAACCCCAGCACCACATCCTTGTGCAATAAGTGCAAAATTTTAGGTGTGGCTGCACAGATTAAATGGAGGTGGAATAAATCATGCAAATCCTAATGAAAGTTGAAAGCAATTTGGTTGCACTTCAATACGTTTCATCAGTCATCTCTCTTCTGAAGTGGAAATGCCGAGCCTGATGCGAATTAAAGTTTCTCCCTCCTCCCTCTCCCCTCTTTCCTGCAGCTTTTCAAAAGCCCTTTTGAAAACCTCTGAATACTTTTCTTGGCTGACCAGTTTTTACCCTGCTCCTACCTCTTTTAACCTAATTCTCAACCAAGACAGTGACTCTAAATTTGGAGGAGTCATGGGCTTGGTTTGCATCCACACTTCCTCCCTTGGCCCTTCTGGTCTCCCTGCAGAAGGGAGATGAGGCAGGGCCAGGATTGATGTGAACTGGAAGAGCTGCTGATATTTGGCTGGTTAGGGCCAACATTTCACTGGTCCCTTCTCTGCCTCAGGATCAGCTGTCAGCCAGGGCAGGGAGGGGAAAGCAGCAGGTTTCCAGGAGGAGAAGCTGTCCCTGGCCAGAGCCAAGGAGTTCTGCTCCTGCCCTGTGCCCCTCCCTGGTGTGTGCTGGGTCTGAGCTGCCAGCTGTGTTAAAGCACAACTCTCCCCTCTTTGTCTTGCAGGTAGAGGATGCCATGCTCATGTTTGACAAGACGACCAACAGGCATAGAGGTAAGAGGGACTGGGAGCTCTGACCTCACAGTGTGGCAGCTTCTGCATGGGGGAGCAAAAACCAGATTGAGTGAGATGAGCCAGTGGCCAAATCCATGGCACTGAATCCTCTGTCCTGCAGGTAGCAGAGGAGGGGTGGTTGGCGTGGAATGCCCCGTGCACGTGGATTTTCTTGTTAGGAGTAGCTTTCCTGGTCAGTCTAATGACCAAAGTCAGGGATTGTGGTGCCCTGGGAAGTTCAGCAGCAGCGAGCAAAAGCCTTGCTCAGGAAGATGAGCTCTTCCAGCCAGGGAGGCTGTGAGCAGCCAGTGCCCTTCCATCTGTAACAGGGACCTCTTCAAAGCTCCTGCTTTGGTTGAAAAGTTCAACCTGTGACAACTTCCTTTTGTATCCAGGGAGTTTTCCAGCCTTCCCCATGAAATCCCCCTTAAAGGGCCATAAATGCTGCTCTCCATCAGGATCTCAGCACGGTGTTTGTTGCATTTAAAAGCTGCCTGGTGTGGAGCTTTGGCCCTGTGGTCTGGGGGCAGCTGGGGGGCTCAGGTCCCAGCTAGGCAGGCACTCAGCAGCTCTGGCTCTGGCAGGTGGGGCTGGGCTCCATTTGCTGAAGTGTCCCAAATCCCAGGGCTGGGTTCCCACCTGGCTGTGAGCTCTCTGTGCTCTCAGCTCCCTGTGCCTGCCCTGCCCAGGCTGTGCTGCCAGGGTGGGCAGGAGGCTCTGCAGGGACAGGAGAGCAGGGCAGGGCTGTGAGCCCTTCCTGTGCCTCCTGCAGGATGCCTGTCTGGTGTTGCCAAGGTGACCCCTGCTCTGTCCCTGGCTCTGTGCTGCTGTAAGCACTTCCCAGGCAGGAGGGCACAGCAAGTGTTGGTGTCTGCTCTGGGAGTGCTGAGCTCTGCTCTAGCAGCCCTGCTGCAGCCCTGCTTCAGCATTTCTGGGCTCTTTGGGGAGCCTGCAGCTTTGAGCCTGGGTAATGAGCCCCACAGGATGCATTCCTTGTCCAGAAACATCTTCCCACTGACTTACCAGGACTAAAGGTGTGCTGAAGATGAGGGCTGCAGGTCTGGGCCTTAGCTGCTGTGAAACATTTTGGGGTTTTCACAAAGAGCTTTTTTCCCCACTCTGTGTGTTGAAGATGAGAGGCAACAGGTCATCCTTTTTTATAACCCCCTGGGAATTCTGTGAATTTATTGGCTAATTTTTTTAATAGCTTGTTTTTCCTACATGCAAGCCATGACATTTTGCTCTGCATTAGCATCCCAGTGTGAGCTCCTGGATGAGGTCTAAGTGGGGAGGAATGAGAAGGCCCTAAGGACCAAAAGCAGGCTCCAAAAGCCCCTGGGTGGAGGTGATGTTTCCCCACAACCTCCCCCGTGCCCCAGAGTCAGACTGTGCACCCAGGCCTGTCCCTCTGGGGACGGGTGGGGCTGGGGTCCCTCTCCTGGTGGGGAAAGGAGTTCTCTGGCACTCAGGAGGCTCAGCTCTCTTTGGGAGGCTGTATCCCAGGGAACAGGCTTACCCACTGCTGGGTGAAGGACAGTGCTGCTTGTTTGCTGGGGTTAGCCCAAATTCTGTGAGCAGGGAAGAGGGGCTGCACAGCTGCCAAAGGACAGAGGGGGCTGAGCTCTGGGCCCCTACCCTGCCAGGCACGGGTGGGAGGAAAAATCAAGTACAAAAGGCAGAGTAAGAGTCCTCTTCATCTTCACCCTTGAATTTATCCAGCCTTTTGTGGCATTTCTTCCTGCTCTGCTCAGGTAGCTCGTGCTAATCAGCCTAATGAACTGGCTCGGGGCTGTGGTGATGAAGTGAGTTCTGCCGCCTCGACCGCCGATAAAATCACCCCAGATTTTACAAATTGTGGCACTCTGATTGTGTTGGAAGCGTGCTTAACATGCAGTAGTGTGCAGCAACAGTGTTAATGGCAATTCTTGAAACCACTTGTGGGTTGCAATCTGTATCTTCAAATTAGCCAGGGGAAGGAGGAATGGCAGATAAAATATCCGCTGTGGTTTGCTGCCGCCGGGCTGTGCCTGGAGTCATCATGGGCCTGGGAAGGGAGAGGGATCCAAATTCACTCCCTGCTGCTGGAAGGTGAGAGAAATTTCCTTGCAAGAAAATGGAGAGGGTTTGTGGACATAATTCTGGCACGTGTGTGTTGCTCCTGTGTGTGTATTTTGGGAGTGTGTAACTCACCTGCTCGGTGGAAATGCAGGGATTGAGCCAGGCAGAGGAAGAGGGGTGTTCAACCCCACCCAAAATAAAACTTCATGCCTGGCATGGAGCACTTTGTGTCTCTGGTGCACTTGATCTTGGAGGTCTTTTCCAGCCTTGATGATTCTATAACCTTAGAAATGCCATCAGGCCAGTCATGCTGTGTCTCTGCCAGGGGTATTTTAATGTCCAGCTATTCCTGGATGTTCTCTAAGGAAAATGAGACTCAGCTCTTGCATTTCATGCTGATCTGTTTATCCATATTAAAGGCAGGCTGCAAAATCTGTGTTAGATTGGAGTGGGTATGTTTTGGTGTATTGTAGGCAAGACAATCCCTAGAATCACTGGGGTGTCTCCTTCCAGGGGTTCTTCTGGCTCTGGGCACACAAAGAACCAGCCCCTGATAAACAAATATCCCTGGGTCAGCTTGGTTAGGTGCCTTTTTTTTTTTTAGAAAGAAAGTGTTGGTGATCCTCTGTTTCTGTACTACTGTATTCCTGCAGTCTTCTAAAATCCACACACAAAAGTTCTCCCAACATTCTGGCAGATCACTTCTGTCACTTTTTTCACTGCTTAAAATTTCATAGAGCTGAAAATTACTGGGTCAATCTTGAAAGGATTCAGTAATTGGAAAGAAAGGGGAAAAAAAGAGGGTGGTGTTATTTTGTTACCCTTGCAAAGTGCAGATAAAATCTGGAGTTCAGCATTAGTTATTGATCTTTGGGGGTGGAGGGAGCCTGGCAGGATGATGATGTCCTTCTAACTTGATTATGGAGAGGAGCTCCAGGAAGCATTTCAATGTGCTGGGCTGGGCCGTGCCCTTGGGCTGTGGGAGGTTTGCTGTTCCCAGCAAAGCTGAGCCCAAGCACCAGACACAGCAGGGGCTGCAGAGGAGGGGCAGGGAGGGAGGCACAGCCAGGTCACCCCAGGGCTGTCCTGAGCTGATCCCAGCGTGAGGTGAGGTGAGCCAGGAGAAGGGGCCCAGTGGTTCCTCACCCCAGTGGGATGCCCTTGGTCCCAGCCCTGGGTGATCCTGCCCGGCCTGTGCTGGTTCCTTGGGTGCCTGCAGCCTTCAGCCACTCCAGGAGCTGTCCAGGACCCTCATCACAGCAGCCCCATGTCTTGGACTCACAGAAAGCCCGAGATGCTGAGTGAGTGACCCCCCCAAGCTGTAATTGCAGGTGCTGAGTGTAATTCTATATGTTTTTCAAAGCCGTCCAGCCCCCAGAGTTATTTTCACATCAATTAACCCTCTTGCACAGTTAAGGATGGCAGTGGAGAGAGGAGGGAAGTGACAACGTGTGATTTGGACTCCTTTAATCTTAAAACTAAACAAAATTAATGCGAGGCAGGCTGTCTGCAGGGTACAGACAGCATCCTGGGTGTTTGGGTTCAGACATCCCCAGGGAGGGACGCTGACTGCTCGGAGCTCTGCAGTCACTCACTGGGGCTTCTGCAGCCTTTGCAGAGTTCTCCTGTGCCCTGTGCTTGTGAGGAGGCTGCCCAGGCAGGGGCTGGCTGGCCTCTGGCTGTGCCTGGGGCTGGAGGGTGGCTGAGCATCCCTCAGGCTCCCAGGCCCTTGCAGAGGGGCACCAGGACACTGCTGGTACCCCCATGAGGTGTGCCAGGGCTGGGGGTTTAGCTGAGCCCACAGAGCTCAGGCTGCAAGGTGGGTGCCCCCCATCCCACCAAAGGCACACCCCAGAGCACAGGGGCTCTCCCAGCCTTGCCAGGGGCTCTGCTCTCGGGGAGGAGGGGAGGGTTGAGCTCCCTGGCTGTGCTGTGTCCATCCAGCAGATTTCAGGGCATGGATGCACTTGTCCAGGGGAAGCAGTTGGCATAAGGGCTGTGTTTCTTGGGAGAGTCAGGGGTGATGCTGTCAGGGAGATACTGGCTGTGCCTTGGCTGAAGAGGAGGCTTTTCTGAGGAGAAAAATAGCTTTTTGTGTTCTGTCCAGCTGCCAAAACCTCGGCTCTGGAGCTGATCTCTGAAGTTATAATTGACATTTTTATAGATGAGATATAAATATAATTAAGTCACTGCAATTATTTGTTTATCGCCATCTCCCTCAAGTCAAGCAAGGTCATGTGCATTTAAAAATACATCCCCAGGCAGTTTTGAGAAAAGAGTAGTTAAAATCTATAGAAATAATTGCCTAATTTGGTCATTTTGAGTGTAGCTTTTCTTGGCAGCAGCCTGGCTGTAGCACCTAAGAAGGGCTTGGAGGGAGCCTTGCCTCAGCTCCCAGGTTGTGCTTTGGGAGGACAGGGCTGAGGGAGAGCTGCTCCAGCAGGTTTGACCCACAGCTTTGGGGAAAGCATCCACAGGCACAGCAATGTTGCTTTTTTCCATCCTAAAGGCTTTAAGGGCTTTGGGTGAGAAGCGTGTCACAGCTCTGAGTGCAGGCAGTGTGGCTGTTGCTGCTTCCCAAGGTGAGCTGGGCTGTTGCTCCCCTGTCAGCTGCACCACTCCTCAAATGGGGCTCCAGAGAGTGCCAGGGCTGTGCTGGGCTCCCTCCCCTGAAATCCATCCTGGGGACTGGGGCTGGAGCAGAGAGTTGAACCCTTGGTGACACAGCTGAGGAGTGTTTATCTCCTCCAGGGGATCAGGGCAGCAGTAGCTGCCCACAGGGGGTTTGGAGAGAGTTTAAGCAAATATTTGCTTCTAAACTTCACGTGAGGGCTGCAGAGATTCATTAGTTAATATTATTTACCATTTACACACCTGTCGGTGAACACCATCAGTCACACCTGTCTGTTTGGATTGCAGCAGTGACATGTGCCATGTTAATATTTTATATGTGTGTGTTTTTAATATTACATCCAGCTTATAAATATTCATTTCTTAAACACATTAACGGCTGCAGCGCCGCAGAGCAGCACTGACATCTCTGCTCCGTGTCACCAGTTCTCCTCTAGCTGGGCATCCAGAGTGGGAGCTGGGATGGCAGCAGCATGAGGAGACTGCTCTGCTTTCAGGGCTGGGGGACACTTGCCAGTGTTCCCATTTGGCACCAGTTTGCCCCAGCAGGTAGGCTCTCCTCGGGTGGGGGGACTGTGAGTGTCCCTGGGGCAGCGCCGTGCCCGTGGCTCGCCCAGCTCTCAGTGTTAATGAACACAAAGCAAAAAGGAAAAGCTGCCAGTTCTTGGATCCATCTCCCCTGTCTTTTCATTTCCTGGCCGTGCCTGTGGCTGCTGTGTGGGGGCACCTGGCGTGAAGTGTAAAATTAACCAGAGCCAGGCCAGTGTGAGCCCCAGGTCCCAGCTCAGAACAGCCCCGCTCCTCCAGGAGACCAGGGAATGTCTCAGGTGCTTGCAGCCATGCTGCCCCTGGCCCCACGCTGCACAAAGCCCCCTGAGGCTTGCAGTAACTGCCCCGCTCTGCACTGTCTGTCACACCTTATTGCTTCATTCTGTACCCCTAATGGGAGTTCCATCCAGAGCAGGGGACGAGCGAGAGCTGCCCCGAGGAGGAGATGTCTGGGGGTGCTTCCTCTGAAGGAGGGCAGAGGCTCCACTTGCAGCAGCACTCAGGAAAGTCTGGTCTCTTCAGGAAGTGTGAAGTGAGGGTTGTGCAAATATCTCTGAAGTTTTCTAGGTGGTGATCGTGGTTCTGTCACACTTGCAGGGGGTGAGCTTGTGTTAGAGACCCCACGTCGTGTGCCCAGCTGAGGCTGCCTTGAGGAGTGAGGTCATTTAGTACCAGCTCAGTTTGCCTTCTCACTGTCACTGTCACTGCCAGCTTGAGTGACAGAGAAATTAGCACAAATCCTGGTGATCTCTGAGCAGAAAGAAACTCTAAAAGCCACGAATAAGTTCTTGCTTATGAATCTACCCAGCTGATGAAACCCAGCCCCTTTTGCTTCCCGAATGCAGGAACCAAGTGATTAGCAGGGAGCACTCTGAGCCTTGTGGGACTGTTTGGAAATGTTAATTGAGGAAAGGCCAGAAACAGGAGGAGAACAAAATGCAACATTTCCATAGACAGGCAGTGTGCATACAACAGGCAGAATTAAAATCAGCCTGGTGACCTTGAGAAAAGAGGCAGCTCTCGCAGCGTGCCCAAAAATGTGATATGGAAACAGGGAGAGACTCTGCCTCCCTCCCTCCCTGGTGTGCTGGCTCCTTCTCTGTGGCTCACAGGGAGCAGACTGGGCAGGTCCTCTCCAACGTGCACAGGGGCTGCTTTTGTTCTTCACACACCTGTGCTCTCTGTTGTTGGGTTTGCTAATGAATCTTTTGGGGTTTTTGTAGGGAGCTGAGAAGGATGCTCCAGAAGAGGGGCTGGGTTGTCCCCCACAGTGAGTGTTCTCTGTCAGCTGTGCCCAGTGCTGCTGAAGCCTTGAGTTGTACAAGGTCATTGCCATGTGTAAAAGCCTCCTGGTGATCTGTTTAAACAGATAACACAGCCCCTATCCCAAAATCTGGAGATTCAGCAGAAACAGAGGTTACACAGGTAATGCTGGTAACGAAGCTTTTGCCCCTGAGCCTCCGTCAGAGCAGGCTCCACCACTGCTCTCCCCATCCTCACATCCCTGGTGTGGTTCTGTTTCTGGACATTGAAGTGTGGGGAGTGTGGGGGATGCTGGTCCAAGCTGTAGGTGCCCCTGGGCAGGTGCTGAAGTGGGTGAGCACGTGCCCAAGCGGGTGCTGTTGCTGCCAGGGTTGTTTGTGCGAGGCAGCAGCTCCGAGTGACTCTGCTGCCAAAGGAGGACGTGTCAGGGGGTGGAAAGGGAAGATTTCTTTAATTAGTTTGGTTAAATGTCCTGGCATGGAGGGATTTTTGCTTATCCTATGTTTTTATACGTATAAGCTGAAGGAAGAACATCTGGCACTTTTTTCTCTGGATCCGATAGAATAAGTTGAGAAACTGCTTCTTTCAGAAAACTGCAGCTCGGCACATTTGGGTTGTGGTTTTATCTTTTTAATTTATTGAGTGTTTTCTGGACCAGAAAACTACCTTCAGCCAGAGCAGTAATTCACAGATTGCTCCCCATTTTCAGACACCTTCCCAGTTCTGAGAGCTTGCTGGGTTCTCTGCTGTGGGAGATCAGGAGTGAGCAGATCCAGTGCCATTAACCCCCTCAGCCCTGCTGGGTGACTCCAAACCCCTTTGGAGGGGTTTGGGAGTGGAGCCCTGTGTTATCCCAGTGAATCCCAGGTCAGGTGTGGGAATGGGAGTGCTGGGAGTGGATCCAGGCTGGGTCTGTGGCTCACACTTTGACCACAGAACCATCTCTCCAGATTTCCTCTCCCCAGGACCATTGCCAGCCCAGAGTAAGCCAGGTGGGGGTTGAGAGGTGACTTCAGTCCCAGCAGTGCCCTGGTGATGAAATCCTCCTCCTTGCCCCTTGCAGGAGTCACACATGAACACAGGTGTGCTCCACACGTGGTCACAGAGCACTGGAAATCAGGGCAGGACCCGAAGGGAGCAGCCTGGCAGGAGAATTTGCTTCCTTGTGGCAACAGATATTCCCCTGTCAGCTCACGGGGAGCTCAGATGAGCTAAAATCACTTTAAGTCTTGGTGGGGGCTTGGCTTTTGTCATTTCTGTTCCTGTTCTGGCAGCTCTTTTCCTCCTCACCCTAAACCCAAACTGATAAAGAGGTAAAAATATTTGCTTTTGTGCTGCCAGGAAAACAAAAAAGTCAGATTACGGAAGTGTGGGATTTGTTTCCCATTCCCCCACTCCTGGTGGTATCCCAGGGCTTTTCCCCTGGCCCTTTGGCCTCGTTCTGCTCCTTCCCTGGCAGGGCAGGAGCACAGAGCCTGTTCCACGCCTGCCCTGTGGCTCAGGAGGCTGTGGGAGCTGGAGATGGGCTGCAAACCTGCCCGGGGAAGGAGCAGCTGCAGAGGGAAGATGGGAGCAGCTGTGGGTATGAAATTAGTCATTCTATGAAGAAATGGATTTGATAAATAATAAAACAGTGGTATTAACAACAGATGCTTTCCAGGTCAGATGACTTTGATAAAAGCACCCAACAGCCGTGGGTAATGGTATGAAAAATATGTATCTATATTTATAGATCTATTTATATGAAAAGGCATATAAATAAGTGTGTGTGTATGTGCTCTCTGTAAATGTACCTGACATTTTATTTCTGGTTTAAAATGACAGTGGAAGTGTTGCTGCTCCCGTTCTTCACAGGCTTTTGAGACTTGTCAAGAAAACCTGAAATTTGATCAATTCCCCAAACCCAGAGCTCCCTCCCCTCCTCTCCACAGCACAGGCTCCATTTGTTTTTATATTCATACCTTTTCATTTTGATAACTGTTTTGATTTGTAAAATACTATGCCTTATACAATGTTTCCTTTATGATGATGTAGTGTGCTCTTCTTATCTTTCACCTTAAATCTTTGATAAGAGCATTTTAAAAATGAAATTGCTACCTGGCACCATTACACACTCCTGGCTGCCTGCCAGCAAAGAGGGAGCTGCTGGAGGAGAGGAGAGGGGAGAGAGGCTCTGGAGGGGCTTCCCGAGGAGTGCAGGAGCTGGGTTGGGATGGAGGAGGCTGAGGAGGGGGAGGAAGCACGGCAGGACTGACCCCTGCCCAGCACAGCTTTGCAGGGTGGAGCTGCTGCCAGGGTCAGTGCCAGCCGTGCCAGCAGTCTGACGTTCCCCTCTCATCCCTCCTGAGCTCTGCCCTGCTCAGTGCTGTCCTCACTGGGAGCCTGCAGGGGTCACTTCATTTTCCCCTCGAAGCTGTCAGGCTGAGCTTTGGCCCTGGGATGTTTTGCTCGGGTAGCCCAGCACTGCTGGAGTTTCCTGCACGTCCAAGTAGTTGAAATGTTTTTGGATAACTGCTGCTGGTGCCACAGAATGTGATTTACAGAGGGGACATCAGCAGTGGGAATATCAGTAAATAGAACTGTCTGACGTGGCAGGTCATTTTTATTTTGATGTGGTGGATTTAATGAACTCTGGTGGTTATAATTCATGCAGTGGTGGAATGCATGCATCCCCCTCCTGGTGACATTGGTTGCTGCTCTGCCCTTCGTTAGTGCTGCTATCATGGCAGGAGAGCTCTCTCCCTTGCATCCCAAAGTGCCAGGGCTTGGCTGATAAATTGTTAACATTTAACATTCAATACTAGTAGCAATAAACATGGCTGAAAACCTCCCCAGGTCGTTCAGGCTTTGTAAATTATCGTTATTATTGTTTATGGGATCTCTTGGAAGGGTGTTGGCAGAGGCTGGTGGCTGTTCCCCAGGTGCTGGGCTGGGCTGTGGCCATTCCTGCCCTGGCACCCTTTGGGGCTTGGTGAGCTTGGAGAGCATCGAGGTCAGAGCCCCCACACCTGCCCCCAGGTGATTTAACAGCAGCTGTGTCCAGCCTAACCCAATCTATCTCACCTCGCTGAGAAGAAAAAAAAAATAATCCTGCAGCAAAATTAGTGCTTTTGGAAGTGTCTTGTCTCTTTTGAGTAGGAACTGGAGACAACTAGACAAGCTTCAATGGAAGGGAATAAAGAAACGTTACTCTGTGAACACAATCTTCTGGTAGCAGTCACTTCTCAACAGCCATTCAATCAAAATGCTAATGGCAAAGGCAACAAGGGAGTGAGGTTATTGTAATCCTAATTGATAGGCTGCAGGGATGGGGTTTGATAAGTGCTGTTGAAGAGATGTTTTTGAAATATGATTCCCTTTAATTACAATGATACTAATAAAAACTGAACAAATGATTTAATGATAGTTTTCTAGGTAACAGCCCAAAGATTTTTTGTTCCAGTTATTTTGGAAGTTGTTGTTTTTTTTTTCTTTTTTGAACCAGAAATTATGGAAATCACCTTAAAAATAAAGCCATAGTGGCAGGTAGTGACTTTATCTCAACTTGCGTGGCTACTTTGCATCAGAATTAATACTGTCACATCTGAAGCTCTTGAATAAGAAATCCAGTCATTTATTTATACAATAGACCTTGCTGAAAGCCCACAGTTGAAGCCACACTGGATGTAGGAATGCATTTAATATCTAATGCTTATAATAATTAGGATCAATTATGCCAGCAAGGATTTGAAAATACATTTTGAGGGAGGGGCTGCAGGGTGTTCAGGGGGTTTTGCAGCACGTCAGGAGCACGGGTGGGATGGTGTGACTGCAGATGGTTGGCATTCAGAAGCAGAAAGCTCCAAACTTTGCCAGGGCAGCAGCATTTTCCGTGTCCCCTGCCGGGTGGGAGAGCTGTGCCAGTGCTCCACGTTCTGTGACTTGCATCTGCCTCTGGAAACAGGAGCACAAACAGGAAGGGAGATCTGTCACTGACAGGCAGCCTCTGTCTCAGCTCGTTTTTGATGATTTAATTGATAGCAAAACAAATAATTTTTTCGGGGGGAGGGGGGGTGTGTTTTGCTGTTGTTGGCGTGGGTGGGGGCTCCTGGGACGGGGAGGATGCTCTCTGCTGCCTTTCAATTTGTCAAGCTCTCTCTCAAAGATGTGCCAGAGAAGAAAGGGTAATTAATAGGCTTGAAGTCATTTCCGATGTGTCAGTATTTCTGCCTTGCTTCCAAGTGATAATGTTCGCTGGCTCGAGGCCCCCAGGGAGCCTTCCATCTTATTAACTTGTCTAGGAGGAGCAGTGAGTGGGGACAGCTTGGGCCAGTGGGTGACATGAAATAAGGATTTGTGCTGCAGCCAGCTGTAAACACGGGGGCCAGCTGAGTAAAAAGTGGAAAGGAAAAAAAAGTAAAGGAAAATATATTAAAAAGGCCACTGGTCACAAGTGCAGCTGATGGAGGGGGATGTGCTTGATTTAGGGCAGCCTGTCCTCAATGCATGGAGCTGGAGCTGGTATTGTGCTGTGTCACCCATGGCCAGCTTTGGCAGGACCAGAACTGGGTCCTGGTTCTGTCTGGGTCCCTCTCAGTCCCCTGTGGTCCAGCATGTGGCCTCTGCTGCTGGAAAACCTCGTGTCTGATGGGCTGTGGGGGTATTGTTTTAACCAGAGGTGAGCATGGGAATCTGGGGATGAGGGCTGGGTCCCATCCTGCCCAGCTGCTGGCCCTGCATGGCCAGGGCACACAGAGCCACCAGCCCGAGCAGCTCAGAGCCACCAGTGGGCTGAGGTGCTGCAAGGGGAGCTGTTTGTGAGCAGCCACGGGCTGGCTCTGTGTGCTCCTGGCTCTGCTCTTTGCCAGGGCTGTTGGCAGCTCCGTGGCGTTTCTCAGTTTGGGAACTGGAGTGTCAGCCTGGGGACACTGGGGTGTGGGTGCCTTGGTTCTCAGGGGAACCCCAGGGGCTGGGTAATCCCCATCCCCTGCAGGGCCTGGGGCACTCTGGCACTTGCACAATGCCCAGTGGAGCTGTGCAGCACTGAGGAGGTCCCTGGTGCCACCCTGGCAGGGAGCAGTGCTGTGCCTCGGGGTCGGAGTGTGGAGAGCAGGGAAGGACCCCTTGGTGTTCATGCACTCCAGAACCTGCTCTTGGAGCTCCCTGAGGTGTCCCTGACCTGGGCAGGTGTGCTTGTGGCTGGGGAGGGGGCTGCAGGGGGGCTCAGAGCCCTCAGTGGGCACTGCCCAGCGGGGCCCTTCAGGGCTGCCCACTCTGCCAGGGGAGAGGCAGCTGCTCGTGCTGGGGTCTGGGCTGGAGGTGCTGGGCTCCCACTGCCTTTGGCTTCAGGAACAGCTGGCAGACAGGCTGGGAAGGGGGCAGAGGGGCAGGGGCAGAGCCAGGAGGGGGTGTCTGGGGGGTGAGGGTGCAGCTGAGCCCAGCCCAGCCCTGCTGAGCCCAGCCCAGCCCAGCCCAGCCCAGCCCAGCCCTGCTGAGCCCAGCCCAGCCCAGCCCAGCCCAGCCCAGCCCAGCCCAGCCCAGCCCAGCCCAGCCCTGCTGAGCCCAGCCCAGCCCAGCCCCGCTGAGCCCAGCCCAGCCCAGCCCAGCCCAGCCCAGCCCAGCCCAGCCCAGCCCCGCTGAGCCCAGCCCAGCCCAGCCCAGCTGAGCCCAGCCCAGCCCAGCTGAGCCCAGCCCAGCCCAGCCCAGCCCAGCCCAGCCCAGCCCAGCCCAGCCCAGCCCAGCCCAGCCCCGCTGAGCCCAGCCCAGCCCAGCCCAGCCCAGCCCAGCCCAGCCCAGCCCAGCCCCGCTGAGCCCAGCCCAGCCCAGCCCAGCCCCGCTCAGCCCAGCCCAGCCCAGCCCAGCCCAGCCCAGCCCAGCCCAGCCCAGCCCAGCCCAGCCCTGCTGAGCCCAGCCCAGCCCAGCCCAGCCCAGCCCAGCCCTGCTGAGCCCAGCCCAGCCCAGCCCAGCCCAGCCCAGCTCAGCCCAGCCCAGCCCAGCCCAGCCCAGCCCAGCCCAGCCCAGCCCAGCCCAGCCCAGCCCAGCCCAGCCCCGCTGACGCGCTGTGGCCGCCGGAGCTCCGACCTTCGCGGCGCCTGTGCCCTTACATCGGGGGGGTGCTGCATCCTCAGCCTCACCTTCTGTGCTGTTCTTGGCTCAGTTTGATGTCCTCCTCCACGGCACGAGCATGACAGTGGCTTCAGGAGCCATTCAGGGGCCCAGTGGGGACAGTGCTGGTCCCCTGGACGAGCTGTTCCTCGGGGCTGTTCCTTTGAGATGGTTTGAAGTGGCAAACCTTGGTGTTTTGGGTCACTGGGAAGGAACAGGACGTCTTCCACGAATTGGCAGGGTTTTGTTCCTTCTGTGTTCTCTCCTGATCCCTCTGCTGTTTGTCAAGCTCACTTCTCCTGTTCCAGAGAAGTTTTTATTGCTGAACATCTCTGACTTTGCCTCTTGGCAAAGTGTGAGGTGGCCACAGTGAGGAGAGCAAGGAAGCCACTTAACTGGCAGGTTCTTCTCTTCCACTGCAGAGCATGTCTCTGCCCAGTGGAGTTCCCCTTGCAAGCACTTATTAGGGAAGCTCTGGTATAATCTAATTAAAATTTGGTTTAATATTCTGTGAAAATGAAAACTGAATCCTCCCTGCTTGAAAGAATGACCGTGCATGTATTAGTGCTCTGTTTTGTTGTTGTTGTTGGCTTATTCAAATATTAACACTGCCTGCACGCTCAAAATGATGGTTTGTGTCCATTAACAGGGCCTAATTCCCAAATTTAATGATGAGTGATACACAGGAGTTGGTGGAAGCTGCTTGCTGGATATTTTTTATTATGTTTTTTATGCTAATGATCCTTCCTGGAGGTAAATAAGAGGAGGGATTGCTGGGCAATGTTATTACTGTGAAATTAAAATAAAGTCTCATTATTTGAGGATGGAATTTAGTGGCTGAAGGTTTATTCTTCATCTGCAGCTTCATTCTGAATTCTTCCAGCTAATTACCTGCTGATTAGTTGAGGACAGGCATTGCTCACCTTGGCCTTGGGCATCAGGATATCTCCTGGGCAGGGTGTTGGGGTTGGATTATTTGGTGCATGTGAAGAAGGCACTGACCTCCAAAAAATAGGCAACAGCAACTTCCCTGCATTTTCTGGTGAGACTTAACTCTTCTCTAGGGAAAAGCTTTTTTGGGAGGAAAAAAAAATATTGAATTTAAAGCTGGATTTTAGTTAAAAAATACCCAACCCTTTTATTCTTCCACTGAAGATGGGAAAATTGCCAGGAAGTCAGAAAACCTCAACTATCTGAATGTTTTCTTCCCTTTCCCCACCTGTCTTTCTGAACTTGATTTTAAACGTGGAAATATCTCTGTTGCTGATCTGTTGAAGGTTCCCATCAGTGACCAGCAGAAAGGCTGCTCTGTGTGTGTCTCCTGTGGGCAGAAGATAACTTTAAAAAGCACAATGTTTATCAGGAGAGAGCAGGGAGGGAGGCAGGAGCCACGGAGGGATCACCCAAAACTTCCTCAGCACAGGGAGCAGGGATGGGAGGATCTGCCAGGAAAACGTGTTGGGAAAACCCCCTCAGAGCAGATGTGGGGATTGCAGAGTCTCTGGGTGATATCCAGGGCACTTTCCCAGCTCGGGCAGGGCAGGCAAAGCCAGCACACCCTTCCCCCAGACCCTGCTCCCTCCTCCTCCTCCTCCGGGAGGACAGGGCACCGTGGGGCTGTGCCCAGTGCTCTGTTGTGGTGGCAGCTCGAGAAGCAAGGGCTGTGTGCAGTGTTTGGAAGGAGAGCCCTTATTCTTGAGAGCTTAAAGGGAAGGTGCTCCAAGGCACAGCGAGGCTGGGCAGGGAGAGCAGCCTGGCTGCACCCGGGGTCAGTGTGACAACCACGGGGTTGTGGTGTGTCCACCTCTGTGTGAGAGCACAGATCCACCCAGCAGAGAGCCCACAAACCCTGGCTCAGTGTGCTCATGCCACTGGGGTTGGTGCCATGAGGCCCCAGGTGTGCCCAGCCCTCCTGCTGGTGCTGTGCCCACAGGTGGGCACTGAGCCCTGGCACTGACCAGCCTGGCTGGTGGGGTCACGTGGGGTCTGCCTGGCTGGGCTGACACCAGCTGGGCTGGGTGAATGTTGAAATCATCAAAACAGCCACCAGCTGCTTGCATACTGATTTCCTGGCTCCCACAGCTGACCAGAGATGGTTTTGGCACTGCCCGAGCGTGCCCAGCCAGAGCAGGGCCGTGCAGGCACCTCGGGGGGCTGCATTATCTCCCAGTCCCTCTCACTCCAGGGATGGGAAATGATGCACCCCCAGAGCTGCAAATCTCCCATCCTAGGGTGGATGGAGGGGTGGTGTCAGGCAGGTGCCAGCCCCAGCAGGCTGAAAGCACAATGCCATCCTGAAGCAGATCGAGACATGAAGTCTTCAAAGGCGTGTGTTGGATGTGTCATATCACAAGGGCTTTCTGTGCCTGCTGATAAGGATCAGCCACATGTTATCTGTGCTTCCTCGCTGTACATTTCTTACAAGCTGATAAACTTTGAGCTGGATGGGAACCAAGTGTGCCACGTCTGGAGCAGGGCTGGAATAGCTGCCCAGGGGCTGATAACGGGCTGATAACAGGACCTGCTGTTCCAGGGCATTCTCAGCACCTCTGTCCTGGGCTGGGGGGCTCCAGGTGCTGCAGTGATCCTGCCAGCCCAGCCCTGCTCCACAGCCAGGGAGCCACTGTGGCCAGCAGAAACAGGTCAATACCAGAGAGGGTCAGTGTTTCAGGAGTGGGATGCCTCGCTTCACTTGGCATTTCAATCTCTTCCAGCACCACCTTGGAATAAGCACTTTTTTAGTGTGTGGTGATTTATTTTGTTAAAAACCAAAGCATTATTCACAATTATGCAGTTTTATGAGGGTATCCATAGCAGTGTTCTTCCTGTGGTTGGCTGTGGGAGCTGGAATAATATTTGAGCAAGAGCCCTGGGGAAAGGACACGCTCACATTCGGAGTGGGGCTCAGCCTATTGAGCTGGTGTATAATTACCTCTATTCAGCACCACTGCTCCAGTGATCAGCCAGCGTCAGGGGGAAGGCCAGAGCCTCAGAATGACACAGATTGTTAGAGAACATCAAACTTTTTTAATGCAGTTAATGATCCTCAGCTATAAATAGCCTGTTCCCGGTGACTGGCACTGAGGGTTTGTGCTGAGCTGTAGTTTGTTGGGGTTTCTTTTCTCCTTCCACAGATGCTGTAGGTCCTTCCACCCAAATGCTTTGCAGACAGGGTACATAGACCCTTTCTGGGTCGGGAGGTGAAGGTCCTGCCAAGCAGGAATATCAGGTGGGAGTCTGGCAGCTTCATTCTCTGGTCCTTTTGACTCTTGCCCCCCAGAATGGGGGTGGCTCCTCTGGGGCTCCCACCTCTCCCATGCCACTGAGCAATCTTGTGGGAATGGCCAGGCCTTATTTCATGGTGAGACAGGCAGCTAGCTGTCTTGTATGCTGTGCCCCAAAATTTCCTTTGTCTTCTCTCCAGTTAAATACAACTGTAGGTTTGTGGAGGAGGTTTTGGAGATGGGGCTCACTGACTTTGGTGGCAGCTGCAGCCCAAGAGCTCAAAACAAGAAGGGCTTGGTCCAAAGGAGCCCTCGTCCTGGAAGTGCCCTGCTGTGACCCAGTAAATGCTGAGCAAGTGTAAATCTGCTGGGGGAGCTGTCTGCAGGAAGCCTGGCCAGAGCATTTCTCTGTGCTCGGGCTGCATCACGAGCAGTTCCTGCTCCCTGGGAGTGCACAGATCCCTGTCGGCTGCTTTACCCTTTACAGGGTGGGATTTGAACCAGCCAGGAAGTCTGAGAGCGGCGCTTGAGAGCTCGGAGCGCGCAGCCACGCTGAGCCTGTCGCTGGAGGCAGCCTGTGGGGCTGGGATGGGGCATCAGGCCGGGCTCTAGAGGGTTCCTAGCCAGCAGCACTGCTGACTGTCCCAGCAGAATAATGCCAACCCCCCCAGCCCTGACCTGCCTCCTGAGCGAAGGAGCAGCCGCGTTTCCCGCTGCCCGGAGCCGCGGTGAGATCTGCCACAGCTTTGTTCTGCAGAGCCTGCAGGGACCAGGGAAAAGGTCATCTCACACACACTGCTCCTCCACAGAGAGCTCTTTGTCTGCTCTGAAAGCGGGCAGGCAAAGGGGATTCTCATGGAATGCCTCCCCACCCCGCCCCCCGTGTTCCCAGCTCCGGTCAGGGGCCAGTCCCTGCTCATCCGCGGGCTTTGGCTGCTTTTTGGGGTCTGGGCTTGCTCTGGCACCTGGGGACGAGCCCAGGCGTGGAGCTGGCTGGCTGGGCACTGTGAGAACACCCCGGGGAAGGCTCAGGGTGTGTAATTAGTTCCCCGTTTCCCCTGCTGTGACTGCTGCTCCTGGCGCTTTTGTTTTTAAGGATAAAGATTTCAGCGTTTTCCCCGATGGTTTGAACAAAGGTTGAGCGCGGGGGGAAATCCATAAAACAATGTCACCAAACACAGGGAGGAGAGGGAAGCTTTAATAAAGCTTTGCTGGGCCTGTGCACCTGGGATTGGGGCTGGGATGGATTCAGCAGGAAGGAGGCACTGGAGAAGGTCACCTCTGAAGGTGGCAGATGACAGAGCAGCGTGGCGGCGCGTCGGGGGGAGCTGTGGCAGGAGCCCGTCCATCCGTGGGGCTTTGTTCATCCCCTCCTGCAGCCTGTGTGATCCCCTGGCATCCTGGGGCTGGGCACAGCTGAGGAAGGTGCTTGTGCTTGGGTGGGACAGGGATGGATGGAGGGGAGACAGTTTCAAAGGAGCCCTTCACAGCAGGGAGGGCTGTAGCTGTCGCAGGAAGTCAGAAGACAAGTGATAACAAATCATGGATTTTGGATGGCTCAGCAGAGAAAGTCCCTCTCTTCTTGCCTCTTCTGTCTGTGCATGGTCTGAAAAGTGGCTGCAGAGGAAGGAAAGCACCTGCTGTACCTGAGGAGCATCGGGAAGCCTTTCTCAGATGTGATGCTTTAAAATTTAGATGTCATTATTAGCAAAGGGCTCTGGGTTTTGTGCTTGTCTTAGTCTTGTTTTCCTTCTCCTTTCCCAGCAGATCCCTTTTACAGAGCTGCTCTGCTCTGTGTGGTCCCTATTAAAAGTTTCCTTTCCCAGGGTGATTCTGCTCCTTTGTTGCATCTGGTTCTTGAGCACTTTATACTATCAAACAGCAAAACTGCTTTTATTGATGCAGCAAAGAACAATGGGATTTCTCTAACAGTGCTCCCAAAATACACTTGTGGCTTTTATTTTCCTTTTTTTTTTATATTGCTGGCTTCCAACAGTGGAAAAAATGATTAAGATCTGTTAGGTTTGCCCTGGTCACTTCAATGGGAGGTTGGTGATATCCACAAAGGGCCCCATAAATGGATTATGTCCTGTGCTCTGGCAGGGCTGAGCTGCTGCCCAGACAGGCACTGGGAGAGCAGAAACATCCTCAGCTCCCTGGAGGGCTGGGCAGAGCTGTGGTGCTGGGCTCCTGGGGCTCACAGGAGGGTGGTGGGCAGCTTGGGCAGGGGCTGCTCACAGGGGGGCTGTGCCTGCTGGCCCCGAGCCCTGCACAGCTCCTTGGGGTCACCTCCTCAGCACAGCACAGACAGGGAGCCACTCCCCAGAACGTCTCAGGGCTGGATTCAGGTTTTCCATCAGAGCAGGTGTCAGGGTCTGTGTGTCTGCCATATAAAACAAAATTATGCCGTGTTTAAAATGTGATGTATGCATTTGAGCGGCCTCTGTCAGCCTTTGCCCCTGGACATGTGTACAGTCTGATCACTCCTGGCTATCTGGAGCTGTCTCTGCAGAAGCAAGCCTGTTTGCCCTGTTTCAGGGGAGGAGTGTGGAGCTCGGGATGGATGCTGGGGCCAGGAGCATCTCTGGTGTTAATGAGGAGCCACTGTGACAGCTGGAGGCAGTGCATGGGGCCCTGAGCAGCCTGCTCTAGTGAAGGTGTCCTGCCCTTGGCAGGAGATTGGAATGGGACGAGCTTCAAGGTCCCTGCCAGCTCAACCCAATCCCAAAATCTGTGACTCTGTGTTACCTCGCTTCACCTGTGGTCCTGGACAAAAATCAGGCTTCAAGCTTACCTTAAAAGGTGTTTTCCCCCACCTCGTGTACTTCTGTCAGAGCTTTCCTGGGAACACACACCCGAGCAGTTGGAAGTTTTTTCTTGTTCTCAGCCCATGCTCAGGGGGAAAGCTGGGTCAGCATTTGCAGGGATGTGTGAAGCTGTATCCCACACCCTCAGTGGTGCTGGGAGCTTTTTTCCAGGAATAGCTGAGCAGATACTTTGCTCTTTACGTGTGTATCCAGAGGAAGAAGTGGCGTGTGCATTCAGAGCATCTGTCCTGGCCAGGCTCTCTCCTCCCAGCACTCTGCATGGTTTGCTTAGGCAAATGCTGGGACGGTGCCTGAGCAGCAGGGCTGGAGCCCTGGCCAAGGATATCAGTGATGTCCAGGAATGTTGTGTGCTGCTGAAGTTTTAGCCCAGAGGGTCATACTGCTCAGCTCAGAGGGATTAGCTTAACCTGAGGCTAAGCTGCTCATTTTTGCTGGTATTTCCCTTGACCCTAGTCAATTATTTCAATTCCTTGCATAGTTTTTTGTAGTTTGGTGCCTGGTTTGTTGCTCCTTTGCATTGTAATGTATGGAGTCAGCAGGGAGGCCGTGCTCTCCTTCCCAGGCAGGGCTGGCAGTGCCTTGGGATGCAGCCCAGGCAGGGTGGGATCCATGCAGGCTGCAGCAAAGCCTGTCAGAGGGCTGTGGGTGCAGCAGCAGCAGCTGGGGAGGGATGCAAACCCAGCAGCTAAAGCACTAAAGTGAGGAACAGCCCTAGTGAGGGTGGGGGGCTTGCTGCACTCCGTGGGGCTGCACCTGCAGAATGTGCCCCCATGGCCTCGTTCACCTGAGTGAATCTGAGCTGGTGCCTCCCCACAGCAGTGCCAGGGCTGCCCCAGTGTCCCACTGGCAGCACCTGTGGGGAGGGGTGTCCCTGCTGGGTGCTGTGCCTGGGGACTGCAGTGACAGCTGCCAGAGCCTGGCCCCTCACCTGCCCATCCATCTTCCTGGAGTGTTAATGAGGGAAGGACACCTGCCTGCTCCCAGCAAAGTGCCCTTCACTCTGCCTTCCATCCTCTGCAGCTTGCAGGGAGGGCTCTGTAACCCCTGCTGGCAGCCAGGGAGCCCGGGGCTGTGTGTGTTCTGGGGGGGCTCTGTGCCCCCAGCCCCGAGCTGCCTCTGCTGCAGGATCCAGGTAGGCAGGAGTCACCTTGAGCGAGCTGCTGGAAACATTTCCCCTGCACAGTCACTTCTGGAGATGCCTCATTTCTCTGGGGCACCCCTGGCAGCTGCTGCACCCCGGAATCCACGGTGGGGGGTTAAAGCTCAGCAGCACAGGCAAGGGGAAGGTTCTGGGCTTGGCAGGTGCTTGGAGAGGAGCAGCAGCAGTGGCAGGTTCTGGCCTCCTTCCTCCACCACGGAGCTGCCTCGTGCTTCTCCTCCACTTGCTGAAATCAAGCAGAATTTTTAAAAATTAATTTTTTAATTAAAATCTGTCTTTTCAATCCCTTTTAGTATGGGGGGAGTTGTCGGCTCCAGGGACACAGAGGCTCAGGAGGTGAAGCACGGCCCTGTCACCAGCCAGGGGACACTGATTCCTGGTGGTGGCAGGTTTTCTGTGACAGAGCCTGAAACTGGACCATTGCTGAGATGTGGCACGGGTGGGCCTGGTTGGGGGCAGGCTGGGGGTCTGCCCCTCCCAGCCTCCCCATATCAGGCACCCACAAATGCCCCATTGCAGGTGGGCACATGTTGTCCCCCCTCTTTGTCACAGAAAAGACAGCTTTGGGCTCTTGGCTGCAGAAGAGACAGCTCTGGGAAAGGATACTTGCACTTTTTTAATAACCTATTTCTATAATTGAAGGATTTCAGATTTCTTTTGTAAGAGCAAGCGCCTGCTTAAACATGGAGACAAATACAACCAATAATATGTACTTGAAATTTAATGCAGGCTAATTCATTTTGGCACAGTCCCAGATATGCTGATTAAATGGCCTGTGAAGTGCTACAATATCTTGATAATGTACATTCCACATTTGATTATATAATCAATTATGTTGCACCTAATAACATTTAAAATTAGTGGAAAAGCTGTGAGCAGATTGTATCAGGTGCAGAGTGGGTCTTGGGCAGCTTTAAAAAAAACTTCTGCCAGAAGGAGCAGGCGTAGATGGATCTTCAAATACTGTTCTTCAGGAAGCCAGAGACTTGATAAAATTTCTGTTAATTTAGTGACTTGATTTAGAATAAAATAAGCTGTCTGCTGCTCTCTTGGCTTGCTGCTGGGAAAGGACTCATATTTTCTCTCTAGAGATGACTTTGCACCACGTGTTCAGAGCAGCCCTAGTGATGCTGGCAGTAATTCTGTGGTCAGACCCAGAGCTCAGCTCTACCTGGGGGGCTTTTCCTGCACCCAGCAGTGGGAGCCAGAGCTGCCCTTCACTGGCTCTTCCCTGCTGGGGAGCCTGAGAGGTCATTGCTGTCACCACACGTGACATTTTACACGGTGCTGCTGATCCCAGCTGTGGGCACTCCCTGCTCCAGAGGGACTCCCCAGTGATCACTGTGGTGGGCAGCCCCGAGCTGGTGCCTGGGAGCAGCCAGGATCATTTGGCAAATGATGGTGGTTCCTTTTGGGGAAAGCCAGTGCTTTTTGGGTGACTGGCAATGGCAGGTTAGGGGGAATTTGGCCTGGGTTTTATGGCCCTCCAGGAGGAGAGGGTTGATGGGAAACAAATGCGTTATGGCCCCAGACAAGCTGTTGCTCCATTTTTTGTTCTGTTTAAAGCAGCACTATCAACCAGTTGGAATATAGGCTTGGAGTATCGCAGGGAGTAATCTAATTAGTATGAAGTCAATTCACCAGTTCCTTTTGTATCTCGTGATTAAATAAGTGGGAAAATGGCTTGAAAATTAGGTGCTAGAACAACCCAATTACATTTCTGTAGCTTTTTGTATTCAATTTCATAAACAATTTTGCTCTTCGCTGGTTAATCAGTGAATGCCTTTTTCCAGTTTGAAAAGCACTTTTGAAATTATAATGCAATTAAATTGTGTGTGGATGTTCTGGCATAGCGAGCGTGAGGGCTGGGGGCCTGGCAGCCAGCCACGCTCTACCTTGACAGTAATGAGTTCCTGAGCTGGCAGCTGGCTGGTGTCATTCATAACCCTGTCCAGGCTGGGATGCTGAGGGAGGCTCTGCTCCCTGCCCGTGCCACTCCGAGCCTCGGCGAGCACATCCCGTGCCAGCAGCACCCACTGGGCCATCACAGAGCTCCACAGCAGCTCCCTGTGTGCTTTGGGCTTTTTCCTACTTTTTCCCCTCTTTTTCATTCTCTTCCTTGGATGAGCCTTTGCAAGACTGGAGGTTGGAGGGGGATGTGGGGCATTAAGTGTTGTTTTCCTGGGGGGTGTGACAGGGACGAGTAGGAGAACAGCTCAGTATCCTGTTGGCAGAGAGTCACAGGATGGTTTGGGGTGGAAGGAAGCTCATCCAGTGTGGGTTTTTCAGCACTTGCTGTTTGTGCAGTTCTTGTCTCGTGCCCAGCCTGCTCGTGGTCAGCTCAGGCTCCTGGGGAAGGGTGACCAAGCCTGCCTGATCCCAGGATTTACGGCCCAGCCGCACAAGGGGGGAGGCAGAAAGCTGTGTTAAGAGAAAAAGAAATAGTGCTGGAAATAATGACTTGCTTGGCAGGTTTTAACAAGTTCAGTAATGGTATTAGGTGCCCTTGGCTCAAGATAGTAACCTCCTCTTAAATGATCATTACCTGGCTAATAAAGAGCTCGGAGCGGGTCATTACAGCTTAATTTAGACGTAGCATCCTGTTTGGTTAGCACAGCGTGGCCATCTCTCAGGCTGTTGGATCTCTTGCCTGGCTACGAGGTTGGGATGTGGGATTGTTTGGGTTTTCACACGGGGGCTCTCCCCCAGCCGTCCCAGGTGTGCCTTCCCACCCTCACCTGGGACAGAGGAGCTGGTCTCAGCTCTGAGTCAGCTCAGCCAGGCAGGAGGATGTGCAGGAGTGGGGGTCCAGCCTTGTGCCCCCCACACTGTCCCAGCCTCTGCTCCCCCCTGATGAGCCCTTGGGCTTCTCTCACCCATTAGCAGCAAGTTTCATGTGCAAATAATTACAATAACAACCCCCACACGTTATTAATATTTTGAAGACATCTCTTTGATAAGCCCATCTTTTCAGCCAATTTCCTATTTCTTCGGAAAGCAAAGCATCTTTCCTCCCAGTTTTGTAAATCTGTTGTTAAAAAGAAGAAAAGGAAATGGAAAAAAGGATTCCCCCCCCCTCCAAACCCTGACACCAGGCTGGGTTCTGTGCTGCCTTTGTCAGCCCTGGATGGAATTATGCATCATGAATAAAAACTGCTGTCAACATGCATTGGGTTCGAGACATTAGAGCATATGGTATGTGATTATCTGTATTGTCAAATGCAATAAAGTGAATTTGGATATAATAAAAAATGTAATATTTTAGAAATTTGGTAATAAACTGTGGAGGAATTGACGGGCAGAGAGTATCTGATGCCTGTGGGCAAACAGATAAAGATGGCAGGATGTGGCACTCGGTGGCTGAGGCAGCATCAGGGGCTTGATTTTCTGATGGGAGCCTGGCTGGGCTGCCTGGCACCCAGGGTGGTGGCCTTTGTCTCTCCTGGCTGCCAAAACCTGTAGGTCTCACTAATGAATAGACAGAAGCACAAGGTTCCCATTCTGGTTGTAGATGGATTAATTGGATTTTACAAATACTTGGGGTTTTCTTCTCTGATAGCAGAAAGAAACCTGTTGGAGTCTGCTCTATTCTCCCACCCAGCAGCATTTCCATACTATTGGCTCCTTCAGAGACTGGGAAATCTGTACCTGAATAACAGGGAGCAGTGAAAGGCTGTGAGGGTGGGGCTGCTCCCAAACAGGGAGGAAGAAGAAAAGGTGGAGATAATTCTCTCCTGCAGAAGCTCCCAGTCCAGCCCGGTGCTTTAATCCCCGAGCTGCTGACAAATCTGTGCCCGTTGTGACACGGATGTCCCCAGCAGAGAGAAGCTGAACTGGGAGCAAACTTCAGGGCCTCCTGGGTAGAAAATTCTGATGGAAAAGTGCAGATGGATCACACGTACCTGCAATTTTTCTTAGGTCACTGCTAATGTTCTAAATGATCTGCGAGCGCATTAATCGTTTCTGTTAATTAACAATATGATAAAAGTGGCATTTAGTAAGCTCAGCCTAGTGTGCGTCTCAGTCATTATGTACTCAGTGCTTGGGTTTGATTTCAGAACGTTAATAAAATAAAATTTTAATGAAGGTTTGTTGTTATGAAAAATTTATGACCAGGAGTGGAGGTGGTGCTGCCACGAGCGTGGTCTGTGACATGCAGGGGGGTCCCTGGCTGCTCCTGCCTCTGCCAGGGCTCTGCCTGGGACCCCAGCCCAGCCCTGACTGGTGCCCTTTGAACTGGAAACCTTGGCTCAGAGTGGCTCATTGGACAGGGACAAGTCCCTGTGTTCTTCATCCTCCCCTCAGGAAAGTCCCTCCCCAGAGCCGTTCTGGGTGGATTCTGCCCCGTTTCACCCCGAGGTGCCTCCTCCCCTTTCTGAGCAGTTCTCACTTTGGGAATGCCACACAGCCATGGGAGGAAGGAGCCAGGGGCCTGAGCCTTGCAGCTTTGCCAGGCAGAAGCAGAGGAGGATCCTGCAGGTGCCCTCTGTCCAGCTGTGCCCTGACTGCCGTGCCTGAGCAGGGCTGGCCTCACCTACCTGCTCATTTCATTGTGAGAATTTACTCACCTGTTATGGAGAGTTTACTGGCACTTTAAATAGGTGTCTGTGTGTGCCAGGAGAGCCTGACTGTGCCCCATACCCGAGGTGTGCATTAACACCCAGTGCACATGCAGGCAGATCATGTCTGCTGGGTGTCAGTCCCTGCAGCAGGGCTGGAGAGCACATGCTGCAGGTAAGGGAGGATGTTTTCCATCCTTGACCACGGGTTTTAACCTCATATTCCCCTTCCATCTGCTGCTCTGGTCATCACGAGGGTGAGGTGAGATCCTGTTCACCTTGGAGCAGGTGGTGCCTTCAGGTGTGCTCACCAGTGTCCCCAGCAGACCCTCCTTGGAGGTGAGGTAAAATCTGAGGTGTGTGTCTCAGGTGATGGCTGTGTTCCCTGAGTGTGCAGAATTGCTCCCTTGGAAACCTGAACCTCTCCTTCTTTCTGTGTGTTTGCAGCACAGGAAATTGCAATAGTAGGAAATAACAGCTTTTGTCAGCTCTTGTCCTAGACAGGTTTTGGCTCTGACAAGCTGAGTTGTGGTATGAAGACTCAGAGGAGGGGACAAGGAAGTGAGGGGGATGCAGACCACAGGGGATATTTAAGTGGCTTCTCCAAAGGCACAGCATAAGGAGGTGGCACAGTCAGGGCTGAGTTTTCGAGTCCTGGCTGTCGGGTTCTGGGGCTGAGGAATGAATGGCTCCTCCCTGACACAGCATTAAACCCCAGGTCCCCATTCCCAGACTCTGGGTAATGACTTGTAGTACCTTTGCAGACAGAAATTAAAAACACCCATGGTTCACTGTTTTCTGGGTAATTAAAATGTCCTGTCCCCTCTGCTCGGCGTTCTGTTCATCTGCAAAGGCAAGATTTGGTGACAGTGATCACAGGACTTGGTTTCACATCCCCCTCCCTGCCCCCACCTGCCAGTTTATTATTATTATTATTTTTATAAGACAGCTTGGCAGGCTGGGAGCTTACTAAGGAACTTTTTCCTCTCTGATTACAAGGGATGTGTGAATAAAGCAGAATGGTATTGATTCACACCAATCTATGCATCGACTGTGTGGGAGCCACTTGCAATTCCCAGCAGCACTGGAAAGCTTTGCAACAGGGAGAAATATGACCAGGCAAGTTGAGAAAATAAATTAAACTAGTGTCAACTTTTCTTGTTTCTTCCCTCATTATTAATGGATGGAATGGGGCTCGTTTATCAAGAAGAGGAAAAATTAATTGACACGGGCTTTAATGTTATTATGCCTGGCTTGTCTGGTCACATTTCTTCATTTTTAAATTTTTTTTTACTTTTGAAAGGCATTTTATTACCTTTCACAGGACCAGCTGCCAAAACTATGGGTATAAACAAGAAAGCAGGTGCATAAATCATACCACAGCAGGACTGGACTTTTCTGCATTTCAGAGCTGAAGTAGCTGAGATCTGAGGAGTGGAGCAGGGGCAGTGAGCAGGTCAGCTCCAGAGCCCTGGCACAGAGGGGGAGCCCAGCCTGAGCTGCTGTTTGCTGGTGAATCTGCTGGGAGGTGTCTGGCTGGATATCCCCATCTGTCAGCACAGCCAGTCCTTGGGCAGCTCCCACGGCAGGGCTGGAGGAACTGGGGACCCCAGGGACCGATCCCAGCACTGGAATGGGTGGGGGTCAGCAGCAGGGTGGGCCTGTGGAGCACTCTGTGTGAGAGGGGGGCTGACCCTGCACTCACAGTGACTGTGGGGTGGTTCTTGCTGAGCAGCAGGAGCCAGGTTTAGGCAGAGCCCTGTTGGTGTGATAGGGGTGTGCATTCTCCTCCTCTGTCCTCTCCCTGCTCCTGTCCCCTGCCCTTGTTCTGTGGGATTGCTGTGCAGGACAGAAGAGCCCTGGTGATCCCCTGGTTCCCAGAACATTTCCAGGAGCTCTGTGGTTGCTGTAAGTGCAGGAGGAGGCTGTGCCAGCTGCAGGCTGAGCAGCAGTGTGGGCACAGCTCGGGCACAGGCAGCGCAGCAGATGAGATTGGGTGACTTGCTCCACATCAGCAGGTGACTGACCTCCAGGCAGCTTGGCACCTAAAGCAGGCCCTGGGTGCAGTGTGTTCACCCACCAGGGCATCTCCCAGGTGGCTGAGAGCCCCTGGGGGCTGTGCCTGCCTGGTGGGCTGGGTTTGGCTCAGGCCCCAGGTGGTGGTGGAGGTGCTGTACCTGTGGCACTGCTCTGCCCGTCAGAGCCCTCCAGGGTTAACCCCAGCATTAGCCTGGGTTTAACCTCTGTGGCCTGGATGCAATCACCTTGTTCTGCTCGTTGAGAGGCCAGCAGAGGTTTGCCAGGGAGACCTTTGCCCGGGTGAGCTGCTTTGGTGTCACTCTGCCAGGCAGTGACGTGCCTGCGTGTGCAGCCACAGCTGTGGCACGGATCACTGTGCAGCCAGACCTGGGGCTCTGGGCATGGTGCTGCCAGCCAGGGAGAGGAGATGCATTTCATAGCCCTGGTGTCGTCATCTCAGCTATATCTTACCAAGCTTGACATAAAAACTCTCAAGTGATGACAAAAGTGTGAAATGTAGCTGGTTAGAGTGTGGGGAAAAACCAAAATACAGAGCACGGGAGTCCTGACCTTTGGTATCTTCAGTCTGGCTTCTTAATAGTATTTATGGCTTCTGACTGTTCTTTTACAGTATTTTAATCTGTGTGTGGTTTCAGTCCCTTTCTCTGAGCAATGTTTGTCTTGTGTCTGGAATACCATGGCAGAACCTGCTGAGCTGACCCTCTGGAGCCACCTTCCCACAGGGCAGCCCTGGTGGCTGAGCAGGGCTTGGGGTCCAAGGAGGTTTGACACAGAATCCCAGAATCACTGGGCTTGGAAAAGACCTCCAAGATCACTGAGGCCAAGCTGTGCCCCATCCCCACCCTGTCCCCAGCACACAGCCCTGAGTGCCACCTCCAGCCCTTCCTTGGACACCTCCAGGGATGGGCACTCCAAACCTCCCTGGGCAGCTCCTTCCAACCCTCTCCATGAAGAAATTCTTCCTGAAATCTTCTTGTGTCTGGTGTCACAGTGTGTTGGAGGATGTGTCCTCCACCACTGGATGTCAGGAGTCTGGGCTGGCATCTCTTTGGTGCCCATGAACCAGCAGATGAATGGAGTGGGCTGACTCCTTTTGCAGCAGATGAATGGAGTGGAATAACTCCTCATTCCCAGTAGATTCCAGAGGAGGGTTTTTCACCTGAAGGTCATGGATCCATGTCTCAGCTTCCTTTAGTGCTGGTGCTTGGCTCAGAGCCTCTCATTTGGGGCATCTGTTTGCCTCTTACTTTATTTTTCTCCCTCTTCTTTGTCTTTTCTTTTACAGAAAAGATTATTCAAATGAATATTCAGTTTTATTCATTTGAATAAAAAACCCAACCGTTTGACTCTGTTAAATGCTTATCTCTTAAATAGAGCTTGTTAGCTTCCAATAATAGCTTCATTCAGAAGGATGCAGTATAATTTCATTTTAAAACGTGTGCTCCTTGACAACCAGAATCCTATTTCTGTCACCATTTTCAACAGCCGCCTTTGTTTTGGGTTAATCTTTTCCATACACTTTCTGAGAACCAGTTTTTTGTTGACTCTTAGTACCTCTCAGAAGAAATAATTGTCTATTTAGCCCAGGAAGGTTTCTGAGAGTTTTGGTAATTTAAATATGAGTTTGTATTCATTATGGGAACTAATGAGACCGTGCGTGCAGGGGGATCTTTGTGTGGGTGCAGTTATTAAAAGCTGGAATTTGGTACCCACAAAGTGGAACAGGAAAAGAATCCCAGAATGGTTTGGGTTGGAAGGAACCACAGGGTGCTCATTCCACCCTCTGCCATGGCAGGGACACCTTCCACTGTCCCAAGGGGCTCCAGACCCTTTCCACCCTCCCAGGGAGGAATTTAAGTGCCTGTGAGCCTGCAGGTGGAAATCCTCTGGTTGGTCCCACTGAGTTTGAGGTGTTGGGCATTGGAGAGGTCACCTCTGGTTCTCCTCTCCTTTTCCTCTCCGGGCCACAGATCTTCCAGAAACCTGCAAATGCCTGCTAACGCCTGCAGGTTGTTGTTTCATTGCTGTAGAACCTGGAAATGCAGAAAGCTGGGTGGCCACCTGATTTAATCAGATAAATAATTTCTGATAGACCTGTGCTAAAGCCATATGGAGTGGGATGAGGGTGGGAGATGTTTCCAGTCCAGACACGTAATGACTGCAGCGCTGCCATGTTCACATATTAGGGCTAATCTCCCAAATTCCCCCTGCCCTCCATCCTGGCACCGAGACCTAAGGCAAGCTGAAAGAGGAATCCTCAACTGCAGCACTCGCTAATGAGCTGCTAATGATGAAGATGTTGCTGGTGCTCGAACAATTAATGACTTGTAGCCCCAGCCCGGCCATCTCACCCTCCGCTCCCAGCTCGGGGATGCCTGGGATGCCAGAGTCGGGCACTCAACCACAAAAATCCGAGCTTTAACTGCAGCTCTGTTTAAGGTAGATTTAAATGGAGTAATTTAGAAGGCAAATGAAAGACGTGAGTTATGTAAAAAGATGCAAGCTGCTGCCTGCTCTGGGTGCTGAGCCTGGTGTGCTGTGTGATGCCTTGGAGGAGGGCTGGAAACCATCCCTGGCGGTCTTTCCCCCAGTAGGAGGGTCTGAAGTGGAGTGGGAGCATTCCCCGGGGCTGCAGGTACTGTGCACTGCCAGAAGAGCTGCTCAGAGCTCACCTGGAGATGCCCTTTGCTCCCCAGCCAGAGGCAGGGCTGCCCTGGGGCTGTCCTGTCCCTGTGCAGTGCTTCACCAGTGCAGGCCAGCAGCTCCCAGTTTGGGGTGCACTTCACCCCCTTCTTGGAGTCTTTCGGTTTCATTAGCATAATGAGTGTGGATGTTAGCTCATGAGCCCTCCCCAGCACACCAGCTGGGGTTTGTTCATCAGCCTGAGGTTCTTTGTTTAGGCAGGAGCAGGGTGGGCTGCCCGATGCCTCCCGTGCAGCCCCAGCAGAGCAGGCACAGGCATCAAACAGCCCAAACCAGCCCAAACCCTCGGCCCTTGGAGGCAGCCCTGAGAAGAGAGGAACGATTAGATCAGAGGCTGGAAGTGTAATGGGTTCCTGGAGGCCTCAGGATGTCCTGATGAGGTATTAGAGGAAGTAATTCAGGAAGAAAGGGACAAATAACCACCTCCGGAGGGGGCTGACCCAGCAGCCAGAGCACACATAGCACACAGAGCTGCTCTGTCTTTGGGAGGCACCGGGGCTTTTCTCCTTGCCAGGGGTAAATGAGGAATCATCTTCTGTCTTCCCAGATTTTTATGGTTTTTGGGTCGTGTAATGAGTCAGCTCTAATGGAGAAGTCCCGTGGAATTAAACAAGAGATGAAATCAATATGGTTCCATAGAAATATAATTGGGTTTTGTAGAGATTGCTCTTAAAAACCTATAAGGTGTAAAGGAGAATCCAGCCTTATTGGAGTTTCCGAGCCATCATGTAACTGGGGTGTAACTATCCATTAAGTTCTGCAGGATGGATCCAAAAATCCATAAGGGGGTTTTAATTCTCCATTAAATCCTATGGAAGAGCTGGAACAGAACCACATTAATTTTCCCTCAGACAATGCTTCTTCCCTCCATTAGGCTGCCATAGGCTCAGGAACAGCTCCATAGGCAGCAGGTGTAGCCACACCTGTGTGTTGTTATGGAAGTTTTCCCAAGTCCCAATGGCTAAATAATGCTTTATTAAAATGAAATTGTTACACTTAACTGATGTTTTCCTTACCCCCTCCCCTTTTTGTATCTTCATCAAATAGGATTTGGCTTCGTAACTTTTGAAAACGAAGACGTGGTGGAAAAAGTCTGTGAAATTCATTTCCACGAAATCAATAATAAAATGGTGAGTGCTGGTGCAGTGTGGGTGCCAGGGAGCTCTGTGTGCCCTGCCCAGGGCTGGGGGGCCATCCCTTTGGGAGGGTGCTGAGCTGGGGCCCTGCCCAGCCCCTGCTGTGTCCCCCCTGCCCAGGCAGCTCCCCAGAGCAGGCTGGTGTGAGAGCCCAGAGGGCTTGGGGAGGGGCTGAGCTCAGCTCCTCCAGCAGAGAGCCCAGCTGAAGCTGCTCCTCAGTGGCAGGCAGGTGCCAGGTTGTGGGTTGCCCTGAGCCAGATGAAAAGGGGCATTTGTATTTCAATTGCTGCAGTAACTTTGATATTTTCGGCTAAAATATTCTTTTTCCCTTTGTCAAAACATCCTTTGCTTCTCAAATGTGTATTCAGATATGCATTGTATATCGGTCTGATATGTGTTCACAGACTTTAAATTTAATAATAGAGCTTTTAGTGTGGATAAGATCAAAGCAATCTCCTTGGCATATGCTGGAGGCCCGATTCAATATTTGACTTGCTAATTTTTCCCAGGGCACTGAAATAATATTCCTCATATTGTTGCTCCCTGCAATATGCATGTGAAATAAAAGTGAGGGTCCCCTTGGCCAAGTGTGGGGTGGGGTGGTGGGCAGGGCTGGGCAGTGCTCCTGCTCCTGGGGAAGTCTTTGCTCCACTTCACAGGGATGCTGTGGGCTCTGCCTGTCCTGTTGCCCCCAGCCCCTCCTGCACTGGGCTCTCCTGCCTGTCCCACCTGAGTGCCTCTGGACTGGGGGGAGGCTCACTGCCTTTGTGCAATTCCTAAATGCTGTTAATCTGCCTTAAAACAAAGGAGCAGAACAAACCCCAACCACCTCCACCCAGCAGAGCCAATGACAAGAGAGAAATAAATGAGAAACACTTGGGCTGTGAATTTAGGGATTGCCTGGTGGGAGGGAAGAGCTCCCCTCCAGGATTTCCCTGTCCACAGCAGGAGGGCACACTCCATAGGCTTGGTTAGTCCCACAAGAGGCTTTTCTCTGGGGCAGGGCTCAGGGTTGCCCTGGGGAGGTGCTGGGGGGAGCAGCAGGTGCTGCTGTGCCCCAGGCAGGGACAGTGTTGGGTGCTTCATCCCTGCATCTGCACCCGTGGGCTGGAAAAGCCTCACCTGGCTCTTGGCATCTCCTGGGAGGGGAGGAGTAGCACAGAGCTCTTGGGAGGATCCCTTCCCAGGTGGAAGGCTGCCCAGGAAGGGAGCAGGGAGGGTGGGACAGGGTGAAAACACTCCAGGAACGTCAGAAAGAGCAAGAGAAACAGTTTGGAGTGTTGGTGTTTGTTGTTGGGTAATTAAAATATCCCCTTCCCACTCCTGTGCCCCCTCCAGGTGCCCCCATCTCTGAGTGTTCCCTTCATGTCACTCCCTCAGCCCACGAGCAGGGGATGAGCCACGATCCTGCCTTGGGACTGAGTCACAGCCCTGAGCTGTGTCTGCAGCTGAACGCCAGCCCCTGCAGGGCCAGGAGTGTGTGTGATGGGACACGAGCTGGGGCTGGCACACAGCTGGCCTGGAGTGACACACAGCTGCCTGGGGCAGTGCTGGGCTCCTGTCACACTGGCATCGTGTCCCCGTGTCCCTGAGCCGTGGAGGGGACCGGCTCTCACAGCCCCTGCACGAGGCCAGGGGGCTTGCAGTGGCTCAGTGAGCAGGGACTGGGACACCCTGTCCTCATCCCTGTCCATGCCCCTGTCCCCTCCCTGGCTGTGTCCCTGTCCCCATCCTTCCCACATCTGTGTCCCCATCCCTGCCCGTGTCCCTGTCCCCTCCCTGGCTGTGTCCCTATCCCTGTCCCTGTCCCCATGCCTGTCCCATGCCCAGGTGGCTCAGCTGGCAATGCCCAGCTCCATGGGCTGGCCCCGTGTCACTCCCCCTCCTCTCCTGTCCCTGTCCCCATGCCTGTCCCATGCCTATCCCATGCCCAGGTGGCTCAGCTGGCAATGCCCAGCTCCATGGGCTGGCCCCCTGTCACTCCCCCTCCTCTCCTGTCCCTGTCCCCATGCCTGTCCCATGCCTATCCCATGCCCAGGTGGCTCAGCTGGCAATGCCCAGCTCCATGGGCTGGCCCCCTGTCACTCCCCCTCCTCTCCTGGCCGTGTCTCAAGGCAGGGGCAGGCAGAGGGCAGCGGGGCTGCTGCTCCCCAGCCTATTTCCAGCTCCAGCCTCCCTAGCAGGCTATTTTTAGCTCATCCATTCTGCTTCTGTTGCCATCCATAAAGCTTAGAATGTCAAATGTAATATTAAACGAGCAGTAGGACAGTGAAAAGAAAATGCCAGCGAGGTATTTAATAAATGGAAGTTGGAATTTACGTGGGAGGCCAGAGATGCTCCAAACATTGCAGGGGGACAATAAACCCAAACGAGCTGTCCTCAGACTGTTGTTCCTGTGACAGGAG
Source organism: Haemorhous mexicanus (assembly GCF_027477595.1). NCBI lineage: Eukaryota > Metazoa > Chordata > Aves > Passeriformes > Fringillidae > Haemorhous > Haemorhous mexicanus. The sequence continues at coordinate 10,630,286 of NC_082362.1, read as the reverse complement.
CAGGTGCTTTGCAAAGAGACACCTGTTTTTCTAAGGAAGAGTGAAAGTAGCTGGAAAAGAAATGGGATGGAGTCATTGCTTTCCCTCAGGTCCCAGTGTGGTGGAGTCATGCACATCCTGGGTGCAGTGCAGGGGAGAGGGGTGATGAGCTGAGCCTGGAGCCAGGGTCTCATGTCAGGCTCTGGAGCAGCTGACTGAAATGTTGGCTGTGACACTCCCAGCACCTGTGGCTCTTCCTCCCTCTCAGGGTGGGATTTTGCAGGTTTTGTGGGCCTTGGGCACTTCCAGGGATGGGGCAGCCACAGCTTCTCTGGGCACCCCGTCCCAGACCCTTGAATTCCAAGCCCCAGCCATGGATCAGTAATGTGGTAATCAACAGACCCACACTCAGTGCATTTTTTAGAGTAAGCTGAAAGCCCCTGTGCTGCTGCCTGGTGTGCTGGCCGTGCTGTGAGTGACACGCTGTCCCCAAGGTGATGGGAGCCCCTCACACGTGGCTGGCACCACAAAGTCTCCTTGTCTTTGGGTGGCTCAAAGGGGGTTTGTGCATTGTGGATATTCGCATTCTGCTTTCCTCAAAATAGCCCTGCTTTCCCTGGAAGGCTGTTAACCAGGGCTTTGTGAGACATCCTGGGCTGAGGGCTGACAGCCTGTTCTCTTGTGCTGGGTATAAGAGGCTTTTCACTCCCCAGCTCAGCCCTCCTGGGTTCCCGTGGCTGAGACTGCTCTGCTTGACCCAGGAGTACCCCAGTGCAAGGTTAATTCTCCAAACTAGACTAAACAAAAATAGTGATTTTTAGTTTCCCTGCCTTTTTTTCCCTTTTCTTTTTTTATTTTTTTAGCCTTAGAATTAAACCTTTCTTTGTTGGGCTGCTGAAAGTGTAGCACATCCTCGTACGAGGAGGTGGAAAAAATCTGGAAATTATTAAGATGCCCAGAAACTCTGAATTGAGAGCTTGAGTGAGGTCCAGATGTGTGTACAAAGACCCTTATCAGGCACTCTCAGGGGCAGTTTGGGATGGAGCTGAGCCCTGACTCTTACATCCATACACATTTCCTCCTGGAGGAGCCCCACTGCGTGTCCTGTCACATGTGTGACATCCCTCCAGGGTTTTCCCCTTGAGGTAACTGTGCCTTTGGAATGGTTCTGGCCATCTCCATCCCCTTCCCTGTAAGGACAGGGCTGGATTCTGGCAGAAGAGCAGCCAGGCCCCTTTTCTTTCTGCTTTTGCTGTTGATGAAGAGGCACCATCCAGGCCCCCGGTGTACCCATGTTGTGGTGCTTCACTCCTGCCCACATTGTCCCAGTTTGCTGATGGGATGGTGCATGGGCACTTCCTAGGACACCTCTTGGTGTGGCACAGGTGCCCAGGCAGTGTGACAGTCCCCTGGGGATGAGCAGGGCTGGGGTCAGGCAGTCTCTGTCCCAGGACAGCAGAGCAGGGCCATGCTCCCAGTCCTGTACCCTCCCATAGAGAGGGAGTCTGTCTGCCTAACAGAGAACCTTCTGGCCCTCCACATGGGGTGTATTTGTTTACAGAGGCTTAGGAATTATTTTTCTTTCCTGCTGGTGACTTTTGCTTCCCCTTTAATCCCAGTTAAAGCCCCCCTGCAGGTCACTGCCATCCCTTTGTACCCCTGTGTGCTCTGGAAATCAGAAGTGGTGCCAGGCTCTGAGAACAGCAGTGGGCTGGGTTATGGCTGCAAAAGCTAATTACCAGGTTCTTGTTTCTAAGGGTGCTAATCCAAGCTTCATTTCCCTGCTAATTGTCCATCCATCCAGGCTGGATGGGTTTTATCATCCTGACTGCAGCACCAGTGGCCCTGAGGTGTAACCAGTGCTGCCACGACGCTGGGAGCAGTGGCCCTCCCACAAGATGTGGCTGTGAAATGAGGTGACATGACACACTTCTGGTGCTCCCCCTGTCATCTGACTGGAGGAATCACCGGGGCAAGCTCCTGTGAAATGACACTCTGGTTAAAAACCACAACGAAGTTGTGGATTCAGCCTGCAGCCCCTGCAGTGCTGGGCTGCACCACTGCACAGCACCCTCCTGCTCAGAGCATGGAGCCACAGGGATGGGCTGGGACAGCTCCAGTTAGCCCCAGTGCAGCTGCTGGAGGGTGAGGTGACAGTGCCTGAGCAAGAAACCATGGAGAAGTGCTGGATTTCTCCTTTCTCCTGGGAGAAGGAGGCTGGCTGGGGGCCCTGGGTGTCCCCCTGGCAGCGGGGCTGGGCTGCTGTCTCACAGGGCATTGGCAGAATCTCCACGTGGTTCCAGTGGCATTGAGCAACTTCCCAAGGCAGCAGGAGTAACTGAAAGTGAAAGAATGCAGATCCTTTATTAATAGGGTTTACAGAAATTTTCTGCTGGGTAGAAATATTGATTCTTTATTCCTATTTTAAAAGGAGCTTTTTGTAATGATCACTGGGAGTCGTTGTGTGTTATCGATTGCACTGGAGCCCGGCTGGAGCCCTCCCTCATTCATCCCGCTCCCACTAGTGCTGGGTTCCCTTTCAGGAGAACAGAACTCCTTAAATCAGCACTTGTGTCACCTTTGGGGGCTGCAGTGGGTGGTTAAAGAGACACACACACGTTTGCTCTTTCCAATCTGGCTGCACTATTCTGGAAGTTCACCTTTGAGCGGGAGGAGGTGCGGGGAGGCAGATGCTAAAAATAAACCTCCCCCCCTTAAGTAGATCAGTTCTGCATTTGACATTTACATGGAATTCATTTGCATCTCATTTGTACATGTTTCTGCTCAATAGGTAGAATGTAAGAAAGCACAACCTAAAGAAGTGATGTTTCCACCAGGGACGAGAGGAAGGGCACGTGGACTGCCGTACACCATGGACGCGTTCATGCTAGGGATGGGAATGTTGGGTAAGTGCAAATCCCCACACCTGTGTGGGTGCCAGCCTGGAACTTCAGCAGGGGTGGAGTGAAGAAAATAATCCTGTCTGTGGTAAATGATTAACTCCCCCCGTCCCCCCCAGCCCGGAATATCAAAAAAATTTGCATTTAAATGGATGTTTTAAATAGCCTGTTTTACTCTTACTCGCAAAAATAGAATGATGAAAGATGCAGTGTGTTCATTCTGACTAAAAATGATCTCTCCCCTTTTTTAGAGGAATTGAGTCACACATTATTCCCCTTCTTTTAAAGGTAGCTTTGACAGTTCAGCACAGATAATTGAAAATCTTGCTGGTTCTTAAATGGCATGGATGGAGGAAGTGGGGGGATGCGTAACAGGACAGGTCACAACAATAATTACAAGTTTCAAGGAGATGGAATGGTATTTTAGTCCTGAGTATTGTGTCCAGAAAATACTAATTAAATGGGATAAATGATACTTAATGGCAAATTCCTATTTGTGCAGGAGGTCTATTTAGTTATAATTGGTTCTCATTTGTTTCTGCCTAGATAATTCTTTCTAAATAATGTGACAACCCCAGATACTCTGTTCTCGGCCAAAATGCTGCTAATCCATTGCCAATGGGGTTTTTTTGTAAAACACCATATATTTTAAACTTTCTGCTCCCTTTGTATCCCTGGACTTGCCCTCAGTTGTCACCTCCTGTGTCCATGAAGCATATGGGAATGGGAGGGCAATCTGGAGGTGTCCCCAGGCAGCAGTGAGCCTTTCCCAGGCCAGTGCCCCCCTTGAGGATGCTTTGACTGTCCTATCCTGGGTTTAGATGATCCCAGAAACCAAGCACAAAGCCCAGCCTTGGGATCTGGGCTGCCCTGAGCTCTGCTGAGCAGATTCAGGGGCTGGCTGAGATGCTGGAGGACCCCAGAGCCCCTGGGGTGGGCATCAGGTCAGGGAGCCCTGTTCCTGCAAGGATCAGGCTGTTACACCGAGGTGTCTGACACCAGGCACTGCTTGATTTGATAGGAAGAGCTTGCTGCCATGTTTGCTTTATCTCAGAATTAATAGTGCTTCTGTTGGTGTGGCTGGGGTGATCCATTTCTGGGCTGTGTAATCAGGTTATTGCAGCTGATCATCTGTTTTGCTGTCCCCACGCTCCACTGCCACCCTGCCCCACAGTGTTTGGAAATCACATTTTATGCTTTAAATATTTATCTTGCTCTAGTCAGTCTGTGATTTCGTTACCTGTGTGTTCCCAGTGTGCCCGAGCCCATGTGCTTGATCTCTGCTCTTCCTCTTCCACCTGAGCTGCCCGAGGTGGGCTCTGGAGGGAGGGCTGTGTGCCACTGTGCTGGCCTGTCCTGCTGGCTGCAGGAGGAGAGAGTGCAGGTCACCCTGGGAAGCCAGACAGATCCATGGCATCCTCCTCACCATGTGGCCTCAGCCCTTTTCCTTGCAGCTGGGCACAGAGGGAATGGAGCTGGATCCACCCCAGTGTCCTGAAGGGAAAATTCAGTCCCTGGGTGCAGGGGGAGTCCGTTCCCACTGGGGCTGTCTCTCTGGCAAAGGATCCTCTCGAGCTGTGAGGGTTAAGGGAAGCAGCCCTCAGTGAGTGGGACTGCACAGAGGGGGAGCTGGGGCACCTGCTGGACCTGCTGCAGTGGGGTCAGCCTGGCCAGTGCAGCTCCAGCCCGTCCTGCACTGCTCTCCCTGCATTTCAGACTGAGGGGACTGGCTGAGCGTTGGTGATTGATCCATGTGAAGGCCAGATGCTTCATTATCCACTCGAGCTGGTTTTTCATCTTCCAAGTTCCTGCTTGCTGCCGTGGCACCGTGTTAAATAATTAAGTGCTAAACAAGGAGATTGCAGCACGGGAGAGCAGAGCTGCTGGATGGCCCTCAGAAAGCCCTGGTTTCAAAGGCTGCAGGGCCCATCCCTGTGGGAAGAGGGGCATAATTAACCCATCAAATGATCAGACACAGAGTTCCATCGCTGCTGCTGCTGATTGTTCTGGGGGGACTCGCGAGGCTGGGTCAGGTCTGCCCCGTGTCTTCTGTTCCTTGCCCAGCTGGACTGGGCCAGAGCAACTGGGGCTGCTCTGGAAGGGTTTTTATACCTGTTTCCAGAAATCCTTGCTCAAGGTCACCTTCTCCAGCTGCTGTTCCTGGGCAGAGGAGGGAATCAGAGGAGCGAGCGCACGAGACAACCCCAAGGAAGGAGCGGGGAGCGGCTCCCTCCAAAGCTATTAAGGAAGTTGGTCTTTTTCATTAATCACAGCCTCCCCAAGGAGCCTGCAGCAGCCAGGGTCTAAAGGTGCGCAGGCAGCCGCTTCTGTGATGATTTGGTTGATTGGAGCAAAATTAAAGTGTTCTGAAAGGATTTTTTGACTGGGAGAGCTGGGGCAGGCTGAGCCTTCTGCCAGGATGGCTGCTGGGCTGGCTGGGGCTGGGGCTCTGCTGGGGCACGCTGCTCTCAGGGAGAGCAGGGCCTTTAATCAGCCTCTCTGCACAAAGAGTGGAGCAGTCAGCCCCGCTCCTCTCCCTGCCAGCCCAGCCAGCAGTCAGAGCTGCTCCCCAACCCCTTGATGCTCAGGCCCTCTGTGCCCCTGTGTGGCTGAGTGGGAGCGGTTTGGGGACCAGGAAACTCTCCCTGTGCCTGGAGCCTCACACTGGCTCCTGGCCCTGGGGTGCAGACCAGGAGCTCTGTCACCCAGGGGCAGGTGGGTGTCACAGCACTGCCCCAAAGCTTTCTGTGCTCTGTTCTGTGCCTGGAAACTTGTAAGGAAGAGAGCAACAGAGGAGCGAGATTAAGAGGAGATGGTTTTTGTCTCCCCTCTCCTCTGAAGCTGCTCTCTGTGTCTGGGACACTGCAGTCACCACAGTGGTGACACACAGCTCTGGAGGTGACCCTGTGCTGCCTGCCTTCAGCTGGGGCTGGCAGCACTCATTTCTCCTGGTGCTGGGCATCATCCTGGTGTTTAGTGTTAAAATTGGGCTCCTTTTAGCTCGCAGACCTGCAGAGATGGAAGCACTCAGCCCCCAGGCTCACAGCCTGTAGTGCTGGGGTGATGTGAGGTGGGATCACGGATTTGGGAAGGTCTCTGGCAGGGCTCTGTGTTCCTGCTCACGCTCAGTCTAGCTGGGCTGAGCTCATGCATTAGAGAAGCCTGTGCCCTTCAAAGAAAGTCATTCCTTTTTCCACCAGACACTGTTCAATGGACTAGCAGCTGCAGCTCAGAGCAACATTTGGAGACAACAGCTTCCTTGCATTTTCTGGAGCATTTGAACTAATTTTGCACGGGTCCCCTGGCTCCTGTGTGCTCAGCATTCCCACATATTGACCATGAGCTTTTGTCCACCCCATTAGCAAATTTTAAAGTGAAAAGACATTTCCAGACAGGAGCTGGGTAGGAGCAGTGGTGTAAAAGTGGTGTGGCTGCTGATTTGAGTTCTGCTTCCGTGCACAGGACAGTCTTGCTTTGAAGTGATCCAGTCAAAACTTGGATTTTTGGTTTCCTTACAAGGGATTGGTCACTCCTCAGGCCTGCCAAGGCAGATCAGCTTCTCGGTGCCCAGTGCAGGATGAGGATGGCACCTAATGGGAATGCTGGGTGGGTCAGCATGGCCATCGTTTGGCCTGATGAAGCATCCATGTAGGCATGGTGTTAAACACCATTGATATTCAGCCAGGCAGTGTCCCCACGAGGATCAGGCTTCGAGTCCTTAGAGCAGAGCTGGGCACTGCAGCAGTCAATGAAGAGGAAAATTGAAGTAATGTTGTATTATAAATTTATGATTTCATCTGCCTGACTTTGAGAGCGCTGAGTGCTGGCGGTGCCAGCAGAGCCCCCGGGCAGCTTGGCTGCTGCTGGGGCTGCCAGGCACTGCCAGGGACAGCAGGGCTGCCATGGGGTCAGGGCCAGGACCGTGCCAGGGCGGGCAGCAGAAGAGGTGGCATCCAAAGCACCGTGGGCAGCTGCCATCCCCCACCGTGCTGACCTGGCTGGGGCCACAGGTACCAGCACACCTGCAGAGCTCAGGTACTGCCCAGCACTGTGCCCTGGCAGTTGTGAGCTGGCAGATCTGCTTCAGAACTGTCTGAGGCAGAGCAAACTGAGTTCCCCCTGTTGGCCAGGAGAGAGGGGCTGCAGATTTTTCAGTGGTGTTAATGGCGCCACTTACTTAGCAAACAATCCATTTATCAATAGTGTTGCTTTAAAAAAAGAGAAAGGAAAAAAAGGTTTGTAAAGCTTAACTCTGAAAGATCTGACTTAATGACAGAGGTGATTAATTTCTGAGGGAATGCAGCTGTTGGGCTGTGGAAGGAGGGCTCAGCAGTGTGTACATACCCTGAGAGCTGCGCGCTGCCTTCCCTGGCACTGCCTAATCCCACATCAGAATTCATCCAGGCATTTTTATCTCCCACTTTTAGATTATGATTTATAGAACTCTGCACGTATGTATAAATCTGATCGGAAGTGGAGGGGCTTGCTGCAGCAGGAGAGCAGCTGGGTGATGGATGAGTGTGGCTCAGGATGAATGCAGGCAGGGGAGGAGCCCCCAGAAGAGCCATTCGGCTGCTGAGCCTGTTCTGGGCTCCAGCCCAGCTGCTGCCGAGGTTCCCACCGACTTCAGACAGCAGGAGAGAACTTTTCCTGATGGGTTCTTGGTTTGGAGAGGCCTGGGCTGATGCTCAGGCTCGTTCTGTAGTGCTCAGTGCACGGGAACTGTGCAGGGTGCTGCCTGCTTTTAAAAAAACTGAGTGAGGAAATGTTGAGGCTCAGTGTGAGGTTGGAATTTTAGGAAACCCCCGGAGTGTACAGGACACCTTGGGACATTGGCCATCCAGGTCAGGGCAAACAGCCCCTGTGGGACCAGGGAGGATGGCTGTGGGGAAGGTCCAACGGGTGGCACAGTGTGTGACCCCAGGGCTCACTGGGACATCCAGCACATTCCTTCACAGCCAGGAGAGCAAAGCCAGCAGAGTTGCCTTCACTGAGGTGTTTTTATTCACGAAATGCTCTCAAGTGAGCTTTTCTCCTAATAAACCTCCCAAAGCTGCCCGAGGTCGGCTGCTCTGCCTCAGGAGGGGCCTTCAGAAGCACCTCGGGCAGCTTCCTTTTACTTTCCTGAAAAATTAAAAGCTCTTGGACTCCCTGGCTCGTTGCTGCTGCTGCCTCCAAGTCTTTGATGTGTTAACTGTTGTCCTTCACACTCCCGGGATAAAGAATTACTACTACCTTAATCTCCAACTGTCAATAGCTCTGAAGCAAAGTACATTCATTGTAAGCTCTCCAAATGTCAGAGCAAACCCGTGTTATGTGTTTAGCCTTAGCATTTGGCATTTACTCTTCCAGCTAACAAGTATGCACAGTCCTTGGGCTCCAGACACCAAAGTGCATGTTAATTACCAGAGTGACAGGGCTCCTGCTCGGGGCTGGGCCAGCTCGAGATGTTTCTATTCAGGATAATGATGAAACCTCTCTGCAGTTTGGCATGAGCAGAATAAATCTGATTTTTTTAATACCCTCCGTAAAATTAGGTCTCACCCATCCTCCCTGTCATTGTGCATTGTGTTAACAAACAAACAAAACAAAACAAAAAAACCTTCAAAAAAACCCCTTCATTAATCCTCAAACTTCTCTCTCTTTTTTGTTTTTTTTTTTTTTTTGTTTTTCACATTTCTGTGATCAAGGTTACCCGAATTTTGTTGCAACATATGGCCGAGGATATCCTGGATTTGCCCCAAGTTACAGTTATCAGTTCCCAGGTACGTACATTTCATTTGCAGATATGCTTTATTTCCCCTCTTTCCTTCTTTTTCTTTTTTTTTTGTGTTTTTTGGGGTTTTTTTCCTTTTTTTTTAAGTCTGTAGCTGCAAGCTGAGACAGGCAAGTCTGCAGGGAGCATCTCACACAACAGCAATTTATTTTTATTTTTTTTTTAGTATTTTAAGGCAGACTTTTATAGCGACATATTTTCAACACATTTTTTTCCTAACGTATAAATTGGTACTGGTTATTTGAAAACAAACTTCTTAAATTAAGCACATACAAGCAAGAGGGATCAGTGGAGAGCTGTCACCCTCCTTTGATGGGTTTTTCCTTCCGTAGAGCTGCACACAGACACGCACACGCACACAGGGACCCCACACTGCTCCCCGTGCTGGCCTGTGGTAAGTGAACCTCCCCTGCCCAGGGCTCGTCCCAGCCTGCTGTCTTCTGGGGGTCCCACTCTGGGGGTCCCTCCCTGCCAGGAGCAGGTGTGTGCTGCTGGCCCTGGGCTCGGGTCCCCCTGCCCTGGGCGGGACCGGCGCGGGGGAGGTCAGTGCTGGAGCCACAGGACAGGCTGCTTTGGGCTGGAAGGGACCCCCAAAGGTCCAGGCCCTGCAGTGAGCAGGGGCACCTGCCACGAGGTCAGGCTGCTGGGAGCCCTGTCCAGCCTGGCCTTGAGCACTTCCAGGGATGGGGCATCCCCCAAAGCCCGGCCACCCCGCGGTGGGATGGCAGCACACAGGGCTCAGAGCTTCCTCTCACCCCAGGGCTTTCCCAGGCAGCTGGGACAAGTGAAGCAGTGGCTTTGCTCTGTTTGTGGCTGAGCAGGGAGGGGCAGGAGGGAAACCAGCACCTGACAGGAAGGTTCTCTAGGGTGGGTGAGGATGTGACAGTGCTTGGCTACACCTGCAGCGCGCTGGGGCAAACGTGGAGCCGTGTGTGCTGCCCTGGGTCATTAGGATGAGACCCTGCTTTGGAAAATGGAGATTGTTGTCATCTGCAGGATGAGCAGTGTCCTTGGGATGGGGTCATTGTGTGGCTGTTTCTTGCAGGACTGATAACACCGAGGGGAGCAGCCCTGTGAGGGTTTCTTTACTTGAGTTCACAAATGCCAGGGCTCTTCTGGAAGCTGAGCCACCTCTTCCCACCTGTGGTACATCTTCCCACCTGGACCAGGCCAGGTCTGAAACAACTGGGGTGTCAGGCAGAGCTGCTGGGGTGACACGGTGCAGGTGGGGACAAGGCAGCTGTCCCCAGATGCAGGTGACAGCACCTCTGGTTCCTCTGGAACCAGCGGGACAGCCCGCTCTGGCAGGAGTTGGAGGTGAGGAGGAGGAGGCTTCAGCAGGTGTTTGTTTGTGTGTTGTCTCAGGCTCTGACTCCTCACAGTTCCATGTACCAGCTGATCCATACGAAGGCATTGAAGGAAGGACACCTTTGATAGGTTTAATGTCAGAAATCTGCAGAGGTTAGATGAGATTAATTATAAACATGTCTGTGTCTTTGCTCACTGACAGCAGAGGCACCCTTTGGCTCGACCTCTCCTTGGGTGTATTTTTTTAAGGGCCTGTTTTTACCAAAGCAGGACTTCCAGTTCTTGCCTGGTTATTTTCAGTCTCCTGCAGAGATTGAATATGGAAAATAAATCCAGGTGGGGTGTGCCCCCCAGGAAGCTGTGGGTCACTGCAGGAGATGCTCAGGGCCCTGTCTCACCTTGTTGAGTTCCCCTGCCCCAAGGCTCTGCCCCTGCTCCCCTCCCACTCGGAGCAGTTACTCAGCTCAGCAGGCAGAAGCTTTCCAGAGCTTTTGGGACTTTCTCAGGTGGTTTGGGGCTCTGGTCTCCAGAGTCCCAGCCCGCTGGAGCATCCTAGCAGGAGGTGTGGGGTGGGGAATGGTACAGCAGCAGGATGGGCTGTCCCCACTGCTGCAGAGCCTGGGGCAGAGAGCCCAGTGCCACAGGGCACAGCTTGGCACCAGGGAGCCTTGAGGAGCAGGGCAGGAGTGAGGAGTCAGGTTTAAAACCTCGGTGGTGTGGTTTGGAGGGAGAAGTGCTTGGCTGTTTCTGCAGGAGCGTGCCGGGTCTGAGAGCTCCCCTGCCTCCTGCCCTGGGTGCACGGGAGGTGCAGCCTCGGAACAAACACACAGAGAAGTGTTCAGTCACACTCTGGGCTGCTCCCAGGAGTTCTGCCACCTATTTGCATTCCCGTTCCCTTGTCCCTGTCGCTCAGGGGCTGTTCCATGTCCTTCCCCACATCTCCAACATTGCCCATGGCATGGGACAGCCCCTGGCTCCAGGGGCAAGGCACACAACCCTTTGGCAACTGCTCTATCTCCTCCTGTCCCATTATTCCTCCCAGCCCTTCCTCATGCAGTACATTGCCTCTTTTTTTTTTTTAATTTTAATTGCAATCATTCCCTTTCTGTGTATCTTTTTTTTTTTTTTAATTTTATTTCTGGGACTTATCTTTTCAGTTTAATCTATTAATTTCTGTTCTTATTTCACTTTGCAGACTATTTGCCGATTTCACAAGACATAATTTTTATCAACTAGTTCTTAAAGATGCATAACAAATTAATCGGGGTTTACTGCAGTGCTAATGAGAGAGAGACAGAGAAAGCCTGGGTGGTCCATGTTTAATATCAATGTCCACTGAAAAATTGCTGCTCTTACTGGCTGGTTTGATTGACTGGACTTTTTATTTTATTTTTATTTTTTTAAAGGCTCCATATCCTCACTGCTTTGAGTTTGCTTTTTTTTTTTTTTTAATTTTTTTTTTTTTCCTCTGCTTTGTTATGAGTTTTTAATGCCCACTTGGAATGTAACTCACAAGGATGGGGTCAGGGGTGTTCCAAAGGCATGACTTCTCACAAACTTCCTAGGAACCGTTGTATCTCCGCAGCGAGAAGGATGATTGGGTTGATTTGGTCTCACAGACAGCCCCAAAGAGAGTGACTGGCACTTTTTCACGTGGTGACATCCAGCAGTGGCACACACCCCACCCACAGGGGTGTCCCCTGTGCCTGGCAGGGCTGCGGGACCCAGCTGTGCCAGCCGTGTGTCACACCTGTCCCCTTGGCCCGGGGCTCTTTGGGAGCTGCCACCCTCACACGAGGGCCAGGGTGGGATGTCACCAAGGGAGGGGCTCAGGCAGCTGCTGCCCCCACAGCAATTCCTGCCCCACTCCCAGAGCAGGGCTGGGAGCAGCCTGGGACAGTGGAAGGTGTCCCTGCCATGGCAGGGGTGGCACTGGGTGGGATTTAAGGCCCCTTCCAACCCAAACCAGTCTGGGTTTCTCTGATTCTTTGACCTAACTCTGACCAGCCATGGTCCTGCACACTCCCTGCAGCTGCTTCTCCTTCCAAACTTTGCTTGCAAATTTCCTAAATTGTGGCCAAGCTTTCCCTGCTTCAGCTGCATCACTGCACCTCTTCCCTCCCCCCACGTGGCAGGGGAGCTGGCACCTCCCTCCATTGGCTTTATTTAGCATGACCAGAGTCTGGAGTTCTGGGTAGAAAACACCATTCTCTAAATTCTGCTCTTCCTGAAGTGTGCTACCCATGAGATAAGTTTGTGAGAAGTACGGTGCATGCTTACAGTAGAACTGTAATGCATTTTAATGTTTGTTAATCCACTTGTTAAAATGTCAGTGTCAAAGGCTCTACAATCCATGGCTGTGCTGTTCATTTCATTAAAGATGCTTGATGTAATACTTGGGTAGTTTTCTTTTGACTTTTCTGCAGGCAATAGCTTTTTTTAATCTGTATGGCTTCTTATTATTTTGTTTGGGGTTTTTTGCTATGAATTGCTTTGCTTTTGTGAACTTGTCTTAGTGTGCATGATTTGCAAACATTTCAGCTATTGTGAATTTTCTCATTTTTTGTAAATAGTCCATCTGTGCTTTTCTTTTTTTTTCTTTTTTTCTTTTTTTTTTTTCTTTTTTATGACTTTTTTCCTGTAAGTAACTGAGGTAGAAAATAATAATAAATTGTTTACAATGGATCTGCTGTGTTGCTGCTCTCTTAGCTTGCAATTTTAATATTTTGGTTTGGACACTCCAAATAACCAGTACCAATGACAGTTGAATAAAAGAATAAAATCATCACTCAAAACGTGTGACCCACTGTTTGAAGAACCTGCAGAGGAACAGTTACATGCAAGGTGTGTTTACAGCAAAAATTATACCCAAAAAAAGACAAATTGCACTCCTAACTGGGAGGAGAGGAAATTGCAGCATCCCCCCTGGTCCTCCACCACTGTGGTGGGATGTTCTGCACTGTCCTTTATCCCAGTCATATTTTCTCCCATCATCACCTGAGTGTTTGGGGGTTGTCAAAGTCTCATAGAAGCCTTCAGGTTAGAAATTTAAATTATTTATTTTAATTAAGGGTTTGTTTGCTTGTATGTTTGTTAAAGCTTATTAAAACCTTTGTATATGGTGAGAGGTGAGGAAAACAAATATTTTCACAAACTTTGCAGAGCTCAGGGAAATACATTTGCTTATTAATACTGGTGCTGCAAAGGCCATGGGCTCAGCCTTGGGTCACGCTCCTGCAGTGCCTGGGGCAGTGGAAATGCAGCACAAGATGGTTCAAAGTCCCAGACTGATGGGGTTTGTTACTGTGAGAGCATTTAAACCAACTTTCTGTTGAGCTTAATTCAGTTTCTTTCCTGATGCCAGTCCCACGTGTTCAGCCATCAGTGTGGGCAGGGAGGGATCCTGTGTACAGTTTTGTGTGGTGCTCACCTAGGAGGTAAGAACTAGAAAATAGGGATTTTCCAGGGGAGGAGAAGGAACTGGTGCCAGAGATAAGGGGAATTGTTATGTTGTGCTTAAGGCTTCTTTGTCTTGGTGTCTTGAGAGGAGGAGGAGGAGAGGGAAGGAGGTTCCTGTGGCTGGGCTTTAGGACACCCCGATGCAAGTTCTGCTGCACAGGTTCCCCCTTGGTTAATAACCTCAAAGGGGAGTGCAAGGGGATGGAAAAGGGTGTGGCTGCAGCATCCCAAAAATCCAACCATTCCCTCTGTCCCACGTGCAGAGGTGTAGAACAGCCAGCCTGGGCCGTGTGGTGTTTTCAGGGTCTGTGCTGGAGCACCCAGCTTCCTGCTCTGGTGGGGTAAAGTGATTTTAAAGTGCTGCCTGCACACGGCTTCTGCACCCCCAGGGAGTGAGGAAGTCTGTGCTAATAGGGGTCAGCTCTGTGAAGCACTCTTCGAGCACTGTTACACAGGTGTGAGCCTTGTAGAACATTCACTGATGGGAGCAAAGTTTGTCTGCTCGTGATACCGGCATGATCAAACGTAACGCTCAGAAGAGGAGGACCTGGTGGCAGCTGCAAAATAAGAGCAGGAAATGTAAAACCTATTTTAAATTGTTCAGTTAGTTAAGCCTTGTAACAGCAAGAGACGTGGAACAGAGCTGGAGATTTTTCTCACTCCTTTGTCTAACCCTTTCTTAACTGCTTCAGTCTGCTCTGCATGCCTTGTTTCCACCTAAACACATCCCTGCATCTGCATGGCATCACTGGTTTACAGAGTGCTTTTGGAGTCTCTTGGAGCCACCTGAGTGACCTCTTCCCACCTCTCCATTTCAGCCTCGGGCCCTGAAAACAAAGCCTCTAGACTGGACCTGGTTTGAAATTCAGCTTTTGGGTGTTCTGCTGAGGAGGGGCTGTTCCCATTGCAGGCACATCCCTGGAGGGGGGAGCAGCTGGAGCTGCAGACAGCAAACTGAGAAATTAATATAGCAGAGCCCATAAATCTCCAGACAGAAGGTTCTCCTTCAAGTTCTGCTTAGATTATTGTGTTTTCTTGCAGGAAAAAATGGTCTCTAGAGCTGTTCTCTGAGTCCAAGCAGAGCTGAAGCACCTTTGCCTTTAAGGCACAGTTTTTCTGAGAAAAGCTGTGGGTTTGGATGTTGCAGAGAATTGTGTAAAAGGCTTTTTTTATCTTCTATTTCCCCCTACCCCTGAAAGTAACCTTATTGTTAGATTTAGGGTGAGATTTTCCAGACAGGAGCCGTTGGTCTGTGTTGATGGTCCAGCTCCCAGCACTGTCAGTGGCAGCAGAGCGTGGCCAGTGACAATGGAGCCTGTCCCCTTTTCCTGCCCCATCCTCTCAGTGTGAGTGAGGCTGCTCTGGAGGTTTGGCTGTATATCATGTCTGGCTGATGCACAAAACTGCCCAGGTCCTTCATTAGATTTTTCTCCACTTATAACTTGAATAACTGAGAAATAAGAACATCTTGAATGTTGAACTTGAACACTGATTGTCCTGTTCTCAGCTGCTCACTGATCTGTGCCTGGTGTTAGAGGTTTAAAACTTGAGGCTCATTGCCCTGAAAAGGAGTGATCCTGAAGGAGCAGAGAGGAGAGAGAAGGAGTAAGAGCCAAAGCTGCTGGTGTCTGTAGAGGTCTGTGTGTTTTGGGGCAGTGCTGCAGCTGCAGAGCGATGGATTCAGCTGAGAACAGCCACAGCTGCAGTGACCAGCAGGGTTAATGAGAGCAATTATTCACAGGAGTAAAGAGGCGTGACACAAACACTGGTGTGTGGAGGAAAACATGGATAACCCTGCTGAAGGAGGAGAGTGCTCTGGTAGTGCCCATCCTGCCCTGAGGAGTTCTCCGTGTCCCAGCTCCCCTGCCCTCCTGCCTTGTGCCTCACCAGAGACAATTGTTAACTAAAGCTGTTGAGAACTGGGGCTGGGGTTGCATAGAGTTGGACAGGATGTGTCTCCTCATAGCACAGAAACATTCAGATGTGAATGTTTTAGCAGCAGGGTTTCCAGCTGGCCATTGAGGAGCTTCCACGTCCTGCCTTGCCCAGGAGCAGTGGTGGTAGTTCTGCAGCAATGCCTTGAAGATTTCTGGGCTCAGCATCCCAATCCTCTGCTGTGACCTCTCTGATAATATGGATTATGGACTGCCCAGTGGCAGTTCTCCAGTGAGGCACTGGGAAGGTCCCTGTCTGCAGTGGTGGCTGTGCTGGGTGAGCTGCACAGGAGTGGTGAAGAGTTCCCCACCCTCTGATAACCTTGTCCTGTGATTTACTGCCTTCTCTTTTATGAAGTTGCCTCTTTGTGTTGAATTTTTTCAGCTTCAGCCTCCAGACAGGAGTTCTTTTTACGCCTTTGTTCATCATCAAGGACCTGTCTTTAAATAATACTTACCCAGATAGTTTAGATCATTCATAAAAATTGAGACAAGCAGCTTAACCAAACAGCTCATTTTCTCTACCATCAGAGCAGCAGAAATGAGGCTTGAAGCAAATCAGTGCCACGGTGCTGAACTCCAAATAGATGCCTTAATGTGCTTCCATCTAACCTGCCCTTGTTCAGGCAGCAGCAGGTGACTGAAATGCAGAAATTCAGAGCTGCTGAACTGGGCCCAGTGAGCTCCTGGGTGTTCCTGCCCCTGCAGCCATCCTTTCCTTCCTACTTAACCTGTTGATTAAAAATCTGTGATGAACGTTTGGCTTTGGCCTTTAAAATGAGTTGTAGCGAGTCCAAAGGAGGCCACCAGGATATGAAAGGGATGGAGCCCCTCTCCTGCAGGGAAAGGCTGGGAGGAGTGGAATTATTCACCCTGGAGTAGAGGAGGCTTCAGGGCAGCCTGCAGGAAAGATGGAGAGAGACTGTTAACAAGGGCCTGGAGGGACAGGACAAGGAGGAATGGCTTCAGACTGCCAGAGGGCAGGGTTAGGTTGGAAATTGGATGTTGATAACCTAAATCAGCTACCAGCTTCAGCTTCTTGGTTTGTGGTTTTTTGAATAAGTAGCTTTTTTTTAAAACAAACTGTTTGCCTTTGAGAAGTTTCCCAGTTTTCAGTGTAGTGAAATAACTGCTAAAGGGTTATTGCACTTTGAATGCCACAGAATGATAATTTGGGGACAAACAAGGCTGTGTCTCACTGATGCATGCAGTAATTACTGGGCAGAAATGCACCATTCTCATCCTAGAAGGATCACGGCCTGAGAGTCCCAACAGCTGAAAAATGGGTCATTTCCTGTACATAAAGGGGAAGTGCCAAATTCTGAATGAACTCTATTTGGGATTTATTGTTGTGTTGAAATTCCAGAATGGGAATATTTGCTCAGCACAAGATCCATGTGCAAACAGACATGGGGCAGACCTGGTCCAGGCTGTGCCCTGGGTGCTGCAGGGGCTCTGGGATGAGGCTCCATGATGCACGGTGTGTTCTGGATGGAATCCCCTAATTTGCTGGAAGAGATTTTAACCAGGTTGATGTAACACAGTGGAAAAAGACCAAGGGAAGCCCTTCAGGGTCTGTTTCAATAGAGGACTTGGAGCAGGCTTGGAGATACTGAAGGTGTTACTAGCATTGATCAGACCCTGAGGAAGGCACTGTCCTGTTTCCCTGGAGCTCTGCTGGGTCCTGTTCATCAGCTGTGCTGTGGATGGAGAAAGCCTCCTAGACTGCAAACTCTGAGGAGGCTTCATAGAGTCTGCAATCAAATCCCAAGGAGTTAATTGCTGCTAAACAGTGGTAATGAGTTGTGAATGATGTGGTAGAACCCCGATCTTTGATCAGTTCTAGGGAACATTTGATTTCTCTGGGTGTATGTTCTTCTCTAAATATTCAGCACTGAGTTCTTCATCTCAAGCTTGGAGTAGTAGCAGGTTTTTTTTTCTTTCTCATTTGTGTTTCCTTATAGAAAGGGAGGGGGAGTGTGAGACAGAGAGCCTGGAAGATGAAGGTTTTAAACATAAAGGGATTGTTTTGGGATGGAGCTTTCCCTTGTGTGTGTTCACCATTAAAGACGACACTTTTGCCCGGTAAATTGGACCCACGCCTGCCTGCCTTCAAAAAAAAACTACCAGGCTCTTCTGCTTCATGGTTTTGAGTCTCTGATACTTTTGAAATGAAGCCTAAAGATCCTCCAAAGAGGATAACACAGCCTAATGGAAAGAATAATGCAAGCGAGAACCCATCTGAAATGACAGCTGTGAGCCTGGTGCAGCTTTTCGGGCTGATCAAAGCTGCTGGGAACTCTGCTTGAAAAGGGGGATCAGCCCCTGGAAACTCTGCTTGAAAAGGGGGATCAGCCCCTGGAAACTCTGCTTGAAAAGGGGGGATCAGCCCCTGGGAACTCTGCTTGAAAAGGGGGGATCAGCCCCTGGGAATTCTGCTTGAAAAGGGGGGATCAGCCCCTGGGAACTCTGCTTGAAAAGGGGGGATCAGCCCCTGGGAACTCTGCTTGAAAAGGGGGATCAGCCCCTGGAAACTCTGCTTGAAAAGGGGGGATCAGCCCCCTGGGAACTCTGCTTGAAAAGGGGGATCAGCCCCTGGAAACTCTGCTTGAAAAGGGGGGATCAGCCCCCTGGGAACTCTGCTTGAAAAGGGGGGATCAGCCCCTGGGAACTCTGCTTGAGAAGGGGGGATCAGCCCCTGGGAACTCTGCTTGAAAAGGGGGGATCAGCCCCCCGGCTCCTCTCCCTGCTCAGCCTGCACATGAATTCATAGTCCAGCCTTTGCACTTCTTTCCTGGGAGATCTAGTGACCCTTCTGGTCAGGTTCAGGTCAGCTACTGGGGAGCACCAGGGGTGTAGGGAGTGAAGTGCTGGGGGGTGAAGGAGCCTCTGGGCTGGATGCCCTCAGCACAGGGACCCCCAAAAGACCCTGCACAGGCCAGTCTGCTGTTTGTGTGTGAGCACTCCAAACACCCCATGAGCACAGAGCAAGGAGGTTGCTTCTTGGGTGCTGTTTCATGGT
Organism: Haemorhous mexicanus; assembly: GCF_027477595.1. Classification (NCBI taxonomy): domain Eukaryota; kingdom Metazoa; phylum Chordata; class Aves; order Passeriformes; family Fringillidae; genus Haemorhous; species Haemorhous mexicanus. The sequence goes on along the minus strand of NC_082362.1, from coordinate 10,611,908 downwards.
GGCTTTTATTTAATTCTCCATGCCTGTTCCATGATTTTGGCTGTTTTCTGAAGCCAGGTGTTGATTTGAGCATCTCAGCTTCCATTTTCTTGTTTTAAATCCCTGTGCTCATTGCTGAAGGCTGAACATGCAACCTCAAGTGCCCAAGTGCTTTGGCCATTAAGAAGAAATTCTTTGCATGATATTTTTGATGTAAGGACTAATTTCATTATCTTTGTGCCCCTTTTTTGTGTCGATTCCTGTTGTCTGACTGGTTGTAGAGGATAAGGTTGAGTGTGCTTTGAGGATGCCAGATGCTTGGGGTCTCCAAAGGCTGGTGAGAGCAGGGCTGAAGGAGTCAGTGATTTCCCTTGGAGCCAGAGCTGCAGGAAGAGGGTCCTGGCAGCAGGAAGGGGTGCAGGTGGTTCTTGGGTTTTTCCCTCGTGGTTGCCTTGTAGCCAAGCCCAGGCTGGAGGACAGGAGACCTCGGTGATTGAAGGAGTGGTCCCACCAGGGCAGGAGATGGAGCAGGGCAGAGATCTGTGAGCCCCTGAAGCCCCGTGAAGCCTGGCCCTGCTCAGGCAGTGCTGTGCTTGCCAGATTTGTTCACAAAGCCCCTGGAAATCTGCTGAATCCTGGGCTCCCACTGCAATGCCCAGAGCAAGGCAGTGGGGCTGTGTGCTCCAGCCCAAAGTGCTGCTCCAGGGCTGTGCCATCCTGGGATGCCCCTTCTCCCAAACTCACCTGTGCCTTGGAGAGCCAACAGCCACGGGCTGACTCCGGGTGCTCAGGGCAAAGAATTTAACCCAGATCTGTCCATCTTCCCTCGCTGCTTCACTGTTTAAAGTGAAACTATTGATGCAGGAAGCAGGAAAATTTATCTGTGAAAAATTGCACTTGGAAGGCTGGTTTTGGCTCATTCTGAGCAATGAGAGAGCATGAAATTGCTGTGAATCCTCAGGGCTTTCCTGGACAGTGTGTGAGCCAGAGCAAAGCGTTTATTGTAAAATCCCTTCTAATTGCAGTGCTCACAGTGGGCACTGCTGGCTGTGCAAGGGCTCTGGGCTTTGTGTCCTCTGGGCAGCTGGCAGCAGTGGGCACACAAAGCTCAGGGGTCATTTGAGCAGGAATCAGTGCTTTAAACAAACACTGGGAACGAGCTGAGCTCTCCCTCCACCCTTTTGATCTTCCAGCTGACTTCAGAGGGCTCAGAGGGAGTGGGGCTGGTGCTCCTGATTATCCAGGGTGGGATCCAGGGTGCTGCCATCCGTGCTCCCCTTGCCTTCAAGACTCTCTTGTCCAGGCACCCATTCCTGGCACCCAGCTAGCCCCGAGCTGCTTGTCAAACTGAGCTGGGAGGCTGGCTGACACCCCCCAGCCCTCTGTGCTCCTGGGGTGCCCCTGCAGCAGCTGTCCCTGATGCCACTGCTGTCTCCTGGAGACTCCTGCCCTTCCCAGGCATGGCTGAGGGAAAAGAGGGGCACTGGGTACTGTTCTCACACTCTGCTGGCCACAGGTGCTCCTTGCTGGGATCCCTGTCAGCCAGAGTGGGGTGGTGTCAGCTGCACAGGGGTGGCACAGAGGTGGCACAGTGGTGGCACAGTGAGGTGGCCCAGAGGTGGCACAGTGAGGTGGCACAGGAGGCACAGTGAGGTGGCCCAGAGGTGGCACAGTGAGGTGGCACAGGAGGCACAGTGAGGTGGCACAGGTGGCACAGTGAGGTGACACAGAGGTGGCACAGTGAGGTTGCACAGTGAGGTGGCACAGTGAAGTGGCACAGGTGGCACAGTGAGCTGGCACAGGTGGCACAGTGAGCTGGCACAGGTGGCACAGTGAGGTGGCCCAGAGGTGGCACAGTGAGGTGGCACAGTGAGGTGACACAGAGGTGGTACAGGTGGCACAGTGAGGTGACACAGAGGTGGCACAGGTGGCACAGTGAGGTGGCACAGAGGTGACACAGTGAGGTGGTACAGTGGTGGCACAGTGGTGGCACAGAGGTGGCACAGTGAGGTGACACAGTGAGGTGGCACAGAGGTGGTACAGTGAGGTGGCCCAGAGGTGGCACAGTGAGGTGACACAGAGGTGACACAGAGGTGGCACAGGTGGCACAGTGAGGTGACACAGAGGTGGCACAGTGGTGGCACAGTGAGGTTGCACAGTGAGGTGGCACAGAGGTGGCACAGGTGACACAGAGGTGGCCCAGAGGTGGCACAGTGAGGTGACACAGAGGTGACACAGAGGTGGCACAGGTGGCACAGTGAGGTGGCCCAGAGGTGGCACAGTGAGGTGACACAGAGGTGGCCCAGAGGTGGAGGTCACCCAGCATTGGTGGCTCAGCAGCAGTGACAGGGAAGCTGCTCGGGCTGAGCCAGCCCGTGGACGCGGTGCCTGGCAGAGGGTGTTTCAGCCGGGCACGGATTGCTTTCAGTGGGCTGGATGGAGGAGGGGATCCTGCAGGGCTGCCGTGCTGTGAGTGTGTCAGTGAGGGGCTTTGGCCAGTGAGGGGCTTTGGCCAGTCCTGGTGCTCAGTCCCAGTTCCCATCTCCTGCTGGCGGGGCTGCGGCGCTCCCGCACGGAGAGCAGCCCTCTCATTGAGCTCTTGGGAGTGCCGTGTCTCAGGGATGCTTTTATCTCAGAACTGGGATAAAAGCTTTCTGCAGGGGCACAGGGATTAATTTTTCACACATCTGTCCACTGGAATGCAATAAGGGAGCCTTTGTTCGGGCTCTTCCCGTGGAGTGCCTTCTCCACCCTTGTTATTTCACTCTTCTTTTGCATGGCAAAACTTTTTGTCCTGCATTTCAAACAGATCCTGAGTGTCCCTGGCAGCTGAACAAGAGAAACAAACTTTCCAGCCCTGTTTTTTGTGCTGTTCTCAGGGGATGCTTGGTGATTTGAAGGGTATTTGATTGGTTTTGGCAGAGGCGCTTTATTCCATGGAAAATCCACAGCTCCTCCAGTCCCCTGTGGATGGTTTAGGGAGCCCCTGGAGCCTCCAGAGGAGATCTGTGGGTGGCCAGCTGGCGGTGGAGGTGCCATGGGAACGCTGAGGACACTGCTCTTGGACCCTGTGGTGGGCAGGGAGGGGCAGGGGACAGTGCCAGCTCTGCCCCTGCCTGAGCACAGCGGGAGGGCCCAGAGCTTGGCCCAGACATGGCTCTGCATGGAAATGAAGCCCCAGAGCCTCAGCCCCTGTCCTGCACAGGCTTTCCTTGCTCTTTGGAGGGTGGTTTTACTCTTAGCACCAAAGTCTTCTCACTCCAGGGACCAGGGACTCTCAACCCCAGCCAGGGTTGGTGGCTCCATCCAGTGAGAGGGAGTTTACCACTCAGGTTCAGCACTGGTTTTAGCATCCCCAGCGTGGATCTGCTTCCCCCACATCCCCCTCCACGGGGCTGTAGCAGTTCCCAGCTGGCAGGTTCACCAGAGGAGCAGGGCTGGCTGTGCAGTGCTGCTCTGTGTGCACAGGGAGCAGCACCCTGGGGATCCTCTGCATGCATTTACCTGTGCTATGTTTTTTTTCCCCCCCAACAGCCCTATTACCATATTTAAATGCAAGTATGTCTTTTTTTGATTGGTGTTTTAAGTAGCTGCAAGTTGTTGTAGCCTAGTGCTCTGCTCCTTGGCCTGGTAGCTGAGCTGTAGCTGAGCCATAGTGCTGCAGGTAGTGGCTGTAGTGTGCTGGGCTCGCTCTCGGGCTCACTCCTCTCTTTCTCAGTGCCTCAGTTGCTCCCCTGTGGTTCCTCAGCCTTGCAAAGCAGCTCTGATCGTGGTCCTGGTGCCTGCTCAAGGACCAGCTTCCATTGTGGTGGCCACCCCAGGCTTGTCCTGTTGGGTGGCAGGAGCAGTTGGAGCTCCCAGAGACCAGGAACCTCCCTGGAGTCATTGACCTTGGGGTTTGGGGTTCTTGCTGATTGCCTGGACTTTGCCATTGCCCTCTTAAACACATATATTGGAAGTCAGAATCTCTGGCAGATCTTCTGAATGTTAATTAAGTAAACCAGCAATCTTGCTGGCAGCATTCCATTCCTCTCTGAGGGCTTGGTTCCCTGCAGCAGGGGGGATGTCATAGAGCTCCTTGATCTGCGGCTGGTTTGCTCTCAAGAGCTTTCTTCCTTTCTTTCTTTCTTTCTTTCTTTCTTTCTTTCTTTCTTTCTTTCTTTCTTTCTTTCTTTCTTTCTTTCTTTCTTTCTTTCTTTCTTTCTTTCCTTTCCTTTCCTTTCCTTTCTTTTCCTTTTCCTTTTCCTTTTCCTTTTCCTTTTCCTTTTCCTTTTCCTTTTCCTTTTCCTTTTCCTTTTCCTTTTCCTTTTCCTTTTCCTTTTCCTTTTCCTTTTCCTTTTCCTTTTCCTTTTCCTTTTCCTTTTCCTTTCCTTTCCTTTCCTTTCCTTTTCCTTTTCCTTTTCCTTTTCCTTTTCCTTTTCCTTTTCCTTTCCTTTCCTTTCCTTTCCTCCGCCGCTTCCTTCCTCCTTCCTTTCCTTCTTTCCTTCTTTCTTTCCTCCTTTCTTTCCTTCTTTTCTTCCTTCTTTAACCACATCCCATTGAATTTTTTCCTGCTTGATCCCAGCAATTTAGTGATTTTGACACGAGGACCTCCTCGTCTGTTCCATTCCTGCTTTGTCTGTAGAGCAGCACATTATTTTCACCTGCAGATAAGCCTGGAGAGCTCCCTGGTTGTCTGTGGAGCGGGCTGACCCCGTTCCTGCAGGAGCTGAGAGCTGCAGGCTGTGCCTCCAGCCTGTCCTCCTCCTGTGCCCAGGGGGTTTGTGCCAGCAGCGGGCACTGGCCAGGGCTGGGCTGTGCCCACGGGGAGCCAGGCTGGCAGCTCTGGTGCCCGTGGCCCTCAGGGACTCGTGGTGCCCTCTGGGCTCTGTCTTTACCTTGTCCTTTTCTCCACGGCCAGGTTTCCCAGCAGCGGCTTACGGACCAGTAGCAGCGGCAGCCGTGGCGGCAGCAAGAGGATCAGGTAGGGGGGCCCGTGGAAGAGCAAACCCTCAGAGTGCAGGGTCAGGTAAAAGCTCTGTCGGTATTCTGTGTGGCTGCAGCTCTCCATCATTTCTCTGATTTTCCTCACTTATCCTGGGGACCTGAAAACAATCAATCAAAAAAAAAAAAAAAAAATTAGAGAAAAAATAAGTAATCAACCCCAATCCAAACCCAAACTACAAGCAGAGGCCACGGGGGCTGGAGCACCTGCAGGAGATTGGCGTGAGAACTGCCAAAACCAGGGTAGATATTCTGATTTGTTTCTTCCTTTATTCCTTTATTGCGTTGGTTTCGTTGTTTGGTTTAAATTCGAGGCTCTAAAAGATACCCCAAAAAAGATTAATTTGCGTTTTCAGAAGAAAAGTTGTAGTTTCTCACAGGAAGCTGGGGTTGGGTTGAGGTGGTGGCAGCAGCTCTGGGTGCTCCTGCCGTGCCCAGAGCCACTGTCACCTCCTCCACCGTGGCCAGCACAGGCATCCCCATGGCGAGGAGCCCTGTCCCTTGGGCTGGCATCACTGTGCCACTGGCACAGCACACGGCTGACAGTGCAGCATCCCTGCCTGCTCCAACCCCACTGCTTCCATGAGGAACCACAAAGCTTTTCTTCTGTCCTTCTGAAAACTTCTTACTTTTTTTTTTTCCCCTTAAGGGAAATAAAGAAATGAACTGTTGCCAATTGCCGTTACTGCCGTAGGTTTAAATTTTGCTAAGCATGTGAATCAGCACTTTGCTCAGGTGGCAGAGTTCAGAGCAGCCCTCAGTGAGCCGTGGGCTGACGGAGGCGCTGCCAGCCCCGTGCCCTCTGTGCCAGCGTGTCCCCAGGGGACACGGGGCTGGCAGCGCCGCCCCGCTCACTCAGGGCTGGGCTGGGGGCTCTCGTGGCTCTCCGGGCAGTGCCGGGGTTAAGGAGGCGCTCCCGGGAAGCCCCGAGGGAGGAGAGGTGGGCAGGCCCAGGTGTGTCTCAGCCTGGGGCCGTGAGGCCAGAGAAAGACACCAGGAGAACTCCGTTCCATGCAAACTGGCACTGCTTGCAGGCTACAAAGGACTCTCTGTACCAGTTCCATCCTGTGGCATGTAGAGAGCGCCTAAGGGGTGACTTGCCAGCCTGGTTGTGGGGATCCCCCAACTCCCAGCTTCTCCTACTGCCCTGGCAAGGAGGGGGAAAAACAAACCCAAAGAGGGAAAAAAAAAAACAAACCCAAACCCAAACAAATCCCAAGATTGCTTTTGCATATGCTTCCAGGAAAACAGACCTCATTGTTTCTGCCTCTTCCTCATGTTTTGCCCTTCAGGTTTTGTTTTACGTGCAAACAGACCTGGTGAGTTGCCCCTTAGCAAGGCACAGAGGGTTTGGCTGGATTAACGTTGCTTCCCTGATTATTATTATTATTCTTTTTAATCGGAGTGCTTTTGGTGCCCATTAGAACTGAACTGAGCATTGATCAATTCTGTGCCTGAAAATCATTTGTCTTTAATTTGAGTGTTTTTTGGTTTCTCTTTTGTTGGGTTTTCTGATTTGTTTTTTCAGTTTTTTTTTGTTTTTTGATTTGAACTTGCAATACGAAACTAAATCTAACCCTAAATTAACAGCACCCTTTCTGGCAAGTTTAAAGAGCAGTATGGTGTTTGGAAATGTCTTTTCAAGCCTCAAAATTGCCTGCGTGCACAAAACTGGCAAAAACCCCAAAACTGAACCCAAAGAGCCCCCGTCCCGCCCCAGCCCTGAGGTCTCAAGGAGGAAGGTGGGTTTGTCACCGGCCCTGCTCACATCTGCACCAAGCCTGGTCTGGGAACGGGGGGTTCTGTAGAGTCATCTCCATCCAGAGCTGGTTTTGGAAGGGACATCCTGGGTTTGCCACTCCATCAGCAATGGTAGTGAATTGTATCCAGGAGCAGTGGAGTCCGATCGACCTTGCGCTGCAGTGTACGGGCCCGATTCATTACAAGAAAAATGGCTGGGGTTTTTTCCCTTCTTTCCTTTTCAGCTGGGTTTTTGTTTTCCCTTCACAAATTCGCACAGCCCTCCTTCACGCGTGCCTGGTCCAAAGCACAGAGCACAGCACGGCCGGCCCTAACTGGCCCCTTTCTGCCAGGAAATGGGAAAGAGCTGGGAAACACCCGGGCAGGCGCGTCCCACCAGCCCCAGCTCACTGGGAGAGCTCTGCCCAGGGCTGCTGGAGCACAGCACAGAGCACGCATTGGCCGGGAGGTTCCTGGAAGGCATTGATGACAGTCCGTGTCATCAATGTCCCCATCACTGCTGCCTCTTCAGCAGCTCTCTGGCCCCGTCCCGCCGGCTCTTCCCCACCTTCCTGGCATCGGTGCCAGCACAGAGACTGGGCACCCTCAGAGAGCATCCACCTTCTTGTTCTCCCCAGGCAGCTGCAGCCCTCTCACTCCAAGCCCCTGGGCACTGACCACCTTGGTTTGTCCCTGGGGTGACATTCCTCCTCTTGGGACACCTGCATGTTTGCTGAGTCAGCAGGGAGCCTGCTGGGGGCAGGTACCTGCTCGGGGCCTCCTCCCTGCCCTCACCCCTTCTTTTTCTATGGCAGCTGACCTCGCTAGATAAACAGGTTCTTCTGTGTCACGGCAGGTCTGTCCTACAGCCGGCAGAAAGGGACGTGTCCCTGTCCCCGTGCTCAGTGCCACCATAAATTCCCGTCCCGCGTCGCTGCTCGCGTGCCGGCGGGGTGAGCGCGGCCGTGCTGCTCGGCACTAATCACGTCCCCGTTTGGCACCCCAGAGATGAGGGGATAGCTGAGGTCCTTCCAGCAGACGCAGGTCTGGCCACGTCCATTCGCTCCGGGTGGGGCTGTGCTGCCGAATCCCTCCGCTGGTTTTGACAACCTCACCCATTCTTGTATTTTTTTAATGAATTGGGACCTGAGCCACGGAAAACGAGCAAAGTTAAAAGTCTGAATGCTGCAAACTCCTCCTAGACAACTTCACTATCAGTGTCACGTTTCTTTTGAATCCACCTGACATATTTTACGTGTAAAACATTTTTGTCGTGTAAATGCTTTTTTTAAAATACAGTCATGGGGGGGCACATTTTCCTCTTGCATTTGACATGGGAGGGGTTCATCCGGCAGGAGAGCGAGACGAGGAAAATTTGGCAGGAGAGGGTTTTCGTTCCTTCCTCTTTGGTTCATTGACAAGCCTGAGATTTTTCCAGTTCCCAAACTGTTTCTACCAGCTGTTCCTCCCTGAGGACTGGAGACAAAACCCATAAGGCCCCAGGAATCCAGCCCTGTCCCAGCTCCCTCGGGCAGGCTGTGCCCGCCGAGCCGGCCGGCGGCACTCGGCGCAGCGGGACAGCGCGGTGCCACGGCGCCGGGGGCTGCTCCCCTCCCCAACCCCTGGCACATCTGGATTTTGGGCCCCGGTCCCGGCTTGCCAGTGCTGCCTTTGAGCCCTGCGCCCCAACAACCCCTTACTGGACTTTATACTTGCCAGCTATAACAAATCTCGTAACGTGAGCTACTGACCTTGATGGTGAGTGTGAGCAGTTATGTTTTGTTGTTTTCTCTCTTGCTTGGTTGGGGCTGCTGTGAGAGAGGGTGTCTCTGAGGCAAACTTTCCGGCCTCTCTTACACTCGGACGTGCACACCTCCTCTCAAACACTCTTCTGAGCGCTCTCAGCGGGAAGGTTTGTCCACACCTATTAATCCTCTCTCAGTGTCCAGCTTCTTGTTAGTAGCAGCTGGTTGCATGTTTTTTGCTTGTTCGGACGAAACGGTTCGAGAAACGACTCATATCAACTCTTGAGAAATGTCTCTATTTTTTTGTACACTTTCTTTCTTTTGATGTTTTTTATTAATTTCCCTTACTTAAAAAACAAAACACCTGTCGTCCCGTAAAACATTTCACATCTCCCCTTGCCTGTTCTTAGAGTGTATGTATCTGTGGGACTGAACTAAATGCATGCACTGTAGTAGTCGTACTGGTAGCAGTAGATGTAGTTGTAGAACATGCATTGTCGAGTTGATATTATAGGCACCATCAACGCGAACGAGCGTGGCAGATAAAAGCAGAGCCTTGGTCTGATTGAAAGCGTAGGGATAACGCAGCACAGAGCTGCTGATGGCTTGGATCCATAGAGCCCTATTCGTTAAATCCCATTATCTGGAAGTTTAAATTGAAGCCGGCTGTAGGCAACCTACACCCTCCGTACAAGAACCCGCACATGCTCTGATGCTGATAGTAAAACTGACCTTTTTTTTTAATTGAAATTAACCCCCCTAGGAACTGAAACACTGACTATAACTGTATTCTCTTATTTTTATTTTGTATCCAAAAGAACCGAAGGTATTTTTCAAATCATTTTACAATCATGGTTTCTCCATCAGCCTGTTACTCGTCCATATTAGCCCATAGACTCATTCGTTGGCGGTCGTAGACCAGATGTGCCACACACAAATCACTCCATTTGGGAATCCAGTAATTCCGTGTGTGAGGCGGCTCCCTGCAGCCTGTCCTGAGCCACCAAGCGATTGTTTGTAGGTCATAAATCTTAAATCTTATTATGCAACAGAGACTCCGAGCTAGTGATGGGTCGTACTCATTGCCATGTCACCCAGCTTAAGGGAACATTTTTTAATGAAGATTTAACATTTCATAAATATCAGCATGAGGAGTTCGAGGCAAGTTCATCCTCTGTGCCACGAGCCAGCAGTGGCTTTGCTTCTCCTGCCTGGGTTTCTGTGCTAAACTTGGAAAGTGCAGAGACGGCGCTGCAGTCAGTAAATCCAACAGATGGTAATTGAGATCCCGAATTAGGCTTTGGTTTATTTGTTGTTTAGTTTGCTGCTTGTCAGAAAACAGCCTGATGGGAGCAGAAAAGCTCCTCTCTGCTGTGGTCACCCCTCTCCTCCTCCCCAGGCCCTGGCCATCCCCAAAGCCAGCTGTGCTGGGTGGGAGCCTCTCCCTGCTCTGCTGGGCAGAGCCACACACTCATTAATGCAGTTCAGGCAGCAAGGGCTTTCAGAGGAAATAAAATATCCAGAATGGGCTTTCCAGTGTTATTAAGGATTTGTACCTGCTCCTTACCTCTAATAGAACATGGAGTAAATCAAGCAAACAAGCGCTGGGGCTGCCACGGTGCAAGGTGAGCTGAGCTGCCCCTGGTGCTGCCAGGGAGCTAAACACCCGTGTGCCAAGCTGGGATAAGGTTCCCTTTGGATCTCAGTTTTCCAGGGAAAGGGGAGCCCGCCGTTCAATGCACCCCAGCCCATGGTGAAATCAGGAGTGTGCCTGAAGCTCAGCAGAGCAATAAATGGCTTGGGGCCGAGGAAACCTTGTCTGACACCTAAGGAAGGTGCTCCAAAATCTAATCTACTCATAGTTTAGCAAATTAATGGCCATAAAAAGGGGGACAGTGGTTGGTCTGTGTGTGTGGGGGAGAGGAGCTGCCACGGGCTCATGGAGATGTCAGGAGGAGCATTTCAAAGATCCAGGCACGAACCAGTTTGGGAATTCTGCAGCCCGCTGGGAGGACTCCCTTGTGGCACGGTGTCTCTGGTGGAATTGCTCTCCCTTTTTTATTTTGCTCTATAAAAGTACATAAGGTTTAATCCAGGCTATGTAATCTCAAAAGCCAGAACCTAACAAGTGGACCACTTGGGAGCAGCAAGGGCTGGAATTTCTCACTCCACTGGAACGCCAGTAATTACGTGACAGAGCCTGGCGGGCCATGCTTTGGGAAATTAATGGCTGCATTGGATTTCATCCTTTGCTTATCTCCCTGGCAGAGGCAGCACGTGCTGGGGAGCACGGCGGGTGGCCAGGCAGGGGCCCCACACTGGGGGGGCTTCGGGGAGGGCTGGGAGCAAGGGAAATCATCCTGGTTTAAACTGGAATTCCATCAGCCAGGCTCGGCACGCAGCAGCCCCAGGTGGTGAATGCTCTGGAGGAGCCACTCCACATTCCCATGGGTGGTTTTGGATTTGGTACTGACATACTGGGAGCCCTACAGTTACTTGTCTGTCTCCTACCCCAAATTTAAAAAATAATAATAATGAAAGAGGCATCTTTTCTGTGTGGCTCAGAAGTGCTGTTCTGCTCCAGGATGGGAATCCCACAGGTCCTTTTCAGAGCAGGCTCCAGGCAGAAGAAACCCTGGGTCTTGTTTTGCTGTAGGATGCCACTTTTGGATCTTCTTTGATCCATGGGGACTGAGCTTCTTCCTGCAGTGCCAGGGAGAAAATCCAGTAAATATGACACAATTTGGTGCTGCTGCTGCTCGACCTTGGCCACAGCAGCCAGTGTTTGACAGGGCGCTGGGCTGAAGTCTATTGAGGTTAAAATACATCAGCTTTAATCAATAATTTTGTAATAGAAAATCTTGTGTGCTTGATAAATCATCTCCAGCGCAATTAGTGGCCACCTCTGAAGTGCAGTTGAAGTTAATCTGTAGCGAATTTAGCCAGTAACTTTTAATAGTCTTTTCCATCAGGAGAATTATTTTCCACGGGAAAATGCTCCTCAGAATGCTCATCATGCTGTTTTATTTAGGGAGAAATTCTTCTCTGTGGGGGTTTGGGAGGCACAGGTTGTCCAGAGAAGCTGTGGCTGCCCCATCCCTGGAAGTGACCAGGAGCTTGGAGCAGCCTGGATGGTAGAAGGTGTCCCTGCACGTGGCAGGGAGTTGGAACAACTTTGGTAGCCTCCCAAGCCCTGCCACAGCCAATTATCCATGTTTGATTCCCTCTCTCCCAGCGGAAGCTGAGGGACAGAGCTCTGGCAGTTGTAATTAGACTTTGCTCCCTGCAAGATGCAGACAAGTTGCAGAGCTTGAAGTGGGGTTTCAGCACGTGCTCTCCAGTGCATGAGATCTTCCAGCACAGGATGGTGTCCTGTGCATTTTAATCCCTGAACAGGTGAAACACTGCCAGGGCTGAGGGTAACTTGCCTCTCCAGCAGCAGTTGCAGGCTGTTACCCATTAGTGGAACAACTGCTAGTGGTGAGGCAGCGTGCCTTGGACTGACACACTGCTGTCAGTATTTTCATGCTGATTCTCTCCCCAAATGCTTTTAAAGTAAATACATAATTACAGTGATGTTTTTTCTCCCTCTCTTCTCTCTGAAATAGAAGGCTGCCAGAGGAGCAGAGTAGTGTTTCCTTGCAGCAGATGTTGGTGTGCATCTGGCTCCATGTGAGCTTGAGAAGCACGGTGGGTTAGGAGTTGCCAGAGAGTGCAAAATGGATCTGCAGGTCTATAAACCTGAGCTGTTTAAAAATAATAAACTCACGCAGCTGGGGCCTTTGGGAGCATTTCCTGATGGTTAAAAGAGCCCAGAACTCTGGGCCCTGACCCTGACTGGGGTGTCAGCTGCCCACAGCGTGGCTGGTGCCACCAGCTCTCCCCCAGGCACTGTGTGCTGGGCAGCAGCTTGCCTGGTGCAGAGCCTCCTGCAGGAGGGGATGGCTGCACAGGACTGGGGCTTTGCAGGCTGGATGCCTCTGCTGTTACCTGGATAACCTCCCTGTGCTCCTGAGCATCCCTCAGCCATGGGATCAGCAGTGGAAAGGTGCCCCCAGGCAAGGCCCTCCTGCTACTATGACTTGAATTATGCAGCAAAACAAAGACCCGGTTTTGGTTTAATTTTCCTCCTGTATTGTCTGTTATTGTACAAAAGGCTTCAATTTCAAATTACAGGAGTGATAGCCAGTTAATGTGGTACAGTGGGAGGCCGGAGTTGCTGTTGCTATGGCAATGGAGTTCGGCTCATTTGTTTTGTAGATGAGTAATTACTACGCAATTAGAGTAGGCTAAAAATAAAGGGGCCTTTTGTTCCCTCTTACTCATTAATATTAATAAAAGACCTGTCCTGGCTGTGGTAAACAATTAATGCAGATGTGGTTGCCCATGGTAGAATTAACAGCAGCTCTCGTGCTCCTCGGCCTGAGGTGGAGGCGCCGGCATCACCTGGCTCAGCTCTTCCTTCATTTTAAATGGAAAAATGGTTACAGAGGGGTCTGTGATAGCCCAGCCTCTGAGCTTCAGCCCTTATTTGCCAGTTGGATGGGTGGTAATGAGTGTTAAAGCTTCGTGTGCAGGCACAGGCAGCGGGAGCAGCGCTGGGGTCGGCGCTCGCTCCGGCAGGACCCCGGCAGCAGCAGCTCCTGGTGCTGACAGATCCTCATTCATCCCCCTGGAAAAATGCCAGGGCTGGAGCAAGAAACTTGCCCAAAAACCTGAGCCCAGGCAAGGACAAGCAGGGTGCTGCTGAAATGACTCCAGCACGGTATGTGACAAACACAGATGGACAAAATAGAGTGTGAGGAGCAGTCCCAGGCATTTGATGTGAAGTCAAAAGATGACAGTACCTTTAGCCTGGAGATGAGGATGAAATTCTTCCCTGTGAGGGTGGGCAGGCCCTGGCACAGGGTGCCCAGAGCAGCTGTGGCTCCCCCTGGATCCCTGGAAGTGTCCAAGACCAGGCTGGACAGGGCTTTGAGCTCCCAGGAATAGTGGAAGGTGTCCCTGCCATGGCAGGGGGTGGCTCTGGATGGGCTTTAAGGTCTCATCCAAACCTTTCTGTGATTCTGTGAGGTATGTAAACATTAATTACATCACATTTTAAATTAGCTGTAAAACCAGTTAAATTGGCAGGAACCAGTTAGGAAGTTGACTTAATAGGACAGCATTAATCTGCCTCTTTGGTTTATTTGTGAGGTCCAGCTGAGCTGGTCAACATTCCGTGCCTGCAGGGAGGGACAGGGGAGCAGCACAGAGCTGGGACTGGGGCAGGGGCTGATGAGTGGTCACCTGCTCCCTGCATCATCCCTGGGCTGCTTGGCACCCCTGGAAAGCACCATCAGGAAGGCAGGACCTCTCCAAAGGGCAAATACCCCAGCCCAGAGCCCTGAATCCTCTGCTGGGGGGGATTGGATGCACGGAACCGCATCCCTCCCAAACTGTTTAACTAATGGAGGGAATCGTAGCAGAGCCTTTGTAAGGTCGACATTTGTTTGTTGTTAAGGATCTAATTAGAAACATGAGAGGAAGCTGAATGGCTGCTTGCTCGGCTAATTAGCGACATGCACGAAGACCACTTTGAACTTCAAGGACACAAAGCTATTAGCGCTTACATCAAAAATGGATTAAACTTCTGTGCTTTTATAATGATTAAAGATGAGCCGCTGGAGAGGAAATCCTTTTGTGAGGCTGTGACAAGAGCTGGCTCCCTGGCTGCAGCTCCTGCAAGCCAAGCTTTGTGTGGCCTCCGTGTCGCGCTCGGCCCCGCGCGAGCGACGCCACTAACACACGCTTTGGAAAATGGGATTAGGCAATAAATACTGATCGTGGGCAAAAAGTTACAGCTGAGCTGCAAAGTGCAGTTGTTTGTCCTGCTGCATAACTGCAGGAATTGGAGCAGCTGGGCTCCAACGCGCTGAATTTTGTGTCTCCTGCAGATTGGTGCACATCAGCAGCTTCCAGATGTGGTGGATGCCTTGGATGTGTTAAGTGCAGCACTTAGCAGAAGCAGGGCCTCACTTGCAGCAGTGGGTTTGTGGAACACCTGCACCAGGTGGATTTTTATCTTGCCTAAGCTTGTGGAAGCTGCCCAGCTCTTGCTGGTGGCTCGTCTCAGGTAGTTCAGCAGTTGGTTTGTGTCGTGCTGGGCTGGAGGAGCAGCGTGGTGGGAGGACACTGAGGCTGCAGCAGGAGCAGTTGCCGCAGGATCCCAGGTGCCATTATCACCCCATTGTGCCCGGCTCCAGGAAGGTGGGCAGCGCTCAGCCCTCCCTCCTGGTTCCCACTCACTTCCAGCCGTAATTGCAGAGCTCACCACCCACTGCTTGCTGTCATTACCCTGCGATATTTTGATGTGTGAAGCCGTTTCCGAAGGGGCTGCAGCCGCAGAACAACCTTTGAAAGTGTGACTGCAGCTAGAAAACAACGTACAAATAGTACCTTGTTAGGGCAGATCTCGGTGTGCCTCAGCCTCATCACCACTTATTTTGCTGATGAGCCCGACAGTTGTTGTATTTTCCTTTTTCCCTGCAGGGCCAGTGCAGCTGCAGGGGAGGGATAACCCGGGGCAGCCTGGCTGCTCCCCATTACGGAGCGTGTCGGGGTGACAGGGAAGGCACAGCTCTCGCCTTTGATTTTCCAGTCAGGACCGAGCCAGCTGTCATCTGGAGCTCTTCACACTTGCAGAGGAGCCGTGTCTGCCACAGGGTTCTTAGAGAGAGGGTTTGCTTTTCAAGTCTGCTTGGGAAGAGCAGGAGCAGAGGGATGCAGGTCCCCACGAGAGATGTACAACATGGCAGCTCTCGTCGTGACGCCGGCGTTATTTGTTTTTCTGGTTTGTCTCCCACTTTCCCTTCCAGCGAGTTGGGAGCTGTTTGTACCTTGTTATTCTCCAGAATATCTGTGTGTTTCCAGCTCATTATTTCTGAGACGTCTGTGAGCTGGAGCATTGATCCGAGTTCGAGGTGTGCCACACGCTGCCTCCCACAGAAGCCGCGCTCTGAAAGCTCCGGCACAAGGAAGCGAAGCTTCCGTGGCTCAACCTGACCACAAAGGCAGGGCTTTGGTATAGGAAAAAAGAGCCCAAATATCAGCTTTTATTTCTCAGTGCTGTGCCAGTGCACTCCTGCAGCCTGAATAGGCCACTGAGAACCAGGAGCACCGACGTCTTATTTCAGACTGGCATTAATTTGTACACCCAGTCCCGGGTAAATGACACTCTGGTTGTTAGCAGCTCTGAAAAGCAAGGTACAAACTCCCATTAACTTCAGCCCTGACTGCACAAAGAATTAGCTTAGGCCAAGCGATCTGTAACATGGGTGCAGCGCTGCTAATTATATTTATGAGGCTGTGAGCACTAATGATGTAAGCTCTGCACACAGTGCTGAAGTTGGGCTGGTTATTTAAAGTGCCAGCGTCACGCTGGCAGTGCTGCTCTGTCAGTCATGCGTGTGACAGCGTGGCCATCAGGGCTCCCCTCTGGGACACTCGGCTCCCCAGGGAAGGGGGCACTGTCCCCTGCCACTCGCTGTGGCTTTGCTCTGTGTCCTCTGCAGAGGCTGTGCTTGGGTGCTTGCAGAGGCAGCTCAGCAGGCTGGAATGCTTGGGGACAGGTGATGCACCTTCTGTGACAGAAAATCCAGCAGTAAATGGACCCAAGTGACTCAAATTCATTTATTTATAGAATCCTAGAGCAGGGTGGCTTGGAAGGGAGCTTGAAGACTCTCAAACCCAACCCCATATTGTGAGCAGGGACACCTTCCACTGCTCCAGCCTGGCTGTGAAATGAAATGCCACCAGGCTGTGGGGCAGTGTCCTGTCCCAGCTGGGCTGCTCAGTGCCCTGTCCCGTGCCCCCATGCCCTGTCTGCTCCCATCCCTGCCAGCAGCATTCTGTGTTATTATATCATTTACTCCTTCGAGCTGGAAGATGATGTTTGCAGTATGTTCTATGAATTTTTCATAAAGATAGAAAAACAGACTAATCTTGTGAGCTTTGAGTCTTGGTGGTGGGTAATGGCTTTGATTTAAAGCATTTTGTCTTAATGATAGTTATATTGAAAATTTCCTGCTGCTTTCAAGCACGTTTAGTTATTATCATAAACATTGATGGTAGAAATGCCTGCCAAATTGTGCGTGGCTGTTTATGGCAGATGAGAGAGTCATCCAGAAATTATAGCTCTGGATCAACAAGTTGTGAAGAAACC
Organism: Haemorhous mexicanus; assembly: GCF_027477595.1. Classification (NCBI taxonomy): domain Eukaryota; kingdom Metazoa; phylum Chordata; class Aves; order Passeriformes; family Fringillidae; genus Haemorhous; species Haemorhous mexicanus. The sequence goes on along the minus strand of NC_082362.1, from coordinate 10,595,258 downwards.
TGTTTGTGCAGGAATGCACCCTGAGGGCAGTGGGACAAGGCAGGACCAAGATGAAGGAGAAAAGAGCTGGAGATGACCAACTCTGGTTATAGGATATGCTTGACAGGAGGTGAAAAAATGAATTTCTGATGAGAATCATAGAATCATTTATTTGGAAAAGACTTCTAAAATCAGTGAATCTTACTTTAACCCCACACTGCCAAGCTCCCCAGTCCCTGCAGAGCTGCTCACCCCCATGCATGGCTGCCCAGGGACAAGGAATATCCTGCCTCTGCTCAAAGAGGGAATCCAGGGAATTGTGGTGGTTTCTTTCCCTCATGAGGATTTCCTCACCTGAGCACTGTGGCAGGGAAGGCAGACACACATTCTGCACTGTTCCTCACCTGGATTTTTTTTTTAATTTTGAAATACTCATATTTGTTATGAGTCCCCTGCAGAGGTGTTTAAGTCTTTGGGTTTTGGTGCTGTAGGAGAGGGAAGGGTGTCACCAAGGCTCCACGTGGGCTGTGTGCAGGGGACAGTGCAGTGTCTGTCTCAGTCCTCTGTCCAGGTTGCCCCTGGTTTGTTTCCTTTGCAATACAGCATATTTCAGTGGTGCCTAAGTGGGTTTTTTGTCATCAGGTCCCATTTACTGGTCCCTAAGGGCCTGACTGTCATCCCAGCACCGTGTGAGTTCCCCTGTAGGACAGTGATGTCAAAATCCTCACGTCTCTTCTCCTTTTCCCTTCCTCCTCCTCTTCATCATTCATGGCTGAGCTGAGTTTATCTGGGGGGATTCCATCATGGCTGAGCTGAGTTTATTTGGGGGGGGATTCCATCATGGCTGAGTTGAGTTTATTTGGGGGGGATTCCATCATGGCTGAGCTGAGTTTATTTGGGGGGGATTCCATCATGGCTGAGCTGAGTTTATCTGGGGGGATTCCATCATGGCTGAGCTGAGTTTATTTGGGGGGGGATTCCATCATGGATGAGCTGTGTTTATTTGGGGGGGGATTCCATCATGGCTGAGCTGAGTTTATTTGGGGGGGGATTCCATCATGGCTGAGTTTATTTGGGGGGATTCCATCATGGCTGAGTTTATTTGGGGGGGGATTCCATCATGGCTGAGTTTATTTGGGGGGATTCCATCATGGCTGAGCTGAGTTTATTGGGGGGGATTCCATCATGGCTGAGCTGAGTTTATTTGGGGGGGGATTCCATCATGGCTGAGCTGAGTTTATTTGGGGGGGATTCCATCATGGCTGAGTTGAGTTTATCTGGGGGGATTCCAGCATCCAGCTTGTCGTGCTTTGCCCAGGCCCAGCAGCCTTGGGGTCCTAGTTAGCAAATGCCAGCAGGAATCCTGACTTGGGAACTCCTCAAGAGTGCATGGAGGGAGAGTTCATCTTCCAGCACTGCCCTTCCTGGTTGAACACAGATGAAGGTGTGAGCAGGGTGTGTGTGGAGTTTGCAGGAGAAGGCTCCAGGCACACGTCCCTGCCTCCTGCCCTGCCTCAGCCTGGCTGCCAGGCTGCTTTGGCTTCCAGCTCTTGGCTCCTTGACACAGAGCACTTGGCTGAAGGTGGAGGAGCATCTCACACCCTGCTAAATGGGGATAAAGGCTCTGCTGAAGGATGGGCTGAGATAAAGCCTCACTGCCTGGAGAGGTCCAGCTCCTGCTGTGCCAGCCCTGCACAGCAGCTCCCAACTCCACCAGCACCAATATTGGCATTGAAAAATCCTGCTGGGGCTGCTTTATGAACCCACATTTTTTATATCACCCCGTGTCCTGTCTCCCATTCCCTCACTGCTTTTCAGTGCTCCCCAAGCCCCTGTGGCACTGGGCAGAGTGAGCCTGAGGCTCCCCCAAGCCTGTCCCTCAGGCTTCACCTGCTGGTCAAAATTCACAGGCTCAGAGTCCTCTCTGTAAGAAAAACCACAGCAAATTCAAAGTGAAGCAAGCAGGACATTAGCCTGCCCTGTTCCATCACTGCCAGAGCTCCTGGCTGCTGGCCCTTGATCTCCATCAGCACAGGAAGGAGCTTCTGTAGTCCAGAGGATGGAGGATGGCTGGGGCTGAAGATAAAAGGTGGTTGGCCGTGACATACAAGCACATCTGATCTTTTCCACACCTCTCCTGACCTTGATCTGTCACAGGCCTTCCTGGGGACACATGGGATTGTGAATTTTGCATAGAGGAAGCCTTGGAGCTGGAGCTGCTTAGGCACAGCCTCAGAGCTGTGAAGTTGCCTGCTGCAGGATGGCTTCCTGTGCACTTGGTTGGGAAGTGGGACCTGAAATGAAGGAGTCCTTTGCTGCCAGGACTTCCTGAGTGCTGGCAATTCTTGGAAGGGGAGCAGATGGCCCTGGCAGCCCTCAGTCACTGCCGAGTCAGTCTGATGGATCCCGAGTCAGGGGATTCCTGGTCAGCTCAGCCCATGCCTCTGCTGGGAGCAGGCAGCAGCTCAGGCTTTGCTCCTCTGCTGGCTTCAGGTCACAGTCAGTGTTCCTCCCCTCCATGGGCAGCACAGTCCCCTGGCAGCTCTGCAGCAGCAAGCTTCCAAACATCTGCCCCAATTCCTGTTCTTGCCTTGGGATGTTAGGGGCCAGGGGAAAAGCTCCAGTTCCTTCCAGCCTGCAAGGAATTCGTGTCAGTGCTCTGCAGCTCCCACAGTTCACACAGCCTTGGACAGCTCCTGACAGCCTCCAGCATCAGGAATTCTGTCATGGGACACAGGTCTCCAAAAAGTGTTAACTTTTCTTAGTGAGGCAGTATCTGGATCTGGAGGATTGCAGGCATTTTCCCTTCTTCCTTTTAGGGTCAGGCTACTCCAGGTTTGTGAGAAACAAACCTTTGTTTCCAGGTGGTTCTTGCCAGAACACTTCAGGGTTTGCTTGCTGGGGAGGTGGTTCAGGGTCCCTTTGCTGCAGTGATGGTAAAGGTGCCTCTGGCTCCAGGTGAGCTCACCTGAGCTCCTGGAAGAAAACAAACACTTAGCAACTAACCATGGCTGAGCAAATCATTTAAATACAGCTTCCTGGGGCTGCTGAGCCTCCTGCTAATTATGGGAGCTTTCTGTTTCGTTTGTAGGGTCTGGAGCAAAGTGTTGGCTCTGGAAAAGCTTCCAGCTTTTTCTGTGGAGTTTTTCAGGCACCACATGGAGAGGTGCCAGGGCATCCCTCCCTCCACACAGTGCCTCCCAGGCAGTGGAGCAGCCTTTGGCATGCCTGTTCTGCCTCCTGTGAGCAGTGTGGAGTGCTGAACCCCTGGTCAGCAGGTGAAAAATTCCCTTCTCATTCCCCACCTGAATTACCAACCCACTGCCAGCTCTTCCTGCAGGTGTGAAAGCCTTACCTCCAGTCTGAGGAGATGCAGATGAGAGTGGCCGGGGTGGGATGTGGGCTGTGGGGGCACAGAGAGTCTCTCTGGTTCCTCAGGTGGTTCTTCTGGAGGTTTCTGGTGCTGCTGTGGGGTTTGCAGGAGTATTTTACTAACAGGATGCCCCTGGCCATGCCAGGTCCTGCTGTCACTCGGGGCAGCCAACTGGGTTTTCTGTGTGACTTGGCAGGAAAATTCACATCCATTTTATTGAACCAAAGGGAAGAAAAGAGGGGAGAAGTGCTGGCTTGTAGTAATAAAGGGCTTTGGAACATCTCAGCTGGATATTTTTCTTCACGAGTGAGAAGGCCAAATGTTATCTTGACATTTAATCTTTAATAATAAAAAAAGGCTCTTTGTTTGCCAGCGAAGTCCAAAATCTGTTTACTCTCTCATGCCTTATTTCTTTGAACTTGCTAGCTTAGATGTCCTACTTACCCTCCCCTGCCACCAGTGCAGAGCTGTGGTGAATCATTTATTGTGCAGAGCTGCCTTCCCTGTCCCCACAGAGCCACCCGCTGCCAGGTGTGCTTCTCCTGACCAGCTCATCCATCTGAGAGCTGGGACCCCTCTGGGGGGGTGCTGCAGGGGAAGGGGCCAGGGCAGCAGAGGTGCAGCCTGTGCCCAGCCCAGCACTCTGGGGAGAGCACAGGGCTGGCTCCAGGCTGGTCTGCAGGAGAGCCTGTGGTCAGTGCACGCAGCTCTGACCCCGGCTCAGGTCACTGCAGGCCAGCAGCCTCACACCCCAGTCTGGTGTTGAGTGGAGGCCGTGGGAAGTTGCAGCCAGAGGGAAAAGCTGCAGCAGCCCTGGGGCAGCCTGAAGGGTGGGGATGGAGGTGATGGGCTGGGTGCCCGGGGGGTTTGGGGCAGCCTGTGCTGCTGGGCCACGTCCAGCCCTGCTGGCCATCGTGTCCTGGCGCTGCCCACGGTGGGGACACGGTGGGGACACGGTGGGAGGGGCAGAGCAGGCTCCCTGTGCCCCCAGGGACCTTGCAGGTACCACCCAGGTGTAGCTCCAGCTTCCTGCAGCCATCTCCATCCAGCTCCTCCCAGTCCGCTGCCTTTTCTTTCGCATTGAAACTTCTTCCTCATAAATTCTACATCCAAGAGCAGCCGTGAGAAATGCCAGAAGCCTGATCATCTAACATGCTTTAATATCTAAATTTCTTCTTCAGTATCATTCTTATTTACATTGTTTTTCTTTCTCAAAAAAAAAAATTAAGGGAGGAAAAAAATTAAATTTTCTTTTACTTCCACATTAGGAGGTGAGTTGTCATCCACCCTCTGGAATTCTTTTTTTGCTTTTGATCTTTATTTATTTGTTTAATTTTGGTTGATATCCCAAGCATGGTTTTGGAGACGAAGGTAGGTCTTCGCTCTCCAAATCAAAAGGAAAAAAAAAAACCTAAACAAAACAACACTCTCCTTGGTCATACTTAAAAGAGAAAAATCCAAACTGTTCCATTCCATATCATTTAAAGAAAAAAAAAAAAATCAACTACTGAACTATTTCTACAGCTTACTGATCTAAAAGGGAGGTTTTTTTCCAAAAGTATAGAATGGATCCAAAAACCGATTTTCCTAGACGCGATTCAAGTTATTTGCTGTCAACATTTTAATATCAATATTACCACAATGTGTAGTCTCAAACTAGTTCCTTTGTAGTTTGCATGGGATGTGAATGCTGTCTCGGCGTGCCCAGACCTAGAGAACTTGTTACTACTGCATGAGCATCAAGTCAGATGTTGAAAAATACCTATTATATTTTGTGATAATTTGGTGAAAATGAGCACCTCCAGTCTCTGGTTGCAGTAGTGTGTTGAATGATTGTTCTTTTTTTTTTTTCTTTTTTTTTTTTTATATATATCCATATATATATTTTTGGAGCTCTAAGCTTCGTAGTAGTCCGGGCTGACTCTTCTCCAGTACTTGCTCTCCTCTCGCATGGCCTTGGTTAAGTGTTAGAATTGGGCCTAGGCTGTTTATTCTGGTGTTTGGCTTTGTAATACCGGTGCATGCCCGGCGTCTGGCCTCATACCCAGCTTTATTCTCTGCACACCAGTCTTGAATAGCTACAGTGCTCAACCGAATTTTGGCGCACCCGCTTCCCCGGCAGGCTCCACCCCAGCGCGGCCCGGAGGCTTCCCCGGGGCCAACAGCCCCGGGCCCGTGGCGGATCTCTACGGCACGGCCAGCCAGGACTCCGCCGTGGGCAACTACATAAGCGCCGCCAGCCCGCAGCCGGGCTCGGGCTTCGGCCACGGCATCGCCGTAAGTACCCCGTGCTGGGGGGTCGGGGGGTCTGGGGGGTCTGGGGGAGGTGGGGACCCCGTGGCCAGGGGGGCTCCTCGCTGCCGCAACCTGCGAGCCGTGCCCGAGCCGGGCTGATTGTCAGGGCGTTCCAGCTGGGACTGCAGGGCTGGGAGAACCTCCGGAATCATCGGGTCCAGCCACCCTCTGTTAACCAGACCGGATCGCTCTTTGCCATTTCAAGGAGACTGTATTTTCCTGGGGGCACCATGACAGCCGTGTTTGCAGGGATGGGGACTCCAGCACTGCCCTGGGCAGCCCATTCCCATGATTAATCACTCCTACCCCGGAGAAATTTTAAGATTAATCACTCTTGCACTGAAGAAATTTTGTCCTCATACCCAACCCGAACATCTCTTGGTGCAAACACTCCTTTGGAGCCGTCTGCAGCCAGGCATGAGCTGTCTCAAAGAGAAATATTTAATAAATTTGGGATTTAAATCCCTACTTGTCCCCATGGGCTTTACATCAGCCCAGCTACCCTTCCTGGCTGCTGCCCCTTTTGGCAGGCACAGCAGCAGTCCCTGCTCCCACTAAACGGGCAAGATCAGCTCATTAATGTCATTAATTTGGCCGGTGGGAGCCCAGCAGGGGGACAGGACGTGTCCTGCTCCTCCTCCCCTGTTTGCTGCCGTTTGGGGTCTCTCCCAGCTGGTGCTGGGGTCCCTGGCAGCCCCCCAGAGCCGCAGGTTGGAGCGAGGGGCCCCTCTGGGCCGGGGGTGCCCGGGAGGTGCCTCCTAACGCCTAACGCGGGGCTGTGATGGCACTAATGAGGGCAGAGATCGCCTAACGAGGCTGCACGTGGCTGTGTCACCTGTGTGTGAGCATGAATGGGGCTGGCCTGCCCCTGGCACCCCCAGCACAGGCTGCAAGGAGGCTCCTGCCCTTCGGGGGCACAGCCAGGAGCTGGCTGGATCTCCTGAGCAGTGAGGAAGTGCCGAGGCTCCCCCGAGGGTCCCTCAAACCCAGAGGAGAACTTCCCTCCCTGATGGAATTGGATGGGGGGAGCAGGAGTGTGGTGCAGACAAACCTCCTGGAACTGTTATTTTTATTGCAAAAAAGGCAAACAAAGCCTCTGCCTGGCTCTGTGCCCGTGTGCTCAGTTCCCATCCCGGGCCTGCCCCTCCCATGGTCACACCGTGGACTTGGCGATCCCTGTGGATCAATTCTAGCACAAACATGGAATATTACTGCTCTGCAAGGAGCTACATCAGTTCAAACTGCCACCTCTCACCACTTACAACACCTCTTATTTCCATTTTTCACCTAAAAACCTGTTTGTGCTTGAAAACTTGGGCACTTTTGTCTGTGCAACACGCCGATTTTTCAAGTGGAAGGACACCAGGTCCAAGCCTGGGTATCCAGATTTGTCTGCACTAACACTTCCCAAAGAACCATTTTATAATTGACTTGCAGATTGGTAGCCTCTTAATTGCCCCAATAACTGCAAAGAATCCCCTAGCTTTTATTATATTTATTTAACACTCTCCATTTACTAACCCTGGTTTAAAAATAAAGAAGGGAGAACCCCAAAGCTTATTTTTGCACCTGGGGGAATGAGAAGATGATGGTCTTGGAAAGGTGACCATAGGGCTGAGCACACCTGGTGACCAGAACAGCTCTTGGAATCCCTATTCATGCTGGCAACACAGTCTCTCAAGTCCTTTGATAATTTCTTGGCAAAAATTAATAATCAGCTGTTCCCATGTATAGAGCACTGATGAACTTAACAATTGTACAATTTTAGGGACCTTTGATTGCAACGGCTTTTACAAATGGATACCATTGAAACGTTACACTTGGTTGGTTGCCATCTCACTTGGAGGTATTACAGTATATCCCATTTGTACTTTGTGCTGAACTACCATCTCCCCTATATTTACTTTTAAGTGAACAATTTTTTATCTTCATTTCGTCTTTCCTTGGCCTTTAATCATTCCTTTCTGTGATTTGTGTTACTCAAATCAACCTCACGGGCTGGAAACTGGAAGACAGATCCAAAGCTAAACCAAAAGTCACTTTTTCATCTTCGTGATGCTTCGTGCAATAATTTGAAGGGGCAGAAAACCCAGGAGGCTTTGGGGAATCACCCCAGTGGCAGCAGCCAGAATCCCAGTGGGATCAGAGATCTGCTCCCAGCACGCTGCTTTAAAAATAGCTGAGCCCCACTGCTTTATTCCTGAGAAACCATCATTCTTAATTAAGTGCTGTACCAAATATTACAGCTAAAAGATAACATTGTAACTTGTAACCATAGAGCAATTATCAAGATTAAAAAAAAATTAAACCTGAGCAAATTAAATTAAAGGCATTACCTGAGCACCGCAGCCCTGGATCGCTGCCAGTTTCCTACCCTTTGAACTAAGCTCCAGTTAATTAAATGTTTAATTTTTATTTTTTATTATTATTTGGCCTTTGGCATATTCATCTTTGCAAACAAATATTCTTAACACTCGGAATGGCATAGATTAGAGAAGGCAATGAAAAGCAGAAGCTCCCCAATGAAATGGCATGGGTCTGCCTCCAGAGCTCTGAGCCCGGACAGGCAGATGGAATGGATGTGACAGATTTTATTTCTCTGCCTCTTGCCCGGTGTTACATGATCAGTGTCACATCCTTTACGTTCAAAAATCAGTCTCTGTGATTAGAATTAAAGTTAGTCAAGGGGCTGGGAACTGTGGGAAACGTTTGGAGACTTTAAACTACATAAAAATAGATTTCTACCTAAACACTAGTGGATAAAGGGGGTTTCTGTTTACTCTCCATCTCCACACACACCCCCAAGATTACCTGAAATTGTTTTGTCAATTGATTTGCTCCACCAAGGAGAGTTTTTTATGGGAAAGAAAAAAGTGCCATAAGCACTCTTGCTTAATCCCAGCTATTACTTGCATGTAGCAGGGCCTGTTCTGGCATCAATTTGTCAGAATCCTTCACGTTTCTGGGCTGTCAGCCTCTGGAATAGTGAGGTGGTACCCGAGGCCAGCTGGAGCCCGGGCAGAGCATCATCACTCAGGCTAATAATGCAGAGCCCTGCCAGGCTGATGGGTGTAATCACTCCTCCCTGCACAGCCCATCGCTGCAGCCGTCGCTCACTGGCCAGCGGTGAGACTCAAACCATCAACGGCTTCAAAACAAAGTGCTTTTAATGCTGCTCATTACTAATTAAAATAGATTTTGAGAGGAGGAAATGAGCCTTATTATTAATTCCTGGAGGAAGGCTGGCTTTGAAAGGCTGGCGGCAGCGGCTGCTCCTGCATCCCCGGGGCAGGGTTTGGCTGAGCTGCAGCTCCCGGGGCAGGGAGCAGTTCCCACATCCCTGCAGGATGCTGCTGGGACCTCACCCCAGCACAGCTGTTTGGGGATGGGCTTTGGAGGTCATCAGGGAGCATCCTGGCCTGGCCTGGTCCCCGTGAGCGGCTGCCTGCAGAGCCAGTGCCCTGAATATTTACATTTCTTCTACACATCAAATATCCCAGCTTTAGGCACGGGCAGGGACGGAGCGTTGGAGGCTGGAGCTCCTGTTAAAATAAATCCTGGCTGCCTCAGTGTGCCCAGGTAAAACCTGTCACCCTCCAGGTACTTCAGAGCAAACCCATTTTACCAAAGCTGTGTGAATTCATGGTGTAACAGATGCCTGAGGAGCCGTTTTTGTCCTGGCCGTACATAAATCACACTTTATGTTCCTAAACTGGAAATCAGAGCAGGGAATACATGAGACCCCCCTCCCGTGGGGGCTGTCCTGGGAACACCTCAGCATTCCAGCCCTCTGCATCCTCCCTCGGGGTGGATGGGGCAGGCTGTGGCTGCAGTGTTTGCAGACACTTGGGGGGTTTTTTGGGTAAAAATCCTAATTTACCTCAATTAACTGTCCCTCTCCCGTGTCCTGTCCACCTTCTCCCCACGCAGAGTCTCTCTGGATGTCCGGGCAAGACAGGGCGAAGTTTCTGAAGGGGCCCACGGTTGGGTGATCTCATCAGACTTTGAGCACTACATCATCATCACCATCACCATCATCATCATCACCGCCGACGCAAACCGGAGGTGGCACTCGAAGGACTTGGGTTGTTTAAAATCTCTCTCATCATCTCATGAATCTGCTGTACTATAAAAACAACAGCTTTTAAAAGTGTGTATATAAAACCCATTTCTTGTTGGTTTTATTTTCTCGGTGGGTTCCCCCCTCTTTTTAAGCCTCTCCACACCCACATCTTCTCGGAGCCCTTTGGACATAGTCTCGTAGCCACGTAGTTGCAATTCTTTGTGTATGTAGCGAGAGCCTAACCATAGTGTAACTGTTATATTAAGGGGTTTCTTTTGCTTTTTCTTTCCCACCTCCCCTCCTTCTCCTCCTCCTCCTCCTCCTCCTCCTCCTCCCTTCTGTTTTACCTAGTTGTTGTTGCTTAAAGGATGCTGAGATGGTGACAGGAGCCTCGGGCGGCGGGCAGGGCACGGGGAGGGGGGAGCAGCAGGTTCTCTGGCCCTTCTTTTCCTTTGTGGCGTCTTGGTTACTCTAATTCTCTCTATTTTCGGCAATAAGGCGAGGGCGACAAACTTTTTGCGCGTCCTTTTTCTATATAAGTGCTTTTTTTTGTTGAAAGAGGTGATATAAGGTTTTTTGAAATTGTGAATTCTGAAAAAAAAAAAAAGAAAAAAATAATAATAAAGTGCTGTAAATACAATTCCATTAACTACATAGAAACTATTAAGAAAGAGAAATACAAACCTATTTTTGTGATGGAGTCAGCCTAAGGCAGTTTCTCTATGGAAATGGATGAGAAGAGACAAGGGAGTTGTAGCTTTGGGAGCGGCTGCCGGGGGGCTGTGCTGCTGTGGGACCCTCCCAGCTCGCCCAGCTCTCACCAGCAGTTCCCTCTCACACCTGCACAGCTTACACAGGAACAGTCTCGTGGGATGTTTATTTTAATTTAAAACCTGCTTTTCCCAAAACTGATCAAGAAGCTTCGATTTTTCCTACTTAGCGCATTTACGGTTCAAAGCACACCTTTATTTTGGGGTTTTTTTTGGATTTTGTTGGGTTTTTTTTTTAATTTAGTCATTGTTTTAAACTAGATCAACTTGCTGTCCAGTCATTTCAGCTGCTCTGGGCACCCCGTGTGGGCAGAGCAGCGTCCAGCTTGCATGGTTTCCTTTATTATCCATCACCTTCTGTATTGTCAAATTAGAAAGCAACTTTGGTTGGTTTTGATTTCTTTTTTTTTTTTTTTTTTTTTTTTTTTTGGGAATACCTCAGTGCTACAAGTTTCACCCTAGAAGCAACGGAAGATTTTAATTTATTGTAGTTGTAAACAGAATTTAAAAGAAATAAAGTATAAAACATCATTGCACTGTGACTGGTAGGGGAAAAACTGACAGTTTCCTATTTGCACATGTTTAATATTTGGCTGTTATATATATGGTCCTCTGTTGGGGGAGGAAACTTATGAAGGATATTTTTTAATTTAATTTTTTTAATATTGGTAAATAGGCCTGCAACAGCAAACTAGAAGTACAACATGGTAGGTGGCATTAAGAACATACTGTAGTGTGGATATATTTCTTCTTTTTTTAACGTAATATTGACAAGTTTTATTAATATTTTTTTAAATTGTTACGTTTATAAATTTGGTACTTTAGGTACAGCCAGTATAAGACACTGAATGCGACATTTGTTAAAAAGAGCTGCTGCACTCCTATTTTTGTAAATTTTACTAACAAGTAGACTAACGTAGACATTCAATAGACAAGGTAGAGCAAGGCATCTTTAACAAAACAAGGCACCATACTGCTAACCGAAAGGAGAAACCTTGTTTTTCTTGTTTTTAAAAAAAAAGAATCATGCTTTTTATGTAATATTTTAGGTTTTTTTCTTATTTCAGAACAACCAGGTTTAAGCAAAATGCTGGACGCTTTTTAAATATTGAGACTTGATCAAGTAATAAAAGAAATAAAACCGAATTCTTTAAAAAATAAAAAGGTAAAAAAAAAAAATTCTACGAACCAAATTCCCTGCGATTCAGTGTGCCGTCAGGGAATTTTTTATTGCTCTTTTGTCAATGTTGATGATGTACTGTACTACCAGTTGGTTTTCCTCTCCATTCCCTGTCACCTCATAGAATATTCTTTGTTGATCATTGTTGTATGTTAATAGTGTATAAAATGGCTTATCTTGTAAGAGTGCTGTCCTGATGGTAGTGTAGTGAATTTTTCCCCCCCTCTTTCTCTCTTCCTCTTCTAGTACATATTGGTAGGTGTATCGTAATTAAGGTTAAAAATTTAGATGTAGTTATTCAGATTTAGGACCAGTAAGGATAGAACTTTCTCTTATTTAAGAAAAAAAAAAAAATGCTAATAATTTTGGGAAGGTTTTCCTCTTTTGTTTTTTTTCTTCTCTCTTTTCTTTCTGTGCTTTTTTTTCCTCTTGTTTATTATTTTTCTTTTGTTGATCTGATGCGGTTTCAACTAACCAAAGGTCTCACAATGTTAAAAATGCTGGCAAACTCTTAAGGCATTTGTAGATCCCCACCCATGACTTTGGAAAGGGGATGTGCCATACTACCTTAAATGCTAATGCTAGATATGCAAAACTGGATTTTTTTAATTTATTTTTTAAAAGAGGGAGGCACGGTATATTAAAACGATTTTACTAAGAGAAAAAAAAAAAAAAAACATATTTTTTTAAGAATGCTCAGAAGAAATTGCTAATCTGTGTGAATATGTTTTAGATGTTTATATACCTTTTGAGAAGTCCCAGTGGCCCATAGCACAAATGTCGTGGAATCCAAGATGTTTTGATGTGGCTACCTAGACTAAGGTTCACGTTAGTCCCCCACTCATCTAGAAATCAATTTTGAAAGACTTTTTTTTTTTTTTTTTTTCCTTTTTCTTCGTTTGTTTGGGGGTTTTTTTGTAAATTTTTCAGCACAAAGGTTCAGCTCCACCTTTGTTTTACTCAAGCCCAGGAGGGAGCGAGGGATGGTGGAGTCATGGACTGGTTTGGGTTGGAAGGACCAGTGCCACCCGTGCCATGGCAGGGTCACCTCCCGCTGTCCCCAGTGTCCAGCCTGGCCTGGGACCCCCCCAGGGCCTCTCAGGACAGCCTCGCTGAGGGACAGAGCCCTTTGCCTCCAGATCTGCAGCTGGGATGACCAGCAGGAGCCATTTCCACCACGCTGGGTGACCTGGGCACCCCAAGGGCAGGAATGTCCCCAGCCCGGGGACAGGGGACATTCCCCAGGAGCCACAAGTGCTTGGGACCCTCCCCCTTGAAATCACCCGAGTCCCTCGGGATCGGCTTGGTTAAGGCAGAGCCTGATCTGTCCTTTGGGGTTTTTATTTTTTCTTACACTTCATAAATGTTCATTTTGAGTTGAATTTGTAGCTTGGACTTTAAGGTAGCATGGCTCTCTTTGCTGTAAGTTGATTTTTTTTTTTTTTCCATTGTACAGCAGCGTCTGCTGGTGAATGTCACACATCTTGCTAGGCTTAGTTAAATCATCGGGTAATTGTGGGTGATAACGACCTGAAAGGTGTTGGGATTTCTTTTCTTCCCTGCTTTCATCTGTAGTGTGAATGAGGGCTAGCGACTCCAGCCACAGTCCCTTCCTGTTTCGTTTCTGCCATTCACTCAATGCAACATAATCAATAATAAAGCAATATAGTTTACTACATTTTTACTGAAGGCCAGCCATGGTTCTGTATGATATTGCATATGAAACTGTTTACAAAAACAAAAACAAAAACAAAAAAAAAAAAAAAAAAAAAAGAAACAACACTAACTCCTAGCTGTCTTTTACGCTATGGCGATGTCTCTTGGGTGGAATCTTCTGAATTCTTTTTTTAGTGGTTTGGTTTGTTTTTTTCAAAGCGACATGGTTGAGAGAGAGGGAGAGAAGTGAGGTTAGTGTTAGAAGAGCCAGGATGCCTCGCAGACACACGGGCACAGACACTGTAGAGATTCCTACGTACAGAATCCAGCCGGCCCCGCGCGAACACTACGTGAGGAGATTCTGTAAGCTAAGCAATACTTTAATACTGTAATTAAATTACCAAAAAAACCACAATAATAATAATAAATAATAATAATAATAATTTTTAAAAAGAAAAAAAAAAAAACATAGTCTGAGAAAGCAAATCCTCGTGGTGGGTTGTCAGCCCCCCCCCCAGCAGTCCGACTGTGTTGTGTGGAGAGCTCGGTGTCCGAGCAGGGCCCGGTGGCCAGCGGGGTCACCCTGGCCCAGAGGGGTCACCCTGGCCCTAAGGGGGTCACCCTGGCCCAGCGGGGTCAGCCCAGCCCAGCAGGGTGACCCCGGCCCCGGGCTCCTCTGTCCCGTGACCGTCATAGGTAGCACCCCCGTCATTCTCTGTCGTACGAGGTCTGAACTCCCATCAGTACTAGGATGCAAGTGAGCATTTCAGGTGGTCATAAATGTACCTAAATAAACTATGGCACAGTGGCAGGCCTAGCCCTTCCTTTTATACTTTAGTATGAACTGATGAGAACTTTGGTAGTGACTTTTTTTTTATATATATACATATATATATGTATCTATATATATCAAGCATCTTTCAGGTCTCTGTGTATGGCTTTCTGAAGCCCTGTTGTAAAATACTATGTGGATGGGGGTCTCTCACATCACAGATGTGGAAAGTATAATTTTATATTTGTATTTTCAAATAAATAAGTTTGTGAAAGGTTTCCATCCTCTACTGTGGTCCAGAAATCAATGTGTTTGTCTGACGAAAAAATACAATAAACTGTTTTGAACAGATCCACGGAGTCCATTTCATTGGGGGGGAATATTTATTCCCTGGGGGGTTGGATCAGCCCCATCACCCCAAAACTCATCACCTTGTTGCCTGTCCAGCACATCCCTGCCCAGTGCCCAAGGCTGGTCCCTCAGGCTGTGCCCTGCCAGGCACATCTTTGGCACCATCAGCAGCACTGATCCTGTTTCCAGGAGGGGCATTGGGTGGATAAATCCCCAGTCCCCCAGACCCTGGCTGTGTGTTTTCCTCACTGGAGTGCCCCCCTCTCGCAGCTCAGCTCCACCAGAGGCTGTTTCCCTTTGGCACTTGGCCTGGAGCAGAGCCAACCCCCCTGCTGCTCCTGCAGGCTGCAAACCCTCATCACTCCTTAGTCCTTATTCCAGGGCAGAGCAGGCTGTGGGCTGGGGCAGGGAGGGAGGGAGGGAGGGAGGGATGCTGCAGCCCCAGCAGCTTCCAGCCCCTCGGAGGGGAGGGATGTGTCCCCTGCGGGGTCCCGGGGGGCTCAGCCCGCTGAAGGTCAGCACGGCAGGATGCAGCACGGGCTCTGCAAAGCAGTCAACACATCAAACCCTTAATGGGATTGATGATTAGTGGAGCACCGAGGGGAAAATTAGATTAGAAAAACAAATGAAAATAATTTCGGAAGTCGTGTTTGTTCGGGGTGGAAGGAGCTTCCACTGCGAGGGCTGCAGGAAACGATTTGACTGCAATCCAGAAGAAAAGGAGCGCGGGTCTGGAGTACATTAGTGTGGTGGGAGGCCGGGAATAGCAGCCACTTAACCCTGTCATTCAGCAAACATTAGTGAATTATGAGTGTATTATACGTGGGTGATGTGTTTTGTGCAAAGCCCGCGGGCCCGCTGTAGCAGCACTGAAATGGGAGTGGGGGTCGGTGTCAAAATGTAAATTTTTATACCAGCTCTGAAACAAAAATAAGATTTTGTGTTCGCCTCCCAGCTACCGAAATCAAATTGCAGCCGAAATCAGAGTTGTAAAATAAGCAAAAATTTCCCTTCCCTGTCAAATTAGTGCCCCGATAAAGAAAACAAGGGAGAGAAATGTGATTTACTTCCTCTCCCTCCTGTCATAAACATTTATGGCCGAGCTGTAACCGTGAGCTGCAGGAGGCAGCTGGGGCCACTGGGGCTGAGCAGTGTCACCCACGTGGGGGTCTTTGGGCACGGGGCTCAAAGGTGAGCTCCTGCACCCTGTGCCACATCCCATCCTGTGCCCCCAGCCCTGTCCCACAGATTCTGTGCCCCAAGCCACAGGTCCTGGCTGTCCCACAATCTTGGAGTAAATCCTGGGTTTATTAACGTGCTTGGAGGACTTGAGCATCTCTGCTCTTCGGCAGAGCCGTGCATTCCCCGTCACACATCTCGAGGCTGCAGCAGAAAGCAAGGCAGCATTTATTAATTATGAGCTTAAGCGCTCCCTTTCACGGCTATTTACAAGGGCTGCCTCATTAGTAATACAGAATAATAAAACAGAGGGGTTTAAAACTCATTTGTTCCACTGGGTACCAGTCCCTGTGGTGGCACTGGCCCGGGTGCCACCCAGCCTGAGAGCACCGAAACCCTGATGGTGATGAAAGCCACCCCAAAAAACCTCTTTACCTTTCTGCATTAAATCTTGCAGATAGCGTCAGAAATGAGCAGCTCCAGCGGCTCCACGTGTCGAGGGGCTGCAGTTTCCTGCCAGTCACGAGGTGGTGGCAGCGCCTGGGTAAGGAGAGACACTTGTGATTCATTAGTGCTTTGCAAAGGGCACCGGTACTTGACTCTGTTTGTGCATTAGCTGAGGCTGATTCCTGCTCTTCACCTCCACGGCAACGGCTGGAGCGGCACGGAGCAGCTCCCGGGGGCCGGGCTGGCAAACAGAGCTGGCAGGCAATCTGCAATGGGCTGCCCTGGAAATAACTTTAAAAACCATCCAGTGCCACCCCAGCCGTGGGCAGGGACACCTTCCGCTGTCCCAGGCTGCTCCAAACCACATCCAACCTGGCCCTGGGCACTTCCAGCTCCTCTGGAACCTGTGCCAGGGCCTCCTCACCCTCACAGGGAAGAATTACTTCCCCATATCCAAACTGAATCTGCCTTCCTTCAGCTTGAAGACATTCCCCTCGTCCTATCACTGCGTGCCCTTGTGACACTGAAGTCTCTTTGCAGTCTGAGTGGAAAAGCCTGGTCCCCAAATCCTGTCCTCAAAGCCACTCTGTCCCATGGTGGCAGCAAGCCCAGGTCCCCAGCCTGAGCTTCCCAGCATTAACTCCACCCTGGTGGGGTCAGGGCTGCTGGAACTCGGGCACATTCCCACCCAGTGCTGAATGCCTGGGGACCAGCCCAGGGTGACAGTGACAGTGTCCAGCCCCAGGCTGCTGCTGCCCTGGGTGAAAGTGGCTGTGACACCTGGAGTGCACTGGCCCTGGGTGACCGTGGCTGTGACACCTGGGGTGGCCCTGGCCCTGGGTGACCGTGGCTGTGACACCTGGAGTGGCCCTGGCCCTGGGTGACCATGGCTGTGACACCTGGAGTGGCCCTGGCCCTGGGTGACCGTGGCTGTGACACCTGGAGTGGCCCTGGCCCTGGGTGACAGTGGCTGTGACACCTGGGGTGGCCCTGGCCCTGAGCCGGTGAGAGGAGCCCGCACACCGCTCCTGCTCACTGATAATTACTGATTAAACACTGATTACAAAGGCTGAAAGGTTCATTAATTGGTGACCCCACCGTGTGCCAGCCGTGGGGAGATGGGAGTGGGTACAGAACGAGCACTGGCAGTGTCCCCATGGCCTGGTGGCATCCAGCAGGGACCTGTCACCTCCTGCAGCCACAGAGCAGGGGCTCTGATGGGACATGAACATCAGTCACAATAAAAAACAGGAGAAAGTTCCTGCTTTTGCCTTTTCTAAGCCCACGATGCATTTTGGCCACCAATAGAACTGCTCAGGATTTGTACAGGACTTTACTCTTCAAAGCAGCCGTTTGTTCCTCTCAGCCCCTTTCATCCAGACATCCAAAGTGCTTCCTATTGGTCCTTGCACAGCCTTTTGATGGGTGGGGAATTCCTCTTTTTGATATTGAAAAAGTGAGCCTGGCTGGGCTTTGGGCTCCTGACTGGAGGTGAGCCCAGGCCAGGCCTCATCCCTGTCCCTGTCCCTGTCCTGCTCTGCTGAGTTACCCAGCACGGACCCCGAGCTGAGCTGCTGAAGGGGGGGAACGCCCGGAGGGTGCAGCCCCCAGGCCGGGCTCGGCATCACCCCTGGGACCACCCCGCCGGGGCAGCACGGACCGGCCCGGGGGGGGGGGACAGGCGGCCGAGCTGTCAGCGCTGACGGCCGTGACACCGTGTGAATGCAGCCTGCCCAGGGAGCCGGCACCTCCCGGCGCGGGGACGGCAGCGCCGAGGACACCGCAAGGTCACCGCAGCCCGGCGCGGGGTCCCGGCGCTTCCCACTCATCCCGCACATCCCGCACAACTCAGTGCCCGCACATCCGGCACAATGCAGAGCCCGCACATCCCGCACATCCCACTCGTCCCGCACATCCCACTCATCCCACTCATCCCGCACATCCCACTCGTCCCGCACATCCCACTCATCGCAGTGCCCGCACATCCTGCACAATGCAGAGCCCGCGCATCCCGCTCATCCCGCACAACGCAGTGCCCGCACATCCCGCTCATCCCGCACATCCCACTCATCCCGCACATCCCGCACATCCCGCACATCCACTCATCCCACTCATCCCGCACATCCCGCTCATCCCGCACATCCCGCTCATCCCGCGCATCCCGCTCATCCCGCTCATCCCGCACATCCCGCTCATCCCGCACATCCCGCACATCCCGCACATCCCGCACATCCCGCACATCCCGCACATCCCGCTCATCCCGCACATCCCACTCATCCCACTCATCCCGCACATCCCGCTCATCCCGCACATCCCGCACATCCCGCACATCCCACTCATCCCGCACATCCCGCTCATCCCACTCATCCCGCACATCCCACTCATCCCACTCATCCCGCACATCCCACTCATCCCGCACATCCCGCTCATCCCACTCATCCCGCACATCCCACTCATCCCACTCATCCCGCACATCCCGCTCATCCCGCACATCCCGCACATCCCGCTCATCCCGCTCATCCCGCACATCCCACTCATCCCGCACATCCCACTCATCCCGCACATCCCACTCATCCCACTCATCCCGCACATCCCGCTCATCCCGCACATCCCGCACATCCCGCTCATCCCGCTCATCCCGCACATCCCACTCATCCCGCACATCCCACTCATCCCGCACATTCCACTCATCCCGCACATCCTGCACAATGCAGAGCCCGCTCATCCCGCACATCCCGCTCATCCCGCACATCCCGCTCATCCCGCTCATCCCGCTCATCCCGCACATCCCGCACATCCCGCACATCCCGCACATCCCGCACATCCCACTCATCCCGCACATTCCACTCATCCCGCACATCCTGCACATCCCGCACAATGCAGAGCCTGCTCATCCCGCACATCCCGCACATCCCGCTCATCCCGCACATCCCGCACATCCCACTCATCCCGCACATTCCACTCATCCCGCACATCCTGCACAATGCAGAGCCCGCTCATCCCGCACATCCCGCTCATCCCGCACATCCCGCACATCCCGCACATCCCGCACATCCCACTCATCCCGCACATCCCACTCATCCCACTCATCCCGCACATCCCGCACATCCCGCACATCCCGCACATCCCGCACATCCCGCACATCCCGCACATCCCGCTCATCCCGCACATCCCGCTCATCCCGCACATCCCGCTCATCCCGCGCATCCCGCTCATCCCGCACATCCCGCACATCCCGCTCATCCCGCACATCCCGCACATCCCACTCATCCCGCACATCCCGCACATCCCGCTCATCCCGCACATCCCGCACATCCCGCACATCCCGCACATCCCGCACATCCCGCACATCCCACTCATCCCGCACATCCCGCTCATCCCGCACATCCCGCACATCCCGCTCATCCCGCACATCCCGCACATCCCGCTCATCCCGCACAATGCAGAGCCCGCTCATCCCGCACATCCCGCACATCCCGCACATCCCGCTCATCCCGCTCATCCCGCACAATGCAGAGCCCGCACATCCCGCTCATCCCGCGCCCAGCCGGTGCCACCGGAGCCCGGGGAGGCGGCGGGGCCCCGGCCCCGGCCCGGCCGCTCCAACAATGCTCTGCCATCAGCAATCAGAACATCCGCCGGCCGCTCATACAAAATCAAGAGGCAAAATAATTGAGTCAATAGCGCTGCGAAAGGATTGCTCCTTCAGCCCCATTCTTGTGCTAACAATCCTCCAGCAGGGCCGAGGATTCAAAAGCTCGGAGAATCAAAAAGGAATTGATTTGATTCAGAGCTCTAGCCCGGGCTGTATTTAACACATCATTTTTGCTTGCTCTACATAGAGTAGAAACTGTTTGAAGGCAGAGGAGAGAGACGGGGGAGCGGCAAGCACAGGAGCAGGAGAATATTCTGGATTTGCTGCTTTCCCCAGAGGGTTGGACCCCCACTGTCCCCCCAGACGGCTGAGAGACCCCCACAGAGACACCCTGGGCTCCAAATCCCCCGAGCATCCCCCAAACCCGGCCAGGCCTGCGGCCAGAACGGGAGCAGAGGGAAGGAAGGGAGGGAAGGAACACCCAGACACACTTTCATGATGCCTGTGATAATTTCTGAGAGCCCTTCTCAGCCTGCTTTTTACCTATGAAAGGGGCAGAAAACTCATCCAGCTCCAGCATCCCGCCAACAAAGACAAACTGGAAAATGCAGAATTTCCCCAGGTTCCATTAAACGTGAGGGCAGCGACCTCTGGGAGGGGAACAGCCACAAGAACAACCCCCCAGCCCCCTCCAGGGCTGCTCTACAAACCACACACAAAAACATCAGCAACGCTGAGGCACCTCAGAACACCCAGACTGAAACACTCCCAGAAAAATCTGAATGAACAGCAGAACAAAACCCAGCACCCCGAGCAGGGGAGGGAGCCAGTGCCAAGAACATTCCAGCAGTTTCTCTGCTCGCTGTGTGGCACACGAAGGAAGCTCCTTTAAAGCCTTTGGGGTCGTTTCACCCCTCACAGAGCCCAGCTGGAGGCTGACACAGCGGGGACCCCCAGACCCCCGCCCAGGCAGCTGATCTGATGTGTTGATGAGCAAGTCATGTCGCTATAATAAGGAGTGTTTATTTGAATAATAAGGTCAGGGAGTTAAGTAGTTGGTATTCCACTCGTAGGAAGCAGTTTGCACAGTGTCACTAATAATTAAAGGGGTTTTTTGACTAATCTAGTTGCTCTTCCTAAATATACTCCACTCTGTTCAAGAAACTCATCAAAGCAGCGAAGTGATCTTGGAGGTTATTAATCTCCTTTGCTCCACAGCTGGAGCAAATTTATTTGCTTGAATTAGCATGTAATAAACTTATAATAAAGCTGCCATATCCCTCTCTTTAGAGATCTAGTTTGTGTAATGGGGAGTTAAATCTGGGTGATGCAGCCACGCTGCTCTTTGGGCTCGGGGAGAGGAGAAAGGAAAAACTCACCCAGGGCTGGGCCATCCCCAGCACTGGGCTTCAGTGGGATCCCTTCCAGACCAGGAAATCAAACCTTTTGGAGACCAGAGAGTCAGATACTGAGCAGAAATTGCTCCCTGTGAGGGTGGGGAGGTCCTGGCACAGGGTCCCAGAGAAGGCTGATGGGGCTTGGAGCAGCCTGGGGTAGTGGAAGGTGCCCCTGCCCATGGCAGAGGGTGCAAATGGATCATCTCCAAGGGCCCATCCAAACCATTCCAGGATTCTGTGACTCTGCCAAGCCCACCAGCAGCCCCTTGGCCACCTCCAGACCACCAGAACAGCTGAGACCTGTTAAACAAACCCCACGACACAGCAGAGGAGGGATCCCCACCAACGGGGGCACCTTCCCGGGCCACCAAGGCAGAGCTAGCCCCAAGAAGCACCCTCAGGGCTGCCCAGGAGGGGTGAAGGGCCAGCCCCAGCCCTGTGCAGCCCCACGGAGCAGCAGGGCACGCTCAGGGTGGCACCAACACCAGCAGCACCCACAGACGAGGAGCACTTCCAACAGGGCTGAGCTGGGCACAGGGTGTCCAAGTGAGAGGAGTTCATTCTCTCCAGTTCACAAAGCTGAGCCTTTCTGGGCTGCAGTTTCCCAGGGCCAACAAATCCTCTGCCTTCCCCTCCCTGCCGAGCACTCCCAGCC
Organism: Haemorhous mexicanus; assembly: GCF_027477595.1. Taxonomy (NCBI): domain Eukaryota; kingdom Metazoa; phylum Chordata; class Aves; order Passeriformes; family Fringillidae; genus Haemorhous; species Haemorhous mexicanus. Next base: position 10,573,546 of record NC_082362.1, on the reverse strand, counting down.
CTGTTCTGTGCCGGGGGGGCAGGTGGAGACGGATGGGGCACGCACCAAGCTCAGCTGCACAGCGAGCCCCGGCCCCCCCTCCTCCTCACAGGTTGTTATTCACACAGCCCGGGCAGTAAATAATTTTTCCCTCTCTCCCTTTCAGCTCTTTTCTGTTCCTGCTCGGCGCTGGAGCAGGGCCTGAGCATTAGCCAGAGGTGTCAGAGGTGTTAGACAAGGTATTAAGGAGGTGTCAATGGTGAAATAGCTGGGATTACAGTAAAGTCTAAATAAGGTGTAAAATAAAACCAAAGGTGATAAAGCCGTTGATAAGAAAAGCTGGAGAAAAAAATAGGAGTGCAATTATTTTTCATCCTGCTTGTTCACTCTCACAGTGCATTATCTATGGCTTTGCAAAGACTTAAGTGAGATTTTTTCCCCAGTCTGTGGTATTTCCTCCAGCAGCTCCACAGCCCCTGCACGGCAAGGGAGCACCCAGCAGCAGCTCCCAAACGCACACCTGCCCAGGAGATGCCTCTTCCTCCTCCTGCAGCCCCGTGCAGGGCACTGGAGGGGGGACAGGGCCCTTTGGCAGGCTGTGACCTGGGCAGGGCCCTGACCAGGGCCAGGCTGGGACAGCCAGAGCTGCTGGGAGAGGAGCATCTGCCTCTGCCGGGCTGCCAGAGCACATCCTCCATCCCCAGTGCCCGAATCAGGCCCAGGAGAGCCCTGCTCCCCCCCGAGCCAACCGTGCAGGGGGAAAGAAAAACTGCAAGACATGACTCCGGATGGCAAATGCACAAATTAGCCCTGATTACCATCGGGGTGCCCCAGCCTCCTCTTCCTCGGGCTCATCTGCTCTGTCTGCAGAGCTGCCCCGCTCCTGCAGGGCTCCTCCAGAGCAGCCCCGAGCTCCCTGGGCACCCAGGGGCAGCACCCCCGAGCAGGGGGAGCCCCACGGGACCCCTCCAGGGGACCCCCGAAGGAGGGAGGTGCCCTCCCAGCAGCCAAAACTGCAGGAGGATGCAATGGCAGAGCTCTGCTGAGAGTCCCTGCTCCTGCACCCTGAGCCCAGTGGCCCTTTCTGCCAGACACAAACCAAAACAGGGTTTTTTTCAGAAAAATCACAGGGGAATAATTCTGGTGAGGGAAAAAAAATAAAGTTATTTAAAAGCACATTCATCTGCAATTCTCCCAGTGCTGTGAAGGGTTATTAACTGATTGGATTTCATCACATCCCACTTGGCTGCTGCAGAGGCTGATTGTCCCAGATTTGCATTTCTCTTGGACCAGCAGCAGTCCTGGCCCCCACGGTGGGCACAGGGCCATGCCATGTGCCCTGGGATGGCAGCAGGGACCCAGCTCCATCCCATCCTGGCTGAGCCACCAGGAGCAGCTCTCCTGGATCCCTGAGGTCACCCCGGAGTGCCCAGGGGCTGGGCAGCAGCACCATTTGGGATGGGAATTTCCAGAGTTAATTTGTTTTGGTTCTTTCCAGGGGTGCAGAGCTGCCAGGCAGGCTGACACCCCCCGAGGGCACTCACAGAAATGATGAGCACAGGCAGCAGATGGATGTGCTGGCCTGGCACAGCCTGGCTGAGCCCAGGTACAGGAGCACGGTGTGCCTCCCCTGCTCATCATCCTCGTCAACAATGTCTCCATTCCAAACCATCCCCCTGGAACAGCCCCAGCCTGAGCACAGAACCAGCAGCAGGACCCAGAGCCAGCAGGAGCAAAGGGCCCGAGCTGGGGCAGGGCCATCAGGGGGTGTGGAAGGGTGGGCTCCTGCCCAGACCCCAGCTGGCTGTGCCAGGGTGGCACCAGGGCCACCCCAGAGCAGCTGGGCTCCTGCCCTGCTCCCCTCAGAGGGGGCATCCCACAGCCCCAGGTGGCTCCTGCTGGAGGGCAGCCTGCTGGGGCTGGAGCTGAGCAGAAAATCACCACAATCACAGCTTTCCATCAAACCTGCTGTGCCATGGCAGGGCTGGGTGCTGAGCTCTCACCCAAGGGTGCCCCAGCTCCTCACCAACACCTCCCCCATGGATTTAGCCAATTATTCCCACTTTTTATTTTCCTTCAGTGTAAAACCATTCATATTTATGACCGAGCCAGTCACTACTGTATGCTGTGCTCCTTTTCCATGCATGAAACAAGCTGCTTTCAAGGTTTGTAATTAAAATTGAGCCAAGTCTTAGCAGAACTATTAGATAATGGGGAGGAAGGGAAATATTTTCTACCCTGCATATGAACAGTGACAAGAGTTTCCCTCTGCTGAGGAGGACTGCAGAGGCTGGCTGGACTGAGGGTCAGCTCTGTGCCTGCCCCAGCACAGCCTCGATGGTTTTTCAGGGAGCTCTGCCTGCAGCCCTGCACACTCAGTTCCACGGAGCCACGGGGACAGCTCCAGCCCATGCACTGACAGAGCTCCTCTCTCAGCCCACACCAGCTGCTGCAGACCTGCCAGCTCCCCTGGGCACGGCCAGAGCCACCAGCACCCCCCCAGCAGTGCCACCTGTGTGTGCAGAACGTCCCAGCCCGGGAGGAGCAGTGACAGCCAGAGCTGGGGCAGGGAGCAGAGAGCCAGCCTGGCTCCTGAGGGGGGTGGCAGTGTCCCCAGGCAGGCACAGGGCACAGCCTGGGCCTCTGCAGAGCTCCCTGGAACTCACCAGTCTGAATGCCAAAGGCTCACAGGGTGGTTTAGGCTGGGAGGGACTTAGGGATTGCCTCACTCCCCCTGCCATGGCAGGGACACTTCAGGCTGCCCAGAGCTCCAGCCAGCCCCTCTGGAACACTTCCAGCTCCAGCACTGGTGTCCCCAGAGCTCTGCACCACTGCTGTGCTGCAGGGTGCTGGCCCCAGCCTGGAGCTCACAGGGAGCAGGGACAGCCCTGCACAAGGCTCCCGTCCCAAAACCCTTCAGCTCCTGAAGCACAGCAAAACCCCGAAAGAGCTGCACCCCAGCAGCAGCCAGGGTGATCAATACTGGACATCAACACACAAAACAACTGCAAAGTCAACAGTTTGGGGGAGGAGGGGCTGCCACAGCCCCCCATCCCCAGGATTGTTGTACATGTGCAAAATGCCATCTCTCTAAGCAATCCAAGTGCTCTGCTGCCACTCGGACACGGCCACCCACGGCTGCAGCTCCAATTTTAAACACATCCTCCAGTCAATCCCTGCAAATTCCACATTAAATATTGATCAGCCCCAGAGGGGGCTGGGGCTGCGTGTGCAGCACGGATGTGCCAAACTCCAGCAGCAGAGGCTGGGAGGGACAGACTGCCCAGGGCACTGCCCAGGTAACAGCCCAGGGCACTGCCCAGGGCACTGCCCAGGGCACTGCCCAGGTAACAACCCAGGTAACAGCCCAGGTAACAACCCAGGGCACTGCCCAGGTAACAGCCCAGGTAACAGCCCAGGGCACTGCCCAGGGCACTGCCCAGGTAACAACCCAGGTAACAGCCCAGGGCACTGCCCAGGGCACTGCCCAGGTAACAACCCAGGGCACTGCCCAGGGCACTGCCCAGGGCACTGCCCAGGTAACAACCCAGGGCACTGCCCAGGTAACAGCCCAGGGCACTGCCCAGGTAACAACACAGGGCACTGCCCAGGTAACAGCCCAGGGCACTGCCCAGGTAACAGCCCAGGGCACTGCCCAGGTAACAACCCAGGGCACAGCCCAGGTAACAACCCAGGGCACTGCCCAGGTAACAGCCCAGGTAACAGCCCAGGGCACTGCCCAGGTAACAGCCCAGGGCACTGCCCAGGGCACTGCCCAGGTAACAGCCCAGGCAACAGCCCAGGTAACAACCCAGGGCACTGCCCAGGTAACAGCCCAGGTAACAACCCAGGGCACTGCCCAGGTAACAACCCAGGGCACTGCCCAGGTAACAGCCCAGGCAACAGCCCAGGCAACAGCCCAGGCAACAGCCCAGGCAACAACCCAGGGCACTGCCCAGGTAACAACCCAGGTAACAGCCCAGGGCACTGCCCAGGTAACAGCCCAGGTAACAGCCCAGGGCACTGCCCAGGGCACTGCCCAGGTAACAACTCAGGGCACTGCCCAGGTAACAGCCCAGGTAACAACCCAGGGCAATGCCCAGGCAACAACCAAGGGCACTGCCCAGGTAACAACACAGGTAACAACCCAGGTAACAGCCCAGGTAACAGCCCAGGTAACAGCCCAGGGCACAGCCCAGGAGCCAGTGACATCTCCTGGGGGAGGGACACCACGAGGGTCCCATCCCACCAGGAACCACCTCCCAGGGAACCTGCCTGGCTGACCAGCACATGGAAACACAGAGGGGACAAGGAAGGATCCCCACTGCTGGACAGTGCCTAAAGCACCATGAGGAATATTTAAAGCACCATGAGGAATATTTAAAGCACCATGAGGAATATTTAAAGCACCATGAGGAATATTTAAACATGGACACAGGAAGGAAGGACACAAGCACTGATGCTTCCCTTCCAAAGACCCCAGCTCCAGCCATATTCCATCAGAGTGCATGTCCAAAAAATTCAAGGTACAGCATCAGGGCAGTTCTGGTTCCCAAATTCACACCATCACTGGAGGGCTCCAAGGGGGAGGTCTGAACCACCCACATTCCCACTGATCCCATCAGGAAGGGGTTTAGGGAAGATTGTTGGGAAATGATCCCTTCTTTTCCAAATCCCCAAATTTGTGCATGTGTATATATAAATATATATATATATATGTGCCTGGAGTATTATGAAATCATACTTGAAACCCAGATTCCAACTCCATTTCCCAAGCACTGGTATAAAATTTTCATTACAGATTGCTGCCCTGCAGTGGAACCAGAGGGCAACTTTATTAGAGGCTGCCTGGCAGCAGGAGAATGAGCCAGTCAACAGCTCCAGATATTCCTCTGTGAGACATGGCAGAGTGCTGGAAATGGAACAGATTATATGAAAAAAAGTAATTCAGAGCAATTTCTAGTAAAGAGTCAAAGAACCATATAATTCAACATTTATATAGACAAGGCTTCAAGGGAACTCTTCAAAAAAGAAAAATAAAAAAAGAGGACGAGGTAAGAGTAAAAAACTCTGGTTTGATTTTTCCTCTTTTTTTCAATGTCTTTTTTAACCTGCCCTGTTGGTTTGTGCCACCCTTGGCTCTGGCAGCCCCTGCAGGGGCAGTTCCAGCTCCCAGTGCCTGTCTGGCTGCTGCCTCCCCTGCTGCTCCAAGGGCAGCTCAGCTTTTCCCCCCAGACCTGCCAGCCCAGCAGGGCTGCCCTGCTGCACCAGCCAGGGGGGGGAGGCTCATCCCCACAAGTGCCCACAAGCAATTCCCCTCTTCCTCCTGTCCCCTGGCTCAGTTCTGGGCTCTGAGAGGGGCAGACAGTCCCTTTGCCTGTGATTAATTGGGGTGGGAGCTGCTGGTACCTGCAGCCTTCCCTGGGTGCTGCAGCTGCAGGAGCCCCGTGACTTCCCCTCCTCGTTTGTCATCTCCTGACACTGATAAAGAGCTGCTCCAGGAGGGAGCACATCCATATCAAAGCTGCTTGGATCCTCCTTTTGCAAACTATCTGCTGCATTTTCTGGCCTAGTTTCCTCTCTGATCTCCAGTTCCTGCTCTTTCCCTCCCTGAGCCCCAGCACCACCCCAGCTGCTGGGGCTGAGGGCTCCTGGGCACAAACGGGGTCACTCTGCCTCCACACGGCCCAGCCTGGGGTCCCCAAGAGCACTTCTGCAGCCAGGGGTGCCCGTGGTGGGATGGAAACTCTCCAGGCTGTGGTGGGACCCCCCTGGCAGGGGACAGAGCCCTGGGATGGAGGTGCCCCAAGCCTGCTCTGGAGCCACAGCTGCCAGGGGAGCTGGGAACAGCACCTGGTTCTCAATATCGCCTCAGGTCACAGTGTGGGCAGCAGAAAAGCAAAACTCACCTGCCCCAGGTGCAGCCCAGCCACAGGAGCAGCTTTGTGCAGCCAGGGCAGGAGCAGAGCCCTGGGCAAAACCAGCCCTGGCTCTCCCAGGGAGCAGATTCCTCCTGGAAGATCTGGGAAGGGAACAACAAGGAACTGCTGCACTGGTCTTTAATCCTGGGACACTTTTCTCTCATGGTGGCACTTCAAGAAGAGCTGACTGAAGAGCATCCTCCTGGTGCTGGGAGGCACAGCCAGGCCAGACAGCAGCACTGACTCACCAGCTCCCATCTCCTCTGCAGCCTCCTTTCCCCAGCAATCTGGGCAGCACGAGGGGCTCCCAAAAACTGGGACATGCACACGGGCTCTGTCACCAGCAGGCTGGAGGAGCCTGTGCTCACGGGGAGATGGGGAACACCTGATTCCAGCAGCTTTGGGCTGGGAAGGAGCACGGCGTGGGCAAGGTGACCCTGTGGGATGGGAGCTCCCCTCCTGCTGCAGGCAGGATCTTACCCAGGACCACTCTGGGCCCTGAGCAAAACACCTCCAGAGTGGGTGCACACCTCCAGCAGGGCTGGGACACACAGCTTCTGCTCTGTCTCTCTCCAGATGAGCTGCCCAGGTGAGTGATGAGAGCTCCAGGGAGCTGAGCCCAGCACCCAGCCAGGTCTGGGCTGAGAGCTCAGCCAGCCGTGGAAGCACAGAGCTGCTGCCCAGCACAACACCTGGCCATAAACAGCTGTGAAGTGACCAAAAGCAGACACAAGGGGACAATCTGCAGCCTCTGAGAGCAGCACTCTGCACAGGAGGCTCCTGGCTCCCACCAAGGCAGGGGGAAGGAGCTCCCAGCAATAACTGCAGGGAAAGCAGCACCCCGAGGTGCCAACAGCCCCTGGGGATTTGGGGGCCTTGGTGGAGGAGCAGGGAGTGTGCTGTGGTGCACCTGGACCAGCCCAAAGAGCTGCTGTGTCCCTGGAGACCCCAGGTGGCATCTCCCACCCCTCCTGAGAGCCTCTCCTGCTCTCTCAGCACCATCAGGACCTGCCCAGCACCCCAGACAAACCAAACTTTCAACAAACCAAGAACTCCTTCCTGGCTCCCAGCTCAGCCTGCAGCTCCTGGGAATTGTTTCTGACAAACCAAGAACTCCTTCCTGGCTGGGAGCTCAGCCTGCAGCTCCTGGGAGCCAGCAGGAGGGTCTGTGCTCCCTCCCTTCACCAACCTGGGTCAGCAGTTTGTTGTGCAGCCCTGTAGGTTCTCCAGCTTAAAAAAAAAATAAGAGAGAGGCATTTTCAGAGCTTTAATGGCTTTGAAAACAGCATGGAGAACTCTCCCTACTGCAGGAGAGGGTAATGATCTCCCTGTGCTACAGAACCAGACTGGACAGCATAATAAATAACCCTAAAAGGATGGAAAGGATCTCCCAGAGCTGCTGGGTGCAGAGAGCAGGCAGGAGCTGGGGTGCATTTCCATCCTCCAGGGGAGCTGCCAGGTGGGGAATGCTCGCAGGGAAGGCAGTCAATTAAAAAATGAAAAGCATTTCTTAAACTGAGAGGGTCTGCACCTCACCCTGCCTGCCAGGACCTGTGCCCTGGCTGCTGGTGGCACTGAGGGGGCCCTGCCAGGCCAGCAGGGTGCCACCACGGTGGCCCTGCTCTCCAAGGGACCCTCAGTGACCCTGAGCAGGTGTGGCAGACACAGGATGGGGAGGGTGGGAGGCACAGAGAAGCTCATCCTGCCCCACCTGCCCTGCAGGGACAGGGACACCATCCAGCCCTGTCCCTGTTTGGGGTGACAAGGCCAGAACACCCCCTGCCCATCCCCACAGCTGCCCTGCCCCATCCCTGGAGATGCCAGCTCTTCACAGAGCCCAGGTGACACCACAGGTCCCTGCCCAGCCAGGAGGGCACAGACAGCCAGCACAGCCCCAGAAACCCCAGCACAGGTGGGGACAGCCCCAGAAACCCCAGCACAGGTGGGGACAGCCCCAGAAACCCCAGCACAGGTGGGGACAGCCCCAGAAACCCCAGCACAGGTGGGGACAGCCCCAGAAACCCCAGCACAGGAGGGGACAGCCCCAGAAACCCCAGCACAGGTGGGGACAGCCCCAGAAACCCCAGCACAGGCGGGGACAGCCCCACAAAGGCAGCACAGGTGGGGACAGCCCCACAAAGGCAGCACAGGGTGGGGACAGCCCCACAAAGGCAGCACAGGGTTGGGGACAGCCCCACAAAGGCAGCACAGGGTGGGGACAGCCCCACAAAGGCAGCACAGGGTTGGGGACAGCCCCAGAAACCCCAGCACAGGTGGAGACAGCCCCACAAAGGCAGCACAGGGTGGGGACAGCCCCACAAAGCCAGCACAGGGTTGGGGACAGCCCCACAAAGGCAGCACAGGGTGGGGACAGCCCCACAAAGGCAGCACAGGGTTGGGGACAGCCCCACAAAGGCAGCACAGGGTGGGGACAGCCCCACAAAGGCAGCACAGGGTGGGGACAGCCCCACAAAGGCAGCACAGGTTGGGGACAGCCCCACAAAGGCAGCACAGGGTTGGGGACAGCCCCACAAAGGCAGCACAGGGTTGGGGACAGCCCCACAAAGGCAGCACAGGTTGGGGACAGCCCCACAAAGGCAGCACAGGTGTGACAGCCCCACAAAGCCAGCACAGGTGGGGACAGCCCAGCTGCTCCAGGAGCAGCCCCATCAGCACACGGAGCCGGGAGGGGCGGGCAGGGCTCGGCGCCGCTCCCCCCGGGCATCCATCACCTGTGCCGAGGCTCTGCAGCCCGGACAGAAGCATTAATCAGCCCCAGATCAGCCCTGCAGCCCGGCCGGGCCCCTTTGTGTGGGTCCCTTCCCATCACAGCCTGATAAGATTATCAGCCAGGAGCAAGACACCCATTGAGCTACACCTGACTGGAAGAATGGGATTTTGTTTTATTTTTTTATTTATCCCCCTGTCTCAAAGATGAGCTGTTTCTTGTCTTGTCAGACCACATCCTTTTCTTGAAAGAACCAGCTTTAAGAATCCAATTTGTCAAGCTGGACAATCATTTGAGAATCCATAAAAAGCCTCGGTGACTTTATCAAAAAAAATAAATCAGAAGGTTTTAAATGGTAACTGAAAGGGATTTGAAAATAGGTTGAGTGGCCTACATCAATTAATCTTCAGAGAGCTGGGGCTTTGTGAAGCTGGAGTGGCAGAGAAGTGTCACAAACGAGTTACTGGGCTCGAGGAGATGGAAGCTGTCGATATTTCCCCTCTCCTTTTCCTCTCTTCCTCTTTCCTCTGACTCTCCAGGGCACAGAGAGGCAGCACCCCTGCCACAGGGCACTGCCAGGGGCTGGGGGCCAAGCCAGGAGGGGACAGCTGGTCAGGGCCAGGCCACTCTCCCCCGTGGTGTTTTCCACAGCAGGGAGGGCCAGAGTTGCTCTGCCACCCTGGTTTGAGCCTGTCACTGTCACTGCTGCCACCGTGCAAACGGGGACAGGGACAGCCCTGGCAGGACCACCGGGCTCTGCTGGCACTCACAGAGCCCCGAGGGACACGGTGGCACCCGGGGGGAGGGACACGGTGGCACCCGGGGGGGAGGGACACGGTGGCACCGGGGGAGGGACGCGGTGGCACCCGGGGAGGGACACGGTGGCACCAGGGGGAGGGACACGGTGGCACCGGGGGGGAGGGACACGGTGGCACCGGAGGGAGGGACACGGTGGCACCCGGGGGGAGGGACACGGTGGCACCCGGGGGGAGGGACACGGTGGCACCCGGGGGGGAGGGACACGGTGGCACCCGGGGGGGGAGGGACACGGTGGCACCGGGGGGGGGAGGGACACGGTGGCACCTGGGGGGGAGGGACACGGTGGCACCCGGGGGGAGGGACACGGTGGCACCCGGGAGTGCCCTGCCCCACTGGGGAGGGAGGAGAGGAGGGCACAGAGACACAAATGCTCTCAGGGCCACCTTGGCAGGGGTGGCACGGGGTGGGCTTTGAGGTCCTTCCAAGCCAAACCATCCCACGATTCTGTGATAACAATGATGAGAATATGTTCAATATCAGGCAGCAGCCTTTGGCCACCTTTCCAACTCCTCGTGTTCTGCCCTGCAAGCTCCCTCCTGCTCCTCGCTGGTGCTGAAGGTGATTTCTGCCCCCTCCCCATCCCTGAGCAATCCAGCAGAGCCCTCGGGGCTGGCAGGGGAAATGCAGGAGCTGCAAAAGGAGGGATCTGGCCAAGGAGAGCCAGACCCTGGAACTGCCCCCTGCCTGGGCAGGGGTGTGACAAACAGAGCCCCAGGGATGGGCCCCGAGGGACACCTGGATGGAAACAACAGGAGGGACAATTTGCCACAAAAATAAAGAGCTCGGGAGGAATCAGAAGGCTGGGAAGGGAAGGGCCAGGCTGCTCTGGGATCTGAGGGGCTCCAGATGGCTCTGAGGTTTAGTGCAATAAAAAATTTAATCTGACAGGCAAGTGTGGGGCTGGAGAATAATAATAAGACAAATAATTTCCTTAAAAAAACCCGAAAGGAATCTAACAGCTCAAAGATATCTTCATTTGCTGCGAAGAGCAGAGACCATCAGTTATTTACTGCAGCTGGGAGCACGTTCAGGAGCTCTCAGACGCTATTTTGTTGCAGAAGCACAATGTAAGGACACTCTGCTGCTTCCCAGCCGGGGGAAATAGATCGGACTTGGAACTTGGCCAAAGGGCCGCGAGTTGGGGCTCTGAAGCGAAGGTGATAACTTCACCAATTAAATATGGATGGGATTCTTCCCCCCTCTCCTCCCCTGGAATAGTTCTGCTCTGCCATTAGGTGATGATATAAAGACACAGGCCTCCTGGTGCAGCTTAATTGCTCCTCTGTAGAAAAATGATGAGCTCCATTGCTCTGCACAAGGGCTGCCGTGGCCACTTGCTGCCTTATTAATAGGTGATAGCGACGTGGGTTTAATTCTTGTGCCCTAGGAAGAGCGGGGAGACAGCAAAGCCCTGCTCAGCAAACACCTCAGCACTGCTAAACTGCTCCACTGAACAGCCAGGGGCCGAGCAGAGACTTGGTATTTAATCACACACTCAAAGTGTTCTGCTGAGTTGATGCTCGGTGCAGGGCAGACAGGATGCACTCCCAATTAAGTGATCTTTTATTCCCATATCCTGGCATTTTTCTCTTTTATTGATACACAGCACAGTCCTGTGTTTTGCAATCTGCTGCTCAATGATTTTCAGTCCAGGGTGAAGCCCGGGCAAGCTGAGGACCAGAAAAAAGCTTTGTTTTAATGAGCATGGAGCTCAGAAGGGGCTGGGAGCAGAAGGGGCTCTGGGATGTCCTCCCCTGGGATGGGGAGGGGGCAGAAATCACCTTCAGCACCAGCGAGGAGCAGGGACACCTTGCTTAGGGGTGAGCAGGAGAGAGCTTGCAGGGCAGAACATGAGGAGTTGGAAAGGATGCTGCCTGATATTGAATATATTCTCATTATTGTTATCACAGAATCGTGGAATGGTTTGGCTTGGAAGGACCTCAAAACTCATCCAGTGCCACCCCTGCCATGGCAGGGACCCCTCCCTCTGTTCCAGGTGCTCCCAGCCCTGTCCAGCCTGGCCTTGGGCACTGCCAGGGATCCAGGGGCAGCCCCAGCTGCTCTGGGCACCCTGTGCCAGGGCCTGCCCACCCTGCCAGGGAGAATCCCTTCCCAATATCCACTTATCACGATTATTATTCAGCCCTTGGGAAAGCAGTATTACTGCAGGTCCTCAGTCTTCACCTCCTCAGCAGCCCCTAAGTCTCTCCTAAAAATCCACATCGGCCTCTGCTTTCCAACGGGGTCTCTAGGAATAGCTTTTTTAAGGGAGAAGAAATGGGGGAGCACGACGAGCAGGCGGGCAGGGGCTGTGGGGGGTTTGCATTTGCTCCTGCCGAGGCTCCCAGGGCGGAGTTTGAGCCCAGAAGCTGCGGAGGGCACGGGGGGAGAGGAGCAGGGGGAGAGGCGGCCGCGAAATTGATGGCAACAGGAAAAGCTGCAGCTACAAATGGCCTGAGCAAAGGCGTGATGAGATGTGACTGCCCTGGGCGCTGGGAGCGCGGAGAGAGAAATGGGAAAAGACCACCTGGACCAAGAGAAAACGCTTCTGATTGCTCGGGGAAAAGCGGAGTTAAAGATCATTGGAACGGACAAGGCAATCTGGCGGCGGCGGCGCTGGGATTGATTCCAGGGCCAGGCGGGGCTGCCGAGGGGGGCATCCTCTGCCGGGGGGCACGGGGGGCACGGGGGGCACACGGCTCCTGCCCCCCCGGCCAGCCCCAGCCCCGCTCTGGGGGGAACGGGGCTCTCCCTGCCAGCCCTGCCTCTGCCGGGAGGAGGAGGGAACCAGACCGAGCTGGGGAAGCAGCATTCAGGGGTCACACGAGGCTTTGGGGGGGACAGGCCCCCGCACCTCCCCCCAGTCCAAGGACCTTGACCCCGAGTGATGCTCCGTGCCCCGGGCCGTGGGTTCGCACAGCCGAAGGTTTTCTAAAGGTTGTGCCGAGGTTACCGCCCAATTAACGGGCCCAATTAACGGGCCCAATTAACGGGCCCAATTAACGGGCCGGAGCAGCACCAGCTCTGGCTGCCTCATTTCCAGCCCCAAAGGCCCCCGGGCTGCTCCCCCCACAATCTGCACGGGTCCCTCAGTCCTGGAGCCCATTCCAGCGCGGGGCCACGGCAGAGATGAAGATAACAATACTGATGTGTCCATTTCCTCTGCCTTGGGCGTTTTTAAGTCATCTCATCTCAGAAATGAGCCCATTCCAGAGTTTTGCATGGAATGACAACCTGTTGGGCCCTCTCAGCCGCGGGCAGATGGCGGGGCTGCATTCACACCTCACCTGGTGGAGCACCAGACAGGCTGGGACCCAGCACTGCTCTGTTCCCAGGTCACAGAATCACAGAATGCTTCGGGCTGACAGGGACACCAGGGATCATCTACTCCCAACCCTCTGGAACAGCCGGGATTCCTCCCGGGAAGGGAGGAGCGGAGGTCAGACTGGCCCAGCTCCCTCCCACCGACCTGCCTGGCACCTCTGAGCTCCTGTGACACCAGAGGGAGGGGGGAGGTCTGCTTTGCTCTGGGTGCTGACCAGACCTGCAGCAGTTCTGGAGCCCAGCTGTAGGATCACGCTGCGTGCAGCACACGCAGAGATGGAGCCTTGCAGAACAGGCACAAGACACATTTCTCAAACGTCCCTTCTCACGTCATTAATTATGTCTCGGGTTACTAAACACAAGCAAATTAGGACGATTTCCTTCCCAGCAGCACGGGGCTGAGTTTGCTATTCCCTTTCTCTCAGCTCTTCCATCAGCCTTTGTAGATGATGTCCCTGTCAGGCTGGCCCTGCCTGCTCACAGCTCCCCAGCACTCCAATCCACCCAATCCTCGCTTATTGCAACTCCAAGTGCTCCACTAATTCCTCTCCTCGCCTTGCAATTTCACATTCCCAAATCCTGGGAGCGCTCCTGCCGCTGCTTCCAAATTAAATGAGCCAGGAGGAAAAACACTCGGAGACGTTTCCAATCCAGCCTTTGTGCTTTGAAGGACGTTTTAAAGGCAGGGAACACAACCTGGCTCCTGAGGATGCTCGCAAGGATTTCATCCTGAGAATTGACAACGGGGGTTGGAGCAGAGCAAAGAAAGGGGTTAAGAAGGTGTGACTTGCTTTTCCAACACTCCCTGTGTCCCACACAGCAGGGCTGGTCGTCTTGGCTGTATTTTTGGGGGCTGGAGAAAATAAAGAGCCATCAGCAGCAAAAGGTGGAGCTCAAATAACCTTTTTAACCCAAGGAATTGCAAAATCAAGCACATTGTTTTCAAGCTGCTGTTTTGGAGAGCCCCCCCCCAAAAAAGCACGTGGAAAGTACCTGGAGAAGAGGCTGTAGCACTACAGAAATCCCCCCTGGGCCCCCCCATGTGCCCACCCTGCCCCACAGTGCCAGGAAGGAAAACAAACAGCAGCAGAAAGCAGAAAACTTTCAGTCTCTCTGCTGTTAATTATGATCTTACTTTGCACAGAGAACCTGTCATTCAGGCGCCGGTAATGGATAGTTTCTATTTCAATTCTCCCTCCACCCTATTATCTTTTATAAAATCCAGCCAGGCCGGTGATGGATTGATAAGGGCCGGTCCTGGCGGCTGCCTCGGAACGGCTCCCGTGCACACCCAGCTCCTGTATCTTTTTAAATATTTCACTTGCTTGAGATCTTTATTTCACATTTCGATTTCCTGCGGCACACTGAATTTATCTTAGTCACCCAGTCAAGTTCTCAGCGAGTCTCTTATCTTCTTCCCTCCGTACAGCCCCACACTCGGTGCCGGGACAACCCAGCCCCGGCACCCACGGCCCCAAGGGGACCTCGGAAGCCCCGGGCCGGCCACCAGCGGGAAATTCAGCGCTCAAACCCCGCGCTGGCCCCTGCCAAGGCAGCTCCAGCTCGGCTGGAAAAGCGTCTGGGGCATCCTGCGGAGCCACGGGGCAGCGGGGCCGGGGCAGCTGCATCCCGCCCGGGATGGCCCCGGGGGACGCGGCCCCGCCAGGCAGCGGCCCCGCCGTGCTCCCGGGCCGGCAGGCAGAGCTCATCCACACAGGGATGTGCTTCTCCCCTCTAAAGCACAGTTTGTCAAATATCCCAACAGCAGGGAGCAGAGAGAGCATCGCACGGGACACCCGCCCCGACAGCGCTGTCCCGCCGGGGGAGGAGATGGGAGCGCTCAAACCGCAACGACAGCGAAAAAAAACAGCAAACAGGTAAAGGCGAGTCACCTTCTGGCTGCTCTGGCGGTGGCAGCGCCGAGCGCGATCAGGCAGCACCCCCTGGTGCCACCGCGGCACCGGCACCGGGACCGGCGGGGACGGAGAGCCGGGGAACGGGAAACCTCTGCCCGGGATGGAGAGCCGGGAAACGGGAAAACTCTGCCCGGGATGGAGAGCCGGGAAATCTCTGCCCGGGATGGAGAGCCGGGAAACGGGAAAACTCTGCCCGGGATGGAGAGCCGGGAAATCTCTGCCCGGGATGGAGAGCCGGGAAACGGGAAAACTCTGCCCGGGAAGGCTGGGGCTCGCCCCCCGCTCTCCCCGCAGGGACACCCCCGGGGGATGCCCCGCAGAGCCAGCACAGCCCGCGGGCCTCGCTCCGAGCCCAAACCCGCTGCTCCGGGACCGTGCCCGTCCCTCCTGCCAGCGGCCAGGAGCTGCAGGACCGAGGGAATCCAGGGGATTTCCCTCCTGGGGAGCAGCTCCGGTTCGCGGCAGGACACGGAGCTCGGGTCCAATCCTCTCCCCAGCTCTTGGGGTGATTTCCTCCCCAGGGTCAAACCCAGCAGCAGGACACCCAGTAAACTCATCTGCAGAAAGGTGATTTATCTCCAGGAGAAGCCATGGAAATTCCCAAACGCTCCTAAATATCCATTTTCTGGCTCTAAACCATCAGCAAGTTGCCAGCTGGGGAATGCATTTGTCTGCTCCCCTCTGTGTATTTTCTGCTTTTCATTATAATTTGCTAAATAATACATTACAATGAGTTATTTATCACACTCAGCCCTTTCACGATGCCTCCTCCGTGGCGGGGAATTTCACCCATAAATCAGACACACAAATACCTGCTGGCATGGCTGCAGGTTTAACCCTGCCCCAGCACCCTCCACCTGCCCCACAGCTCTGCTGAGAGCCACCACGGGGCTCAGTGACAGCCAGCCCGGGGACAGGGACAAGCTCCAGCCCTGGGCAGTGACCAGAGAGGGACAGCAGGGACACCTGCAGACCCCCAGGGACTGTGAGCACAGAGCCTGGCCAGCTCCAGGGTGTCACTGCTGGGAAATGAGACAAGGACAGTGCTCATCTTCAGCAGGAACATCAGGAGGGAAAATTTATGATCCCTCCTTTCCAAGTCACTGTAGCCCTTCCTTTGAAACAAACTGGTTTGCAAATGTGGATTAATTTAACTTCACACCATCTAAAATCAACAGTATCCAGGCCCACAGATTGGGAAAATCAAGGCAGGGAAGGGAAAATTTAAAAAAAGCAGAACTAGGAAAAAAACCCTCTCTCTGTGCTTTAACTACAAAATCATCTTTCCTCATTAGCAGCTAATCAGAACTACCAGAGGGGAAGAGATTACAGACAGGGCGGAGAGGGGAGTAACTCACAGAAATACAGACATCAGAACAGATTTTCATTTATTTACTCATTTATCACAGTGAGTCACAGGCTCTCAGTTCATGAGTCTGCATTAGCCTTGCAGGATTTTGGGATGCAATCTCCAAAATCTCAGAAGCAAACAGGTCACAGCCACGTGCCATCTCAGGAAGGAGAAAATCAGCACTTTGGGGTTGGTCTCGGGAAGCCTGAGATTGCTTTGCCTGCTGGATTATAAGGAGCCACTAATCTTCCCTGCCAGCTCCTAATCTCCCCGAGATGCCTTATCTGAGACTTGCTCCGTGCAGAGCAGCCCGGGCTGGCAGGCTCTGGGATGGATTCCCGCGGCCCTGGGAGCCAGGGAAGGGCAGCCAGGGAGCCGGGGTGCCCCGGGGTGCCCCGGGGTGCCCCAGCCCTGGGAGCCAGGCTGGGCATGGCCAGCACCAGCCCCAAACCTGGGTGGTTGTTCCTTAGCTGAGCAGCTCCAGACCCAGCCAGGCTCCGAGGGCCTGCAGCCCTTCTGCTCCTCCAAACACCTCTGTGTCTTTAGACACCAAAATCAACCACCAGCAGCTCAGGGGCTTTTTACCCCCTCCCCGTTTTCACCCAAAATTATTTGCAGGAAGCCAAGAGCTGTATTTTCTCCAGGCAGGGAATGTCTCCTTTAGAGCTTTCCTTTCTGTCCTTCGTTCATCCCAGCTCTGCAGAAGTGAGGAGAGGCTCCCACACCTGAGCACCACCCCCAGACACTGCCCTGGGCTGTCCCCAAGGTCTCCGTGGGTCACAGCAGCCCCGGGATGTCCCAACAGGGCTCCACCTGCACAGAGCATCCCCTCCGGCATTCCCAGCCCACGCTGGGAAACGAGGAACATGTTTTTAAATAAGAGGAAGAAATGGTGTCTTTGTGTCAGCAAGTGGAAGAATCCAGGACCAAGAGACTGCAGAGCCTTTCCACTTCAGACAGCAGGTGCTCTCCAAGATGTGGTTATGGCAACAAAATAAATGATGGATAATTGCTTTTGTGACAACTTGCCAATTAAATTAGACTCAGCAGAATAACATAATGACAATTTGTTATGCTCTGGTGGGCACTAACACACCAATCATAATTAAATGCTATGACTGAAATAGAATGCTGCTGTACACAGGAATATATAACCCCAATTCCCTCCCAGTGAAACATTATAGGTTCGGACTTGATTTCAATTTCTGGAGGATAATAGCATTAGCGCACATCAGAATGAGCTTGCAATATGCAGAGAGGCAGCAGCAGCTCAGGGACACACAGAGCCAAGGGCAGCTGAGGCACCGGGCTCCTGCGGGACCCCGAGCACAGGGACAGCCCAGATCGCTGCTGGGGCCGGCGAGATTGCAAACCCCGGGCTGGGGCAGCGCTGGGGAGCGACCCTGGCTCCGGGGAGTGACCCTGGCTCCGGGGGAGTGACCCTGGCTCCGGGGGAGCAGCTGGGGGAGCGACCCCGGCTCCCGGAGCGACCCTGGCTCCGGGGGAGTGACACCGGCACAGACACCGGAGCCAGAGCTCACAGGATGGGGCCACAGGGGTTTCTTGGGGCAGCACTTCCCTTTCTGCCAACAAAGCAGCCCCTGGCAGACGGGCTGGGCTGTGGGACACACAGAGCCCGGCCCTGCTGGAACGATTGTTAAAACATCCATTAAACACGCTGCTGTGCCCAGAGTGAGCTCACCCCACAGCTCCTCGGGACCCAGCCCCACCAGCTGACCCGGCCAGAGGGGCCTGGCTGCCATCCCTGGGTCAGAACTGACCAGCGAGGGGGCCAGGCCCTGCCAGGACTCAACATTTACTGGTGAAACAGCAGCAGCTCTGTCAGCCACCGCTGAGCTCAGCCTGCTGCTCTCACAGGTTTGCTCTGACCCTCCTGCCCTGCCATGGGGCTTTGTCCTGCACCTCACACAGCCCAGAACCCTCGGGGCAGGAATTTCTGTGCCATGGACATTGCTGCTGCTGCAGAAGCAAAACACAAAAAGCACCAAACCCAACTGGTTAAAAAGCTCCAGTTTAGAACCAGAACCAGGCAGGTGGCAGAACTGGCACTGCCCAGGTCCTGCAAAGAGCAGGAGCCCCTTCTGTGCCATCCCTGCCCAGTGTGGAAACACAGCACACCAGAGCCAGCGCCCTGCTCTGTTTCCACAGCCATTCTCCTAACAGATACAGAATTCTGGAATATTCCAAAGCTCAAAACGGGGCAGGTTTGAGGACCAAATGTGTGCATTCAGCAGGGTTGGGCAGAGGCAAATCCCAGAGGATTCCACAGAGTGGCAATGCCAACAATTTTATATCTTACTTGGAGCCATGTTCTTTAAACACTGAGCCCTTTATTATCTGCCTCGGTGAAGCTTGGCATTGGCAAGGTCAGATCACCTGTTTTTCCAGCAAAGCTGATGAATTATTTTGGCCGCTCCAGACATTAGATCCTATTAAATCCTTAGTTCCCCTGCCCTCAACACAAACCAGTGGGTAATCCACGGCCCAGGAACACGTGAAGGGGCTGAGCAGGGCTCTGGGAGCAGCTGCCTGTGGGTTAAAACAGAGCCCAAGCTCAGAGCCCGGCTCTGCAGCCCTGGCCTGTGGGGCTGGAGGTGTTTGCTCCAGCAGGACACCTCTGCACTGTCTGGGGAAACATCGGTGTAAGGAGTGCTGCAGCATCCCTGGGAGATCCCTGCAGTCCCCCCTGCATTCTGCCGGAGGGCAGGCAGCTCTGCACCCCGAAACTGCCCGCGTGTTTGGGACCTGGCCCCGGAGAACCTTCAGCCGGGCTGCGGGAGCGTCCGTGCCCTCTGCCTTGGGAGCCTGGGGGGTCAGGGCTCCGTGTAACCGATACCCCGGCATTTACCGGCACTGCAAACAGCCCGGCAGGCAGCGAGAGGAGCTGCCCCCGCAGCCCGCGGGGGGAAGGTCGGGAATCGGCGCAGGAAAGGTCACCGGGACGGGCTGGGCACGGCCAGGCAGCAGCACCGCCCTGCGGGCAGGAACGAGCGTCCCGATGGCTGCGGGGACATCACCGGCCCGCAGGAGCCGTCCCCGGCTCGGGGCACAGCCCCGGAACGGCCGCAGCAGCCTCTGCCCTGCCCGGGGCAGGAACCCCGCACCCCGGCGCCCTCCAGCACCGCAGCTCCCACCCCGCTGCCTTTTCAGATATGTCCCGGTGAAAGCGGGGACTCGCAGCTGGGGCTCCCGCACAGAGTTCCCCGCCTGCCGTGCCCGGCGGGGCTCGGTGCCGCCGCTCGGTGCCGGGAGCGCGGAGCGCGGCTCCCACCTAGCGGGGAGCGCCGGGGGACCGGCGGCTGAGGGGCCGCTCCTGCTGCCGGGAAAACGCCCCGACAGCGACAAACCGCCCCCCGGCTGCTGCCCACAACTTCTTAATTAAATTCCCGCAGTCACAGCAGGTCCCGACCATCAGCATCGCCCCCCAGCCCGGCAAACGCCCCCATCGAACGCTGCTCAGACTCGCTGGTTTAACTGGTTTTATCCGAATTGCACCAAATGCTCCAGAGCCCGATCCCCGCCACCCAGCAGACACAGCAAACCCACGGCGCTGAACGTTCCAACCCTCTCCATCGCCCACAGCCCGCCCTGCCCCAGCCCAGGGCCGGCTCTGCCCTGGCAGCTTCCAGCAGAGCATTCCCGCACTCGCACCATGGCACGACTCCTGCTCTCCCCCCACTGAAACACGGGGTCCCGCACACATTTCCAGACTCTCCCGCACACATTTCCAGGTTCTCCCGCACGTTTGGCCACGTACCTGTCTCGGAAGCCCGGGGTGAACGCGGCGGTGCAGCACCAACTGCTGGGGCAGGGCATGGAGCTCACCCACACCCTGCCAGCTCCTCGCAGCCACGGCCTCCCGCCCTTCCCCTGCCGGGCTTTGGCTCCCGGCACGAGGCAATCACCCCAAAACGCCCTCAGCTGTGGCCATCGCTGTGGCCATGGGAATTAACGACCTGCAGCTGGTCCCCATCACCTCCCCAGGTGATCACGGGCAGGAAAAGCCCCTGAGGGGTCTCATTTCACTCCCCCAGGTCACAGCTGTCCCCGAGGGCAAACCCAAGGGGATTGACTTTTTTCCACACAAAATAAAACCAATTCCAACTTTCTCCTCGTGTGCTCTGCACAGCAGCTCGGTCAGGGCACACCCCAGGGCTCTGGAGGGCTCTGAACTCGCTGTTATTGCTGCTCCTGGAAATGGAGCAGTGCTGAAACACAGGGATCTTTGCTCTTTGTAACAAACCCCTGAGAGGGTTTAGTTCTTTTACAAACTGGGAGTGAAGTTTGACCTTCCAAGGATAGCTGAGCAATTCTGCTGCACTCACATCACTGCCGGGAGTGAAGCAAGGCACAGAAACCAAACCAGGGGCATTTCACACCCTGCTTTTCACTGCCACCGAGCTCTGCTGCACCTCAGCAGCACCAAACTGGGCAGGGAGGGAGGGGCTGGACATCATTCACAGCTGGGAGTGGGGGTGGTGCCAGTCCGGGATGTTAAAGAATCACAAACGAAAGAAAAGCAACAAAAATCTCAAAGAAAGACACAAAACAAACTTTGTTTTTCACAGAGCCCGAGCCAAATGTTTAATGAGAGATCAGCCAGGCCCTGGATGTGCAGGCAGGGGCAGAGCTCCCTCCCAGTCCCAGGAAGGTTGGTTATTTTTGTCCCTGCCAGGTCTCCAGTGACTCTTCCCAAGCAGCATCACCTTTCTCTCAGCAAACAGCTGGAACATCCCATTTTCACACTTCCAAGGTGGCCAATTTCATCAGGAGCCACTAAAAACTGCAAAGCTCCCACTTTTCTGGTAGTGCCACCCCTCATCCTGCTCTGAATCTAAGGAAATGGTGGGATGGGAAGAGCACATGATGGCACTTCTATAATTAGCAGCTTTCCTCAATCAGCTATAAAAAGATGGCACTTCAGACAGCTGCTGGAACACATCAAACAGGATCTGCATCCCCCAGCAGGAAACATCTTCACTGCTGCACACCAGACACCTGAACAGGCAGAACTTCCACTTTTTAAAGAGAATGTTTTAATTTTCCACTTTTACACTCGGTATTTTCCAACTTGATTTGAGAAAACAGTTGTGAATACTAAAAAAAATAAGATTTTCTGTGACTTTATCAACGGGGAGCATGTGTCATGGACGAGCCTGGAGGGCACCAGGGCCCTGCTCCTCAGGGCAATGTCCCCCAGGAGGGCTGGAGGTGGCTCCTGGCAGGTGACAGGGCTGTCAGGAGGGACAGGGATTCTCCTTCTGTGTCCCTGCCAGCTCTGGTGGCTGCTCCTCCCCGTCCTTCCTCTTCTCCTGCAGCTGGGGCTGCAAGGCAGCATCCCTGGCTGCAGCACCCTGCAGGGAAGGACAGCAAAGATCCCATGAGGCAGGGTGGGAAATGCCTCTGAGGGGTGACTGAGGGGAGCAGCAGCCCTCTGTGTGCCCAAAAGGAGTTTAACTCCTGCTGAGATTGTTGTGGAGGCACAACACCGTGTCACACATCCCCAGAGAGGCTGCTGACTTCCAGCTAAAACATGGGAAAATTCCAGATACAGCAGCAAATGCACAAAGTTCCAAATGCTTCATACAGACACCGTGGATTATTGGATTGGTTACTCAGTTTCATCCCCAGAAAAACATCTTTTCTGGCCCCCAGGTGCCTCAGCCTTGGCCAGACAGGAGGGAAGTTTTCTCTGCACAGCAAAGGCATCTCAAGGCCATCAGGAGTGAGACTGCTGTGCTGAGGGTTTCACTCAGACCAGCTCAGCATCAGGGGCTTGGCAGTGGAGTTTTCTCAATCCAAGGAACTCTGTGGGGATGTCATACTCACCTTGTCTACTCCTCTTCTCTGTAAAAGGATCCCACTGGCTAAAAGGGCTTTTCCTGTTTCTTCAAACAATTTCTCCTCTTCAATTTTCCCCTCTTCCTTCAGTTCATTGTATTTCTCAACGAACCTGGGTAGCAAAGTTGCTTTTTTACCCTCACAGGAGATGCTCTGGTTCCCTGGCTGCAGGGGAGAAGGGGGCAGCCTCAGGAACATTTCTGTTGGATTATCACCTTACCTCTGGCAGGTGGATTTGAAGTTTAACTGAGTCAGGTCGAAAGGTCTGGGGCCATTGCCATAAACTTTGTAAAACCTCCTGCTCAGAGAAGGAAACTGTTTAGGTTTTGCAGCTAAATCAGGAGTGAACAGACAGCAGCAGAGTCAGAGCACTGAGGGGGCAGTAAGAGCAAGCACAAAATTGTTCCTCCTTTCCTCAGGAGCCTTTGTAACACCTGGCAGTGCCCAAGGCCAGGCTGGATGGGCTTGGAGGGACAGTGGGAGGTGTCCCTGCCACGGCAGGGGTGGCACTGGGTGGCCTTCAGGGTCCCTGGCAGCCCAAACCTGTCTGGGATTCCACACAGCTTCTTTTTAAACTGTGTTAATAAATTCAGGTTAATCACAGCAGCTGTGGGTCGGAGCAGCTCCAGAGGAGCCTCCTCCTCCTTTAGAAACACGGGGCAGGGCAGAAAAACCACCCCCATTTATTAAAAAAACCACCTCGATTTATCCCCAAACCCACCCACATTTATCCCTAAAACCAACCTGATTTATCCCCAAAACCCACTCTGATTTATTAAAAAAACCCCAATTTATACCAAACACCATCCTGATTTATTTAAAAAAAAACCCACCCTGATTTTTTTAAAAAACCACCCCAATTTATTAAAAAAAGAACCCACCCCGATTTACCCCAAAACCCACCCCGGTTTATGCCAAAAACCCTCCAGTTTATCCGCAAAACCCCCGCGATTATTTTTGAAAACCCACCCTGATTTATCCCAGAGCGGCCCCGATTAATTAACAAAATGAACAGCCCCGATTTACCCCAGCCCCCCGGTGCACCCACCCCCCGGTGCACCCTGACCCACGCCCGCACGGTGTCCTCCCGGTAGAGCACGGCGCCGATGGGGTCCCCGCTCCCGTAGCGCGGCCGCGGCACGCGGAACACGGGCTCCCGCAGCGGCGGGAACGCGGCGTACACGTCCAGCCACAGCGGCTTCCGCAGCAGCCCGATGCGCACCAGGTTCCGCGCCCTGCGGGCGACAGGCGGCTCAGGGGGGGCTCAGCGGGCCGCGCTCACGGAGAACCGGCCCCGGCCCGGCTGAACCCCCCCCTCCGCACCGGCTGTACACGCTCCCGATCTTCTGCGTGCGGCTCCCGGCCGTGGCGGCCATGGCGGCGCCGCCGGACGGGCCCCGGAGCCCGGCCCGGTGCTGCCGCGCACCCGGAAGCGGAACCGGAAATGAACGGGTGCTGAACCGGAAGCGGAGCGGCCGCCAGGGCACGCTGCCGAGTGCCGAGCAGCGGCGGGAGGAGGTGCCTAGGCAGCGCCAGGCGATGGCCGAGCCCGTGAGGAGCCGGGGGAGGGAAGGAAGGGAGGAAGGAAGGAAAGCTCATCCCAGCAGATCCCATCCCCTCCCAGGCTGCAGCCCGGCGCAGGAAGGGGGCAGTGCACTTCCACGGCACACCGAGGGCCGCAGGAGCCCCAGCGATCCCCAGCCGGGCAGCAGAGCCCGAGGAGAGCCGCAGTTCCAGAGGGAGCTGCCGGGGCAGGCCCTGCGCTCCCCAGGGCAGCCCGCCTGCCTCCCGCCTTTCGCTGCTTTTGGCGTTTAAGGCAAGAATGCCCTGACTTTTCCCAGGCTTTTCTTTCACAGGGAAGGTTCCCGAGCTGGAAAGCTCCGATGCTGGCGGGAAATGAAGGCTGGCACAGCACAGGAGGATGCTCCGTGTGCCCCCCGGCCCTGCCGCAGCCCCCAGGGCTCCTTCCCCGGGGATGGCTGCTGGGTTATTGAGGGAACCACTGGACACAAGTTCAGCCCCGTCAGGAGCAGCAAACCAGAACTGGGGCGTTTGCATCTGAGGGGCACAGCTGGAGCTGGGCCAGAGCTGCCCCTTCCCTCCCCAGCCCCCCTTCTTTCTTCTTCCTCCTGTAAAGAGTAGAAAAATACACAGTGTTAAAAACAAATATACAGCGTTAAGAGTACAACGGGACTTTATTATAGGAATTACTATTAAACATCTTTAAGAAAAAAAAATCACTTATGGAAATAAATTCTAAAATAGCCACACTCACAAACGTCACAGATCAGTTTGTTTTGTTCTGTCGAAACCTTTCTGTAGAGAAATGATACAAACATCACTGAGAATTGTACATTTTTATGTAAGAAATGCATTTTGGCTCCCAAGCTGGGTTTGTGGCCTTTCCACTCCATAGACCTGATTTTTGTGTTTTACAGCACACAAAAACCCCTCTCCACCTCCCCTGAAATGATGCTTTGTGCCTCCAGGATATTTGGACACGGCTGCAGAGTGACATCACCCAGAGGCTGTGCCTGGCCTGGCATGTGTAAGGACGACTTGTTGGTGGCCAAGCCGTGCCCAGAGCCCTGTGCCAGGCCTGGGTGGCCATGGAGCTTTCGATGCAGGACCCCAGCAGGGTTAGAGCCAGCAGGGCTGGGCACTGGCACCCACCCGGGCTGTCCCCTCCCCAGCTGCCAGCTCCGGCCACCCTTCCTGGCTGTCCCTCTCTCAGTGGGAGCAGAGGGGACGAGCTCAGGCAGAAAGCAGAGGCAGCTGCTGGCCCGGGGCTGCTCCACCAGCACACAGCTGGCTGGCAGAGGTGACCCAGGTGTCCCTTAACGAGCAGCCTGGGAGGAGGGACAGTGTCCCCTCTTTGTCCCGGCTGCCAGCGGTGCCCAGGACTGGCCTGTGGCCCTGTGCCAGCCTCTCCAGGGAAGCTCATCCCGTCCCTGCAGCCAGGGCAGGACCAGCCCAGCCCAGCCCAGCCCTGGGGCCAGCAGCTCCCAGCCCGGGAGAGCAGAATTCCAGAATTCCCCTCTCTCCGTGGTGCTTCCTTGTGCTCATGGAAACCGCGCTGGCACCGCCGCCCACCATGGAATGGTGACAGCCTGATCTGCTTCCAAGTTTGATTTTCTTCCAAATATGCAGAGCTGCTTTGGGCTGGGAGGGAGTAACGGCAGCTTCCCAGGGCCCCCAGGGCCAGCGAGGGCAGGGAAGGGGCCCCTCCTGCTCCTCAGCTCTCTCAGAATGGAAATCCCACCCAGGGACTAAAGGATTTTCCCTGATTCCCCCTTAGCCCCTTGCACCCTGAGGCAGGTGCTCCTCCGGACCCACCTCCTACCCTGGGCAGGGCAGGGCAGGATGGGGCATCCTGTGCCCTTGCAGCACTCCTGACAGTTGTGCACCCCACCAGGAGCAGGGCTGCTGCCCACGGTGTGGCACAGCCAGCGTGGCCTGGGCTGCCCTAACCTGTCACCGTGCTGCCACGACTCAGGACTGCTCTTCAGTCCTTCAGAAGCAAAGGAGAGGACACCAAAACTGGTATGGGCTGGGTGGGGTGGGAATTCTGCTGCTTTGATTTTAGGAGCCCAAAGCTTGCTGGCATCCCAGGGTGCTCCCAGCCCACGGCACCTGCCCTGGCCCTCGGCACCCAGCACCTTGTCTGAGCGCCGGTGCTGCGGGAGAGTTTTGTGCTACGGAGACATCCCCAGACCCTGCAGCCCCAGACACCTGGAAGCAGCCCTGCCCTGGCCAGGAACCAGGGAAGTGAAGCTCAGGGGATGCCCTGATCCCCAGCACGGCTGGAGGGGACGGCAGCAGCGCTCAACAGGTGCAGCAGCTGCAGCGCCGCCGGGGCAGGAAATCTTGGCGTCCACTTCAAAGGCACGCGGGCTCCGCGGGGATTGAAGAGGAGCCTGCCGGGAGCCAGCGCCTGCAAGGGGGACTTTTGTTAGCAAACCCTGCCGAGAGGCAGGGAAAACAGTTGCGTGAGTGTTTGATGGCTGGGGCTCCTGCGTCTGCCGCCTTCACAGCTCCAATCCTGCAACATTTGTGCTGGTGGGCAGGAGCCAGGGAGTGAAGCAGGCACGTCTAGAGCCACCTCCTGCATTTGGCAGGGAGCGTTGTGCCGATAAAGGAGAAGAAAATGTGCTGGCGGGAGCGAATCCTGACTTTACGCTCGTCACTCATTACTTACACAGCGAAGGAATTTGTTTATGTAATTATTTTTAGCCTGACAGCATCTCTGAGAGCTGCAGGATTCCGGCACTGTGGGCACGAGGAAGGGGCTCTGCTCCTGCCCCGCACCAAACCCAGCAGTGCCCCCAGGCCCTGGTACAAGCTCTGTGCTGGAAACACCTCCACCAGCCCTGCCAGCCCCTGGCTTGGGCTCTGCCTCTCACCTACAGCAGGGGCGTGCCTGGAGCTCCCAGGGACCACACCAGGCACCCCCAGCACCTCACAGCCGGTGGGACGTGTTCTGCTCCATCAGTGAGGGTTAAACTGGTGTGAAATCCAGCCCTTGGTGCTGCCCCACAAAGCTCCCCAACTTCAAGGCAGTTGTAGCAATGCCGAAGGCAAAGGTTTAATTCAAAGTGAAACGCCTAGGAAAAGAAGGCCTTTCCTTTATAAACAATTTATATTATTTGACTATTACCTGATCTGAATCTCTGCTCATTACTCCTAGCAATAATAGACAACGGCTGTTAGCTTCCCTTTCTCACGTGGTTTTTGTTCCGGTGTGCGCAGAGTGAAGTTACATCAGACCACTACAGATATGTTCAGGAGTGCTCCGGCCAGGCAGAGCCCACGTGGGATCGGATCCTCGTTAGTAGGACTGATTTCATTCCTCCCGTGCCGCCGGCCGAGGGAGCAGGCGGGGCTGCCCCTCCCCAGCCTGAGCTCACTGGCTCCTCCGCAGCCGCTAGCAGCAGCTGCCCGCTTTTTTTTTTCCTTTTTTTTTTTTCCTTTTTGGCTGATTTTCTCGATAGGAAAAGTTGTTTTCAAACCACTGGTAAGAAAACCTTGTGCCTCACTTTGATACTTGTACTTCAGAGGAGTACAGCAGCAGAGGGGGAACAGCAAAATCTGGGTGGTTTGTTGGGTGGGTTTTTCCTTTTTCAGCCATCTCCTGATGAAGCCTCGGGCACGTCCTGTGCCAGCAAGAAACCCCAGAGCTGGGACCTGCAGGGAAGGGAAGAGAACAGCACGTGCTCAGGCTCAGCCACACAGTGCCAGCACCCGGGGCTGTCCCAGCCCTGGCACCCATGGCCACTGATGGGGCTTGTCCCCACCCAGACACACTCTGGACCCAGCCTAAAGCACGTGGCTCTTCCTCCAGCCAGGCTGGGCCATCCACACCCAAGTGATCACCCATGCCCAGGTGCCTCTCACCGTTTACTGCCCTTCCTTCGGCGTCTCCTCCTC
This sequence comes from Haemorhous mexicanus, assembly GCF_027477595.1. Taxonomy (NCBI): domain Eukaryota; kingdom Metazoa; phylum Chordata; class Aves; order Passeriformes; family Fringillidae; genus Haemorhous; species Haemorhous mexicanus. Next base: position 10,546,219 of record NC_082362.1, on the reverse strand, counting down.
CTCCCGGAGCTGCTGCCGCCGTGCTTGGAACTCTTCATCTGAAAGGCAGAGGCAGGCAGGGGCTGCAGCCACCTCCACACGGGGCACCCCTGCACCACGGTCCCAGCTCCGGGAGGAGCCCAGGGGAGGCAGCCCAGCTGTGCCCAGGGCAGGGTGCCCTTGCTCAGAGAGAGAACTCCCAGGGGGACTTGGGGAGTTTCTCCCAGAACACACCTGAGAACACCGGTCGGAGGCTTTTGGCCCACAGGGGTATTTCTGCCAGGTGTTCACACCTGAGCCAGCCCTGGGGTGATGTGGCACCACGGGAGCCAGCCGTGCCAAGCCCAGCACAGCCTGGCACAGCACTCCTTACCATATGCATGTCCTTCCACGTCATCCAGAAGATTTGCTGTGGAAGCCGCTGTCCCCATCCTGCACCCTCTGCTAAGGAAAACCACTTTGGGGCCAGGATGGGGCCATGGACCACAACCACCCTCACCAGCCCACATTCCAGCCACAGAGGAGCCCTTGGGGAGCCCCCCAAGTGAGGCCCCCCTGCCCCACAGCCCCTTTCAGGATACACCTGGTGCTTCAACAAGTGTTTTCTTTTTGATTTCCTCATCTTCGTCTTCTCAGAGAAGGCTCTGGCGAGTTCAAACAGCTTCTTGCGCGTGGCTGGAAGGAAGCAGCTGCGTGAGGGTCTCACCCAAAAACCTCTCCCAAAGCTGCCACAGGCAGGGGAGAGGAGAGGGGCAGGGCCAGGGGTGTGAGAGCCACCCGCACCCAACACCCTGTGGGGATGCCCAGAATCTGAGAGGGAGACAGGGACACCTTGGTCCCTGGTGGGAGGTGCCCATGTTTTCCCCTTTTTCTGGGATTTTCATGACCTTCCTTACCCACCCCTCCCAGTGTCCCCAGTGCCTCTAGCCCAGCTGGGGCTACCCAAGGACCTTGCTCTAGTTTGTGGTGGGAAAAGCAGGCTGTGACTTCTCAGAGAGAGGATGAGTTTGGGAGAGTGCCAGGTGCTGCTGCCATTGCCCCTGCCCTCCCCACTCCCAGGTCCCCTCCAGCCCTGCCAGGCTGCCAGCACGGGCCCTGCACACACTCACATTTCCCCATGTGCTTGAGCTTGTCTCGGAATAAGGCATCGTCAGACACGGCCCCGCCGGCCTCGCTGGCTCCAGAGGGAGCTCCCTCACCTGCAAGGCAAACAGCTGCTCACCGGAGTGCCTGCCTGCCTGCCTGCCTGCCTGGAGAGGGGGCTGCCACCATCACTCCCAGCTCCAGCACCAGCCAAGGGCAGAGTGGGGAGAGCAGGTGGGATGAGGGGGCTGGCTCTGGATGGGGACCTCTGGGGACACAACCTCTGGCACTGGGGGTGCAGAGCTGTGGGCTGGCAGCACACCCTTACAGGTGCTCAGTCCCTGTCCCAGCACCTCCCTCCAGGGTCAGCAGCTCCAAATTCCCCCAGGCTCTGACTGTGCTCTGGGTATTGGATGATGCTACCCAGTGGATCAGGAGCAAGCCCAGCTGGGTCAGGGAAGCAGAGACCCCAGAGCCATGTCCCTGTTCCCCAGGTCTGAGCCCAGCTGGAGCCCTGCCAGGCTGCCCAGGCTCGCCCAACCCTGCGAGGGGCCATCGACAGACACCAGCTCTAATTCTGACTCTGGGCAGCTGCTCTGCTCCGAGGTTAATCAGGATTACCCAGAACAGTCATTATGCCTCCAGGCACAATCCTCTGCTGCAGCCCAGGCAGGGAGGGCAGGGATAGATGGAGGCAGGATGCAGGAGCACCTCCACATGGGGAGGGCAGGAGCACCCATCCCCAAGACCCACCAGCTCCTCTCCCGTGCTGGGAGGGCAGCAGGGAGGGATCAGCCCGTTTCCTCCCTCCACAGCCACTCTGGAGGCAGCTGGGCAGAGGGATGGGAATGCAGGGCTGTGGGGGACCCTGCTGTGGTGAGACAATGCTCACATATGTTTTGGAAGTTACCTGATAATACGGAGGAGAAACCAAAGTCGTTGCTGACAGCAACACCAGTCGACTTGGATTTTTTGGACTCATATTTCAATCGATCTGAAACACAAAAAGCGCAGGGCCGGCTCGATCAGACCCTGCAGGCAGAGCACATGGCTCTGCTCCCCTCTCCCCTCACAGCCCCATGGCTGCTGAGGGACAGGCTGCTGGCAAGGGAGGGAGCTGGGGCTTTGCTTCTACACAGTGACCACAAGCTGCCCACCCACCACAAGCACACGACGAGGACACCCGTGGTTTTCCTGCCACCTGCAGAGACGGTGCTGCCAGGACCCTGCCAAGCACCATTGACAGGGCTGGGGAGGGCTCAGAGCCCATTTCCAAAGCTCCTTGCTGCTGGGCTCTGGCAGAGATGCTGCAGAGGGCTGGGCAGGCGGAGGAGAGCAGGAGTCCAGGGAGCAGCCCACCAGTGTGGGCAGCTCAGACCACCAGCCCCCAGCCTGGCCACATCTTGTACCGGCTCTGCTTTGGCACAAGCCCTGATCCCACGGGCAGGGCGCTGCTGCCAGCAGCCAGAGCCACAGCAGGGCACACGCCCAAAAAGCAGAAGTTTCTGAAGGCCCTTTCACCTCTCTCCAGGGCGAGAAGGAAATCCCGGTTCCTCTGGAGCTCCTTCATGAACTCTTCGTTCTGCAGGAAGAGCGCGATCCGCTCGTCCTCCAGGTACTGCTTCCAGCGCCGCTCCTGCTCCAGGGAGCCCCGCGGCCCCAGCCCCCGGGGCACGGGCTGCTGGCAGCCGGGGGAGCCCTGGGGAGGCAAACAGGCAACGGTGGGTGCTGCTCTCAGGGGGTCCCTGCAGCAGCACCTCGGGCTGAGCTCGGCCTTTTGCCCCTCTGTGACACCGCAGCTCCCCCAGCCCTGATGGGCACCCACTGCTGCTCCCAGAGGGGTCCCTCCCTCCTCTGCCCAACAGCCCGGGGCAAAGGGGACAAAGGGGGACAGGGCATCACTGCCTCTGCCTCTTGGGAAGGGGGACAGGGCAGAGGGGACAGATATCCCACGTGGGAGCCTTTTGGAGCTCCTTTAGCAGAGCACAGGCTGGCAGGGATTTTTGACTTTAAGCCATGGGGTTGTGCCATAGCAGAACCTGGTGAGGAGGTACAAGAAGGGTCTCAGCAGCATGGCTGCTTTATCTCCCATCTCCAAAGAGCAGAGCCTGCAGTGTCCTGCTGACAAACACCCCTGCATGAGGCACATCACACCCCACACCTGGGGAGCAGCACAGCCGCACGCTGCGGCACAGCCTCATCCCTGCCTCCAATATTTATCTGATTTGTAGCTGCTCCCAGAGAGCCATAAAAAGCAAAAGCACACAATTACTGGGGAAAGAAAAGGGCAGCTGCTCCTCTCCTCCCCCTGAGCCCCAGTGAATTGGCACACTCCTATTCCCAGAAAGGTAATAGAGCCCGTGAAGCTCAACTTGCAGGGCAATCATTCATGAAAACGTGGCAGGCTGCCTTTGGAGAGGAAACGAGAGTGAGGAACAGGGTGCCTGCACCCCCCCAGCCCTCTCCATGACAGGAGAGTGCTGGATCCATTTAGGGGTTCCTGTGTTAGCAAAGGGCCAAGGGATGCCCCAAACTGTGGCATGCCTGGAGCTGAGCAGGATGCCCAGCATGTGTTGGGGGTGCTTGTTCCCCATGGGATGCTGCCAGTTGCCTGCCCTGCTGCTGGCACCCAAACTTTGTGGCTTAAAACAACCATGGAGCACAGGTGGACTCTAATTTTCCAGGGGCAAATCCTCTGGCTTGCACTAGGTTTCCCACCCAAATTCCACTGCAGCAGCCCTCAAGCCCCGGCAGTGCTGCTCTCCTTAGGAGCATTACTGGTCCTGCTGCTCCTCACCAGAGCAGTGGGCATGATTTTCAAATACTTGAGAATATTAGGAGCTTATGGCAAGTGGCATTTCTGGCAATAATCATTGGGATAATGCAGAAAAAAAATCAAAGCTTTGCTGAGAGCTCTTTCACACCTTGCCCACTTCAGTCTCTTGAACAGGACATGCTCCCAAACTTTTGGGTTAGTCCATACCCGGTACCCAGATACTTCCAGCATGCTGATGCTGCAAGCTCAGGGAGGCTGAGGACTGGGATGGTGTCCATGCCACCCCACAGAGCAGGCTGGAAGAGGTGGCCAAGCTCACCTGTGTGCCAGCTGGGGCAGTCTGCTGGGGCAGGATGCGCAGGAAGTCCTCGGGGAGGTTGCCCAGCAGCGGCGGGTTCCAGTTCCTGTAGAGCGCGGTGCTGCTGGGCACGTCCGTCCTGCAGGGCAAGCACAGGCAGCACCTCTGCTGAGGAGAAACCCAGCAACACCAACACATCCCCTTGTGGCAGCGTGGCACAGGGCCTGGCACAGCAGGGCCTGGCACAGCAGGGCCTGGCACAGCAGGGCCTGCCCGGCTCCACCAGCAGTGCTGGAAACCACAAAACCCCAGCACATCCCTGAACCTCCAACGTTACCATCAGTTCTGGAGAGTGAAAGGCTTTCCTAGAGGTGTGGGAATATTTGGGAGCTGTATTTCAAACCCTGCCCTGCAACTCTGCATGCTGGGTTTTCCTTCTCCTCCCTGTTTCACTCAGACTCCCAAAAACCAGCCCAGTGGAGCCCCAGCACTGCAGAGATTTGCCCACGAAGCTGACAAACGTCTCTCTCCCAATGTCACCCCCAGCCTGCACAGAGGGCAGGGGCTGGCACAGAGGTGCCCAGGGCTCACGCTTGCTGTCCCTCAGCTCCAGCCAGAGCAGTGCTGCCCGGGGCCAAGTGAGCCAGCCCGAGGTGTGTGGTGAGCAGCCGGGCGGGGCTGGCCCAGCACCTGGTGTTTTCCAGCAGCAGCAGCAGCAGCAAGTGCTCCCCGCCCCCGAGCTGATTTTTGCCATTCCACACGCTGCTGGGGCGGCTTTCCGGCCCCTCAGCTGTTGGTGCTTTAGACCCTCACAGGGATTTTTGAGCCAGCTGTGAGCTTCATTCATCTCCCTTGGCTTTGTCTCACTGGACCCTATAAGGAACAGGGCCAGACGGCCGTGCCAGGGCCAGCTGGCTCAGCCTGACCCCGAGTGCTGGCACAGGGTGCCCCAGGAGCAGGAGCTGCGCGGGGCTGGGGCTCACCTGGGCGGGGGCGTGGGCGGGGCACGGGGGTAGCGGCTGCCCAAGGCCTGGCTCTCGTAGGCAGGAGGGGAGTACACAGGAGGGGGCTCCTCGTCCGAGCTGTCCGGCTCCAGGGTCCGCTCCAAGATCTGCAGGGTGAGAGGATGGGGGGAGGGCAGGACAGGGAAAGGCTCCCCAGGGGGCCAGAGCCCCACGTGCAGCAGCAAAACAGGGATGGCACAGGCTGAATGGTGCTGCAGAGGATGGGGTACCCTGCTGGCACTGGGCCTCCTGCACCCAGGGGGGTTTTGGTGGAGTTTGGAGGTACTGCTTTCAAGGGAAGAGGGTGGCTGAGCCCACCCTTGGTGCACACAGCCCCAGGGAGTCTCTCTGACAGCAGCAGAAGGGTCCCTGTTGGGTTTTGGGGCAAGTGAGAGCAGGGAGAGCACTTAGCTTGAGCCTGAAGCACTGCCCAAGACAACCTTTGGTGCAGCAGCCCAGCCGATCCAGGCACTCAAACCTCTGCCTGCCTGCAGCAGTTGAGCAGCACCGTGCCCAGGCAGGAGGAGGCAGGATGAGACTGATGGCGACCCAGCTGTGGAGGGCAGAGCCCACAGAGGGAGCCCAGGCAGTTACCTCGGGGGGGATGCTGTCCTCCGAGTCCGAGCTGTCGTCGCAGCCGCTGCCGTCCAGGTTCATCTGCAGGAGCTGGTCGATGGTGGCGTCCACGGCGCCGTTGTTGGCTCTCAAGACGCACTCGATGATGTCGTAGTCCATGCTGGGGAACATGGTCTTGAAGTCCTCCATGGCCTGGTTGAACTCCAGGCGCCGCACCTGCCTGGCGGGGCGGCTGTTGTTGAGCTCCTGGGCGGAGGAGCCGCCGCGGGAGCCGCCGTTGCTGCTGCTCCGGCGGAAAAGGCTCGTCATGGCGGGGCGGCTGCGGGGCTCGGTGCCCGCGGTCCCGGCTGTGCCCGTGCCCCTCCTCACGGGGGGCTGCCCCCGCTGCCAGCCGGGACCATGGGTGGGCGGCGGGGGTCCCGCTCCCCGCGGCCGGCGGCTCCGCGCGTCAGCCCCCGGCGCACGGCTGCATCCTCCCACCTGCGGAGGGGACACGGACAGAGTCACCAGGGGACAGAGTCACCCAGGGACAGCACCCAGAGGCTCCCCTGTCTCAGCAGGGGACATTCGGTTCCGTTCCACCCATCCCACAGCATCCTCGTGGGACTGAGCCATCCCTGCAGCGGGCACGGCACGCCGGAGCCTGGACGTGCCGTGCCAGGAGCTGTACCAACAAAATGCAAGGCAAGAAAAATGGCATTACTTCCACTGCAGAGGGCTGCCCAGATTTAACGTTTCCAGGTTTGACATGTATTTATAAACACAGTAAAATCACTCTTTAAAATAAAACATGGAGTCGGCTCAGAGAGTGTCAGGGCAGGGGGCTAAAATGCTCTGCAGCACGGCAAATCGACCTTTTGGAAAAGCTACCAAATCCAAGATTAACATTCACTTTAAAACCATAAACAGATTATACAGCTACTGCTTCTCGTTTGAAAATGCAGGGCCAAATTCAGTTCTGGATTAACTCCACTGTTTGAAACAGAATTACCCCAGGAACACTTTTGATCCATAATATCATTTTCAAAGGCTTTTTCTTAAGCGGCAGGCAGAGAGTTCAGGATAACTGTCCCTAAATGGTATTCAATGCAGAAGAACGTGCCAAGCACATTTCTTAGCAAAATGGTATAATCAGATTCCAAGCCATTAAGAGAAGCAGTCACCTCTGAAGGTCACCTGGGCTCTCTCCTGCCCAGCAAGACCGTGTGACAGCCACATCCCCAGTGCTCAGCCACTGTGCCAGCCACAGCCCTGAGCTGCTCCAAGGGGCTTCCAGAGGCTGTTGAGAACAAAACACACTTGCAATACAAGGGGAACTCAGGGAGAAGCTCATTTTTTGCCCCACTGCTAATTTACCCCCACCCTCATCCCCAGGGACCGCACTGCTCTGGTACCAGAGGAATCACAGGGATGATTCCTGCTCCAGGCACACTCTGCTCTCCTTCCCTGGCTTTTCTGTAACCCTGGGACTATTTGCATTTGGATGCACCAGTTGGTCCCTGGGCTGAGCATGGTGCCAGGGGCCATCCAGTGCCACCTTCCCGTGGCATTTGCTCCCAGGCAGGACAGGACCCAGGGAAAAGCAGCAGCAGAATCACTGTCAGGCACAAGGGGCCGGTTCCAAACAGCACCAGGAGCCCCCAGCTCGCTCCTGCTCACTAATAATATCCATTTAACTGGTCACTCAGCCAGGAACTGTCTCCATCCCAGTAATTCCCAGTCCCCAGGATCAGCTTGCCAGGAGCCAGGCGTGGAGCAGAGCAGGAACAATTCCGACAGCTCTGCCCAGCTCTATTCACTGAGGACAAATAAATCCGCTGGAGTCAATTAATAAAACACTGCTGCTCGCTTCCTCCTCCGCTCCCCTGACTCATTCCAGCGAAGAGCCAGCATTGTTCACACCTCTGGAATTATACTTTAATTGCAATATTGCATGGCTGGCTTAGTCACGTATTAAATTGAGTTGTAACACATTCACAGGGTACACACCTCCTTACAAGATTTGGCTACTCCCAGAGCCTGGACACCCACGGGAACACAGCTTATGCTGGACACACACACACGATCCACAGATGGAGATGAGAGTTTCTGTGGAGAACCATTGGCTCAGCAATGCTGTGCCAGCCCAAAAACCTCAAACAGCACAATAACTCCCCAAAATCAGGCTGGAATTCTCCAGATCCCCGTAAAGTAACCCAAGTACCTGGGCTGGGGAATCTTTGTCTCCCAGCATCTGACCTTTGAGTGTGTATTTAAAGGCTTCCCTGTAACCATGAGGGCTGTGCCAGGCACTGGCAATCCCCCTGTTGCCAACACCAACTCAGGGGAGGTGTTAGTCAACACTGCCCGAGAGTCTGGGACAGCTCCCTGGAAGTGCTGGATAGTGGCACTGAGCACAGCAACGTGCTGAGCCATGGAAATCCGGTCAGAAGATGAACAAAACTAGGGATGGGGACAAGTTTTTTACACCAGAAAGGCTCTGCTGCACCTCTGGCTTCAAACAGTCCCAGGGGAATGTGTTGGGACCTTCCCTGCCCTGAGATACACCCCAGGAATTCGGGGCTGGCAGGGCAGTTCACATGCCCTGAAGGCTTTTAAACCCATTTTTCAAAGTCCTGCCGCGAATCCAAAGAAATGCAAATCACTACATCAGCATGAGTTAAAATCCAGGGAAAAGCAAGTGGCCCTGTTGGCAGGAGCTGATTTCAAAGCCCAACAGGTAGCTGCATCCCGAGCTCCTCCCCAGCTCCTGCTGCCTGCAGCAGCGTTCAGGTGAGCAGCGGGGAGGGCAGCAGGACCCCGCTGGCAGCTGGGGAAGGGGCTCACCATGTTCCTGGCCCTTATTTCTGTGATGTCAGTGAGGGGCAGGGGAGATGCCAGGAAAAGCAAAATCCTTTGGACTTCCCAAAAAGGAAAGAAGCTGGCATGTGCCTGCAGCCCACGCGGGCACAGGCGCTCGGGCACCAGCTGGGCCCCTCTGCCCTCCTGCCCCACGTGCAGAACCAGCCCGGGATGACTCCTTGGCTGCTGCCTGACCAACTTTTCTCCTGCCCTGTTATCAGCAGAAGGAGCCTGAATGCTGTTATCCATCCTCCAAACCCAGGCACAGGCATAATCCTTCACCCTTCTGCTGCACCCATCACAGGAGGAGCTTAAAGGCTTTGCTTGCTCCTGTCTGCGTGTCCCCGTCCCACAGGTCACAGAGAGCAGGGACACTGGTGTGGCTGGCACTGCCCCTGTGCCCCACCAGCCCTGGCAGCACAGGATAAATCTCCTGTCCCAGCAGGTCCTGTCTCGCCCCAGCTGAGCCACCTCAGCATCCAGCAGTGGTGGCTGTCCTGGCACTGATCTGTGCCACAGAGAAAGTGACAGGTGACACCCCGTGCCAGGCTGGGGCCAGGCACAGAGCCAGCACTGGGGTAGGAAGGGCTGCCACAATGCCACATCCACACCAGCTTTTATCCAAGTGCCTCCACATGCTGGGACAGGGCTGGCATGGAAAATGCTGTGTTTTGGTGTCACTGCACTGCTAGGACAGCACAGGACACTTTCCCACACCCCTCCACGACTGCTGTCTCACTGCACCCTGTGCTCAGGCACTGGCACACCTTTAGCTGCAGCCCCTGCCCTTGGCTCACCACTCAAACCCAGAAAACACAACCAAACACGAGCTGGCCTTGGGGGGCAGCTCCCCCCTGCCAGCCCAGGGGTTCACCCTGCTCTTGTGCCACCCAAGCTGCCAGTGACTTGCACAAGTCAGAGCCACCCCTGCCAGAGCCAAGGACGAGAGCAGAGCCAGGAGAAGGCCTCAGTCAGGCTCCTGGGGAGGGATAATGCTCACAGCCTGGCAGGAACATCCTCCTGTGCCCCTGGCATCCTGCCTGGGCACAGCTGCTCTCCCCCAGCACTCAGTACCTCCCAAAAATGGGCTTTTCCATGGAGGGACAGCCCGAGGGGAAGCTCTGGAGAGGCTGCTGGCCTCAGCTGCCCAGGCAGAGCAGCTGGATAATCCCGGGGGTGGGTCAGACCGGGAATGTGGTGCTGGGAGCAGCAGTTGCTCGGCTCGGCACGGAGCACAGCCCCACCGGAGAGCCAGCAGCTGGAAAAGCACTGGGACTGATGGCTCACAGCCCTCCCTGCTCAGGGAAGAGCCTTGGCACCGAGTGCAGACCAGAATATTCCCTTCCCCAGTGTCTGCTGTGGCTCAGACAGCAGATGGGATTGCTCAAACGCTGCCCAGCTCCTTCTCCCCTGCTATTGCCACGCTGTGCTCATGGAGACCCCCTGAAAACACACGGGAGCCTGGACCCCCTCTGCAGCAGGACGGGGTGACACCACCGAGGGCAGAGTCCCCCAGCCCCACACTCCCCAGCCCTCAGGGCACTCATCCCGTGGTGGCTGCAAGCCCAGGCCTGTGGTGCCTCAGCTGGGGATGCAGAACAGACGTGCAGAAGCATTTCCATGGGCAGGATTATTTGGAGAAAAGGGCTGACAGCAGTTCCTGGAGGGAAGACTCTTGGAAGAAGTCTCAAAACTCAAGGATGTTAAGCTAGAAGGAGTAGCTCTGTCCAGAGCAGATGTGCTGAGTTCTGCTGCAGCCAGGGCCCTGCAAGGGGATTGCTCAATGTGGGAACGAGGAGTCTGGGAGCGTGACTGCTCAGCAGCTGCAGGTGTGACTGTAACAGGACTGAAACTGGGATGAAAAGTGTATGATCAGGAAGAGAAATTATGCTATTCTCTACTACCAAGCATGCCAAGGATGTGCAGGATGGGCCCCTACCAGTCTCTCCTAAATCCCCTAGTCACCTTCCTCTCTGCCTCAGGGGATGCTGTGCACCCCTCCTGGGCCCACAGCCTGGGAAAACTGCTCCAAGCAAATCCTTTTTCATGGAAACAAATAAGCACCTGAGGATCTCCTTTAATTCTTGTTCTACCGAGTATTAAAATGGCTGGGTTTAAGCCCTTTTCAAAAGCAAAAGCAATCAGGGAGGCGAGCACAGTAAGCCCTGCTTGGGAACCTGTGCAGCCTCTCTGCAACAGGAAACTCCCCTCCTGGCTCCGAGGGCAAGTGCAGAGGAACCGGGAGAGCCACGGAGTGATCCCAATCCCTGCTTGACTGGGAGCCCTTGGACCCTGCAGCACCCTGAACACTCAGCATCCACCTGTAAGGGATGCAGCTGCTGCCTCTCCCACCAGAGCCGGGTGCCCTTCCTCCGGACAGATTGATGGGAGCCCTCTGTGAGCCGGCCAGATGTGGCCCTCCATGGCACCCAGCTGGCTCCTAAACCACCAACACCACCCCACTAAACCCGGGGGGACACTCTGAGCTGAGAGCCAGGCAGGGCTGCACCCCGGCACCCACCTTCCCCTGCCAGTGCCGGGCTGCAGCGGGATCCGGGTGCCCCCAGCCCTCCGTGCCAAGCCAGGCAGAGAGGCAGAGCCACCCCCTGCCCCTCGGCATTGTGCGGTGCTAATCCCCGGCTTGGCTTTCACACATTTTCTGTCGGGACCCCAGCCCCCGCCCCGAACTAAGCCCACATTAATGAGGCAGCACTAGATCCTCATCCAAAAGTCGCCTGCCTTGCGAGGCCGCCTTGCACTGGTTTCATTGAAGGTAATTTGATCTTGGTAGGACGACATTCCTAAAATAGTTGAGGGAATTCAAACATGAAATAAGGTTTCCAGGAAGGGATTAAAAAAAAAATAGGTCAAGCAAGTGTGAGCGATTAAAGTGACCCGGCATCCCTTTGTACGGTTTAACTGCGACTCTCAACTCTACCTTGCATCAACGTGTAATAAATTAGATCCATGAGGCTGCCCAAAGCAGAGAGGCTGATATAAGATTATTGCAGGAGGTGGCTGGTGTCAGTGACCTTTCCTCCCCTGGCTTTCACCGCCGACATCAAACACACAGGGCCCAGCTGAACCATCAGCTCAGAGCTCTGGAACGGCGCACACGACCAGGAACCAGTACTACCTCTGTCCCACGGGACAGCCCCACGCCTATCCCAAGCTTCCTGCCTCAGTTTACCCATGCCAAGGCTGGCAGGAGGGAAGCTCAGGCACCCTGTGCCCGCTGTTGTCCCCCCACAGCCACTGCACAAAGCCCTCACGCCATATGTCACACAAACCCGTCTTGAACTGCTTATCCCTCTCCTCCCTTTGTGCTCCCAGCTCGGCACAAAAGCTGGGAAGCAGCTGGGAGTGAAAGAAAACAAAAATTCCTGCGGACACAAAGGTGTGTGGCATTCCCTGGGGATTGGGCTCAGGGCACGGCGTGTGGGGGACTCGCTGCAGGGCAATTTTTGGGTCAGGTTTGGGCAGTGAGTAATAAAGGGGAGTGGGGGAACATGAACCCGGCTGGGGGCAGGGCCAACCCCATTCCCTGGATAATTAGTGTGGCTGATTCCAATTGCTAATTTGCCATTATAGGTCAAGGGTCACAGAAATTAAAGGTTAGAAAGGAAAAAGGGAGCCTTTTTCCTTCCCTTCCATCTCTCTGCATAGCAGGAACATACTGGAACGGACTGGGATGAGACTGGGCTGACCCTGCCCCAGGCTGGTGCAGAGCATCTCTGCAGGACTGGGCCCTGGGCATCCCACAAAGGCAGGGACAGGCAGGGACAGGCAGGGACAGGCTGTGCAGAGCAGGCCCAGCCTCCAGCCTCTCCGGGGCTGCTCTCCTGCCATCAGGGTTTAAGGGCCGTGGCTCACTGCGCAAAGGAAAAACCCCGTATTGATTCACCCGGAGCTCTGGAGCACAGACCGCACGAGTTTCTATGGAAACAAAATTAGTGGAGTAAAACTCTCCCTGCCAGCACACGGTGAATTATTCACCAGGACAGGCCCCTGGCCAGAGGGGCTGCTGAGAAGATTTAAAGGTGATCACAGAGCTGCTGCTGTGATCCCCCTTCCCTCGGGGACCAAACCACAGCCAGGGAGGACAAAAGGCCCTGGGTTTCCATGCCATGTGTGTGGTGGGAAGGTCCTGCACCTCCCTCACCACATCCACAGCCTCCGGGGTCCCCAGGGAGAGGAGGAGGGCTTCCCCCCTCGCTTCCCCCATCCCAGCCCCTTGCACCACAGCAGTAATGGAGGGCACAAAGTGTCACTGCCTGATGTCCACCTGCCATGCACCAGCCATCCTGTGGTCACCCATCCACCCCGGACACTTTGGATGAGCCTGAGGGCAGAAGCAGCCACAGCCCAGCTCATCCCACAGAGCCTCTCAGCAGCATGCTCACCAAGAGCCAGGGAAGAAGGGGACTAATGAAACACAAACAGAGCAGGGCTCTTTCATGAGTCACTGAGCCATATGGCAGATGCAAGCTATCCCAGGAAAGCGCCGAGCCAACAATCCAGCACTGTGTACCCTCGCTGTCCTGGGACACAGTGTCACACTGTCATCGCACCGGGCTTTTGTCCTCCCTCCTGCTGGGTGACATTGCTCGGCAGAGGAGAGCCTGCTTGAAAGGCTACACCTCACCAGGGACAGGTATTTAATTAAGGCCCTAGTCAGGCCCCTCCTGCCAGCCAGCACAGGCTGCTCCATCCCGGCACAACCCGGGTTGTGGGGCGGAGAGAAGCCCTGGAAGGAGGAACGCTGGGTTTGCTCCATCACAGCACATCACAGAAATTACACGGGACACTAACCTGGATTTGAAGCCAGGCCAAGGCTCAGAGAAACTCTCAGTCTCCTCAGCAGTAGAGTCATTCCTGTGCCAGCACAGTTCTGGGTGGCAAAGGGACCCAGACCCTCAGCACTGGCTCTGCTTTTTACCCCCTTTGCCAGCAGCCACGTGCTGGGCCCAGCCACCACAACAGGTCACGTTCTTCTTAAAAACCCATCTAGCTCCTCTTTCACTAATTTTAAGTTTGCATGACTAATTCAGCTATACCCCATCCCAGCTGATTTACACTGATCATGGCAATCACCAGCCAGGGAGGGTAAAAGGCACAAGGATTTTAGAAGGAACAGTTTAGGCTCCAGGAGCTGGGAATCCTCCCCAAGACTGTCCCCCGTCCCCACTGCTGCCTTACAGCCCCAGCACGTCTCCCAGTGACCCATCTCCACCAGCAGAGCTCCAGGACCGTTCTCTGCATTTGCTGGGGATGATCTCCCTGTTTGCCCTGCTCAGCCCTGCTTTCCTGAGCCAAGGACAGGGGCCAGGCTCCCTCTGCAGTGTTGGTGTGCCCATCGGCGTGTGCCTTCCCTGGGGAAGTGAGAGCAAGGCCAGGGATCGACCAGCTGTCAGGCAGAAGGAAGAAATACCACTTCCAGGAGTCAGAGCTCATTTCCCAGCAATAAAAGCAGGCTGGGGCTGGAAAAATGTACCACTAATGGGGATGCACATCCCACACCACTCCAGCCGCTGATAGGAAAGCACCCAGGGGCTGTAGCTTGGAAAACTAAAAGCCATCAACAAGGCCTGGTTTTAAGTGGCACAGCTGTAGATTAGGCCCAGATCAGGGCTAAAGGATCTGCCATTCCCCACACGGATTATTGCTGTGGATGATGCCCTCCACATGCCAGCCTCGGCTCCTGGATGTGAGTTATGGCTCCTCCAGCAGATGGAAAAGAAAACCTTACTGCTTCCTTCCAGGGAGGGGAATGGCTCAGATCAGCATCCACCCTGAACTGCTCCACTGTCCATCCTCCTCAGCCCCACTATCCCCACTCCACCCACTCACACTGCACTGGGGACCAAGGCAGAGCCGGCGTCTCCAGTGCTCCCAAATGCCACCTAGAGAGGAAGACCTGGAGAGTTTGTGCTTCCTGGAGTTATTTGTGGGTGGATTTTATCTCCTTTCCCATCTATTCTCGGTGTGCTTTGGTGGAGGGTCCTCACTGCCGAGTGGGCAGCCTGCCTTGCCTCTGCCAGGCTCACACCCTCCAAGGAGGGCTGTGGGACACGTCTACCTCCCCAAAACAACCCCTGCAGACCCAGGCAGACCCCAGGGACTGGGACAGGCCTGGGCCCAGCCAGGGGACAGTCCCGGCAAGGCAGCTACTGTGGGTTTGAAGACACACGTGTTTGTTTGTTTGTCGCTGGGCAACAGAGAGGATGGAAAAAATGTCAATGTCATATTGTCACCTATGAGTCACCACTCAGCACGGGTCGGTCCTGCCACCACGAGTGTGGGGAGACCGGAAAAGGGCCCGAGGCACCCCAAGAGCAGCTCAGCACAGCCCTCTCTGCCTGCCTGGCCCCACTCTGACACCTTCCCCATCCCCACAGCTGGGGACTCGAGTGGCCCGGGCACATCGGTGGCCCAGGGGCAATTTTCGGAGCGCTGGAAGGCGAGGCAGGAATTTGCATTCCTATTTGCATTTCCTAATTGCGCCTGCGGGTTTCCTGGGGCAGCGGCCGGCTCTGGTTTCCATGGCAGGTTTTGTGCAGACCTGGAGAAGCGAGGGAGGCACAAAGAGGCCACAATGGCCCTGCCACTCACCCGCATCAAAGGCGGCCGGCGGGGCGGGCCGGGGGCGCCGCAGCCTGTCCCCCCCGGCACCGGGGGACCCCCGGCCAGGGGACAGGGTGGCTGGTGCCGATGCGGGGGGACAGCCGCGGTCCCAGCCCTGGGGACATGCCGGAGGAGCGGAGCCACAGCCGCCGTGGCCCAGAGGCAGCAGCTGCTCGGCGCCCGTCGGAAGTGGTGCAAGAGCTGGACCCAGATGTTCTCCCTGTTCTCATTTCCTGTTGTTTTCAGCCAGCTTTCCACCCAGCTGGGTGGGTTGCTTTCTCCTTCCAGCTTCCCACTCCATTCAGGGACCGTCTGGCTCGCTGCTGTGCCCATCCAGCTCCCGTGCTGGCGCCGGGAACCGGCAGAACAGGCAAAACAGACCCGGGAAAACCCGGTCCCCACGCTGCAGCTGCAAACCCAGGGACACCGAGCAGAGGAGAGGCTCCAGCCAATGTCCCTCCACCACCCTGGCCATGGTGACAGAGATGCTGCCACCATAACAAGAGAGGGACCCACCTCTGTGCTATTATTTCAAGTTTTTCTCTTGTTTTATAGTTACCAATTATCCTCACCATCACCTTGTGCCGCCCCAAAGCCTCCCAGCTCTGACTGCGAGCACCCCACAGGCGAGCCCACCCACAGGGTTAGGGTAGAGCCCCCTTCCCACACATCCCACCTGGGATTTCACCCTCAGGGCACAGACCCTGCCCATGAATGACCCTCCGATCCCCTCCTGGCTCTCCCACTCCCAATGGCAGCATCTGTGCCCCTGCAGAGGCTGCTGCTGCAGGCAGGTAAGCTCCAGCACCCCGTCAGGCTGTGCTGCTCCCCGGGGCACCACAGCCCCGATGCCACGGCAAAGTCCCTCAGCCACGCCACCAATGCCAGCAGGTGTCAGCTGGTTTCGTTCACTTCCTTCTCATTTGAAAGCTGTTTTTTAATAAAATGCTGGAAAAGTTCAAACTTTCCCAGGAACTGTGTGGCTGGGAAGAGGATGGGCACCTTTGACAGAAATAATTTTGAGGCTCTGACACCAGGGCTGTGGACAGCCAGGGGTTGGTGCACAAAGCTCTGCCAGCATCAGGCACAGCCTCACCACGGCGTGGCTGGCTAACACAGGGGCAAAGGCCACTGGTGCACAGCTACCAGGAGGTGATGGCAGGGTTTCCTCTGCCATGACAACCACCAAAAGCTTCCCACCAGCCCAGCACCAGCAATCCGCGCTCCCAGAGGGCTCCCCTGGGGTCTCATTGCCCCGGTGCTGCACTCCCGCCGAGCACTTCCACAGGAAAACCTCTGTGAAAACCACAAAAAGCTTCTCAGCGCAGCAGATGCCGCTCCAGCCTGTGTTCTTAGAGATGGAGGAGGAGGAGGAGGATGTGAGGAAAGCCACAGCTTCCCCAGCCGCAGGGCAGCCCCGCCAGCAAAGCCCCAGCGGCAGCCTCAGGGGTCAGCCCAGGATGGTGGTTCTCCCCTGGAAATCCTCACGGCTCCAGCCCCCGTGTTTGTTGTCAGTGGCAGCAGCAGGAGGAGGTGTGAGGAGGAGGTGCGACTCCACTGCTTTTTAAGAAAATAATAAAAAAGAGCCTTTCCAACCCGCCTGAGAGACAGACGGTGCAGGAGAGCACTGCTTTGAGCCGTGACTTGCACTTGACTCCTTCTCCATCGCTGCCTGCCCACAACCCCCTGGCAGCAATTTCAGCGCTGGACAGGAACCCCAGGTGAGGATCAGACTGGCAGGATGGTGGCCTCCATCCTTAGGGAGGATGACAGGTGTGGCTGAGCTGGGTACCCGGTCGGGGGCTCACAAGTGACCCCGGTCACCAGGAGGTGACCACCAGGGCTCTGGCACACCAGGGCCCCGCCAATTCCTGCACCAAGTGATGCCCACCCGGCGGGGATGGCGGGGTGTGAGATGTGCTGCTCCACGAACGCGGCACAGGGCACAGGGACCATGTCTAGCAGCAGGAAGCCACCAAATCCAAAGCCCCGGTGGCACGGAGGGATCGCGCTCGGGGACCGGCGATGCTCCGGGGCTGAGCGGGACGCGGGTCCTGCCCCAGGCCGAGCCAGCCTGCCCGCGCCCGGCCCCACGCGGGACGGCCCTCGGCCACATACGGGGACGGCCCTTGGCCCACATGGATGGCACCCTTGCCCCCACACGGCCCGGTGGGCTCGGCCCTCCCGGGGGCTCCGCACGCGGGACCCTCCGGAGCGCGGCGGGCGCGGGGCCCCGCGCAGGCCTGCGGCGGAGCCGAGCAGCCGGAGCAGCGGCGGGGCCGTGCCGGGGCTGCGGCCCCCAGCGCTCGGCTCCGGCCCGGCTCTGGAGCGGCGGCCGGGCGGCCGCAACAGGCGCGGCCCCGGCCCCGGGTTCCGCCGCTCCGCCCGGGCCCCGGTAGAGGCCGAGCCGGCGGCGCCCCCACTCCCCCCCAGCCCCGGCGGGGCCCGCGCGGCTCCGGGCCCGACCCGCGCAGGCCGAGCGGCACCGCCCGCCCCAGCCCAGCCCGGCCCCAGCCCGGCCCGGCCCGGCCCGGCCCGGCCCGGCGCACAAAGAGCCCCGGCCCGCCCCCCCTTACCGGCGGTCGGCGCCGCGCTGCGGGGGCGGCGGCGGGCGGCTCCAGTCACGCCGGGAACCATGGAAAGGAGCCGGGACGGGAGACGTACGTGGCGGGCGGGCGGGCGGGGGCGGCCGTGCCCGGCAGCGGGGGGCGGCGCGGCGGGGCCGGGGCCGGGGCCGGGCCGGGCCGGGCCGGGGGGGCGCGGGGAGCGGGGCCGCGCCGAGAGGCTGCAGGGGCGGGGGGCGTGCGGGGCCCCCGGGACCGGGGTGTTCCCCGGGCTGGAGTCCCCCCGTGGGGAGCGCGGAGCTCGATTCGGCCGGGCCGGGGGCTTCGAGGGGCGGTACCGCCCGGGCCCCGCCGCTCGCCGAGGTGAGATAGCCCTGCCGGGGTCCTGGGGATCTCGGGGTCCCCCCGCTGTCCCCAGGGTTCCGCAGCGCCTCCAGCCATGGGGTCAACGCCTCTGGCCCTGAGTGGCCTGGGGGCCAGTGTGTGAAGGGAACAGCATCCCGAGGATGGATGGATGGATGGATGGATGGATGGATGGATGGATGGATGGATGGATGGATCCATCCCAGATTTCCAGGTTGGCTCTTAGCCACTTCCACACCTTTGGAGTGTCCCAGGTTTCTGGAGCCTGGAGCTCCAGTCTCGTGGTAAGGAAGGGGAGACAGCCCTGCTGCCCCACAGCTGAACATCCCAGACGGGTTATAAGCAAGCATCACTCGGAGCAGACAGAAAACAGCCGTCCCTGTATTGCACGCTCTGGCTGACAGCTCGGGACGGGAAGCGATCTCCTCTTACAAATTACAGGAGCCCGTTTACACAGGGCAGACACTTCCCGTTCCACAGAGACCAGAGCGAGACTGTGAACGGCAGCAGCTCAGAGCCCCCGCTTCCCTCCGAGCTCTCCAAACCTTCCAGACGTGCTGCGGGAAGAACTCCACACCGCTGGGCACCACGGCCTCCCACAGCACCCTGCCACAGCCAGAGACTGCTCGGGTGCACGGCTGTGGCTGCTGGAGCCCGAGCACAGGTGTGGGATGGTCCAGAGCTCTCACAGGACAGCTCTTCATGCTGAGTTGTCCTGCTCCATCGTTTCATCTGTGTCTGGGAGCTGAGCAGTCCTGGGTAAAGATGTGGAAAGCTCTGACAGGGAACACAGAGTAGGAGTGGAAATACTGGAGGCAAACCTTCGGTTTTCAGCGCCTACTGAACATGTGCCTCATCATTCTCTTCCCCAAGTTAGCGCAGATCAGACTCTTCAAGGCACAGCGCCTTGCAGTGAGCTTTGGTGGCTGCAATCTCCTCCTAATCCAGGCTTGTTTCAGGGAAAACAGGCAATTTTATATCCCTTTGATATGGGTCTTAGCTGCTAATGATGCTAGGAATTAAAAAGAAATGGCCATAGAAATACACAACTGTGAAAAATTAAAATAGTGAATTTAATTCTGCCAATTCCAACAAAATTGGTAATTCCCTGAAAAACAAACCTTGCACAGAAAACACAGAACAGAAATGGTTTCATCTTGACAGCTGGTGAAAACAACTGGGTGAAAAGGTGAAAGGAATATTTCTGACTTCTCTGGAAAACACAAGGTTTCACACATCCTGAAAATGCCCTATTTTTTACTAAATGGGTCGGTTTGTGAGGCAGTGATTGTAAATGCTCTGCAAGGAAAGCACAGGTTTGTGCTCTGAACTGCAGATGCCAAATGTCTGGTTTTCAGAAAGCACTGATGCTTCCCTAAAGAAAAAGCTGGGACTTTAAAAATCATAGAAACATGGAATGGTTTGGGCTGGAAGGGAGACTCAAAGCTCATCTCACTATAAGCCCCCACCAGAGCAGGGACACATTCCACTAGACCAGCCCAGAAACCTGAAGAACAGCAAGAAAAGATGTATTATTTGTAAGAATCATTCTCCTGGCTTGCCCAGTGGCCCTGGTCTGGGCTCCAGGGCGATGCAGAGTCCGACGGAAGGGCGCGAGGCTGCGGCTGTCGCCAGGCGTGTGGAGGGAGCTGGCTGGACAGCCTGGCTCAGCTCCTCAGCACTGAAACACTCTTTCCAAAGCAATACCAAAAAAGGTTTGTTTCTAGGTCAGGACCTCAGCACTCAATTTTAACCAGGGGCTGACAGTCCAATCTGAACACAGCTGTAAAATGGATTCGCGGGAGAAGCTCTGGCATTCCTTTTGTAATTAGAAAACAGCCACTGAGGCGTGTGCCTTTAAAGGTGAAAGCTATTTTTGACATAAAAATTAGCACGTAGTTCCTCTGTCATCCCTCGGCTGCTGCGCTGGGAGCTGTGAGTGAACAATCCAAAGATAAGCAAGAAGTATAAACATGCTGAATTACACAAATACGTAGAAGGGGATCAGGTTTAATTTGTTTTATTCTCTGACAGTTAGGAGACAAGGAGATTTATTCTTACACTTTTTCTCCTAAAAAGCACTGGTTAAAAGGTCCACTTAAGCACTGAAACCCCAATGGCATTTAAAAACTTGAAGAGCTTTTAATAGCTACCTTTTGAAATTACTGTTAAATCTATTTTTGAGATGGATAAACTGAGCTACCAATGAAGCAGGGCAGGAGTTTTTGGAAGGGCCCAGCAGAGAGAAACTGTCATTCATTTCTCAACAACTCAGCTCCTGTACAGGGACCCTGAGATAAAAACTACCACAGTGCTCGATGTTTTAACAACCTGAGCGTTCTTCAAATTCCCATTTTCTCTCTTTGGTGGGAATCTAACCCCGACAGCCTTGAAAATGAACCCCAGGCAGTTTTCAGGATAGGGCTCAGAGTGGCTGTTTCTAAAATAAAAGTGAGGGAAGAGCGAGCAGAACTTGGAGGCTTATCAGCACCCGGAATGCCCCGGCTAATCCTCGGCAGCCCCGGCCCCTTTATGTAACCTGGGATTGCTGCAGCTCAACAGCTTACTGGGGTCTGGGTGGTTTTCTTTAAACCTCTTGTGGACAAATGCAAACACATGAAATACTTCTTTCTTCTGCCTCTCTAAGGAAAAAATTGTTGCAAGAGGAAAAAAAGTGTTTTATTTGTATCGATGGCTAATAGAATTAAACTTGCATGCTGAGACTAAAACGTGTTTCTCTCTGATCCATCACGACTGAACAGAACTTTCCCAATTTACAATGCTCAGGTGTAACTCTTGAAAAAAAAGGTTGAATCCCAAATTTCTCTTCACCCTGAACACTCTGTGGAGGTGTTGGGGTGTTCCAAGTAAAGAGAAAGCCAGCCCCTTGATAGCCTGTACCCCATGTCTGGCAGCGTGGCTGGCTGTGCTGCAATACTTACGTCCCTGTGGCCACCTCCCCGCGCTCTCCTTGCCCGGAGGATGCCTCTCCGTGCCCTCCATCTGACTGCTCTGACTTTCCACAGCACACATCCTTCCAAGGCAAAATTCAGCTCTCAAGCTGTCGGCCGGTCTCAGCCATTCACCTCACGCTGAATGCTTACGGAAACTTCAGAAGGAAAAAAATAAACCCCCTATTGAACTCCTTGCAATCGGAGAACTGAATGGGCTCGATATAAACCCCACTCGAACCAGCGGCAGCAATAGGCTTCCCTGGATGTTGGATTCCATCCAGCTTAAAAGTTTCCATGAAATAAACTAGGCTAAGCGCATCAGCTGCATAGGAACTAACTCGGTGTAACAGGAGCATCTGTTCTTCGCGTCCACCATTTTCTTAGAGCCTGACTCGGCGGCGCTGCGGCGCGAGGTGCCAGCGGATCCCCGGCCGGGCACGGACACGGGTTAGCAGGGAGCATGCACGTCGTACAAACTACTGCACCAGGTAGCTTTTGTTTGTCAGAAAAACAGCTTAATGTATTTGCAAGGATGGCATTACAGAGCGAAGTCAATGTCCGCACTGAGACAGCAGAGGAGCACACCTCGGACCCATTAATACACGGTACAAAGCAAATGTTTACCCAAGTACAAATGAAACAGGTCGACAATTAGCTAATGCAGCTTTGTGGACATAAACCAGGTACAGTCGAGCAGAACCAACATAAAATAAAAAGGAAACAGCCCTTTTGCTACGCCACGCTAAGAGCACCGTGGTTAGTGGTTTGGGAAGCCTCTGTCACGGTGAAAAATTTCCTTGCCGGTGTTTAATGTGTTTATTCTACTGCTACACTGCTGGGATAAAAATAACAGCTGGCTGTACAAGGGACCCACTGTCAATACTGCAGTAATTGACAACATACAGTTAAGTCTCACACCTGTTTATTGTAAGTAATTCATAGATAACCACTTCTAGTACACATTTTCATATTGGCTTTTAATGCTTTTGTTCTCTCTTTTTTTTTTTAAGCTCAGGGATACCCAAATTTCACCTACGGGTCATCGCTGTGGTTACCCAGACCCAGAAGGTTATGCCTACTTTGGGAGACTGGTGCGAGGTGGTGTCGTGGCCAGGGATGGCAGAGATGGCTGGGGAACTACAGGTCCCAACATGCAGGACGGTGTGGAGGTGGCAGCGGGGCCGGGGCAGCGGGGCTGGGGACATGCTGGCGGGCTGGCCGTGCGCGCCGGGCTCTACACAGGGCCAAAACAAAGACCTCTACACACCTGGAGTAAGAACAGTGGTAACAAAGTCATAGCTACATATTCTTCTCTACATTTTTGTTTATTGAGACAAACTAATTAAAAGGCACAAACATAGGGCATATGTTTACATGGACATTATAACAAACATATACATTAAAAGTGTAGGAATGTGTTTCCTTTCTGCTAAACAGAAAGTTCCTAAGCTTTTATATATACAAAAGTTGTACAATTTGATGTCCTAAAGTACAAAAGATCATTTATAAAATTATTTTACACTAAGCTCTATTATTTTTTTTGTTTGTTTTTGTTTTACTATGTAGTCCAAGCCCCTAGAACAGTTCCACGTAAGGATACAGATACCTGTCACCTGAGCCAGCAGCCTGGCAATCACTGCTCGCACGGACACGGCCGGGGAGGAACGGAAGCAGTCCAGTGTGACTGGGCAGTCCTGCTAGCACTCTGTGAAAATGCACACGCTAATCTCCAGAGCTCTCAACTTCATTAAGATAAAAACATCTCAACTGTAATTTCTTTTTTTTTTTTTTCCTCTTTTTTTTTTTTTTTTTTATTTAATGTAGAGGTTGGGTTTAGGGTGTTTTGTTGTTTTTTTTAAACAAAGTTTTAAAAATGTGAATATGTGACATGATAGTCTAAAAAGTATATCTGTTTCCCTAGACTTTGCTTTCTACTTTATGTACAGATAAACAGGTTAAGAAAAAAAAGCACATGTAGCTTAAACATGTGTGACCATTTATGAGCAGTTCTGGGCTGGACAGCTCAGCACCCCAGAACTCCCACAAATTGATAGAAATGTGTTAACACAACAGAAGAATAACGTAAAAATGATGATGTTTGCAAATATTTACAAAGTTGAACAGATTTGCACAACACTTGATTAAGAAATAGGGGAGAAATTAAAAGACGCTCTCTGCTTGTCCTGGAGGGGCATCCTACCTAGTTAGTGGTTAGAATAAAAACTGTATACAATTTAATATAAGACAAAACTTCTAGTGAACAACTAACACGTCTGTCCCCTGCTGAAACAACAGCAGGCTCTGACTGGGAGGCAGAGGGCATAAAAATCACACCCAGGGCCTCCAGAATCTTCCAGCTTAAAGCAATTTTCCTTAAGTTTCCAAGCACTCCTTTTGCTCCTAGATAAGAGTCCCATGGGGGTCTGACTGTTCAGAGACCATGTTTACATACATTTCGACTCCTCTTCTGTCAGCCATGGCTGTTTCTCACCAAACAATAACAGGTTTTTTTAAAAAAATGTTGACTACAATGCTCTATTCCCTTAGGGTAATATGTTGGGTAATATTTACATCTCCAAATATCAGGTCACAATCCCTATTATATGTTGAAGTTAGAATGATAAGTTATCATATGCTTTGCATATCAGAGCTGGTATCACCTTTCCCATAGGGAATGCTGCCTGAAATTACCATATTCCCAAAGGTAAAATGCATATTTTCTCCAAAAATGCATTTTTTTTTTTTTAATGACAACATTGTAATGCATTTACTCATTAAAAAAAAAACAAAACATCAACACAGACAAAGGTTCTACACTAGCTCAGAAACAGTGGACTTGCCTGGCAGGTTAAAATGAGCCATCCACCCTGTCACAGATACAGAGGGGTCTTCGCTAGTGTTTAGATTAAAATAATTTTCTAAGTTATAATTTTAGGGGATAAAACATAAAACTGGTTTTTTTAATGACCTTTTTTTTGGTATTTTTTCCTTTTTTTTTTTTTTTTAACTCTGGCAAATAAGTATCTGTTCTAATTCAGCATCAGTCAGCTACAATGTAAAACTTACTTTAAATGAAGTGCTCCAGTGAAACTCAAGCCTGAACCATGTGAGCCAAATCAAGGGGAAGATGCTACTGTGGTCTCTGATGGTGTTGCCCCAGTGTCTTAGTCTGAATTTATTATTAACTAAAACAAAACAAAACAAAAAACCCAACAGAACAAAAACAAAACAAAAACAAAACCAAAAAAAAAAAAAACCCAACCAAACAAAACCCAAAAAAGAACTGCTGGTAAGGATTCCATTTTAATCCTTTTTAATACTGTTTAGAACTTGTTTACCAGGGAGGAGAGGTGGGCAAGGCCTGGGGCAGGAAAGGCATGCTCTCCACTGGTCTCATGGCTATGTTGAGGGGGCCAGCCAGCGTCATGGGGGTGGGCAGGTTCATGGGGGACGTGATGGTGACGGGGTGCGCTATGTTCACTGGAGCGGTCACCGGGGTGGGCAGGTTCACCGGGGTGGTGAGCGTTAATGGAGAGGTCATGGACAGAGGACTGGTTATGGTTACAGGATGCCCTAAGTTCATCGGACTGGATATATTAACTGCACTTGATACATTTACTGGACTTCTCATGCTCATTGCAGCTGCCACTGTGACTGGGTTTGTGATAGTCCCAGAAGCCACAGAGGACGTTATATTGAATGGAGTAGTAAGAGTCACAGGCGTAGTAGCAGCAGTGGAGGTTTGGCACAAGTTAGCAGCTTCTAAAAATGAGACATAAAAAAGACAAAAAGTTTTTAACACATAAAAAAACCATGGACAAGATTTAAACAAAACAAAACAAAACAAAAACCCAAAAACCGAACGAGAACGGGTACAAATTCTGGAATCATTTTCTTTAGGTATTATTAGTAAGTTAAAACTGTTAACATTCTATAGCCTACAGGAAACACAAACTCTCATGCAGGTCATTTCAATTGAGTATTTTTTTTTTTCCCTGAGAAGTCAAGTGAGGTTGTCTTAGCAAGAGGGTTTTTCCATGTTCATAAAAACAGTATTGTACAATCAAAAAAATCCTCCCAAGAGGAACAGTAGAAATAGAGGAGAGAGTGTACATACCGAATGGTACGTACTCTATAGCCTTCTCAAAGGTGAACTGACATTCTGTGAAGGTTTTAAAAAGTCATTATTAGGGACTGATAAGCAAAGCTCGTTTCAATATTTACCTGCTTATTTCAGTCTTAATTATTGCTACTGAACTGCTCCACTGCTCACAGTACCTCTACCTCAAGGCTACCCCAGCAGCACATCCCTCAACCCCCATCAGCTCCTCAGCTTTCACATAAGCTCCAGCTCCACACCATGTTGGTTTGGGGGGTTGGGGGGGGTTGCAGCAAGCAGGACTGAAGTGCAGAGCAAGGGAGACCCAGGAGGCCGGGGCTGGGGACGCGGGGGGGACGGGAATCACTCCCCATCCATCAGCACCACCTGCCGGCTACCCACAGCGGGAGGGAGGCTCGGGAGCAGGGAACGGGAAGGGCTGGCTGCTAGAGAAGCAGGGGAAATACACTCTGCATCAAAGTTACTAAGCCGTGTCTGCTTCCACATTTGTAGGGCAGGACCCCAAGCTCAGTTACACCCACGTGTCAGAGGTGAGCCAGGAGCAAAGAGTCCACTTTGCCTCTGGGGCAATACAAATATAACTTTGAAAGCAACATTAGCCCCATTCAAGGGTTACTGTTGGTTCTTCAAAGTCCATAGCTAGGAGGGGTGGAGAGGAAGGGAAAGAGTAAAAAAAAATAAAATAACAATTGTGAAAATAAATTGCACTAGACAAAAAAAAAAAAAAAATCCCATCTAGTGTTGTAAAGCCACCACAAGTGGAACTAGCACAGGAGAACCAGCATGGAAAGAGCAGCTCAAGCATGGCACTGACTGGTCTAACTTCACCTTCAAGCACAGTCACACCCAAAGACACATCCCACCCCTGCCCCTTCCCCAGTTAAATTAAGCTAAAAGCACCAGTGTGACACCACTGTCACCCACCCACCTCCTTCAGCCCCCTCCTGCCCCAAACCACTGCTCTGTTAAAGCATATTCAACATTCTCAATAAGAAAGGAAAAGGAAACAAGACATAGGAAAGAACAAGCAGAAAATAATTCTCAGTGATTTTCTAAATCCAACATAATTTGCTTTATCTATTTAGTGGCCTGATGATATGTAATGTTTCTGTTATCACTGCATTTTAACATGAATAAGCTGTTTCTGCACTGTCTGATCACAAAATTCAATTACTGGCATAACAAGGGGAAAGGAAGCAAGCAGCCTAAAACACAAACAAGAACCTAGAAAACAAAAACAGATTGAAGAACTGAAAGGAAGGTTGAGAGAAAAGGAAAAAATAAGGTGAGTCAAAAACATTCCTAAAAACAGCCAGTGAAAAACAGTAAGCAGTGGTCATTAAGAACTTCCAAAACATGTAATCCATGAAGTCACATGATGGGCATTAATAATCAAACTGTTGTGAAACAAATAAGCAGCAGAATGGGAGAATTTAAACTACTGTATCCTAAAACCACTAAACTGAAGCAATCTGTTCCATACAAACTGCCACAATGACCAACAACAGCAATCCCACTTCAATTACAGCAGCACAGGTAGAGGTGAGCTGTGAGCCAGCACTGATGAGAAGCAGAATCACTGATTACCTCATTTTGTAATGAAACCAAGCAACAGAGAGAGAGGAAGTTCTCTGAGGTCTAGAAAACGTCATGCAAAGACATGACCATAGAGCAGATGGAATGAACTGGGGGAGACAAGATGAACAGGGCAGAGAAAGCACACACAGGCACCCTGGTGCTGATGCAGGGCAGAGGGTGTGTGTGGGTGTGTGTGGGTGTGTGTGTGTGTGTGTGTGTGTGTGTGTGTGTGTGTGTGCACAGGTGAACAGGGTAAATAAGCACAAGCACAGCCAAAAGCCACATGCAAGTCAAAGCCCCCACTCCTGCCTGGAGCAGACACAAGCTCCCTCTGAACTGATGGCTCTAGGGACACAGGCAAGCACAGAGACCAAGGCAGCAAGTCATGAGCAGGTCATTTACCACACCCTTCTCTGGGGCCTGTTTCCTCCTGCTCTCTCAGCTATGCCTTCTAAGAATGAAACTGTCACGTAAGACATCCTTCCTGACACCTCAGACTCCCTGTATGACTGTGAGCTCCCCTCTCACCAACCCAGCCATGGCAATGTTGGTTTGTTTTACCTTTCTTCCTGGCTTTGACGGCCTCTTCCCACAATCTCAGGGTCTCTACCTGCTTTCCAGGCCAACTTGTTACGTGCTGCTGCTGCTGCTGCTGTTGCTGCTGCTGCTGCTGCTGCTGCTGCTGTTGTTGCTGCTGCTGCTGCTGCTGCTGTTGTTGCTGCTGCTGCTGTTGCTGCTGCTGTTGCTGTTTCTGGTTGCTGGTCTCTTCACTCATGCATGCTATGCCAATCAAGTAAGAACACAAATTCACCTTGAAAAGTTACTCTGTTTTCTGCTGAGATCACAAAGGCAACTTCTACAAAGAGCATGTGGAATCTCACAGGATTCCAAGAACAAAATCACAGAGGTGTTTAAAACAGTATCATTAATTCTGTGCTTCATAAAACTATTTTTCCAAGAGCTAAAAACCAAAACATAAGTCAAGAATATCTACTTTAAGTGCCAAAACCAGACTTCTCCTGTCATGATTTACTTTGTATTTAGGAAGAATGAAATTAAAGACTCCAATTAGTCTCTAGAACTCAAACTGAATCCACTTTTTCTAAACATTAGCTCCAGCTTAAGAATGAAAAATAAAAATAAGCCTTTTTACTTTTCATTGCAAGTTTAACTTAAAATTTTCAGTTTACATCAGGGAACAGCCTGTCACCACTCTCTGGCCACAGTACAGCTCATCATTTCCACCTCTAACAACTGCTCAAAATGCCTCATGTGAACTGGCTTAGCACCACCAAACTGGCTTGGGAAGCCAGAGTTGTAACCCTATACCTTGAAAAATACTTCACATCCAAATTTCCTACTAAGCTCAACAATCAGGCATTTCAGACATTCCCAGTACCTTCAAATTATCCAGGAGTAACAGGAACTGCAAAGATGTTGTAAATTAATACAGTTTAAAGGCTTTAAGGACAAAGTTCCAAAGACATTCCTTACTTCTGCCTCTTTATTCCTCTGAAAACCCATTTTATATTACTAACCATGAGGGGTTAACTTAAGTTACAGGTATTTTAATAGGGGGAATTTGAAAGTCAAGTCTTCATTTGCTTGCTAGGCATTACCAGGTCCAGAGTTTAAGTCTAGAAGGAGCTATTACAAACATCTCATCTGACCTCCTGCACATCACCAGTCAGATGCCATTAATGCCCAAAACCTATCAGGGCTGGATTTAAATCCTTTTCTTGTCAGCTACTGCCTGAGGGAGGAAACACTGAGCCCCAGGGTCAAAGCTCAGAGAAAGCAGAGAAATCTTCCTCCTGATTTCCATGAGCTTTGGATGAGGCTTTAGACCTGAAACCTGGCAAATCTTAGCAGTTCTTAAATAGTCTAAAATCTCCAGACTATCTGTTGGACTTTTAGACCTGCACATTTCAGGTAGTAGCACTGAACTTAAAAGGTCAGAAAACCTGGGAATTCTTTTCTTCAAGAGATGGGTCACTGTCATGAACTGCAGGGCATTCCCAAGGGATGAGAGCACAGTCTTGCAGCAAACCAACTCCACACATGCCAATTCTTGAGGCACATTCTGTGACTAAAGATCTACTTTTAAGAGGTGTGACCACCCAGACTGACAGACACGTAGCTGAGTTTAACGTCATCAAAGGCAATTCCCTTCACAAACACATTGTTATTAGAAATGTTTGTAAAACGTTCACCTACTTTTATTGATGCCTTGTTTACAGGTATTACAGTTGATACTTTGGCTCTGCCCGTGTGTCTTTAAGTGGCTGGTGATATATGCTGCACTCAGAAGTTTACCACAGATATTACACGATACCTTTCCTTCATGGCGCACCATGTGTGTCCGCAGTCTGTCTTTGGTGGCAAAGGCAGCAGTGCACGTCTAGAGGGAGGACAAAGTTACTCTTGAGGGGCAGACAGAGCAGCACAGCATCACCCACAGGCCCTCTGGGAACCCACGTTACCTGGCAGGTCCTAACAGTATCCTAAGTGCATTGACAACTTTAAGTTTTACCTGTATTTATAGAGAAACAAAAATCAAACTACTCAGCAGAGACTGAGAATGGAATTTGCTTCTGAGACAATCAGGATAAAAACCATATTCTACACTGCCTGAACTTTCTGAAAACAGTGGGTTGCCTTGCCCACCAATGCAAGAGGGAGCTTATAGAAAACACCTACAATAGGCAAAGTTGGTTTCTAATGTAATTTTACTGTACAAATATGAACTTGGTACCTTACACTGCTCAATTACTTCTGTTCCCATCCAGAACAAGGAAAGAAAACCTTTTCCTAACACTATTCTCTTTACCCAAGGCTTTTATTTAATAAGATGAGTCACTAAAACAGGTTGGAATAAGCAGGGATATTCCAAGCAAAATAGTTAATTGTTCAAGGGCAATCAAAATATTTCTCCTAGACTCAGTCATCAACTTAGGACAACTTGCTTTCCCCTTCCAGCAAAGTAACAGATCCAGAATCAACCATTCCCACCCATTTTAAAAAGATGTGCTGAGAAAGACATTTCATTTGAACATGCTGAGAAACACACTGCACACATTACCCCAGAAATGAGCACTAAGCTGAGCATGCTGCTACAATCCTACGACTAAGTTAAGCATATGGTAAAACAGAGCAACTATGCTGTTCTCCAAGAAAGCAAAAAGCCTCTAATCTTCCTAAAAAAGCAACCATGGTATCTTTTTAAAGTTCCACCAGAACTCCACCACTGGTGTAGTGGCAAATGTGGCTTTACTCCTAAACTTGCTTTTCAGAATACCAGGAGCAAATACAGCTCTGGAAAGATTCACCTGAGTACCACTGACACAATAAGGTATTGCTCTTAATAAACCATTTTAGCCCTTACTTGGCATTTGAAGGGTCTCTCTGTTGAGTGAACATGTTTAACGTGACAGCTTAAATGATCAGGCCTGCAAGAAAGAGAGGAACAGGAGAAAAGTGCACACTGTTACAAACACAGAGCCAGGACACCGTGGCTAGCAGTGCTGACACCGAGCTGGTCACTCCCTGCAGCCCCCATCCCTCTGACAGCCAGGATAAATCCCTTCCCCTCACCTACCAGGGGCTTCACCTGCAACACCTCACAGCTTAAAACCTGCCTGCGGTTTAAAGCTTAACTCTGTTCTCCTCACACACCTGAAAATGGCACGTTTGGTCACACCTTGTGTAAAGGTGAGAGCGCAACAGCTCTAAAGGTTGAAGTTTTCTCTGTTGCAAGCACAGGTACAAACAGAGCTGGCAGCAGTGCAAGCTCCCCCTGTGCTGTCAGTGCCCTCCACCCTGCTCTAAGACCAGGTGACCGTTTCCCTGCCCTGCCCCGTCTGGTCACAGACCATGGCAAAGGCTGGTGAAGGGGCTCTGTGCCCACCCCCAGTGACACAGACACACATCATATGGGACTTGGATGAGGTTGAGAAACCATTTCAAACCACTCTCCTAAAAAAGTTACCACTTCTGGCCACGGTTAACCTTGCTCAGATGGAGACTCCCCCACCCCAACTGCAGACGAGGCTCTTTATCCCCTCACCAATCTCCTCAGAAGTCTGGCTCTCCCAGCTCCTCACTACCACAGCTTAACCCTTCTTGCTCACGAAAAGCCAACAGCGGAGCACGCCTGGGATTTGCTACGTGGTACCTTGAGAAGCCTTTTCCACAAACACCGCAGGTGTAGGGTTTCGTGATGCCCCCTTCGTGAGACCTCACGTGGTAGGTCATGCGATCCTTTCTCTTGAAGCGCTGATTGCAAATGGGACATTCGAAGGGTTTCTCGTCCGAGTGGGACAGCTTGTGCCGGTTGAGGTGGTAGACGTCCCTGAAGGCCTTCCCACACATCTCACAAGCGTGGTTCTTCTTCACGGGCTTGCTGGGCTTCTTCACCGTCTGCGTCACCGCCATGGCCGTGGCGCCGGCGCTGCTGCTGGGGTTGGTGGCAGAGGAAGACGTAGTGACAGTGGACAGGATGCCTGCGATAGTCGAAACCAGCGAACTCCGGCTGTTGTCACCAGCGATGGTCGAGATAAGGGGCACCATTGTGGTGGGAGTTTTCTTTGGCCGTGACACTAACTTTATCCCTGTGTGGCAGGACTCGTGACGCCTCAAATGGTAGCTGTCCCTGAAAGCTTTGCTGCAGTAAGTGCACACAAAGGAGGTTTTAGGTTTTTCCTTTTTAATCCCAACAATAGCATCCTTTAATGTTTCTGGTGCAGGCTGAGGTTTCTGCGTTATTGGTAAGGGCAGAATCGGCTTCTGATCGGGCGGCTCAACAGCAGAGCTCAGGAGAGGCAACAAACTGTTCTGTGCTGCCTGCTGTTGGTGATGGGAGGCTTCGTGTGCCTAAAACCAAACATTCACACTTAAATTCTCTGGATGGGTGCTCACTCTGGCACGGTGAGAACATTTACAAACGACAGGGAAGCACATTCTGGACCAAAAGCCATGGAAGGAACAACAGGGGAAGGTTACATAATGCTGGTTTTGGACAAGATAAACTGCTCACTCTATAAGTGCCCTGGCTGTGCAGACCCTGTGGTAAGTGTGGGACGCAGCACAACAATCAAGGAATTATTAAATTTCTGGAGGGCAACTTTTTATGGAAGACAACTAGGCGCTTGTCAGATCTTTTAATAACAGCATTTCATCTTTACATAACAGATAACTCATTTTGCTAATGATCGTATCAGATGGCACATCAGGACTATCTCTGGAGAGGATGAAGATACTGACAGGAGTTGCAAAACAAGGCCCCACCTTTAAGCCGAGCTTAGTGCACACTGAGAATGGAACCACAGCCACAGAGAGCCAGGATGCGATAAGGTGTCTTATTTAAACAGTGTGTTCATACCCCTGTGCCAGCACTGAAACCAAAGCAACTGGAATCGGGACCTGTCTAAAGCTACATCTCTATATTTAGCAGGTTCCTGATGCATTTATCCACTGACCACTGTGCTCTCTGCGTCTGGAACTAACAAGAATAGCGGCACAGCCTTTTTCTCCTCGTCAGCAGCTACTTTGTGCTGGGAAGAGAAGCTGATCGATACACACTGGGAGACATCTAGAGATGCTGGAGAACACGGTTTGGGGTGTTGGGAATAAACCCTGAAAGCTGTCTGAAAGCAGCCAATACCAACTAACTCTGAACTACAGAATGTGTGGCAGAAGCTACAGGGAAGGGAAGGGGGGGCCCGCAGGCAGCACGGCTCAGCTGAGCTGCAGCCTGCCTGCCACGGGCTGTGCTGCACCACGCGTGGTTATTCTAAGGCAGAAACACTGTTATTAAAACTCATGCAGTCAGACTGGGACAAAACCCTGGCAGATACAATTTTAATGTGGTTTAGAAACCACACAGACCAATTCAGCCTAATGGAGCATTAAAATAAATCACTCCAGCACCTTAAGCCAGTTTAAGTGCATCTGTATTCAAGATGTGCCTCGGTCTCATCAGACCAGTTTTAAATCAGGCTCGTTATTAACGCAGTGTGCCAGGCCTGAAGCTGAGTTTGGGGAAACTTGCATTCCCACTAGATCAGTACTGCAGCCTTCCAGGACTCCTTTCCTATGGTTTTCCTCACAAAGTAACATGACTCAAAGCTGTGAGAGCTGGATAAAACACTGTGCCAGTGCACGACCCTGACCCGTCTACTTTTACATCTGTTGGGGTGGACAGTACTGGGAAGCACACTCAGGCTAATGCTCTTCCCATGGGAATCCTTTCAACAAATCCTTTGGACAAGCCAGTATTTCTAGAAGCTCACTTTGGGCCTTTTTCCTAGTTGCATCCTGGGTGCTTTGCGTGCCTGGATCGCAGCAGGGACCACAGCCCCCCAGAGCACCTGTCCCTAGCTGTGGGGCAGCTCCTGCACCACTCCAGTCTCACTTTTTGGGAGCGTGATGCCGGTGATCTTTGGATAAAAGCCATGGGTGGATACCAACACTAACCCACGTGGGAAGGAATACAAGCTCCCAAACACTCCAAGCCTATCTGACAGGAAAACAGCTCACAGGAGAAAGCCCGTTCTCCGGACACTGACAGGACACAAAACTTGTGGGAATCATTAGGAGCCAGGCCACGCTGTCCATCTGTATCTGCTTTTTAGATCCGTCTGTGCTGAGGCTCGGGATGCAACAGGTAGGCTGGATATTAGCACACCTGCCTGGCCACAGCAGCCACCTCAAACAGCCCGAGGAGCTTGTTTATTTCAGGGAGCAACTGCTGAAGAGCTGGATCCAGAACTCTCCTGGAGGCGACGCTGCTAAATCAGGGCACGGCACAAGCCCCAGCAGCTCCATTAAACTTTTCCCTGACTTCACTGACAATTGTGGATTTTCAACCATTTATTTTCCACGTTTTTAAAAAGGTTTTGACACTTCTACATTGCATGAAAATAACAGTTTGCATGATACACACCGACAGCACAATACTGAGCAACTTGTGCACTTCAACACAATTTTAACTGCAAAAAATTCTGAAATGTTTTACAACTTCAAATCGGCATTAAACAATGTTGTTAAACTGCACCAGAAGACACTGCAGAGCACCTAATGATAGCTCCAGAGATACAATTTCAAAGGCAGAGCTAGCAGATCGGATAATGGAGAGCCCAAATCCTTTGGACAAGGTTCAAACTTAGGCAGTTTATGGATATTTTTAAGCCTCAAAGAATCGTCAGCACTTCAAGGTAATGATGCACTTATTCCTACAGATCTGATGGAGACAGTGGACATAAAACAATGTATATTCATCAAGCGACAGGCTACGGAGCTGCTGCTTATATAAGTCTGCTTATCTTGGTTCCGAGGGAGCCAGCATAATTCACAGCACCATGCTCCTCCTCGCAGCCCCTCTGCCCCAAGCTGTGTTCCTCGGTTTCCAAGGGCTGTTAAAGCCTTTTAAAAAAGGATCAAGCAGCATTTTTTTTTAACTCCCCGTTGGAGAAGGGAAGCCAGCACCTGCTGCACGCCTCTGGCAGGCGCAGTTATGCAGGCTCCGACCACGGTTTTACTTCACCCAGCGTTAACGTCAAGTCAAGTCAACATTTTGGAGATATTCTGATGGCCTGGGACAGGCTCTCCTGCAAAATCCCCTTGTTCTGTCACTAATTCCTTCTCTCCTGGGGGGGCAGTAAACAAAAAACCCTGCAATTCATGACCCGGAGTGTAGGATGTGGCATTGTGAACTTCCAATGCCAGAGGCTAAAATATTTTTGTGCTTCAGCCTTAATGTGAGAGCAACAAATTAGCATGAGTCATATCTTGAACACTCCATCTGATGGATGAGTCCTCCTCACATTAACAGATACAACTTTCACTTCCCGAGCACATCCTAAAAGTGGTTTTCCAACTATGCATTTTTGGGACTAAGAAGATCCAAACAAGAACTGCTTATTCAGTAGCACGATTGTTTCTTTAGAAAGGGATACAATTCATCAAAATGCCACCTAAAAACAATCAAACAACTTTATTTGGAAGGAACGGTTTACAGTCGCACAGCCCACTGCCACAGGACTAAAATTAAGACATCAAAACCTCCTCTAAATACATTTGGCTAAAAATTACAACTTTATATTCCACGTATTAAGCTGTCCCTTAGGAATCCTGTCCCAGCTGGAACGCACACTTGGTTTAACACTCCCCCCAGGAAGAACAAGTGTGAATATTCAGTCACTTCCATTTCTTATTTAACTGACACTGGGGACAGGCTTTTAAATCCACTCTTTTTAGCTAGTTTTAACTAATCAGCTGGATCGGGGCTGATGTGCTCCTGTGAGGATGGGAAGAAGAAAAATGAAAGTCACATCAGGACTACCTCAGTGCTGCTTTCTGCTGGGTGCATTGGCACGCTCGCATCCCAAATCATTGATTCTAACAAAACCACTCAAGAAACAATACCCAGCATTTATTAGGAGCTCTGAAAGCTTTATTATTTAGAGAGAGAAAAAAAAAAATCAGAGGAAAATTTCCACGTCACAGTTTTATGAAGATGCTTCCGAGTCGCACGTTCGGAAAGCGAACTGCTGACTCCTTAATTAAAAGCAGCAAAGCTGACTCCTAAATCAGCGTGTGACATCACTACTTCAAAACTCAGCACCTTCAGAAAAGCACGGACGAGCAGCGAGGAGCTGGACACGTACTTGAAGCATTACTTGGCATTTCTCAGCCTGCTGCAATACAGTCCTGCCAGCCTAGGAAAAATTTCCCCTGGAAAACGCTCAGCTGGGAGGCAGCAAGGCACTAAAGCAGCCCCGGCTCGGAGGGAGATGGCCCTAAACTAAGGAGATTAACTTCTTAGCGTGAAGTTTCCTACGTGCGAATCACAACTGCCCACTAGAGTGAGAAATAATTCACCAGACCTCAGCCCAACTCGATGGCATCACCCGCATCCCTCAGGAAAAGGCGGAAAACCCAGCGCCCAGCTCCCGGTACCGGCTCCCCGGAACATTCCCGGCGTGTTTTCCGAGGCAGAGAACCCGAGCGAGTGACTCATCCCTTGGTACTTGCAAGGGACGAATTTTTCCTCCCTAAAGGAATGGTGCTCGCTCTTGGCGGATTTATTCATTCAACTCAGGTTTTCAAACTCGTGTCACGGGTTGGGTCTGGGTTTAATTCCGAGGAGGACAGTGAGGAAGCGAGCGGCCGCCACCGGGAACGTGCAAAGAGGATTATTTTACCTTGAGAAAGGTGATGTGCTGGGCGCTTTTTTTTTTTTTTTTTTTTTTTCCCCTCCACTGCTGCTGCTGCAATCCCACATTTTATGTTTTCCAGCGCAAAAAAAAAAAAAAAAAAAATTAAAAAAAATATCCAGGAGAAAACAATCCAGTGAGAAAGGGTTCGCGAGGCTCACAAAAGCCAGGCAAAGATTTTTTTTTTAGGTTTTTTTTTCTGGTACATTGGATTTTCTTCGGAATTACATAAACAGCGGTGTTTTTAAGTCAGTCTTTCACCGACAGAAAGGGGGAAAATTGTGACTCAGTTGGCAAAGGGAGGGGTTGCACGCTCCACCGTCCCTATTCCTCCCCATTCCCGTTAGGATTTCGCCAGTTTTTACAGAAATCCGGCCCGCTCGCGTCCTATTTTAAAAGAAAACAAGCTCCCTCGTCAGCCGGCCCTGAGTCAGGCTGTTTAAAGAGGGATTAATTTATTCTCCCAGACACGGCGTTTGTTCCATCGGGGTTTTGTTGGAGCCCGGTGGAAGCTTGGGGTTGTTTTTTTTTTTTTTTTTTTTGTTCGTGTTTTTTTTTTTCTGTTGTTGTTTGTCTCTTTAGACGAGGGGGGAGAGAAAAACAAGCAAACACCAAAAAAAAAAAAAAAATAAAGCGCGATCTCATGTTTTGCGGGGGAAAAAATAAAAATATAAATATAAATATAAATATCGGTGGTTTGTAATGAAAGCGGGAAGGGAGCGCGCTGCGGGGCGGCGGCGGAGGGAGAAAGTGCAGGAGGGAAGGAGAGAGAAGCGGAGCCGCGGGGCCGGTGAGGCGCTGCCCGGCGGGCCGGGTCGGGCCGGGCCGGGCCGGGCCGGGGGCGGGCGGGGGCCGGGCGGCCGCGCTGAGTGACAGCCCGGCCCGGCGGGGACCGGCGGGGCCGCGGCCGTGAGGGAGGGAGGGAGAGAGGGGGGGCGCGGGCAGCGCCGCCGCCGCGGGGCCTCACCTGAAAGAGGAACGCGGTCCAGTTGGCCTCCATGGCGGGGGCGGCGCGGCCCCGGGCGGCGGCGGCGGCGGCTGCGGCGGGCGGTCCCCCCGTCGCTCCCTCCCCCGGGCCGCAGCTACATGGAGCCGACAACAAAGCGGCGGCGGCGGCGGCGGCTCAACATGGCAGCGCCGAGCGGCCGCTTCCGCTAACCTCGGGCTGCACCACTGCGGCCCAGAGGGGGGAGGCGGCGGCGCGGCGCCCCGGCGGGGCGGCGATGGCCCGGGCGGCCGCGGCGCCGCCCCCGCCGCTCCCCTCGCCGCGGGGCGGGCGGCGGGCCCGGGGCGGCGCGGCGAGGCGGCGGCGCGGGCGGCGGGGCCGGGGCGGCGCGGCGGGCCGGCCGCCCCCCCCGCGGGGCTGGCAATGGGCCGGTCCCGGGCTGGGGAAGCCGAGCTGTGGCGAGAGAAGATGGAGGAGCGGCCGAGGTGTCCGGGGCCGCCGCCGCCGCCCGCCCCGGCTCGGCCCCGGGGCCGCCGAGCCGCCCGCCCGCCCCTTCTCCCCTCCCCGCCCGCCCGCCGCCCCCGCCCGCCGCGCCGGCAGGGAGGGAGGGAGCCGCGGGGGCGGCGGGGGGCGGCTTCGCCCGCGGGTGCGGGCGGGCGGCAGCGCCGGGGGCGGAGGGGGGGTGTGAACTCGGGGCCGCCCCGGGGGTCGCCCGGCGCCGCCGCCGCCTTGGCACAGCCGGGCTCGTCCTCAGCCCACCCGGGCTCGGCCTCAGCCCTCGGGGGCTGCTGCGCCTCCCCGGGCCGGCCCTGCCTCGCACCTCGCCTGGCCGGGCTCCAGGAGAGCCGGGCCCGGCCCTGTCCCGCGGCCCGGGGCCCCGGCAGCCTCCCCCGGGCCGGGCCGGGCCGGGCCGTGCGGGGGCTCGGGCCGTGCCGTGACCCTACGCAGCCCCGCCGCCTCCCCCGGGCCAGCTGAGTGGATTCGCCCGTACCTGAGGCATCTTCGGCGCAGCACATGCATGCAAATCGTAGCCACGAGCAATTAAATACATACGCACCGTTAATTACGTGTTTACATACACCAAGCACGTCCCTGACAGGCAGCAGGACGGGGCCCAGGGACGGCTCCTTGCACCTCCCTGGTGCTGCCAGGACAGGCAGGGATGCGGGGCACATCTGTGCCCTGCCTCAGGTGGCAGCTGAGGGGACACCCAGCATTTCTTCCACACCTGAGTGTGCCAGGTTTGACACTGTCACAGGAGGGGGGTTTTAATCCTGGCCTCCCTTCGCCTTCCCTGCCACTGGGGAGATGAGAACAGGCTTACAGCACTTTATTATTTATTTTCCCCCAGCTCTGGTCAATCCTCTTTGCTCAGGCCTGGATCCCTGCTGAGCATCCGAGGCCTCGGCAGCACCGGGTGCAGGAATAAGTGGCCGAGGCGCCCTGGCTGCAGCGTGCAGGGCTAAATTTGGCCCCTGTGACTTCCTCCCGGGTGGGACACCCGGGTGGTTTTTCTTGTCTCCTGTTACAGATAATGCAAAGGCCGGTCCTGAAGCAGCAGCTTGGCGTGGCAGGGAGGAGGGACAGTGGGGACAGAGCAGGGAGCAGGGCACACGCAGCGGGCCAGCTCAGCCGTGGCTTTGTTGGCTCGGTGCTGGGCAGGGCACCTGGCTCCTGCAGCCCTCCCCGGGCAGTTCTTCACCTTCCCAGAGCATTGCAAAACAGCCCTTGTTCTGTCCCGAGAGATGCCTGCGGTTCTTTCACGCCTCTCAGGCTTTTTTCCTTGAAACGCCAGCGCCAGAGTCAAGTGGTTATGTCAAAATGTGTTTGCATTTGAAACAAAAAAGAGTTTCTCAGCCGTGTGACCCCAGAGGGAAGTTTGTGACTACGTGTGGGCTTGGCTGCCTGGAGTGGCCCAGCCTGCTTGGGAGCACCTGCAGCTCCAAGGGTCCGTCTGCCTCAGGGAGTCTGGAGCCTGCTTGGTTTTGACCCTCCTGTCTGCACCACAGTAGAGCTCCGTGCTGATGCACAGCGCTGGAAATTGTAAAATATTGCCTTTGCTCTGCAGAAGCTCCTAACTGAGAAAAACACCGAAACAAGGAGCCAAAGGGGTTTGCCAGTGCAGCACCCCACCAGCCCGGCTCGCCCGGAGATGCTCTCTGCTCATCCCAGCCGTGGTGCGGGAGCAGCTGGATCACCCCCATGCACCCCGTGCCCCTGTCCTGCCCCGTTCGGACCCCACGGCTGGCCCGGGAGAGCCCCGAGGCACCCCTCGTTCGGGGACAGGGGACACCGCCGCCGCCCCTGGTTGCTTCCCTCCCGGCCGCTCGGTTATTTTTGTTAACGCTTATTAAGGAAGACTTGGGAGAGCTCTTTGTTAAGGGCTCACACTCACTTCAATTAAAGGCTAAGAAAACTACCCAAGCGTATCACTGACTCATCGGAGAAATCCCGACCAGCACGTAGCCGCCTAAACTCCGTTCTTGTTTTCACAGCTAGAGTTCCGAGAGGGGACCCAGGAACAAAACCGGCAAGACTCGCAGCTAAGTCAGACCAGAGGGAAACGGAGCTGGAGCCCACTTCCCTCTCGGCAGCGCCGGGCTGGGCTCTCCCAGCACCTCCTGTACCCCGACACCTCCAGAGCCCAGAGCTGGGCTGGGAGAGTCCCGGGGAAGGACTCGCAGGAGCTCTATTTAGAAAGGGCAAGTCCGTGCCAAACCTGACGAACTTTCCTTTACCCAGAATTATAACTGGAAGTCTAAAAAGCCACAGTGTTTGCAAACACATATTTACATTATATATGCCCCAAAGCAGAATAAACAAAGGTTAGATTTGTAAACTCTCCATCTTAATTAAAGCAGCGCTGCTTAGGACAAACCCACATAACAGGCGGCTTGAAGTGTTGTGTTATTTAATTTATACCTTGCAGCTCCCTTAGTCATGGAGCCGGGACAGCGATAGCATCAGCAGGCACCCCGCTGTGCCGGCACAGGGAATTTCTAGGGCACGGGGAGCCCGTGGCCCATTTACCACCCTCCCGAGGCTGCGCTTTTCTGCCTCTTCAAACTTAGACCTTCCCTCCTTCTCCCGCGGCACTTCCCACGTTGTTAGGAAGGAAGGGAATGCTGCTGGGCGCCTCCTGCCTCCAGTGCCAGCACCGGAGCTGCCCCTCGGTGCCACAGGCACGCTGTGCCCAGTGCCAGCAGCACGGGTCCCCTGTCAGCTCCTGCTGACAGCCCTGCTCCGGTTCTGCTGGGCCAGCGTGTGCTTGCACCACTTACAACAGAAACTGTGGCCAAATATTTCAGCTTTGCGGGAACCCCTTTCTGTTCATGCTCTGAGTGCCACAGCAGGCTTTGAATTTCGCAGCTCTGTGGGGCTGGAGAGCCCTCGAGAGTGTAAATAAGCTGTGCTGATGGTGCTGAGAATGTGCTCCCCGCAGGCAATTTCCCTTCAGCTGCTTCCCAAGTTCTGTCTTCTCCGGTTTCTCTCTTTGCAGCCTCGATTCCCTCTCAAAGTGTTCAGGGGCACTAAACAGAGACAGTGAATTACATCTGCGGGAATCAGGGGTGGAAGAAGAGTGTGCCTGCTGGGAGGAGCCGTGGGATGGTCCAGCATCCTCAGGAGAGCATCCCACGGTCTCCCACTGCCCAGCTCCTGCTGGACGAGCATCCCTGACCCGCAGCAAAACGGGGGTGGAAGGTGCTGCAGGGACAGACAACCCATTCACTAGGCGGAGGGAAATGGAAAAGGAAAAGGAAAAGGAATGGAAAAAGGGAAAAGGAATGGAAAAAGGGAATGGGAAAGGGAAAGGGAAAGGGAAAGGGAAAGGGAAAGGGAAAGGGAAAGGGAAAGGGAAAGGGAAAGGGAAAGGGAAAGGGAAAGGGAAAGGGAAAGGGAAAGGATGGCTGCCCACAGTCCGTGTCCATCCCGCCCTCGAGGGTGGCAGCGGTGCCCTGTCCTGCCCGTGCCGTGCCAGGGCCATCCCCAGCCGGCCCCGGGAGCGCTGCCACTGCCGGGAGCGCCGGAGCCTGCTCGTAATTAGCGCATGTGAAAGATCGCTTCACTTTCCAAAAGAGGGAAGGAGGATGCAGGAAATCACCGGCCAGCTCGGCTGAAGCACCGAGAGGCAGGACGGCGATCGGCGGGGAAGCAGCGAGGAGCTGTTCCAGGGGAAGGAGCGCTGTCCCTGGGACTCAGCAGGGATGGCCCAGGCTCTGCCCGGCTTTCCTGGCTCTAGCCCCCAGCCCCGAGGTGCGTGGCTGCGGGGGTGTGTAAGGAGGAGGGAGGGAGGGAAGCCGGAGCAGCCAGGGGGATGCCCAGGGCAGAGGGGCTCCGGTGCCAGGGCCACACGCTGCTGTGACAGGGGGACACCCCCGGGTCCGCAGGGAGCCGGGCGCCAGCTCCCAGCACTCTGACCATGCCAGGGCTCCCCGAGCGCCAGGCGGGAAAAGCCTCGCGGTTACTCCAGGCTTTAAGCATTCCCTGGTGAAAGCATTCCCATGGCAAACTGCCCTGCACTGCTCCCTCCCTTCCCTGCAGTGCTCCCGAGCTCTTCCTTCCCTGCTGCCCCTCCTGCCCCCCTGCCCCCTTAGCCCGGCTGCCGTGGGAAACCCTTCCTGCCTCCCTGGGATTTCCCCATGCTCCCCAGTGGTTGCCACCCTGTGAGTCCACGGCTGTGTGCTGTCCCTGGGGCCCGGCTGGCCCCGCAGCCCCGCGGCTCCCCGGGCCCCGCACACGCCGGGGCCGGGCGGGAGCCGCTCGGAGCTTCCTCCGGGCAGGCACAGCGAGCCCCGGGCTGTGTTTGGCCCCGCGGCCGCACGCCGGGAAGTGCCCTTATCTCTTCCCACCTCCTTGTCCTCAGCCGTGCCTGGGCTAATCTCTGCTTGGCACCTTGAGCGCCGCAGCTGCCCCGCGCCGCCAGCGCCCAGCGGCTTTTTGTTTTGTTGTTATTTTGGTAATCTTCGTCACAACTTTTTTTCTTTTTTTTTTTTTCCATACAACGTTCGCTGTGGTCTGCGCCCCACGGAGGGCAGAGCTGTCCTTCGGTTGTC
Source organism: Haemorhous mexicanus (assembly GCF_027477595.1). Lineage (NCBI taxonomy): Eukaryota > Metazoa > Chordata > Aves > Passeriformes > Fringillidae > Haemorhous > Haemorhous mexicanus. The sequence goes on along the minus strand of NC_082362.1, from coordinate 10,504,244 downwards.
ACACCGGCCCCGGGGATGCTGCTGGTGTGGCCCTCAGGGTCACTGCCCGTGCCCATCTCTGGCACTGCCACTGTGGGGGCACAGTGGGGACAGCCCGGGACAGCCACACACGGGGCTGGGCACTGGTGTCACATGGTGGGGATTGCCCACACTGAATATCAAACCCTAGGGTCGTGGAATGGTTTGGTCTGGAAGGGACATTGAAAATCATCCAGTTGCACCCCCTGCCGTGGGCAGGGACACCTTCCACTGGACCAGGTTGTTCCAAGCCCCATCCTTGAACACTTCCAGGGATGGATGGGGCAGCCACAGCTCCTGTGTGTCCTTGTGATTTTCGGGGTGTGCACAGACACGAGGAGATCACGGCTTTTTCTGTCTCACATGGGACCTTTCAGAGCCCTCCTGGCAGGTGCTGCCGACCCCTGCTCACCCCCTGCCCGGGCTGCCCTCAGTGCTCTGCCTTTGAACCTGCTGAACTCTGCTGCTCTCCAGGAAAACCGTTTCCCAGTTTGATTTAAAAACTTCCCGAGCCAGAGCCCGTACCAATTCCTCAGCAGCGCGCTGCTCCGGTTAATCACCAGTGACCATTTTTAGTAATAATTCCTGCGGGGCCGAGGACTGCAGGGAAACATCCGCTCCTGCCTCTCTCCCCTTCCCACCATCTGCCCCAGCCTCTCCCGGGCACGGCACGGCAGCAGGCACACGAGGTCAGTGCATTTAGGGAAAAGCACCACCACTGAATTAGAGCAGCCCAGCCAGCGAGGAAATCCTGACGCTAATCCCTGATCTTTCACTGACACACGGCAAAGCTCGGCCAAGCCGGCTGCTTCCCTCCTCCCCAGCCACAGCTGGAGAACACGGATAATGCTGCATTACCTTCCCTGCAGGGCTGCTGCGATTAACAGCAGCAGAGAGCTCCGAAATCCTCCAGGGATGGGGATGGCAGGGATTAATACTCGGCTAGATGGTCCCCTAGGACCATTTGCCAATGCCGTGCCCCATTTTCTTTATTCTTTGCTATTTACTTTTATTTTTTGCTGGGACCTGGGTGGTGTTTAATCTCATTTGGCAGTTATGGATTGTCTCCAAAACAATCAATGTTTGTGCATTCATCTGCATCGCTCAGCTGATCCCACAGGGACGAGCATCCAGCGCTGGCAGGAGCCTCGGGCAGAGCATCCCTGCTCTCGCTGGCCAAGGAACCAACTTTGCTCCACGTTTCCAAGGGGAAAACAAAACCTTTGGTGGTAGCAGGCAGCTCTGCCTCAAATTAATTTCGGTGCCGTCGGGAAAATATCCTGTGTCATCCTGCAAATCAGGCAGAAAATGATGCTCCCCACGCCTTCCCTCCTGCCTGCACCCTGTGTACTGTGCAGACACGCACGTGTGAGGATGGAGAATCAATGCAGCCAGAGCCTGCGCAGCAGAATTTTATTCCCCATGTTTCATCTCGTATCAAAAATCACGACAAAAATACAACGCTGCCTTTTGTCAGAAGGAAAATACCCGGAGTTCAGCAAACTGCCAAGTTTTCCATGCTCAGATTTCTGCTGGCATCTGCTCTCCGCAGCATCCCAGCCAGTCCAACCCCCGTGGGATGCAGCCAGCCCCAGAGCCCCGGATCCACGCTGGCAAACCTTCCCAGGTCGGCATCCGCGTGGTCTGAGCTCCTCAGGATCTGTCACGTCATCGGCTGCGCAGAGGGCGACCAAGTCATGCGAGAAACGGGCATTTCTTCAAAAAATACAGGACCCGAAGCGTGAATCGTGGCTGAGTCACTGAAACACGAAACTCACTAAAGGGATGAATTAGAGCTATTAGAATATAGAGGTAATTACTCATGTGAACAATGCCCTGCTCCACTCTTTAATGATTACACAAATTAGTGCATAAAATTATGTTAATGGCTCTGCAAGAGGCACATCCACCCAGCCCGCCCGGCGGGAGGGGCCGCAGAGGTGAGGGTCCCCCTCAGCACCGAGGGCGAGGCGAGGGAGCGCCGGGAGAGGCTGCAGCCCATCCTGCGGCTCTGCTGGGCTCCGTGCCCGTCCTGTCCCGCAGTTCTGCCAGGCTCTGTGCCCGTCCCACGGCTCTGCCAGGTTCTGTGACCATCCCACGGCTCTGCCGGGCTCTGTGCCTGTCCTGCGGCTGTGCCTGGCTCCAGGACCATCCTGCAGCTTTGCCCTGCTCTGTGCCCATCCTGCAGCTCTGCCCTGCTCTGTGCCCATCCCATCCTGCAGCTCTGCCCTGCTCCATGCCCATCCCATCCTGCAGCTCTGCCAGGATCTGTGCCCATCCCATCCTGCAGCTCTGCCCTGCTCCATGCCCATCCCATCCTGCAGCTCTGCCCTGCTCCATGCCCATCCCATCCTGCAGCTCTGCCAGGCTCCATGCCCATCCCATCCTGCAGCTCTGCCCTGCTCCATGCCCATCCCATCCTGCAGCTCTGCCCTGCTCCGTGCCCATCCTGCAGCTCTGCCCTGCTCCATGCCCATCCCATCCTGCAGCTCTGCCAGGCTCCATGCCCATCCCATCCTGCAGCTCTGCCAGGCTCCGTGCCCATCCCATCCTGCAGCTCTGCCCGGCTCCATGCCCATCCCATCCTGCAGCTCTGCCAGGCTCTGTGCCCATCCCATCCCGCAGCTCTGCCCTGCTCTGTGCCCATCCCATCCTGCAGCTCCTCCAGGGTAGCACAAAGCACTGCAGGGGCCACGCAGTGCAGGTGGGTACATCACTGGCTCACCTTCAGGTGTGCGGGAGATGGATTTTCGGGAACGTTTACTACACAGGGAACCGCCTGGAATCTTCATTTTTCCTAATAATTCAGCTTTCCATTTGACACCGCTCCAAGTGCAATTCCAGATAAACTGCTCTTCCCGTGCAGGTGCAGCGAGGATCGTTCTGCACTCTGCGTGGGGGACTCTCACCAAAGCTGGGGCTGTTCTAAGCCAATCTAGAAATCACTCTAATTTTGCTGCACAGCTAAAAACTCTGCTGTTATCAGGAGCAAGAAACCTCACGGCACAACCAACACACACAGATCAATGAAAGAATCTCCTGTTCTAAAGCAGAAGTTTCTGTTAGAAAAAAAATAAAAAAAACCAAACAACAGAAAAAAAACCCCAACTGTGGTTTCTGGGAGAAACCACAAGTTTTCTAACCGTTTCTATTTCGGAGCTAGTGCTGGCTTTATTAAGTACGGGGCTATCAGGACGATGTGCAATTGAGGAGGAGAGATTCCCTCGGTCTCCAGGCGCTTCCCGGAGCGCTCGCACAAAGGAGGCAGTATCGGGCCGGGCTGCCGGGCAGCTGCGCGGCCAGGGCGGCACGGAGGGGCCGCCCAGCCCCGGGGAGCACAATCGCCCTCAGTTGTACCAACAAAGCGGCACTATCGGGAGCAGGAGCATGGGAACAGACTCCCTGCAGGAGTGGCGCAGCTCTTCCAGCGCTGCCGGGCAGAAGCTCCGGGCAGGGAACGCTCCCTGCTCGCTGTGCAGCAGGAACTCATCTGCGCTGGGGGGAAAAGCGATCCAGGAGAGGGGGCTACGCTTGGATGTCCCTGCAATTCCATTTCCCCTTTTCCACCTTTTTCAGAGAGAATGGCCTCTCAAAACATTTCGTTTCAGGAAGAACACACTGATGAAAGAAGACACCTTGCCTCGGCTGGCATCTGTTGAAATCCTAGCAAACACCTTCCTGGAAGAGGTGCTGGTGGAACAGCCTGTTCCCACTAACGCACGAGGATATTGAAACCGGGGCCAGCTTTGCCCACCAGCACCAGCCAGGCCCCTGGATGGCTCCCAGGAGGCAGATTCCCCACCGGGGAAGTCAAACAGGCACTTACCAGATTCACTTTCACCCTTGGAGAAGTTGAAGAGCAAAAGAGATGGCACCAGGCTCCCTGGGTTGTGCCAGGCACGAGTGTTGCTCCCAAAACTCAGCGACTCCTCATCATCCCTGTCACAATGTTAATGAACTCATAACGTGGTATAATTAAAAACTGAGAGTGTGTCAGGAGGCACAGCCTCCTCCAGTTAACTTCTCCTAATGCTGTCAAACCTGGTTCATAGCACATTCCTGAGATATTAATTTAATTTCTCTATTTTATGTCAATCAGAGAACATGATGTTCCCCCCGAGGACGGTGAAACACGCTGGATCAGAATCTGAAATTAAAACACAGGGCACTTGGGGAAAGCCTTGCCTCACCCTGTGGTTTCCCTGCTCCAGCACTGCCTGGCTGTTTGCAGCACGGTGATGGAAACAATTTTATGGGAAAAAAGGGAATACATGAGAGCTCCACACTGGGAACAGGTTTATTACAGGATCTCTCAGGGCTTCACAGACACCACAGCTGGGGCATGGAGAACAAAGTGAGTGGGTGATGCTGGGCAGGAACAGACCAGCAGCTCCTCCTGGAGTGACCTGAGCCCTCCCCTTGGAGGGGGAAAGCCAAAACGAGGGAGAGCCCAGGAGGGCTCTGTTCCCTCCCATTCTCCAGGCGAGATGGAAAGGATCCTCTCCAGCCCACGGGGAGGACTGCAGCCTTCTGGCAGAGGTGTGGTCCCCACCAGCTCTGAGAGACTCCACTCAGCAGCTTTCCAGGAAGGTGACACTCCACAAATCCCAAAGTAAAGAACATGGTGTTGCCATCTCCTCTTCCTGGGTGTCAGTGCCCGCCTGGAGCATTCACAGAGTGATCCAAACCACTGAGATAATCTCAGGAGCAAACATTGCTCACGTAGCTCCTGCTCCAGTACTTGATCCACACAGAGGTGAGACTTGGAGCACATCCTGAACCCACCAGCTTGACAAGTTCCAGCCTTCCTGCACCTCCAGCACACACCTTGCACAGGCAATTCCAAATTCCAGCCTTCCTGCACCTCCAGCACACACCTTGCACAGGCAATTCCAAATTCCAGCCTTCCTGCACCTCCAGCACACACCTTGCACAGGCAATTCCAAGTTCCAGCCCTCCTGCACCTCCAGCACACACCTTGGACAGGCAATTCCAAGTTCCAGCCTTCCTGCACCTCCAGCACACACCTTGCACAGGCAATTCCAAGTTCCAGCCCTCCTGCACCTCCAGCACACACCTTGCACAGGCAATTCCACGTCCTAGTTGGCTGAATTGTCCCTGAAATTGGCGCTCCAATGTCGATGAGCTCCTGGTGAACCTGCTCAGAGCCAGCAGCTCTGCCTGCAGTCCCTGGCTCAGGAGTGCCAGGGTCCTTCACTGCTCCTCCCTGTGGGTCCTTTGAGAGGGGTCCTCTCCAAACTCCAGTCCTGGCACACCAAACTCTTCAGGTTTTGCTCTGTGGAACACCCTGGGCACACCTGTACCCTTTAAACCACTTTCCTTCACCACCAGCAGTGGAACAGATCCATTCCCAGAGGAGTTTGGGGTTTTTGGGCTGAACTCCACCTTTGCTGCCCCAGCTCACACCAGTGTGCCACATCCTCACAAACGGCTCTGGCAAGAGCCACGCCACCTTTCCAGGGCCACAGCCTTCTCTGGCTCTCCAGCCTGGCCCCAGGGGTGCAATGGCCCCTGCCCACAGCCCAAGGACTACACAAGAGCCCAACTCCTGCTCCCTGCTTTGTCCACCCACAGCAGGAACGGTCACACAGACCAGCTCTGCCCCATTCATGCCCAGGACAAGCCCATAAATCTCCCCTTTCCCCATGTGACCTCCTATCAACACTCCCTCCTTTAAACGCTGAGGATTCTTCTCCCCTCCCCACTACTGGATTCCACCCATTTCCCAGGGAACCGGTCCTTTATTGAGGAGAGGCTCAAACATGGATGTTTCCTGTGGAACACTCCAGCTCTGTCCCACACAAAAGGCTTTTGTCCGGGTCCCAACGCGAGGGCGAGACTCTGCGACCAACGATGACACGGGGCGTGTTTTTGTAAAAATTTTATTTGTCAAAGAAAAAAGCAATGGCCAATTGAAACCTACGTCATCTTTAACTCCAATTTTGGTCTTTAAATTTAGACAAATGACTTATTTACTTTTTTTTTTTTAAAACAAACCCCCCTTTTTCCCCTTTAAGGTTTACCATCTACTCGTGCTGAATCCTTCCAAGGAGATTGCTCCAGCGTACCTCTCCAGGTCCTCGCTTTGCTCCTTTTACCAAAAAAATGCAAAACTCCATCGTGCATCTTAAGGGCTCCAATCGTCAAAAATAGGAAAAAAAATATCTTTGGAATAGCCAATTGAGTTGAATAAAAAAATCCACACGAATGCGGTTTGGTTGGGGCAGGAATCCACTCCTATGTTCCTGGTAATTTGATCCCGCTCCATGAATCCTTGTAATTCAGCCTCCCTATCCTATCCACATTATGATTTGAATCCAATGATCCAGCTCCAAGGATTGGGATCCAGTGAGCCCTCTCCAATCCAAACCTTTATAACCAGCAAAACCAAAAAAGAGGAGGCAAAAAGTTAGATACTGTAATGAAAAAATAGGATTCTGGGGAATGATCAGTTATGTTTGCCATCAATAAATTCAGATGTACAGTAATAACTATCAATTCCCCAAAACAAACTTTCCAATGGTGATGCTCAGATAATCTCTTTAGAAATGTTAATTACTATTTGGAGGAAACATTGTAAATATTTACAATATGTCAACTGGAAATGCCAACATACTCAGCGCATTGGTGGGTACGAGGTTTTGTGGTTGTAAAAAATGGTTTTACTAAACTGGAAAAGCTTTAACTGCTCGCTCTATCCACCTACTATGGAATGGCTGGACTACAGCTGCACTCCCAGCTGGAGGGAACGTTAACAATCGGTGTTTTCACACGGATCGTGAGTCAATCGTGAATTAGTCTGAGGGGGCAGGGCTGAGACTTAAAATTATTCCCCACTAGGTTTGCTATTTTTATTTTGCTTTCATTCTGGTACTTATAAAAATGCAACAGCCACGCTGTATCAGTCACACAGAGGACATGCAGATTTTAGCAGTATTGATATTATACTCTGATTGCAAGTTCTACTACAAGTGTACGGATACTACGGACATGGACACTTGTAACCAAACGCTGCGGGACAAATAAACCAATGCTTCCCCCCCGGGCCCGTTACTCCTTTAGAAAACTAGAATGGAATAGAGAATTACAAAAGCAGGGATTTGGCCACAATTGCCCCCCCGGAGAAGGAAGTTTTAAAAGAGAAGAGCAATCGCAGCCTGCGGTCACGAGGACATGCCTGAAGCCACACGTGGGGACACGTAGGTGCTCGGCCTCAATTCCCCTGTCTCTCAGTATAAGGTCAATACTGCCAAGTTCATCTGTGACAATAGCACTTGGAGTCATACCATTGCCTCCATTATTGATCTGATCCTCCTCAATCCTCCTTTTGACAATCCTAAAATGATTGACATGTGCGCCACAATCCTTTAATCCAAAGCATTCTTAATCCATCTCTTCAGATATGTCTACAGAAAGACACACGAAAAGGCAAGATAAAATGTAAGATTCCCCCAGAAGAGACAAGTTAGCCACAAACATCCCAACATCCCCAGCTCGTCTCGACCACAGCGGAACACTGAGACATTTACACAGCAATACCACAGCTCCAAGAATGTTGGTATTGAACTAGAACTAAACCAGAACAATCCTGACTGACAGCAATTAAAATACAATTTACCAAAGACAGGAGGGGAATGTCGGTGTCGAGGAGCAAATACTCAACTAGGGATTTTACACAAGAATGCAATTCAACACTTCAGCCAATTTGAGTAAAACAGTTGGAATTTAAAAAAAAATGAAAAGACTGTACTAAGTAAAGGAAAACTGTGTACAACATGGGGTTCTACAAAAAGATCAGAGCTAGGTGATGTTTATGTACGAGATCGGGATCTGCTGTGGCGGGGAGAGTAGCGTGGAGATCCTCTGCTTCTTCTTGGGGAATAACTGCGGCTTCTGCTGTTGCTTCGACTACGGCTCCTGCTACGACTACGGCTGCGGGACCGAGATCTTCCATAGCTTGGGCTTCTTGGGCCATCAACTTTAACACGGATGTAGGCAGTTTCTCCCTATTGAATAGACAGAACTTTCGATTGAAACGTCGAGGCTTCAGGGCCATGTTTCAGGCATGCTGACAGACTGCAGACAGCGTTACTACGGCCGGGACAGACAGCAGAGCTTACACATCTATGTCCAGCCTGACCACACACTTATTTAGCTGCTCCGTTACCAAACAATGACCACCACACGGTCCTTACCTTCAAATCCTACTGTTAAGCCCCTTGTATCCAATTCTGGCCAAAGAAAGTAAGTGTGATACCTACCTCGTGAGATCTAAATTTAGTGTTATCCAGCTTTCGCACAGCGTAGGTCATGTCTTCCTTCCGCACAAACTCCACGACACCAGTGCCATCTCGGAAAACATCAGCATAACATACATCACCTGCTTCACGCATGTGATCCTTTAAATCCTGCCAACTTCCACTTGGAGGCAGCCCTAGAGAAAAACCAAAACGTGACTTTAAAACCGGATTAGAGCCTCACCTCCCGTATTACAGCAGCAGCAAAAGCGCAGCGAAGGAGAGGAGCGCTCAGCATCGCGGGGACACCACTGCTCCCCTCCCAAACCATACGGGGCCATGCTTTTTAAGAAGATCGCAGCGGCACCGCGCCCGCAGGACCCCGGGGGAGCACTTCGGCTGAGAGAGAGCAATGACTCACCCGAGACGATCACTCTGTACTCCGAGCGCCGGGACGGGGGGCCGTACCTGCCCCGGGGGGCTCCTCCCCCCCCGCCGCCGCCGCCTCCTCTGCCGGTGCCGCGGCCGCTCCGAGGGAACTCCACGCGGAGGCGATACCCATCGTAGTCGTAGCCGTCCCGCCCGTAGACGGCGTCCTCCGCGTCCCTGAGGGCGGCACGGGGCGGGCGGTGAGCGCGGCCGCCGCACCGCCCGCCTTTGTTCCCGCTTCCCGCCCGCCTCTCCCCGCCCGCCGCCTCGCCAGGCCCCGTTAGCGCGGCCCGGGCCGCCGGGCGACGCTCCCGGGCGCGCAGCGGCGGCTCCGCCGGGATGGGGGACCCGGGGCAGCACCTGAGGGGTCTCACCTGGGGTCCTCAAACTCGACGAAGGCGAAGGGCGGACCCCCGCGGCGGTTCTTCAAGTCGATGTCGCGGATGGCGCCGTACTTGTAGAACACGTCCTCGATGTCCTTGGTGCGGATGTCGGGGGGCAGGTTCCCCACGTAGATGCGGCAGTCGTTGTTGCCGGCCGGGCCGCGGATGACGCCGCCGCCGGACATGGCGAGGTCGGCAATGTTTGCGGCGGCGCGGGGCGGTGCGGGCGGCGCGGGGCGGCGGTGCCGGGGCCGGGCCGGGCTCTCGGAGCGCTCGTCACCTCCCCCGACCGCCGCTTCAAAATGGCGCCCGCGGCTCCGCTCGCGCTGCCTCTGCGCGCACCGATCTCACCCCGGGACGCAGCACCGGCCGCAGCACCGCCCGCTCTCACGGCGGACCAGCAGCGCACGCGTCTTCCACCGCGCCCTCACTCTTCCGCCCCGCGCATGCGCGGTTACACTGCAAAGTAGTCCCTCGGTTCTCGCCGTCTCGGAGAAGCCGCGTCCGTGCGGGGGGCCGCAGCTGTGCGGCGCGAGGCTGCGAGAGCTCGGTTATACCGTAGGGAGCCTGCGGTCCCCGCGGCAGATGAAAGACGCTCCTCCCGGCAGCGGCTTAAACGGTTGAGGCCGCGTGACGTCACGTCCGGTGCGGCGCCCCGCGCCTTTAGGCCCGGCCGGGGAGGGCGAAGCCCACAATGCACCGCGCGGGACGGCGGGCGCTCTTGGCGCCAAGCGCGGGGTGTCTCCCACAATGCACCGCGGGCGGGCCGGCATGGCGCTGGGCGCGCCGTGTCCCCTCTGTCTCTGCTCTGTCCCCGCCGTGTCCCCCGCGTGGCCCCGCCGTCGGCTGAAGGGCCGAAGGGCTCGTTCAATGCGCGGTCGCGGTGTGCCGTGCTCGGGACAGGAGAAAAGCGCTGGTCCCCCTCCCCGGGGGGCAGGACCCAAAATGGCCGCCCCGGGGGCTCAGGGGAGCGAGGGGGCGCCGAGCTCAGGCATCTCCTTCGGGGTTCAGATCTCCTGGGTTTGGGACTTTCCCCCGCTCGCGTGGGTTTTCCCATCGCTGAACTCATGGGATGGTTCTTGGGGCTCTTGCATCCAACATTTGCAGCTGAGCATGATGGGCTTGGGCAAAATAAACTTTAGGGATGGGCTTGACTTGGTGTCTCTGTTAATAAAAGTGGAGGAACAAAAAGCATTAAAAATTGGGGCAAAGTCGCATCACAAGTGGATGCATTTGAGAACACTGCTGAAGGCTGTGTGCTCCTGCTGAAGAATATTCTATATTTATGAAGGTTTAATGTAGGGTCACATGAAAAACAAACTCAATGCAAAAAAGGATATCGTGGGGAAGAAGCAGGACAGAAATACCCAAATATGTAATGTTTATAAAATTGTAATTTGAATAAAGACACTGTAAAATAACTGGAGTGCTCTGCATTGTCACAAAGCCCTCAGAGATGTATTAGAGCACCTTTAGAGTGAGAAACCACTTCCGTGTGCCCTGTCCACGGGGTAATACAAAATGTGGGTGAGCTCGTGCTAAAAATTGTTGAAATAATTGATCTTGTGCAGTCTAGGTGTCTGTCACTGATGGATCCCTGGGTGTTTGTATGTCCGAGACCACGTGGTGCTGGAGAGGTTCAGCCACTGAAACCACCATGCGGGGTTGAAAGTGTCAGAGTGTGGAGAGAAACCTTTTAGGCTGCAAGGGGTAGAACAGCAGCACAGGGGGGTGAGCGAGCCCGTCTTCACAAGAGGCAAAGGGTGAATTCCCGGCTGCCTGGGGATGTTCTGCACCTGAGACACAGTTCTGGGGTTTCAGTTCTCTTGGCAGTGGGACACAGCATGGGGAGCAGCAACCACAGCCCAGCGTGGATCTGTGTAACCTCAGGGGGTGCTCTGGGGGAAATAATGGGTTTTTAAGATTCTTTAACAAGCTGTTCAGTTATCTGCCAGCTCAGCAGAATCACTTTTTGGAGTTCCCATCCCTGGAAGTGTCTGAGCAATGCCAGGACGTGGCACTCAGTGGTGACAGGGTGGTGATGGGTCAAGGACTGGGCTCGGGGATCACAAGGTCTTTTCCAACCTCTGATTCAGGGATTCTGTGATCCCTGGCCAGGCTGGACAGGGTTTGGAGCAGCCTGGGATAGTGGGAGGTGTCCCTGCCCATGGCAGGGGTAGCACTGGGTGGGCTTTAAGGCCCCTCCCAACCCAAACCCTTCTGTGATATTCAAAAAACCTAACAAGTCCTCTCCTCACAAAAAAAAAACCCCACGAAGATCCTGATTATGCTTTTCCCAGGTGTAGGGAAACTCCATCTCTTGCCAAGAAATGAGTCTCTATTTTCAAAAACTCATTAAAACCACTGAAAGTTATTCTTAAAGGCATAATAAACCAATGGTAAGTCTGCCTGCTTGGTGAAAGCCCTGTTGCATAATTTCTTTTGTGTCTTAATAATCCTCATAACTGCTTCAAATGGTTCTCTTAATTACCTTAATGAAGTGTCTCTTTATAGAAGTATTAGATGTTTTCTTCCTCATTACCTTCCTCAGGTCCGTGTTATCACTGGAGTGTTTTGTTGGATATGCTGCACAATACTTATTTCTCAGAGTCTTTTTTGCCTTTCTAGCAAAACACATATGTGGGGAATTAATAAGTTATGTAGAACATAAATTACTGGGAAGGCAAATAATCTTGCTAAAAAAAGAAGCCAACTACTGTAAAATGACAAGTTTTTGTCCTCAAAACGGTAGCAATGGAAACCAGGGCTCCCCAAAGGAGAAAAAAAGCAAATATTGCCCACATAACATTATTGCTTATTGTTATTCCTGATGGAGCTTGGGAAGCAGGAGGTTTCCCAAGCAGAGCTGCAGGGCTGGGGCTGTGGCCCACGCCTGTCATCGCCCAGCTCTGTCACAGAGAACCTGTTTGTCCTAATCCTTGCTGCAGAGCCATCCAGCTGGATTAGTCCTGACTAATCTTACTGTGTTGCAAAATAACAGTTCATCAAAGCCCAGACTGTTTGGGAGAAAGGGGTCGTTTTTTTAGAGGCATCTGAAGTAAATTTTTTGGGGGAACTGAGCAATGAACTGTCCAAACTTGCCATTTCCCTCCTGTGACTGTCCTTTGGAATCTGCTGCTGGAGGGCTTTCCTTGGCATTTCATCAGCAACTTGAAACCAAAGTAACGTGAAATACAAAGCTGATATTTTTGTGTGTGTGTTTGTCCATTTTAAATAGTGCTTCAAAGTGATCAAACTTATTGTTTTGCATGTAGGAAAAGGATGCAAAAATACCAGTGTGACTTTTTCAGAGAAACTCTGAGCTTCAGATAAGACAAGGAAAGTGTGTGTAAGCTTGAAAATAATTCCCATAGCAGTGGATGGTGACAGAGCTCGTTTTGTTTATGCAGATTTAACTGTAAGCAAAGAGATTTCCTCTGCACATGCTGGGGCATGTCTGGATGCAAACAGAAAACACAGCACATTGCCAGTGGGAATTTTTCCTGGAAGCCAGCCCAAAAGGACACACACGGGTGGAGACTTAAAGGAGAAAAGCCAGACAAGCAGAGTAACGCCACCGGAATTCAAATCGTCCCAGGTGGATTGGGAATGCTCATTTTTTAAATTTCCAAACCCTGCTGTTTTTCCTTTGTGACAGCAGCCACACCATGCAGGTGGCCCCACGATGTGCTCAGATCCAAGGTCCCCGGAGTAAAGTGACGGGGCACAGGGAAGCAGAGTCAGTTAAATTGTCTGTGGTTATTTGTTGGGCTGGTAGCAATAAAAGGTTAATTTTAAAAACTTAAAAATAATAAAAATCATGGGTTTGCTGTGATTTCTGCTGTTTTATTTTCACATTACTTAGATTTGCAGCGATTCCCACATGCCAGCACACCATGGCTGGGGCTGGGAGGGAAAGGGGCAGCAGTTAGCACAGACCAGAAAGTTTCAGTGAGCCCCCCAAATCCATTTTCATGGATTTATTTCCCTGGGAAGACATTGCTGTTCATCCTGAGCTCTGCCATTGCTCCCTGCCTCCCGCTGTCACCGAATATCGTGGCAGCTGCTTGCATTGCTCTTCCCTCTCCCTGCCTGGTGGGATGCTCCAAGGCCTGACGAGGAGAGGGAGGAAAATGAATGCAAACTGTCAATGTAAATAAACCTGCTAACATTTATTCCTGCTAAGGAATAAATAAGCGGAAAGGAGCGAATCCATTTGGGTCGCTCATTCCAGAGGGAACCTCGAGGTTTGGTGGGGACTGGGCAGCGAGGGTTTTCCTGCAGCTGCTCCTTTTCCTTTTGCTGTTTTTATTTCCCTGTGCATTCTCCTGGAGTTGCCTCCTTTCCCCTCGATGCATTCCCACACTCCAGGTGTGTGGCACACAGCCAGCTGAGCCATCCACGCCGGGATCCGGTGAGGAGCCACTGCCTTAGTGCACAGGTGGCACAGCTCTGGGCTCACCCGCCCCTCCTGGCACTTCCCTTCCCACCACCTGTGTTCCAGCTGGGAGTGAGCAGTGCCATCCTGATACAGGGAACTGAAACGGTGTTTGTCCATTCGAGGTATTGATCACTTCTTATCTGGCGTGTGGCATCTGTCACCATCCCTGCCAGGACACCGCAGGGCCACGGCCACGGCCAGCGGGAGCTCTGCACTTACACATCCCAGGGATGTCTCTGTGGGGGCCGTGCCACCCAGCCAAGCCTTGGGAGCGTGGATAGAGCTGGATCTCTTTGTTCTCCAAAAATAACCCAGAGTTATTGCCAGGCCTGAGTGGTTTTTAAAAGGAGGTTTTCCATTAGCTCTCCATGGAGAGCCGCTGGCAGCGCTGCCGATGTCCCCGCTCCCTCCCCAACTTTCAGCCCCTGTGGCATCAGTGTGGGCTTGCTGATTTTATTTAATATAAGGAACTACAACGAGAGTGAAATGCATTAAGATTGGTTTCAAGCAGAATGTTTTAAAATACAAATAAAGTTTTTGGAGCTGTTTTGTGGGCGCTGTAACTTTATGTAAACACTGGAAGAGGCGAGGGACTGCCATGTGAAACAAATACTCACAGAGACCAGGGTGGGAGGGACACTGGGCCATATATTTTTCCTGTCGGAGCTCAATGAAAGGCAAATAAACGAGGAAAAATAAACTCAACGTTTACAAAAAGGCCAGCGTGGGAGCAGCTGCCAAGGTCCGGAGCAGTTTGCTGATCCCAGTGCCCAGGTACTGCTGAAAGGATTCTGCTCCCACTGAAAATCCTGTTCCACAGCATTTTATTATCCAGACATTCCTAGTCTAGGAAACCTCATGGTTCATATCCCACTAACTATTAAGGAGAAGGATGCAAAGTAAGTGCTTTTAAATGAGCAGGTTAAAAGATGTGTCAGAAATTAGAAGTGGAGCCCCAGCAGCGGCTGTTCCATGCTCTGCTCTGCAATGCAAAGAAAAAAACAAGACAATTTGCTTTATGTATAGTACTGAACTTGCTGTAGCCCAACTAAAACATGAAATATAGCCTAGTTTTTTCCTTTTCCTAATAGGCCTTTTAGGTGCAGTTTCTTGAGGGCAGTAAAGAGGAATATCAGGCCTTTGCCAGCTGTGTCATTTAGACCATGAAAGATGGATACTAATTTGATCATTTCCCAAGAAGCATGTTAATATTTTTATCGTCTGAAATACACGTGAGAAAGAAAGGATCCACAGAGCAGAAGCTGCCTGGGATGAGGAGCCTGGGACAGCTGGGCTGGCGAGGGCAGAGAGCTGCAGCACCAGTAAGAGCTGCAGTTGCTCCATGGGAACCAGTTAGCCATAAATCCAAGGCTTTGGATAATGTCCTGGCATACCGAGGACTTTACTGCTTCTTCATTTGTCTTCCTGCTCCAGAGGGTTTCACCACACACACACACACACACACACACACACACACACACACACACACACACACGTGTGGCATCCCCGTGGGGCTTTTTTGCTGTTAGCAGCAAACAATACCTGTGCTGCAGGGCCAAGGGTGAGCACAAAGCAGCGCCTCCCCTTCTCTTTGCTCCGAGAGCATCAATCTGCCAGTGAGCAGTTTTTCTCCTCTAGGGCTCCTTTTTGTTTATTATTCCCCTTTTCATTCCTCCTTATCCTCCCAAACTGGTTGCATGCCTGCTTGGAGTTAAACACCAGCTGAGCACTATGGTGGACTGGGGCTGAAGTGCCCCTGGGGACTGGAGGGACCGGAATGAGCTGGAAATTCATCTTCCAGACCCCTGCATTGGTGGTTTACACTGAGGACATGGCTTTGGGTGTCACTGGTGTCCACTGGCTTCTGGGTGCTCCATGACAAAGCCAGGTGTGTGTGCTGGTGGCTGACCACAGGCTGGCCTGGATCCCAGCATGGAGGCTCACTGGATCCCAGCACGGGGGCTCACTGGATCCCAGCATGGGGGCTCACTGGATCCCAGCATGGAGGCTCACTGGATCCCAGCACGGGGGCTCACTGGATCCCAGCATGGGGGCTCACCTGGATCCCAGCATGGAGGCTCACTGGATCCCAGCACGGGGGCTCACTGGATCCCAGCACGGGGGCTCACCTGGATCCCAGCATGGAGGCTCACTGGATCCCAGCACGGGGGCTCACTGGATCCCAGCATGGGGGCTCACTGGATCCCAGCACGGGGGCTCACTGGATCCCAGCACGGGGGCTCACCTGGATCCCAGCACGGGGGCTCACTGGATCCCAGCACGGGGGCTCACTGGATCCCAGCACGGGGGCTCACTGGATCCCAGCACGGGGGCAGAGCTGTCCCAGGGCACTGAGGGCTGTTCCCAAGGCCACGTGTCTGTGCAGAGCTGTGCTCTCCTCCCACGGATATTCCCGGGCCGTGGGACCTAAGCAGTTGCAACATTCCCGTAATAAAACCAGCACCTTTGCAAGCTTTGGCAATGTTTGGCTGGAAGCCTCTGCTCTTTGCTGGCCATGAAGTGCATTCCTGACACCTCTCCCTGTGTATCCACGATAACCATCTCCTCAGACCAGGGATGGGGCTGGACCCTGCCCGGTAACTCCCACCCTGGGAATTGTCAAGCAGGGCATGGGGCACACTTGCAGCTCCAGATAGGAGTTTCCCTGGCTCGTCCTGGGGATGCCAGATGAGGTGGATATGGGCTGTGCTCCCCTCTCTCCCTGCTCCTGCCCTTGTGCCCTCGCTGAGCCTTTGTGCTGGCTCTGAGCAGTGCCCTGCACAAGGACAGCCCTTCCCTCTGCATTTCCAAGGCTGATTAAGCAGGAGGCAGAGTAGCCTTAAGCATTCCTCTAATTAAAACAAAATCCCTCATGGCCTCTTATATACAGACAGATATTACAGACCTAAGGGTTGTACAAAATGTGTATTTATTGATCAGATCAACTGTTGCAGCTCCTTCTGTGGAGTTCAGTGAGAGCATCCCCATGACCAGGCTGGTGAGGAGAGCTGGAGGGGGTTTGACCTGAGCTCTCAGTGATGCCAGCCCAGGGCCAGCCCATGAGTACTGCCTGCTATAGATACTTTTGTACACATTTATGTACATTGAAATACACAACCACCCAGCTAGGCATCACCTCCAACACCCATCCGAGCCCTGCCTTCCCAGGCTGCTCCCTGAGTATGGTTTGTGTAGCTGTACCACAGGGGGTTGTTTCTGAGCCCACTCAAATGGCTGGTTGTTTTGATTGCAGGAAGGCGAAAGCATTTCTGGTAAAGCCTTGGAGTGATTGAAGGACAGGACATACTTTCCAGGGAGAAGCAACCACTTGAAAGCTTTTGCAGGCTGAGATTTTGTGCTCAACAAGTCGCTCCAATTTGAAGCAGAATCCTAAGAAATGTGAGTGTGTGGTGGAAATGTCTGCAGGCCTGGATTAAAGAGGCGCTGGCAGATGAGGCTGTAGCTTCCACAAGATAAACATTACAGAAAAATAGTGTAAATACGGGGGATTCTATTTTTTTTCCCTCTTTTTTCCCTCACTTGGACCAGGAACTGCTAAAGCTTAAATAAATCGTTGCAGAAGTGAGACTGACCTAAATTATTCTACACAGTAGAGACCTTGTCTCCTGCTTTTGGAGATTCTTGTATTTAAGCTGTGCCAGAACAGTGTTTAAGTTGTCTGTTCAGCAGTAGCTCCTTCCTACGCCCTGGGGAGCTCGGGGGAAGGTGTGAGATTGGCTGGTGTGTGCCAGCAAGGCTGCTGGGGAGGCAGAGCCACCAGCTCACACATGCTGGGGAAGCCAGAAGGGATTTTTGGTGCCACACCATCCCG
Organism: Haemorhous mexicanus; assembly: GCF_027477595.1. NCBI lineage: Eukaryota > Metazoa > Chordata > Aves > Passeriformes > Fringillidae > Haemorhous > Haemorhous mexicanus. The sequence goes on along the minus strand of NC_082362.1, from coordinate 10,486,883 downwards.
TGCTGGGTGCTGGCAGGTTTCCCTGCCCTGTGTGGGGCTGTCGCTGTGCTGGGCTCCTCTTGTTCCCAGTGAACACGCAGTCCAGCGCCTAATGAAGTCACGCATGTGTGTCTAATCAGGGAATGCACAAGTGCCCGGATAATTTGCATTTGAGCACCCGAGGAGGTCGTGCATCAGCGTGACTGACCCTGCAGGGGCATGCACAGGTTCACACTTGGAGCTGGCACAGGTGCAGGGCTGTTCCTGCAGGGAACTGGGGTCAGTGCATCCATGGTGGCTCATCCCGTGCTGTGCACCCGGGCAGCTCATGCATGGGTGCCTGTTTTTTGGCATACAAATGCCCAATTAGCCTGTGCATGACTGCTCAATCATTTCATGCATGAGCACTAAGTGGTTTACACATGGATTCCCAGTAGGCTCACTGGTGAGCACCCAGTGTGTTCCCAGAGCAGGAACTCCCCTGGGGACTGCCGCCCATGGCTGGAAGAAGGAGCAAGGAGCGTGGCAGAGTGGAGGGAGTGCAGCACAGGGACGTGGCTGATGTGGATGTGCTGAGGTGGGGCAGGAGGAACCCCCACCCTGCAGTCAGCCCAAAGCCACTGCCCTGTCTTGGCACCTCCCAGCTCCTGTGACGGCAGCACCATGCTCTGTGTGACCACAGGAACCCAGCTTTGGCAAGTCCTGTGGCTCACAGGAGGGTGGAGTAAATGATCACAACAGCCCTTCCAGCCTTAAAAATGTAGGAAGCCTTTGATGTGCAGGCAGGATGCCTTGCAGATAAACCATGTGTGGTGTAGAGCTTGTGCTGGAGCACCAGCCCAAGGAGGGGGAGCACAGAAAAATGGAGAAACTCAAAGTAAAATTAGCCATAATCCTGGCCCTGGCCCTGCAGGTACCAAGTCTGTGTCCCCAACCCCTGTGCCATGGTCAGCTCGGAGCCCTGCACACCCCACTGTGGGAGTGAAGCCACAAGACACAGTCACAGAGCACATGGCTTTGATGTTGTGACCTTTCCTTCAGTGTTTATGTTGTCTCCAAACCCGTTTTTCTGTTCAGGAGAGATCAGATTAAAGGGAGTTGCCAGCCCTCAGTGCATCCAGCCGGTCCAGGAGCCTGGGCTGGGGTGGTGGGAGCTGGGAGCAGAGGGCTGGGTGGCTTCTCACCCCTCGTCCCCCTGCATGCACTGAGGCAGTTCTTACATCCCTGTGCTCATATAACCCTGGCAAGATTCCAGAGAGACGTCCTTATTTATGGATCCTGCATGAACTGCACACCGCGAGTCACTCACAAAAACTTGCAGGGAGCAGCTGACCTGAATCCATATTAATAAGGCTCACAAGTCATGGAGTGTTTTCTCTCATGCCTGTGGGATGGCAGGAACGCGCTGCCTTGTGGCACGCAGGGTTTAGACAAAAAGCCGTCTATAGCTGTCACATTTTTAAGCCCGTTTGCCTTGGAGATAAGCCCAGGCTGCCCTGCCGTGGTGCCACGCTGCCTCTGCTCTGGGACAGACCTGGGGAGATGAGGAGCCATGGCTCCCTGCACGCTGGAGCCAGGGAAAGGCCATGCTGGCTTTGGGGACAGCGTTGGGGTTTCAGAGCCCCAGTTTGTGATGCTGCTGGGATGTGTGGGGTCTAGTCCCACAGAGGAGAATTTCTCCTTGGGCAGGGACACCTCAGCCTCTGCAGCCACTGCCGGGCTGCTCCCACAGCACTTACAGGGAGGCACACTCTTCCCAGCTGGGAAACCCGGGGGACAGTCCCAGCTCTGGTATTCCTGCACTCTGGTCTCACGTTGGGATGAAAGCCTTTGCAGATCAGGCAATAATCCAGGGGACTTGGGGCTGCTCTTGCTGTTAAAGGACCACTCATGGTGTCCAAACCCTCCTCGTCAGCGGTGGCAGCTCCCGCGGGAGGTTTTAGAGCCTTTCCTTTTATAGGGCTTTTTATTTTTCCACGGGATTTATCCAGGTTCAATAGCAGGGATTCAGGGAGATAATAACATACATTAACCAGGGGCTGGAAACTGCTTTGCAAACAAGATTGATCAAAGCAGCCCAGGATGGAGATCAAACCCTCCGGAATGTGCTTTGCAAAACACTTGCCAAAACAATTGAAACCTGGTAAAAAAAAACACACTGGGCAGCCCTGGGGGGCTGTGCCAGGGAGGGACCCAGCAGCCAGAATGCTGGTGGGGGGCTGCAGCCATGAGCAAGGGATCTTGTGGATATGATGAAGTGGCCAAAGCCCCCATGGGATGGAGCAGCAGTCCTGCTCCAGGGTGCCCACACCCTCCATTCCACTCCAGAGGGGAATTAATTGAAGGTGCTTTACTGCTGCTGTTGTTTTTATTGATTATTGGCAAAGAGAGTGACTGATGGTGGAGTCTAGAGAAAGGACAGGAGCAGAGGTGCAGGAGACATGTGGGAGGAGGAGAGAGGAAAGGAATTCCTGCAAGGACAGGAGATGAAGGTGACATTTCAGCCATTGTCTGCTGTGGATCTGTGCTATAAAGTAAGTCAGTGTGCCACGTCCATGGCAGGGCAGAACAGAAATAATGGGCTGAGTCATATCAAAGTGAGTTTAGGTTAAATAAGAACAATTTCCTGTGGGGGATGTTTCTACAGAAGTACAGCATGGAAGTAGAGCTGGTGGAAAAATGCTGCCACACTCACACTGTCAGCCCTGCATTTGGATCTCAGACCTCTGCATTTCTTGTGGCAGATGCCCCACAAAGTGTGTGGTTTTTTACTTGTAATCACCTGGGATTGGAAACACATCTCAGGGGAAGCATGTGGCCATGGGGCAGGAGGAGCACAGCCTTAGATGGCAAACTGCTTCTCACGCCAGGCCCTTTTCCTGTGGATCTCTGTGAAGTGCTTTATATAGTCCACTCAGAGGAATTTATAAACAAATAACCTTTTGTCACTCTTCAGGAATGCATCTCCCTCCATCAATCCTCCAAGCACTTTCTTTGTCAAGGCCACGCTCCTTGCACTGGAAGGAGTAGGACTGAGCCAGGCAGGAGCAGGGCTCCTCTGCTTCCTCTTGCTGCAGACGCTTTGGGAGGAGGCAGGATGTAACTGGGATAGGGCTACACTGGGATTATAGAAGCAGCCACCAGCTCTGGAGCCAGCTCTGGGGACTGCAGACTGTCACAAGTTGGGCTCAGGGCCACTCTTTGATACCTTGTTCCTTTGCTCCTAAAGGCAGCTGCCTCCTGCCCTGGGCTGAAGGTACCCACAGGTTTCTCCAGGACAGGAGAGAGACAAGTGCTGGTTCTGCACTAGGAAAATACCAGGAGGTCTACATGGTGTGACTCCTGTGCAGGATTAAAAGCTGGACTCAATGATCCTCGTGGGTCTCTTCCAACTCAGAGTATTGTGTGATGGGAGCCCTCCTGGGAAAGCCGGGGGCTCCCACTGGGTGGGACAGCCAGGATGAGCATTGCCCAGCAGCTGCCTCTGGTCTTCAAACCTGCCGAGCCCCCCAGCTGCCCTGCCTCAGCTCAGCCCTGGGAGCAGAGCACAAACCTCCCCGGTGCGAGCGGCGGCTCCGTTCCAAGGCTCTGCGCCGCCCGGTCTGGAAAGCTCATAAAGCAGATCCACACGGCTCAGATGTGCTGCCTCAACAGAGCCTCGGCAGAGCTATAAATAGCCCAGCCAAGCGTGGTGCAGCGAACCTGAGCGGAGCCGGCTGCCCTCGTGGGCAGCTCCGGGAGCCGTGTGGGGACGGCCTGAGGAGCTGGCCCGCTCTGCAGCACTGCCCGAGGAGCTGGCCCGCTCCGGCCGGGCAGCCGAGACCGTGTCACCTGCCCGGGCATGGCCTTGTCCCCCCTGTGCTCCTAAACCTCAGTGCCGGGCACTGCAGTGTTCATTCATCCTCACTTCATTTTCTGCTGCTGACTTCTCTCTTAAAGCAGGAGCTCAGGTCTGGACCCATTAAGGAACAGTAAATATTTTATTTGCTGCTGGAGTTCTGACCAGTATCTCAGAGGCTACAAAGGGCAGAGTAGGAAATATCCATTTCATTAGCAAACGGGATTGGCCCATTCCGGGGCTTGTGGAGTGAACCCAGCCTGTCCCCTGGGTGCTGTTACCAGCTGTAAGCTTGTCTTCATTCAGCAATCCAGTCAGGGATGTTTCAGGACCTGGAGTGGTTTTCTTGGTTCTCAAGGCTATGCAGGCAATTAAAACTGGTCTTATTAAGAGGCAGCTGAGACTGGACAGTGCTGTCTCCCTCTCACTACTGTTCAGGCACTGCAGCGTGGGAACGGGGACAGCACAGGAATCAGGATTTTTTGTTCTGCTGGGTTTTTCTTCAGGTAGCTTCTGCAAAGGGCTTCTTGGCACTGCTGCTCAAGTGAAATGGAGCAACCAAAACGGGAGCTGGCTGGCGGCCAGCCCGGCAGCCGGGGGGGCAGGTGCATGCCTGGAGCACGGCTATTGAGGGCAGGAGCCCCGTGTGGGACAGCCAAGTGTCTGAAGTGCCAGGGTCACACCTGTGCTTGAGGACCCCTGTGCAGGAAAGCCAAGTGTGCGAAGCACCGGGGTCACACCTGAGTGCCAGGGTCGGGTTGGGCTGTGATCCCTCACTGTTGGTCTGGCACAGGATGCTGAGAGCTCACGAGCAGGTGTGTGAACAGAGAGTGTGAACAGAGAGGTTCCATTCTGCCCTCTCAGCTCTGTGTGTCTGTGGAACATCGCGTGTTCTCGGGGTGAACGTACCATGAAGCTCAAACAGCCATGTCACCCCCAGCCTCTGGGTGTGCGGGGACAATTCTCGGCAGGGCAGTACCAGGTTACCCAGGGATTTTGTCAGCTTTCCCACACAAAACAAGGCTGGCAGGAAAAGGGCCTGTCAGGATGCCCTGAGACATCCCAGGGGAAAAGTGGTGACTCCTGCAGGATGTGGGGCTGGCAGTTCAGTGAAAGCTGCTCGATCCCCATGCTTTGCTCCCTGTAAGAAAACCCCAAGAAACACTGGAACACTTTTGATGTGTTCAGGAGGGGGAATTGTGTCTGGGGAGATGCTGAGTCCTGCAGGGGACACTGAGCACCGGCCTGCTGTGACCTGAAAACCTGGACATTTGGGGTATGTTGTGCAGCTCCAGGGAACATGGATCTGTCCCAAATGGGTGCAGACAGCTTCAGGGACTTTTCTCAAGTCCCTCTCTCCCGTTAGTGCCTTTCAGCTGTAAGTATGTGCCAGTGTGGGAGGACATCTCAAGGCTCAGGAGATCCATGAGCAACACAGGTTAGAGATGTCAGGTGAAAGGTGCCAGTGAGGTGCCAAGCTGCAACTCATCACCAAAACAGGACTATATTTGACTCAGGCTGAGCCGTCTGACCGAGAACAATCTGGTGTGTGACCCAACCCAGTGAGTTTCTCTTAGAAGGGTTCGGGCTCCCGCCGGGTATCGGGGTCCCCATAGCAGAGGGGACCCCCGCGGAAGCATCATGACCCCTTAGGGCAACAAAGGTCCCTCTAGGGATCAGCCGCTCCAGGGGATCATGCTCTTTCCCCGGGGATGGTGGCTGAAGGTGCGCAGCCCCCAGGCTACCACCGACCCCTCACACCTGCCCAGGCCCCTCACGGCCCCTCACGGCCCCTCACGGCACCCCCGCCCCCCCCAGGCCGGCCCCTCCCCGCCGCGCGCCGCCCCGCGGCATTGTGGGATGAAACAGGATGTAGGCAGAACAGCGCGGGCGGACGGGCCGGGCGCGGCGGGCCGCGCCGCGCCGCAGCCAATGGGTGCGCGGCGCGCGGGGCGGTGCGGCCAATGGGGTGGCGGTGGCCCGCGCGCCGCAGCGGGCGGGGCGGTATTTGAGAGCGGCGCGGCGCCGGGGCGCAGAGCGCGCGGGGCGCCGAGCGGAGCGGAGCGGGCTGAGGCAGCGCGGCCGGGTCTCCTCACACCTCCTTCTCCTCGGTGCCGTGCCTCGTCCTCCCGGGGTGGCCCTGTCACTGTGAAGGTGAGCGATGTCTCCGCTGGGCTGTGAGTCTCCAAGCCTCGCCCGACACCGGTCGCTCCGTGTGCGGGATGGCGGCGGGGCTGCCCCGAGGGCGGAGGTCGCTGCCGCGGCCGGGCGCGACCGGCTCTTGGGGAGCGATCGGAGCCCGCCCCTCCCTGGGGGGCCGCGCCGCTGCAGAGCTGGTCCCGCTCCAGGCAAGGTCACCGCGGCCTCGGGCGCCCCCGGAGCTCCCCCCGTGAAGGTCACACAGGGCTCCGGCTCCCGGGAGCCCTGCGGGGGAAGGGGCTGTGCCGCACCCCCTCCCAGGGCCCTTTTCGGCCAAGGTGGTGGATGCGGTTCGTGGAGGGGTTGGGCCCCGTCCCCAGTCGCGAAATCCATGCTGTCCTGGTGGTGGAGCGGTGGGTGCTGGGCTTGAGCCCCGTTCCGAGCCGTGAGATCTTTGCTGCCCTGGTGGGGAAGTGGTGGGTGCTCCCATTCTCGTGATCCATGCTGTCCTCATGTGGGAGGTGGTGGATGCTGGGCTTCAGCCCCATCTCATTTCTAGGGTTCTATTCTGCCCGGAGAGGGACCAGGGGGCTTATGTCTCCTGCTCTTCCCAAAGCCCCAGCTTGTCCTGCTGGAGTTTTGGGCTTGAACGTACAGCTAAGACCTTTTCCTGCTCTGGTAAGAAAAGGGTTAGATGCTTCCTTGGGCCTAATTTCCCTCCCAAGACTTCATATTGCCCTGGAGTGGCAGATGGGGCTGTGGTCTTCCTCCTCACAGACCACATCCTGCCCTTGGGGGGAAGAAGTGCTTGCTGGAGCTGTAATGTTACCCCTTCCCAGGCCCATCTTGCCCTGAGATGAGTGCTCGGGCTTTGTGGTTTTCCTCAAAGAGGGCCAGATTGGTGGCAAGACCCCGAGAGCCACCTGTGATCTTGTGGTTTAAGGTTATGCTATGTCTGTGGTGCTGCTGTGGGCTGCCTTATGGGGAGGACGGCCCTGTAACCCCTCAGGGAGTGAGCAGAGCCTGGGGCCCTGCTCTGGTGTTCAGGTGGGCGCAGGGTGTGACACTCCTGTGGCAGGTGCAGCAGCAGGGCACTGCCAGCCCCTGCCGTGGTGGGCCGTGGGGGATGCTGTGCCATGGAGCAGTGCAGGGGAGGCCTCCTGGCCAGCATGTGCAGCCCTGCTGAAGGATGATAATTTTTTCCTCTGGCGCTGTCGCCCGTGGCAGCACAGGCCTGCACTGGGATGCTCCTCGCCTAGACAATGAGGAGGGAAGGTGCCTTTTGCAGGTCACTCTGTGCCTGGTTATGCAATGGCAGGTGCCCTCTGAACTCTGAGCAGTGCAGGTGTGTGAGGGCTTGTTCTCTCTCTTTCCCTAAAGAAGCTTTTCTGGAAGAATGACCCACAAGTGGATTTCTGTTGCTTCCTTTTTCCTGTGGACTTGACACCCAGAAGACTTTTCCAAGAGATGGTCAGATTCCTGGATGGTGAATCCAAATCTACAGGCAGTTTGGGCTGTTCTGAGCTGTGTGTTCTCTTTTCTTGGCTTCTGTGCTGCAGGCAAAGCCCCACTGGCTGAAACCACAGCATGGAAAGGAGCAAACAGCCTTGGAGTGGCTTTTCCAGGGCTGTGATAGGAGCATGTGCTCTCCGTTGGCAGTGGAGCTCAGTTCCCGTCATTCCTCCCGATGCTGCTAGCGTGTGTTAATAGCAGTGCTCCATTAAACACTATATCTAAACTGTATAAATTAAGGTGGCAATAGAAGTCTTCAAGTGCAGGCAGAGGGAAGAATTGAAGTATTGTAATCAGAGGGCTGCAATTATGTAACCGGATTCTCTTTCTCTCTGGGTAGCAAGCTCCTTTAATTGCTGTAACAAAGCTACTCCTTCAGTTTTCTGGGGCTCTTCCAGGAAGTGATCATTGCAGCAGATTTTTTTCACTCCACAGCAGAGCTAAAAATGTGTAGTTTCACTGTTTCAAAACACACTTGGTAGTATCTCTCAAGACTTAGAGTGCTGTAAAAGGATTTAGGAAACTTAATGGTGCTCTGCAGGCTTAATTGGAGGCACTCCTTGCCATTAAGAAGCTTATTCCCACAAAGTTTTAATGTGCTGCAGTAAGAGCTGCTGCAAGGTGAGCGGCTGGATCCCCAGGTAACATGGGCCTCCCCAGGCCTTGAGTGGGGAATGGGAATGAAGGCTGTGATGCCTTGAGTGGGCCTTCTCCAGGGCTTGAAGAAAGACTGCAGTGTTAGGATCATGAAATCCCAGTTTTCTAGGATTATAGAAACTGTGCTGGACACCTCCCTGGAAAGGCCATATCAGATCTGATGGCTGCAGTGGCTGGTACAAAGCAGTTTAGTTTTGAGAGCCAAGGGCTTGCAGACCTCACTCCAGGACAAGTCTGGGACTGCAGTAGCATGCTGGTTTTGGCATCTGTGTTGTGGTTCCCAGTTGAGGAGGGGGCAGGAGAGGGAGAGCTTTGCTAAGCTCTGTCTCTGTGGTGGGACCTGCTTTCCCTGCCCTCTTTCCAGGCTGCACAGTGGTGTTAACCTGCTTCTGGCTCATCAGACTGGCTCTGTCCCGTGGGAACAGCTGAAGGCTGGGTTTCATGGCAGAGCAGCAGGGAAGTGAAGGTGTGATGATGGCTGAATGTGGAACAATGCTCCTTCCAGGCTAAACTAGCAGCAGGAGCTGTGACACCTGGGATGGAGTAGAATAAAAGTACTGCTGCTCTGAATGTGCTTCCTGAGCCTCTGTGCCCGTGGCAGGCAGTCTGGGATCTGTTGCTTGCAAGGCTCTGAGTGGGGGATGTTCCAAAACACTGGTACACCTGGATGGCAAACTTGGCTGTAGCCTATTGATGTGCAGGAGGGCTGTGGCTCTCTGCAGATCCCGTCTCCTCCCACACATAAGCTTTTCCTGCGTGTGGTGATGCTGGGCTACCTCTGATCCAACCTCCAGCCAGTGCCGGTGCTCCGGCCGTAAGGGGCACCTTGGCCTGGGGCTGCATTGGCAGCCCCGATAAACTCACTGTGGCCATAGCAGGGTTTGTGGTATCGCCTTGTGACGCAGCCTGCACGGAAAGGACAACCTCTGATGCACAGGAAGCAAAGTCTCCTCTTTGGGAAGGGATTAAAGGAATCTATGTTCTGCCTTAGGTTCACCATGTCTGACAGAAAGGCTGTGATCAAGAATGCGGACATGTCCGAGGACATGCAGCAGGATGCTGTAGACTGTGCTACACAGGCCATGGAGAAGTACAACATAGAAAAGGACATTGCAGCATATATCAAGAAGGTAACTCCGGGATGAGGGTGCTGTGCTGGCTGCGACTTCCCAAAGCTCCTGAGTCTGTCAGGAGCTGAGTGGCTGAGGCTTCATGCTTGCGTGCTGGGAGGGAGAAGATACTTGGCTTCTTGGCTGCTTTACTGCTGTTTTCAAGAGGATGGAGTGACTTCTCCAAGGTCAGGGGAGGGCTGTGGCAGAGCTCTGGCAAGCTCTGAGCAAACTGCAAGTGCCGTCTCTCAGGATTTGCCAGCCTGGAAAGGGCTGGCAGCTGCCTCTGCTTAGGACTTGCTCCACAGACCTGCAGCACCAGTGCAGGTGGGATCACCCCGATGTTTCTCTTGGTGGGCAGCAGTGCATGTGTGGTTCTGGGATGGGCCTTGTGCTGGCTGCTGGAGCTGTGGAAGCTGCTGTGTTAGAAACAGTGCAAGCAGCTGCCCTGGCTGGTGAAGAGGTTCTCTCCCCATTAGCAGGAATCTGTTAATTGAGTCTCATGCTTGATGATGGCACCTGCGGAGCTGTTGGTTCCCCCTGTAGCAGCTTCTCAGACTGGTCTGGAAAAGTGCTCTTGGAGGAGGGAAATCTTACTTCAGAGGCAGTGAAGTCCTGGCACCTGGGCTGGTGTTTGGGCCTTGCCTGTAATCTAAGCTTGACGGCAAAGGATTCAAAGGTGTCTCCTGACTTCTCAGATCACTTTGAGGCATGACTTAGCTCTAAGTGCTCGGGGCAATGCAGCCTATAAAGTGAGGGAGTGCAACAGAAGGCATCCAAAAAGAACTTGGCCTTTATTTCATGAGAGTGTGTTGGGAGGAGGGAAGCAATTTGATGCACCCTCGTGCCCTGGCAAGAAAGCCTTTTCCTTACTTCAAAGGTTACCTGCAAACAGCTCAAACTCTTCTGCTGTCTGAGAACTAGAACTGGCTTTAATCTTGGATGTTGAGTCTGTTCTTCTGGCTCTGTCTCAGGGGAGGGAAGGGTGTTCTTGGGAGTAGTGTGTTAATTAGAGGGAGGAAAATGGTCTTTAACCCTATCCTGCCTGCTAAGTGGGTGAAGACTGTTGAACCAGCATTCAGCTTGCTTACCTCTGACCTCTTGGGTCTTTGCTCTCTGGCCTGTGAATCTGCCTGCTCATTTTCAGTGTGGATTTTCTCCCCTTTGCATACAAGAGTACCAAATTGCATAAGCCAGGCTTTTCTTTCTTGCTTTTTTAGGTGACCTTTAAGCTCAGATGCCTTGCTGGAGCAGACATGCCAAAACCTTTTTTTATTTTTTTGTGAGTGGGTTTGGAATGGGAGAGAATTATTCCCCTGGTTAGCCTACACACAGGGCTGTACCAAGGAGAGTTCTTGCATCTGCTCTTCCTGCCCAGGGCTGATGGTGCTCCAAGGCTTAGAAGATGTTTTGCTTGTGTTGAATCCCTCAAACAATCCAGTGCAGAGGTTTGGTTGCTTAATTTAATAGTGTCTTGCAGTGGGGTATCTCAAGATGCTGCAGGTGGGAGGAGAGGTGATAGTGTGTGAACAGAACCAGCTCAGAATTTGTGCTCAGAACTACTCTGATGTGGGCTTTCTTGGCCTTAATGCCTCTCTTCTCTTTCTTCAGGAATTTGACAAGAAATACAACCCAACTTGGCACTGCATTGTTGGCAGAAACTTTGGCAGCTATGTAACACACGAGACAAAGCACTTCATCTATTTTTACTTGGGTCAGGTTGCAATTCTTCTCTTCAAGTCTGGATAGGAAGTAGGAGCGATTGAAATTTGGACTGTAATGCACTGATGGCTGAAGCCACGACTCCCTCTAACATGGCTATGCCGCTGCATGGACTGTATACTATATTTAATGTGTATATGTTGCAGTAAAAATCTACTTCTGTTTAGTTGCCTGGGAAGAAGGCGGCATTTTTTTGTTACTGCTTTTTTTGGTTGTATTGCACTAGGAAACCTGTAAATGCTTAAACAATGGCCTTTACGTGGGAAGAAATAAAACTATTCCACAACAGCTCCCTCACTGGTAACTCCTTCTTTGAGGCTGGGAAAACTTTTTTGGGCAGGCCAGAAGCCCCAGACTTCCTTACTGAGTCCTGTTAGACTGTTAATCTTGCAAAGAGGAGCAAAGCCAGTGTGAGCCTCTGTCCCACCCTGCAGACTGTAGAGAGCTGGCTCTCCCAGTACCCTCGGGGCAGGTCTTAGACCTTCCCTGAAAGCTGGTGGGGTGGCTCTGGGTGACGTGGCTTCCACACCCAAGGTGATCTCCACCTTTGACTGTGATACAGGCTTGCAGCTGGCACCCCTCGGTGTTCTTGCTCAGTGCCCTTCGCTGTATTTTTGGCTCTGCTGAAACATTGACCTAGACTTGAGTAAGCAATTCAGCGTGGTCTAGAAGGCTTCAAATCCAGCCCCTGAGTTCCTGCTTGTTGCAGAAAGCAGCAATCCTGTGGCTGAAGTCTTTAGACCCCGATACTGAGTCTAAAGCCACGTGGCCCGGCCCCGCAATGGAGTAGGATATCAAATTGGTGACTACTGACAACAGCTCTATTCGGCATGTTTGTAGCCAGTTGTCTCAACACTGCCTTAACTTGATGCTCTCCTTAAAGCAAGCTAGTCGTGTGGAAGACTTGTAAGTGGCCACTGTCTTTCTTTCTTTTTTTCTTTTATTTTATTTTCTGTAGCTAATAAGCTATTTCCGGAGGATTGTCCTCTATGTTCTGATATCTGCTTTTGTTCTTAAAGCACAGTACCAAGAAGTGTAAATTTACATGTGATGTTTGTGTGAAGGAAACTCATGTGACATCTGCTTCAAAGGCAGACAAATGTCTTGGTCTCCAATAGGTTCAGCAGTGATGTTGTCTTAGTACGTACTGACTCGGGATTACACTGCAGGAAGTTCTGACCTGGGTGTGCAGAAATGCTGTGTGATGGCAAATAAATCCCTGGTGCTTGTTATAAGCTCTAATTATTGGTTTGCTGACTAATGCATTGGCAATACCACTGGGCTGGTGAGCCCAGCTTGTGTCTGAGATTAATTTGGTGTTGGGAATAAATCATTGCTGGGGGCGAAGGGCAGAGTGAAGGGAGCTCTTTGTGAAATGATTTGGTGACCCAGGTTGATGACTTCCTGAAGTAAAAGTCCTTCTTGTCTCTGTGCAAAATCCAAAGTATGCCTAATTTTGTATTATGGATAGAACAATGTTGTAACTAGAAAGAATGTAGCTGTCATAAGTTCACGTCGATGGAAATGTCTGCACTGGGATAATGTGCCTTGGACTGTCTGGGGCACTTGTGTGGTCTTGTCTCTTCAGAACTCCTCTCTGGGTCTGAAAGGAGAATGTTTTGGGTTTGTTTTTTTCCAAGCATGAGTCTAATGTGAATCTGTTCACGGTCTCTCGTGGAGCAAGATCTGTTCCCTTCATAACTGCAATTGCTCAAATACCATTTATTTTTTTTTCAAACATTAAAGGTGAATTGACACATTTAAACAGCCTCTGGTTTCTTCTTCCTTACCAGCTTTCCTGAGCAAAGCCAGTCCTTGTCCAGAGAGGGTGAGCAGCGATTTCTCTGCCCTGGAAGGTGCTGATGACCCAAAGAAGGCAGGTCAGGGAGGGAGAAATGACCAGAGGAGCTTAGGTGGTGCCTGTGTGCTGATGCTGAATTGAGGGAATTGTGTCCTGCTGCACCCTGATGGGATGCTCTGTGCCAAGTAACCTGGATCTGAATGGCTGGGAGCTGACCTCTTAATGGCTTGAGGCAGCCAGGGGGTGGTACAGCAGCTTCCTGCATGGGAAGGTGTCTCCCTGCTTCCCAGGAAAGCAGGCTTTCCCTTCAGGCCTCCTCCCTGTGCTGGAGAGAAAGCTGAGAGCTGAATCTGATGTGTTTAATGCCTCTCACGGTGCGGGGGCTGTGGGCTTGCCCTTAAACAACCTCCTCAGCTTGTTATCTTGCTCCCGATGCAACCTAAATTTGGGGTTGTGGCCCGGGTGATATTTTGGAAGAGCTGTGGGCTCTTCCCAAGCACAGCAGTGTAACAGCTCTGCTGTGGCACAGTAACACCAGCGTGAGCAGCGTGACTCAGCCCAGGCGCTCCATCCGCACGCGCTGAGCGCTCGCAGGCAGCAGCACGGCTGTTACACACGGGCCATCTGCTCCAGCCTGCACCTGCCACTGCCCCAGAGCAGGGGTGGTTTCCACTTTAGGGGAGCTGGCAGTGATGCTCTTTTCTCTGTAGTCCCAGCCTTTTAGCTGGAAGGGGATTTGCTGGGCTTGAGTGCTGGCTGGGCTGTGCTGAGGCTCTGCATTCCAGGCCTGGCTTGGGCTGGGTTAATACTGGCTCCAAGGAAATGTGCAGCCATGTGGGGCTTGGCTAATCAAGCCCCCTCTGTGCACAGGGCCCTCAGACAAAGCAAGAGGCAGAGAAGCTGGATCCTGAACCCCAGCTGCAGTACAGGAGGCTGCTGATCCAAACCTCAGGTGAAACTTTTCCAGCCTGAGTTTCATCTGGGAAACCCCCCATTCCAGCCATGGATCCAGGCGCTGTGGCACTGCTGGAAATCCATCTCTGGTGGGATGGGGAGGCCCTGCCAGGGCTGAAGGGATGGTGTGCCCTGGAGCTGACACACACCAGTACAAAGTGGGCTTGGTGCTTCCTTGGATGTGTCTCTGCAGCAGGAGTCCAGCTTCAGGCTGAGGAAGAGGAGCTGTTGCTCACATCTTCAGGAACTAGGCAGTGAAACAGAGCAGTCTTTCCCCTAAACCATCCTTGCAGCACTGGGGCCCTGGAAAACACAAACTGCCTGAATTTGAGCAGTGCTTCCCTCAAAGGAGGTTTGATCCTGGAGCTGTGTCCCACTTCCTTCCCCTCCCACTCCCCAGCAGCTGACAAGGCTCTTGGCTTTGACTTTTTCCATTGCTGGGTTCCACTTTGTCTCCAGTTTCCACCGGCACAGGTGTCCTGGATGATGCCTCGGAGCATTAACTGTTTCCATGCTGGACAAACCAATGGCATTCCTGGGATGGCTGCTCAGTTTCAAGCTATTTGGAAACATCTGGATCTGGGACATGGACTGGAAGGTATGTATCTGCAGGGGGATCATCTAGAGAAAGAAACTGCTTCCAGATGTGTTTGGGCAAAAACGCTATTGAAATGTAAACTCAGTTTTTGTTGTGCTGCCTCACAAGCACTCAGGCCTGGGTGCAGGGGAGGGACTCTGAGGCTGCTGCTGTGGGCAGGCTCTGGGTGCAGATGTGCTTGCAGATGTGCATTCACTGCAGGGAACAGTGTGGTTTGTGGCTGGTGAGAGTGTCACATTGTTTTCTCTCTTACCAGCCAAGTCATTCAATTCCTCAGGCCGAGTATTTCTTCCAGATGTGGAAGTGCCTTACAAAAGCAGGGCTGTGTGGCACTGGAGAGCAGAGAGGCTGGGGAGCTGTGCTCCGTGGGTATCACTACTAGACACTGCCTGGGATTCACTCTTCTGCAGAATGACCACTGTAAAGCCATGAGAGAAGGTGTCAGTCCATCTCCCTGCCTGCCTGGCACAATGTTTTTCCCCTTCTCTGTGACCGCCCGGGGACTCTGGAAAGGGACAAGTGGCAACATAGGCCTGGGAGTTGCACATTGCTCCCGTGGGAACAGCCAGGCTGCAGGTCAGGGCTGTCCTTGTCTCCCAACCAGCCTGCAGCATTGCTGCTGCAGTGTTGTGCTCCAGGCACGTGGAAGCAGAGCCTGTGGCTGGAAAACCCAGTACCCAACAGACCTGTTCTTTCTCCCAGTGCTTTTGCAGGTGATTAGTGATGATGAGAGAGAACATGGAAATCATTTTTATCTCACTTTCAGCCTCTGCTGGGTAAATCCTGAGGAGCACAGTGGCACTCAGTGAAGGAAGCAGGGCTGTGCCATCCCTGCCCACCCGAGGTTTCCCTCCTTTGTTCTATTTATTGAGCAAGGATCCTGACACCCTTTCCCAGACAGTGACTCACAGCAGCTCTGTCTGTGCAGAAGCCATGTGTCTTGGAGCACTTTGTAGATGCAGGAGCTGCAGGAGCCTCGCAGGAGCCAACTGTGTTTATTAAAAGATGATCAGATGTTTCCTTCCTTAAGGCAGTGTCTAGCTGGGGCTGAGTAATAACTCATTACCAACGAGACAAATAACTGCTTATCATCAGGTCAGTGCCTTTGCCAGCTCTTCTGGTAGTGGTGGCAGGTGCTCTGAGCACTGGTGGGCTCAGCACCCAGAATAAGGGGTAAGAAGACCCCCTCCAGTCCCTGTCCCTTCCCCTGGGGCAGCCTGGGCAGCCCCAGGCTCTGCTCTGCTGCTCAGTGGGGTTTGGCCCTGGATTAAGCTTGAGGAGCAGCTTTAACCAGGCCTGGTGCAGCAAGTTCCCGACTGCCTGTGGAGTCAGGCTGCTGGAGTGGCCTTTGCATGCCACGTTGTTCCTCCTGGTGCTGGGGACTCAGAACCCATGTGCTCCTCATGGTCTGATGGAAAAATCAGCAGTGGGCCGGGGCAGTGCTTGGGAGACATCCCAGGAGTGCTGTGGGGCCATGGGTGAGGTGGGATGTCATGATCCCCTGTGTCCCCTGTCCCCACATGCCCCATGCTGACAGGGCTGGCCTGGGGAGAGGCAGAGCAGGGCCAGCTCTTGTCCCTGAGGCCGGGACCCTCTTGGGCTGGCTCAGAGGCTTTCCTCAGACGCCATCCTCTGGTGCAGCCGCCGCGGTCCTTCCCTGCCAGATGCCATGGCATCTCTCCATGTCCTTTGTTCCCTCCTTGCTCACGCCTCTGCTGTGATTTATGGCCGTTGCAGAGCAGCCTGGCTGCGGCTCCCCTGCTCGTCCAGACCCCTGGGCTCTGAGTCCTTGCTCCCAGCCTGGGGCAGGGAGCTTTTGGGGAGTGCTCTGACCCCCCTGCATTCGGGCCCCTTGCATGTAACCATGTGCGTGGCCTTTTCTTTCACCTCCTTCCAGCCTGGGTGTGAATGAAGTGCTTTCAGGGGGAGGAGATTGCTGGGAGCCCAGCTCTGCCTGTGCATTGGTAGCAGCCCATAAAAGCATCCCAGGAATTCGCCTCGGCGGCCCTGTGCGGGTGAGCCAGTGAAAGACACCCTTTGTTCCTGCAGCCCAGTCCCACACACCCTCCGAGGGCTGGAATCTGCAGAGCTGGATGTGTGCTCCCACTGCCTGCCACGCTGCACTCCGGCCCTCGGCAAGAGGTTTTGGTCTTAGCCCGGCCAGGGTTAGCAGGGGACTGGAGAAAGGCTTCCCCAGGCTGTGTGACCCCAGCCTCAGCCCCGCGCTGCCTAAGCTGAGTCAGAGGGACGGAAATCCCTTCTTGCAGGGCTCCCTCTCCTCCCCGCGGGCTTTGTTACAGGTTTGGGGTGTGATTCCTGCTGCCTGCCCGGCTGCGGGGCCGGGGGCTGACACGGAGCCAGGCCGGGCCCCGCCGCAGCCTGCACACAGCCGGCTGGCACCCGGCCCAGAACATGGCTCTGGAAAAAGAGAAATGCCTTTGTTGTTGTTGAGGAAAGCCCAGAACGCTCCGACAAGGACACAACCTCTTCTTAAAGCTGGGTTTCAAAGCCCTGCTTTCTCAGAGGGTTCAAAGTGACCTGGCCAAAAGCATTTGCTTCTCCATGGGTCAGCCTGGCTGGAGGAAACCCTGACCCGCCTTGCAAGGGCTCCCTCTGAAACCACAGCTTGCAGGGGGACCGAGGGATGGCACCCATGTGGCCCCTTCCAGAAGGGTGCCCACCCAGGGGTGCTGCTGGGGAGCCCCTGGAGCTCTCCTGGGCTCTCATTAGCAAAAGAAAAGCTTTGGGTGACTCAGCAAGAGGGTGCCAGAGCAGGGCTTGGACCTGCCTCTGTCCTGGGCAAGACTGACACATACAGTTCAGGCAGAGCCTGGGCTGGCTAAAGACACCATGAAACTTAAATATTTTATGGAAAATCATTAAGCAATTAAATCTGGTGGATCTCACATCATAGAAAAGCAGCTTGAAGCCTGTGCAGTAAACAGGGCAATGCTTCCTGCTCATTTGGGATGTCTTCTTAGAGTCTTAACTACAATTCTTGCTTCAAAATAACTATAATTATCTCTTAATTGCCATTATTGTTTAACATTTTTAGTATTTGCAAGTGCAAACTGTTAGAGTTTTCCATGCAGATACAATCAGTAGCCAGGGCTCACAATGAAAGCAATTAAAATCCTCTGATTATCACAAAGCTGCGTGTCTCTACACCAGCTTCAATCTGCATCACTTGCCAAGATGTAGGCTAGAAACTCAGACAAATTTAGCATTTATTTAGTAACCCAGCAAAGCTACTACCTCTTGCTGCCTCCAATGATTTGCATCTACGGCACTTTTTGGAAGGACAGGAGCAGGGAGGGGAAAGAAAGCAGTTTCTAGAATACATCCCGGGAGAATATACAGCAAGAAAAATTATGCACATGAATTATGCATCTGAATTATGATTTCACTCCTATTTTTGTCCGGATTAGCTCATGTTTGGTGTGCATCCCTGGCAGGGTGCTAGCAGAGTGCGCTCCAGCTCCCAGCAGGTCACTGCAGCTCTGGGTCCTGTGGTCCCTGCTCCACTGGCAGCTGCTTCCCAAGGGCTCCCGGAGCTTCCTGGGGCTCCAGCCCCCCAGGAACGACGGCAGCTCCTGCTCCTGCACCCCTCACAGGCTGTGCAAGTCGTTTTTCTGAGTTAATTGAATGCCTCTCTTCTGTAAACACACAAGGGATGACAACAGATTTGGGTGTAAACTAAAAAAGCAGGTCTGCGCTATTTTGCACAGAGGGGGAGGTGTTTGGAGGCTGTGCTGCCACCAGCCAGCCTTCAGTGGTGTCCCCCGAGTCCCCAGCATCTCCTGGGGAAGGCACACATGGAAACATCTTGGCCTCTGCCAGCTCTGGGGAAATAAACCCAGGAGAGAAGGGGAAGGCAGTAGCAGGGCTTCCAAAATCTCACCAGATGCAACTGCAATCCCAGCACACGCTCAAGTAAAGCCAGCAATCCTTCCAGGAAAAACTGCTTGGGAACCCTCAGCTCCCTTCCTGAGAGGGCTGGTGACCCCAGGCCATGGATGTTTCCATCTGTAAGGAATTTCAATGGCCTTTATTGCCATTAGGGAGGGAATGATCCTCACTGGCCAAGTCAGCAGGGCACCTGCACCCAGGTGGGGTCCAGGCTGGGGTGGGTGTGAGCACAGGGCACCTTCCTCTGCTGGGGCCATGTGGGGAGGCTTGAGGGGCTGTGAATGCTCCCTCACCAAACTGCATGTCCCATCTCTGCTGCTGCCTTGGATTAACATCCCTGACATCCCAGCAGTTGTTTGCGAGAGAAAATGAGATTAGGAAAGTATTTCAAGCATTTGTGTCTGTTGTTCAGTGGCAAACAAGGCTGGAGCCAGTGCTGTTTGTCCTGTCAGCTGGCCCAAAGCTTGGGAAAACAGCTGGGAAGGCAGTGGGAGACACCCAGCTAAGCACCAGGGGCTGAATTTGCACATCGCTTTGGAGAGTGGGAAATGTGGAGCTGCTGCAGGCAGAGGCACTGGCTGAATCCCCTTGCCAGGGATGGGGTACCTGCATGTGCACCTTTGTGGGTACCCCTGGGGCTCCCTGGGATACCCCAGGAGATTGGGATTTTTCTACATGCAGGTGTTTCCCATCTGCTTTGAAATGCTGGTGGTAAAAAGTGAAAAGTCAATAAATTCGGGCAGTCACAGGAAAGAGGAGCAAAGGCAGAATTAATGGAAACAGGCATCTTGGAAAGCCTGGGCTTGAAACCCCTGAAATTGCCTGCTGAGATTTGGGCTAGTTGTGCTCCCAGAGTGATCAGGTTAAGATGAACTCTCCAGTCTGTCTTTTGGAGAAAGGACACAGCTGGTGAGGCAGAGAGGCAAGGAGGAGGCCAGGAGAGCTGCAGCAGCTCCAGGTCACTGTGTTTTCAGGCTCAGCAGGTCCCTGCCACATCCTGGAGCTCTCCTGTGGCTCCTGTTCAGTTTGGTTTCCTTGTGGCAGCTGTCACTATCCCTGCATTTTCAAACCACCTGCCTGAGTTTCAAGGAAGTCATCCATATATTCAACAGGAATATCAATGTCCAGGAGCTCTGGGGGGCCCTGAGATTAAAGCAGCTAATACAGGGATTCTGCTGAGCTCTGCTCCCCCCACCACAGCTGGAGTTCCTCTTGGATGGGGTGCAGGGAGTTGTTTAAACTTCCCCTGGTCCTTTTGGGGTTCAGGTGTCCTGGAGTGAGCTCCCATCCCAGCTGCTGGGATCCAGCCCAAGCATGCAGCACAGGGAGGACACTTTCTCCACATTTTTAAGCCAGAAGTGGCTCCTGAAAACAATACCAAAGGAGATTCCTCTGCAGCCTAGGGAACCACCCTGTCCACATTCTTCCCTGAGGCCTTCAGAGGAGCTGAGGAATCTAATTCCCACTAATTTGCTTTGAAAACAGCAACTTAAAATTGTAATTATGGCCTGGTGTCTTACTGCCGAGGGAAGACCCCGGCAGACTGCAGCTTCCTTGCTTCCCTGAGACATCAGTTTTGATGATTTATTAAGACTTACATTTTTAACAATATGATGTTGGTTAATGTTGGAAGATGTTCCTACAATTAATGAAAATTTTATAGACTGACTGGAGAAGAAAGAGACCATTTTATGTCCCCTACCAGATGGCCTAGACCAGCTGCTCACTTTTTTCTTTGAACTGTGATTCTAATGACTTCTCTGTCCTTTGAAGTCTGCTTAGAGCTGCTGAACCAGATGGATTTGCATGATAGTAGCAGTGCACGTTTAACAGAGGAGGACTTGTGCTATTTTCCCTCCTGGCCACTGCTGAATGCTGCAGTTGGGGGATTTGGAGGGGTGAGTAAACCCGGAATATTGCCAGGCACTGGCAGAATCTATCTTGGTGTAACATCACCAGCTTCAGTGGAGTTATTCCCCAAGCCCACAGTGTCCTTACCCAGCTCTCAGCTGGTTTTGTTGCTTTACAACCCACAGGATGCTGTCAGTCATGGATTTATTGGGGCCTCACAAAGCAGAGGCTGCTGTCAGAATGCACATTTCAGCACCATTAAAAAAAAAAAAAGAGGAAAAGAAGAAACAGCTTTAAATATTTATTAATAAGTTTTAAAAATAATAAATCACAAAATAAAATAGTGACAAAAGAAACAAAACTGAAAAAAGTCCCTGAGTGTGTGTTTGGTAGGAATTTATGCAGAGTAGAGAAGCTGGGGAGGCAACACTGACATTCCTGGGTTTGAAATCTCAAATCAATAATGAAGGAGGCCACATCACTTTTTCACACTGCCTCCCAGAGCACTCACAGGATCTCAAGCAGCTGCTCTCCCTGGAGCAATGTCCGGGCTGGGCTGGCACAGAGCTCTCTAAAATCTCTCAGGACTCTGATGATCCTTGTGGGTCCCTTCCAACACAGGATATTCTGTCATTCTATGGAAATCATCCCTGCACAATAATAGCATGCCTGGGGCTGTCTCTGCTCTGTGTTTCCCCGTGCCTGCCTCAGAGGCCTTTCGAGACTTTGAGGAACAAACAGCACAGGACAAATGGAACGATAAAGGGAAGGAGCAAAGCAATTACCCAGAACCAGCCAGCCCAGGGCACAGAAGGACACCAAGGCCACGGCACTGGTGGCACAGAACGTACTTTTCTTACTCAAGGTGGTCAGTGTGATAAGGAAATGGAAGGAAGGTAAACCAGAGGCAAGGCTTTGCTTGGATGTGACATGGAAAGCAGCGTGTCCTGCCCTGGAGTCCTCCTGTTCCTTCCCAGGTGATGTGCCCAGTGTTGGCAGCAGTCCACGTGCAGCAAGGCAGGAGCACTGGGCTGAGCCCTGTTGGAGTGACTGTCCCCATCACCCAGGGCTTTCCAGGCCTTGGCTGCTTCCCCCGATCCTGGTCACTGGGAATGTTAATTTGATGTTACCCATCAGCGAGATGTTAATGCTGATCCCATCCCCTTAAGGGGAGCGGGTTCCTGTTCACAGCCACTGGTCCCGGTGTCCCCAGAGCTGTGTGATGGGAGCACGTTCTCTGGCTGGCCTGGACTGGGTACAGTCAGGGCTGGGACAGGGCGATGGGACAGGAACGGCCTCTCACAGCAAAGCACAGCACAGCACAGCGCCTGATTTTGGCTTACAGCCACCACATCCTCCACACCAGGCGAGGCTCAGATTGGACACGTTGTCCACCCTGGCACAGGTAGAGTCCCCATCCCTGGAGGGATTTAAAAGCCACGTGCATGTGGCACTCGGGGACACGGTCACTGACGGCCGGGTTGCTCTCGAGGGGCTGTCCCACGCTGGGTGACCCTGCGGTGGAACACTTGCTGTCATTCCCGCAGCCCCGGGCTGTCGCACAGGCGGGCGGGCACCGCCACCTGCCGCGGGCCCTGCCCGGCCCTGCCCGGCCCTCAGCGCCGCCGGGCCCGCCGGGCCGCCGTAGCCGCGGCCGCCCCGGAAGGGCTCCGGTTGCCATAGCGGCGGGGCGGGGCGCGGGCCATGGCGGCGGCGGGGCCGGGCCGGCCGGCGCAGCCAGCGGAGCCGGGCCCGGCCGGCTCACAGGCCATGGCGGCGGAGGAGCCGGGGGAGCCGGGCTCGGCCGGGTCGCTGCGGCGCTGCCTGGCGCGGCTGGGCGCGCTGCGAGCCCGGCCCGACGACGGCGGCCGCCGCACCGAGCTGCACCTGCTCTTCGACCAGCTCATCTCGGAGAGCTGCGGGCCCGAGCCCGCGGCCGCGCCCGGCCCGCAGGTACCGCGGGATGGGCACCGGCACTGCCGGCTGTGTCCGCGCGGGGAGGAGGAGGAGGAGGAGGCGGCCGTGCCCGTGTGGGAGCGCACGTGTGGCGGGGCTGGGCGGGGGCCGCTCTGGGGACGGCGTGGTGCCGCTGTGCCTCGCCGTGCCCATCCCCGTGCCCCGCCGTGCCGCTGTGCCTCGCCGTGCCCATCCCCCGCCGTGCCATCCCCGTGCCCCGCCGTGCCCATCCCCCGCCGTGCCATCCCCGTGCCCCGCCGTGCCATCCCCGTGCCCCGCCGTGCCCATCCCCGTGTCCCGCCGTGCCCATCCCCGTGCCTCGCCGTGCCATCCCCGTGCCCCGCCGTGCCCATCCCCGTGCCCCGCCGTGCCCGTCCCCCGCCGTGCCCATCCCCGTGCCCCGCCGTGCCATCCCCGTGCCCCGCCGTGCCCATCCCCGTGCCCCGCCGTGCCCATCCCCGTGTTCCGCCGTGCCATCCCCTTGCCCCGCCGTGCCATCCCCGTGCCCCGCCGTGCCCATCCCCGTGCCCCGCCGTGCCATCCCCGTGCCCCGCCGTGCCCTTCCCCGTGCCCCGCCGTGCCCATCCCCTTGCCCCGCCGTGCCATCCCCGTGCCCCGCCGTGCCATCCCCGTGCCCCGCCGTGCCATCCCCGTGTCCCGCCGTGCCCATCCCCGTGCCCCGCCGTGCCCATCCCCCGCCGTGCCATCCCCGTGCCCCGCCGTGCCCATCCCCGTGCCCCGCCGTGCCATCCCCGTGCCCCGCCGTGCCATCCCCGTGTCCCGCCGTGCCATCCCCGTGTCCCGCCGTGCCATCCCCGTGCCCCGCCGTGCCATCCCCGTGTCCCGCCGTGCCCATCCCCGTGCCCCGCCGTGCCCATCCCCCGCCGTGCCCATCCCCTTGCCCCGCCGTGCCCATCCCCGTGCCCCGCCGTGCCCATCCCCGTGTCCCCTCCTCGGGAGCCCCGAGGGTTGCAGCCCGCGTTCCCCGCGCTGCGGGCGGGATGTTCCCTCTGCCCACCCCCGGGCCCGGCCCCGGTGCCTCTGAGCTCTGCTGCCCTGTGCCGAAGCGCTGCCCGGTGGAGATGTGGGTGACACCAATGGGTGGGACTCGGCAATTTTCGTAGTCTGATGTTAGAAAAATAGTGATTTTTTTAAGCCTTAAAACAAGCCCTTGAAAGCTGAGCAGTCTAGATGAGCGGCATGGATACTGCTGCATTGGCAACACACAGTACTTCAGTATTACTCTGGTTTGCCTTTATTTTATTTCCAAAGCAGGTTTACTTTACACTTTGGAATTAATTGATTTTTGGACATTCCTGTTCTGTTTCTTGATCTAACTTGGTATATTTTTCTTGAGCCATTATTGCTGTCTTTGTAGTCCCTAAATAATAAACTGAGGCTTTCTCTTCTAGGATGTTTGTGCTGTTCTTGTCCAAGCCTGTCAGTTGGTTCCCCTTGATCAGGAACATCTTGTCAGCAAAGTCTGTCAGCTTATCCATCACTTACTCAACAGATACCAGGTAGGAAGAGTTTGGTCATGTCCCTCAATAA
The DNA here is from genome assembly GCF_027477595.1 of Haemorhous mexicanus. NCBI lineage: Eukaryota > Metazoa > Chordata > Aves > Passeriformes > Fringillidae > Haemorhous > Haemorhous mexicanus. The sequence continues at coordinate 10,463,307 of NC_082362.1, read as the reverse complement.
GCCAGGGGTACTCTGTCTTTTTCCAGGGCTGTGGACCCAAGCTTCAGGCAGAGTTTCTTGGATTTTCACTGTATTACTTATTTTTAGGTAGCTGAGGCTCTGATCTGGTTTTAGCATGGTTCCTCATAAAACCACCTCTCAGTCAGAAGGGATTCACCATGGGAAATAGTCTTGGTTTTAGGACACTTGTACAGATTCATCCATTTCTGGTCAGGTGTGATCTCTGCTGGTGTGTGATTTTAACAGCCAGACCACCTGAATCTCTGACCAGTTTCTCAGGGTTTATTGGCTGCAGCAGTACAAGATGATGTTTATCTTGACCTTTTCTGTTGTGACAGGTGATGGTTGACGAGCAGAACTTGAATTTCCTTCTCTCCTACTGCATCTCTGCTCTGAGGCAGTGCAGCTCCTGGACACATGTTGAAATTCTGCAAGCCTTAGCAGCTCTTGTTTACAATAATGGGCCTAAGTGTCAGAAGGTGAGTGTACAAACAGAGATACAGTAACAACAAAAGTATTTGCACCACTGCTGTTTGTGCTTTATTTTTTCCTGAGAGAAAGAATAAAAAAGTTCTCAAATTGTGTTACCTTTCATGCTAAGATCAGATCCCATTTAAATAGTGGGTGATATTTATTTATGATACTTATTTTAAATTTATAAACTTAAATATTTATTTAAGTTGAATTCCTGTTGTATTTATTAACAATTATTATTCCCATGTGGAATACTCTGTACCTGCAGGCTGCAGCCGTTGGGATCACCATTAAATAAGAGGACAGGCTCAGCCTGCAGACCAACCACCCTGTGCCTCAGGCAGGATGACCACGGGGAGCTTGAAATTGCACATAACTCCCTGGGCAGGCTCCACTGAGGATGCAGAGATCCATCCTGTAACCAGATCAGGGCTCTCTCTCGGCGCTGTTCAAAGCAGAGGCTCTCGGGTATCAATCCTGTGTGAGCTCCTTGTTGCTGCAGCTGACAGTGTTTGAAAAGCTGAATCCTCCTGCTGTCAGCAGCTCGTGGCAGCTTGCAAAGCAGTCTCTGCTGTTGGGCTGAGCATGGGGTGGTGATGCTCACAGCTTGGGAGCTGCCAGCTTGTGTGGGCTTGTAGCCCATGGAGTGGCAGCAGTTTGGTGCAGCAGTTGTTCCTAGCTTAGCTTCATGTCTGGGAAGAGAGCATAAACTGGGACTCAGCTGAACTGTGCTCAACTCTGTCCTTTCTTAATACAAAATAAGAGGACTTAAGGAATTAAGGTTTTCATGCTGTTTTTTATAAACATAAATCTGTCTCTGGGATCTGAAATTGCAGCTGAGAATTTTTAGGGTTTGTTTTACCTCTCATTATTGTGCTTTGATTTTTGATTGGTAATGAATTCAACTAATTTCACTAAAGTCTGCTCTGCCCATGGTGGTTATCAGTGGGTGACCTCTCCTTGTCCTTGTCCCAACTCATGAGCCTTTCCTTATATTTTCTCTGCCCTGCCCATCTGAGGGGCAGTTTTGTTGGGCACCTGGTGTCCAGCCGGGCTCCAGCCGCCTCCCATGATGTTCAGCCCCCAAACACCAGGCCCAGGAGGCTGAGGGAGGAGCACTGACCCCTAATGGCTTTTGGTGGTTTGTTTTCAGTACCTCCCGGATCTGCTGGGCACAGCTGGGCTCCTGCTGCAGTTCAGTGACCCTGCCCAGCCTGACGTGGAGCTCAGGAGGGCAGCCGTGCGCAGCATGGCAAACCTGTGTCTCAGGTGTGTACAGCCCTTCTCAGGGGGGCTACAAAGTGCCCATCTGCCAGCACAGGGCCAGCAGGGTGTGGTGCATGAATTGGGAATGCAAAACTTTATCTGTGCATAAGCCCCTAGCTCTCAGTCTTGCAGAAGTAATGTTACAGGGGTTAGTTTGGGGAAGAAGAGAAAAGCTTTGTGCTGTCTGGTTTTTCATGCAGAAGGTTTCCTTTTGTTCTCTCTGTGGTAGAGCTGGCCCCTTTCCATCAGCCATCCTCCCATCTGGGGCTCTGCAGGCTAACAAGGGGCTTGGGTGGGACTTTGTGTAACTTTATGAACCTGTGGACAGACTGTAAACCAACCTTGTGTCTCCTCCTGCTCCAATTTTAGTGTTCCTGGGCAGCCATACCTGGATGAGTCCTACAGAAGTGTCTGTTTTCAAACTTTCCTAAGTGTTCTGCAGTCTTCAAAAACCACTGATGTGGATGACATCACTTTTTGCATGGTAAGTGTGAGTCTAATTGTCTAACATACTCTAATTAGAAGGTTGTGCTGCTGGAATATATGGAATTTGGAATGGTATCAATTAAGATTTTGCTTTAATAGTCCATAATTTATCATATTACTGTCCAAATTGAGCAAAACTGTAACTGCCTAGAAAGTTACTTGAAAGATGTGAGCCTGTGGCGTTTTGGGAAGGAAAAGTAAGTAATTCTTTATTTTCAGTTACTGCAAAGTGCACTGAAAGGTGTCCAGTCACTTCTCAATGGTGGGAAGATGAAACTGATGCAGATTGACCAAATTGGAGCTCTTCTGGCAGTGTTAAAGGTAAATCCTTAAATCCACCTGGAGGAAGAGACAGCCACTGGGAGGTTCCAGGTGCTGTTAAGTGGGAGTCTGAGCATGGGGGGAAATGGAGTGTGAGATGTTAAAGAAAAATATACTGAGTTTCTCTCACAGCATCTTCACTGCACTTCACACAGCAGAGTGTGAGAGGAAGATGGGAGGATTGGGGTTTTTTGGACCTACTTAAATTCCTTCTACATGTAGATGGATTTCAGATGTTGCATGGAGATGTTATACCTGGGAGAGGCAAGACCTGGGGGAAGGAGCACAGCTGGAAATTGGTGAATTCAGTAAATCTGTGCATGAGAAAAGGACAGGATGCTAACCTTTGTGTTCCTGTTGCAGAAATGCATGTTCCATGGGCTGCCAGGACTGAGCATAGAGGTGCCCACAGCCCTGTACCCTGCTCCTTTACCTCAGTATGATAAAAGGTCCCCTGTCAAGCAGGAGCAGTCAGAACCAGCCACCTCTAAGCAGACAGGGGTAAGCTGGGCTGCTCCTGGTTCTCCAGGCTGTTTGTTGTGTTGTGTCTTACCTCTCATGGTATTGGTGGCTCTTCACGTCCTGAGCATGTGGCACATTTAAGTCTTTGCTTCCAAGGTGTTGATTACAAATTCTGCACTGACTAAAATTGCTTTGGGAACTCAGGTGACAGGAACAAGTGGCTCTGCAGGGCTTGGCTTTCCTCAGTTAAGCTCTGTGCAACAATTATTCATCCAGAGCCAAGAATTCCTGTCCTGCAGGCACGGGATTGATGCGTGCAAACTCGCCAGAGCTTTTGATTTTATAAGTCACGTTTTCTCTCCTAACACTTGCACAATTGTTTGACTCTTTCTTAGGGAAGTCAAGTTCATTTAAGACTCATTTCTTGCCTCATCTGTTCTGCTCAATCCTTCTACAGGTTATTTTTTAACGTGTGAATACTTTGGATTAGTGATTATCTGAAAGACATTAGAGAAAGTAGGGTTATCTAGTCATGTTGACTTGTTTTTATTTAGGTGCTGGAAAGGAAGATTAGTGTTACCTACTGTAAATCTAAAAGAACTATGGAAGTATTTAGTGTTGTTCTTTAATCACTTTTGTGTGAAATATGATTTTTGGCTAAAAGTTTCCTTGGATATGTTTTGCTTTACTGATGAAGAAGCCAAAGGTTAGTTTTTGAGACTATTCAGTTATAAACTTAAGTATTACTGAAATTTTGTGCCTGTTGCTACTGATAAGCAGAATTTAATAACTCAGATACTAAAGAGTGACTGTGTGTAGAGTATTGCAGAGACATGTAACTGCATTTATGTATTCATTAAGCATTGACTAAAAAAAATCAATTTTTTTTGTCTTAGAGCCGAAGAAAAAAGTGCAAAGGGAAGCAAAAGAAGGGAGAGTTTGGGGAAGAAGGAAGAGAAGATTCAAGGGATGCAGGAGATGAGACGGTGCTGGGAGCAGACATGCAGAAGTTGCAGCTGGGGGATGTGCAGAGCAGCCCTTGCCCTGAGCCTCGGCCTCGTGTGTCAGACGTGTGTGCTGGGAGGGACCCCCCGAGCTGCCAGCCCTGCAAACGCTTCAGCAGCAGCGAGTCAGAGTACTCTGACACTGAAGGTGGAATACAGGGCAAAGTGAGGTGACTGCTGTGCACATAAACACATGGATCCACAGAACCCTCCCACACCATCCTTTGTTCTTAAGCAAAACTGCTGAGGGAATCACTTTCCCTTTTGATTTATGAGATGGTACGAGAAAATGGGAGGGCAATGATTTGTGTTGGTTTGGAAGTAAATTCATTCTTCCTCTTCCTGTTCTTGGTCTTAAAGATTTCCTCTCACAGCCAGCCACTAATACACATGAAAGAGGTGGAGCCCATCCCTTGTCCTGCTGTTTTCATCAATCTTTTTGTTTGTGTTTAAGGTCTTTCCAAGCCAATGTTCGCCAAGGGGCTCTGGCCTGTTTCCTCTCCACTATAAAGTCAATAGAAAAGAGAGTTCTGTATGGCTACTGGTCAGCATTTGTTCCTGATGCCCCTGGTATTGGCAGCCCCCAGTCTGTGTCCCTGATGACTATTGCTCTAAAGGACCCTTCTCCAAAGGTGAGGCACTTCTGAGTACAAAAATTCTTCTGTTTCCCCCATTAATCTTAGGAGTTGTTTTCACTGGCCTTCAGTAAGTATTTGGCTAATGCCCAAGAACTAAATAGCATTGGCTAAGGGAACAAAGGATTGGTTCTGTATTGCCTAAAGTTATGAAAAAACCATAGCTGGAGTTGAATTTTCTCTTTCTACAGAGGATTTTATATATTTGAAAATTCTCCACCTGCTCAACGGAGGTGTTAAAAGGTATCTCAAATGTTTTATCATTTCAGACACGTGCCTGTGCTCTTCAAGCCCTCTCAGCCTTCCTGGAAGGTTCTAAGCAGTTCCTGTCTGTGGCTGAAGATGCCAATGACCACAAGAGAGCTTTTACTCCCTTCTCTGTCACCATTGCTTCCAGCATCCGGGAGCTGCACCGCTGCCTGCTGCTGGCCCTGGTGGCAGAGTCCTCCTCTCAGACACTGACACAGATAGTCAAGGTACCTGCAAATGTGCCACATGCTCCCACTGATCTCTGGATTATGTTCTGAAGAAAGATTGCACAGAATTGCTGTTGAGGAGTGAGGTGGTGGTGGTGCCAAACAGACCTTTGTCATCCCACAAGAGTTCCCTGAGTCATCCTACAGAATCATGGAATCACAGAATGGTTTGGTTGGAAGGGACCTTAAAGATCACCTTGTTTCAATCCCCTGCTGTTAACAGGGACACCTTCCACTAGACCAGGTTCCTCAGAATTCCATCCAGAGTCTGGGGGTTTCTTTTCTCTTCAGCACAGTTCTCTTTTTTCTACAATTTTTTAGTCTTTTCAGAGCTGAATTAACCTATAAAAGGATTCTGAAGACTCACATTGACTTTAAAACTGGAATCCAAATTGACAAATCCTTCCATGGGCTATCAAAATTCCTTGGTCTTTGTGCCACCTCACAGTAGTTAAAGCCTTGTTCTTAGGAACCAAGTTTGTATCCAGTGTTCACACAGCAGATAATTGGGGTGTTTTTTCAGTGCCCTCAGATAATGAGCTGCCTGAGTGACCTAAATTACAAATTAAAACAGGCCTCTGTAAAAACAGACCTGCTGGAGGCCAGGCTGACATTGTAACCAGCACCTTTCTCTGTTTCAGTGCCTTGCAATCTTGGTTTCCAATGCACCCTACAGCAGATTGAAACCCGGGCTGCTTACCAGGGTGTGGAACCAGATCAAGCCCTACATCTCTCACAAAGGTTTGCATTCTCTCTGCTGTATTCCTCCCCTCCTCTGTGCTCCATAATTCAAAATTCAGTAGCAGTGGATGGTTATATGTTATCATCTATCTGTGGGAGGATGCTGGGCCGTCAGTGAGGTTCTAATGGAGCTTTTTTTTGCTTTTTCTTCTCCCCCCATTGTCTCTTGCAGACGTCAACGTTCGAGTTTCCAGCCTCACCCTGCTGGGGGCAATCGTTTCTGTGCAGGCACCTTTGCCAGAGGTGCAGCTGCTCCTGCAGCAGCCCAGCTCCTCAGGGCTCAGCGGCAGCGCGACCCCGGCGCGGGAGCAGTGGAGGAAGGCAGTGCCCTGGGCAGGGGAGAGCCCGCAGGGCAGCCCTGCAGGGTGTGAGCAGGGGAGGAAGGCAGTGCCCTGGGCAGGGGAGAGCCCCCAGGGCAGCCCTGCAGGCTGTGCCCCCCCTGAGCCCTGCTGGCTGCTGCGCCTGTGCGTGTCCCTGATCGTCCTGCCCCGCGAGGATTCCTGCTCCGACAGCGACGCCGCCTTCCCGGCCCTGGGCAGCGTCTACGAGCCGTGCCCCCTGCGCCTGGAGGCCCTGCAGGTGGGAGGGCTGCTCCTGGCTCCCACCTCACTTGTGGGGTCCCTTTGCTCCCTGCTCTCTCAGGAGATTTCTCACTGATTGCTGGTGCAGTGGTGCTGAGCTGCTGTGGCTCAGGGAGAACGTTTCGGTCCCGTGGTCACAGCGTGACTGTCCCACTGCAAGCCTGCTGCAGTGAGTTCATCTGCCTGGGATTTCTTGTCTTCTGTGTTTTTTTCAATATTATCTGGGGGTGTGTGCTGGCAGACTGTGAGTCTTCCCCGTGCAAACTCCTCCATGCAGAATCCAAATTGAAGTTTTGGTGGAAAACAGTGGGGAAGAGCCCTGCAGTCAGAGAACAGTCTGCAAGGAGCTATGGAGTGACTCAGGGAGTACCTGTGGATGCTGAGGCTTGGCTTTGTTTTAATTCATGTAGCCACAGCAAAGGGTAAGATTTTGTAACATACATCCCAAGAAGTCTCACTCTTCTTCTGGAACAGTAAATATTTGTTAAATCCAGTTTCACAGAAGGCAGCAGCAGTGTTACAGGAGGTACAGCATGTCTTGCTCTCAGCTTTTTTGGCTACAGGAGCCCTCACACTAAATAATTCATGGCCTTGCTACCTGATCGTGCTTCTGTGGCTCTTCTTTGAACAATAAAATGGAACAGGGAGGCTTTTAATCAGCTCTGGTATTCCAGAAGTTGTGCTGCAAGGTGTATCTGTTACATCAGAGCTCAGTATATGGTGCCAGGGTTGATTAGCCCATTCACATAATTTCAGTGTGTAGTTGGGCTATTTTGGGTAAACAGAAGGAAGAAATGCTGAATGGAATTTCTTTTGTCTGTGTTTAGGTGTTGGCTCTTCTTGTGAAAGGTTATTTCCCTATGGCTCAGAGCTATTTCCTGGGACTTGGAGAAGTGGCTTGCAGATGCATGGAAGAAATGGATCCATCCATTCAGCTTCATGGAGCCAAAGTAAGAGCAGGAGACACGTCAACATTGTGTTACCAAGTCAGTTTTATCTGTCTGTGTGCCTTGCAAATGCAGATGAGTGGTGCTGAATATTCAGAGCATCTGTGAGTGTGATACAGAAATGCAGTACCCTGACACTTTGAGAAATACACCTTCAGCTTCCAGTCTTGAAGTCTCAGCAGAATTTTGTTGCTCTGCTGAGTCACCAGGAAGCTTGGGAAGTGCAAGGACCACAGCACTGGTGCTTCCCTGGCTGAGCATCAGCTGGGGCAGGGACTGGACTCTGTGACCCAAAGATTTCCTCTTTGTGCAGTAGTTTGTTATGCTGTGCTGGAGACTTTATGTAGGAAAGGCTTTTCCTCTAATTCCAGTACTAGCAGGGACAGAAGAGCCCAAACCAGTACTGAATCTTTGCCTTCTGTTCCCTGGGTGAGCAGATGCTGGTTCTGTAGCTCCATGAGTCATCCCTGATGAAAACCCCCTCGCTTTTTGTTCTCTGTAGCTTCTGGAGGAGCTGGGCATGGGTGTCCTGCAGCAGCACAAACCTGACTCCCCCACTGCCCCCGAGCAGAGGGTGCCTGTCAGCCTGGTAAGTGTGAGATTCCACCTCACTGAGCTCCTTCCCTGCCCTCTGCAAAGTCCCTGGCACACACACAGACACATAATTGCAGGGAGGCAGGAAGGGACTCAGACTGCAGCTCTGTGGATGCCAGTATGGGCAGTTTCTGGAGGCTTCCTGCAGTCACTTGGCACTTGTTCTTGTCTGTGGACAGATGTGTTGGGGTTTATTTCTTTTACATGATGTTAACCCTGTGTCTTTGCCTCTCCTCTTCCCAAATCTTGCAGCCTGCTGTAGCTCAGAGCTGGAGGAACAGCACTGATTTTGTGTGTGCCATTACTGCTGCATAAAACTTTCAGACTTTTGGTGAATTTGCATGGTTAAAGTGCCAACCTACATTTTCTGGCTGGTCACAAGTACAGACAGAGTGGCCAGAACCATAGTATAAGTGAATTTAGAGGATTTCATTAGCTGGTTGTTGGCTGAGTTTGCAGAAGCTGAGTAATATGGGCCTGTTTAAGTCTTCCTTCTGTGAGCAGAAGACAAGCTTAAAAATTTCTTTGGCTCATGCTAAGTTTTGAGCCTACAAGACAGGAAATGTGTTCAGTAGCATCAGGTTCCTGTTACTTGCTATGAATGTAAATTGTCAGGCAAATGAAAACACTCAGCTGTGTGGATTCAGGAGTGGGATTGCAACTCTATTTAATGCAGTTTAATTTCAGCATATGATGATCATCTTTAAGACAAGAATTTAGGCTTAATTGCTGAGTTTGGAAGATAAACCTGGCTGCTTCTCCTGCAGGTTGTGACCTTCTGGACAATGATGTTAAATGGGCCCTTACCTGGCACCCTGCAGAGCTCCCCCCATGCCACTCTCCAGACAAGTGCCTGTGATGCCCTGTCCTCTATCTTACCAGAGGCTTTCAGCCTCCTGCAGGTAGGAGAACACACCTTTAAATGTGGTTTTTTTAACCTTTGAGACTTTGTCCTTGTCCACCAGGTTACAGTAGTGTAAAGCCTTTTAAAACTTGCCAGGAAAAGTAAAGAAACCTTCCTTTTTTTTTTTTTTTTCCTGAACATTGTGACTGTTGAGGGCTGGAAAGGGCAGTGTTGGGAGTAATCAGCCTGTCAGAACAATTAAACTGTGGGTCACAGCAGCTGTTTGGCCCTGCCATGAATACCCAGCCTTGGCAGTGATGCACAGGAGATGCAAGACAAGGATTTCATGGCATGAGGGAGGGCTGAGGGATTGTTATTCTGCTGTTTAATCCTTTGAAGAGCCAGCTGAGCCAATAGCCAGGGCCTGATGTTGTGCACCCATTTGCATGTGTGTTTTTTCCCTTTGCAACATGAAATATGCTTTTAAACATGAAAGCCTTGGCAGTGGATCCCCCCTGCATTGTGCAGCTCCTTCTGTGTCACTGTGCCCTTGCTGGGGAGTGCTCTGCCAGATCTCATTTGCCCAGGAATTGCTGCTCCAGCAGTATCTCTGGAATTCTCCAAGTACAGCGTGTACTTCATCCCCCTGTACTTTGATCCCATCCCCTCTCCTGTCCCTGTGGCCAAGTGGGGCCAAGTCAGTGCCCACTCTGACCTTCTGTCATGGGCTGGTGAGCTGACAACCTGGCCAGGCTGAGCTCACCCTGTCCTGGTTAACGAGGGGCACAGAGGGAGGGAGGCAGGAGCAGCCCATCCTCTCTGAGTTAGCCCTGATGGGCCATTCCTTCTGCTGTGGATGAGAGCTGATACTCTGATTTCCTTCTTGCTCTCAGCCAGCAGCAGAGATGCTGTGTGCTGGAAGCATTCCTGTTCCCTGGGTGGGCTCTGAATCACTCCTCAATTCACTTACCTAGAGCATGCTCTGAGTGGGAGCTCCTTCAGACACAGGGTGCTTGAGAGAATTTGTGTGTCCCTGTGGCACAGAGCTCTCCTCAGCCCCCCTGCTGCCACTGCTGCTCCTCTTGCAGATCCTGTGTGTCACCTTGCTGCTCCTCTTGCAGGGTGACCAGCAGATCCTGTGTGTCACCTTGCTGCTTGGCCTGAACCACAGTGAGAACCCCCTGGTGAAAGCTGCTGCTGCCCGTGCCCTGGGAGTGTACATCCTCTTCCCGTGCCTCAGGCAGGTCAGAGCCAGCCCCTCCCTTCTTCTGAGCCATTCTGTGATGAACCATAAGATGTGGAACAGGGATTTGTTTGCAGTTCATTCACTTTGCTTTTGGCCTGTAGTGTATTTATAGTTTTCCTTACTGGCTCCAGACCTGCTCTTGCCTCTGGTGTGAGAGCAGAATCAGTGCAGCTTTAAGGGAGGTAGAAGAGAGAGGGAAAGGAGAGAGGTCAGGCTCTTCCCAGGCTCCCAGGGATGGAAGCTGGATGGGTGGGTTGGCACAGAGGAGCTACAAGAGCTGAGGGGGAGCTGGGATGAAGGGAACAGCTCTGCAGTGCTCTGGGGAGTTTGGTGTTGGACTCGATCCTTGAGGTCTTTTCCAACTTCCAGGATTCTATGATTCTAACAAGTTTTTAATGGGAAGCTTTCAGTTTTGCTTAAAACTAAGAAATAAAGCTTATTTGGAGGAAAAAAAAAAGATTTTTTTCCTACAAAATATCATCTTAGTTTGGCTGAGCTGGAAGATTAGTTTTTACAATGTAACCTTTAAGTGAATGATATTAATAAAGAAATATGCAGTAGCTGACTTTGGAGTTTAATTCCAAAATACTTTGAAAGAAAATCCTTTACCATAGGCACATGTAATGTACCATAGAAGAGAAGATTAGACAGGCAGCTCAACAGGGAGGTTGGAGAAGCAATTACTCTAAGAGTGGAATTTGATGGGTGTTGGGTTGGCAGTCCATGTAATTATGTTAAAATCCAAAGTAACTAAATCACCAATGGAATTAAATAATCCATAGGAGCTTTTCAGCAACAGCTACCCAAGAGTGGTGGACTTGGTCAGCATTCAGGCTTGGGCTGTTAATTAAAGGTCAGGCAAAGCTGCAGACAGCACCATGAGCTCGTTAGAAGGTGTCACCTAGAAAAGTAAATGAACAGAGCTGGTCTCTCTCCCCTTTTCCCTGGAAAAAGCAGAGTGTGCTACTAAGAAAATCACCTGTGTTTTGAGAACTGTGTGACTTTGCAGCAGTTTTTGCTTTGGCAGGATGTGATGTTTGTGGCAGACACAGCAAATGCCATTCTGAACTCCCTCCATGACAAATCTCCCAACGTCCGTGCCAAGGCAGCCTGGTCCCTGGGCAACCTGACAGACACCCTGATCATCAACATGTATGTGACACACCCTGCCCTGTGGTGTGAATTCCCTGTGGAAAGGGTGCTCAGGCCCTGGGGGGCTGCCCAGGGGGGTGTGGAGTGCCCATCCCTGCAGGTGTCCAAGGAATGACAGGAGGTGGCACTCAGGGCTCTGGGCTGGGGACAAGGTGGGGATCAGGCACAGCTGGGACTCCATGCTCTGGAAGGGCTTTTCCAACCAAGATGATTCTGTGATCCTTAACATCAAAAAAAGCTGAATTTTGGCTTGGATCCTCCTTTTTAACCACCCTCTGCCTGTGTGTCTGCCAGTGTGGGACACTGTTTGAGCATCCTGTATCCATCTGGCAACACCTTCCACTATCCCAGCTTGCTCCAAGCCCTGTCCAGCCTGGCCTTGGACATTTCCAGGGATGGGGCAGCCACAGCTTCTCTGGGCACCCTCACAAGGATCCGTTTTTTTCTAATATCTGATCTAAACCTACTCAGTTTGAAGCCATTCCCCCTTGTCCTGTCACTCTAAGAACAGACTCTTTAAAACTTTTCACTTTTCAGTTTTCCATTTCTTGTGTGTTGCTTGGAGTAATTACATGGTTCCTTTACTTTCAACATAACACAAGTAAAATTAATAAATATTTAACCCTTCCTCAAGCCAGAGACTGAGGGAAGCCCAACCTACTGTTACATTTTTAACAGGAAAATAGTTATCATATATTCCTGCTGCAGAATTGCCCCTGAGCCATTCCTTGCCCTCTGTTTTTTATTACAGATTTAACCATTGCTAACCAGCTTTCTTGCATTGATAGTTTGGTTTTAAATTAATAAACATAGTGGTCACATGCAGAAAGGTCTGCCTTACATATTAGCCCTCTAAAGAGTGAAGGTTGTTCATGGGCCTTTATAAAGGGTGGTATCACATCTGTGGGGATGGAGCAGCCCAGCTGGGTGTTCACAGGGTGGTTCTCCTGCCAGGGAAACCATGGGACAAAGCTTCCAGGAGGAGCTTTCTGATCTCCTGCTGCTGAAATTGCTGCGGTCTGCCACGGAAGCATCCAAGGACAGAGACAAGGTGAGGCTGGGGTTGGTGGAGTTAATTAACCCCTGCATTAAAAACAGAAAAGGAGAAAGGCCCCAGTTACTTGAGGTCTCTTTGCCCCAGTGCTCGAGGGGAGCTGCAGCTCAGACCCTCCCCTCAGGGCTGGTTCAGAGGGTTCCTGTGTGGTTTGAGTTGCAGGGAATTTGGCTGGGCTTTTCCACGGCGCAGGGGTTTTGGTTTGGTTTGTGGCCATTTGCAGAGAATGATCTTTCTGGTGGCATTTAGGAAGACCCAGTGTGATTCCAGCTGTGCTCCTTGCTGGCTCAGAGACGATTTCACAGCAGGCTTCAAATCAAACCCACCAACAAGCCTGAGAGGTTTTCGTGTGTTGCAGGTGAAGAGCAACGCTGTCCGTGCCCTTGGGAATGTGCTGCATTTCCTGCAGCCCTGCCACGTGGCCAACCCCAGGTTCAGGGAGGCCATCGAGGAGTCCCTGCAGGCCCTGATTGCCACGGTGGGCAGCGAGGCCACCATGAAGGTGCGCTGGAACGCCTGCTACGCGCTGGGCAACGTCTTCAAGAACCCTGCTCTGCCTCTGGGTGAGAGCCTGTCCCCTGCCCCGGGCTGTCTCTGCACGTGTGGGACTGAGCACATCATCATCTCTGCTGCCCCTGGGGTGGACGAGGAGGGGGGAAGCCAATGGAGCTGAGTCTGGCTGTCACAGCTTTCCCAGTGGAACAGCCTCAGCTCCTTCCAGCGCCAGCGCAGGGGTAGCTGCTGTGTTCAGCTGGGTCTGTCAGGAAAGAGTGTGAGGGTGGGATTATAGGTGTGGATAAATGCCAAGTGTCCTCTTGTAAAATTTCAGGAGATTCACTATTTTAACTAATATTTCATTTCGTAATCCTTGATTCTCTCATTTAAACCACAATAAATTCAATAAATGTCAGCCCATTAAATATTGAGGAGACATTTATAGTTTTGCATATTTTGGCTGATTAAAAACGGGGGTTTTTGGGTTGTTTTTTCAGGAGAGGCTCCTTGGGCCACGCAGGCTTTCAGTGCCCTTTCCTCTGTTGTCAAGTCCTGCAAGAACTTCAAAGTGCGGATCAAGTCAGCCATGGCCCTGTCCATCCCCAGCAGGAGGGAGTGCTACGGCTCCACGGAGCAGTTCTGCCAGATCTGGAGTGCCTTGGTGGTGGCCCTGCAGAGGAGCGAGGACACCGAGGACTTCCTGGAGTTCAAGTACAGCTCCAGCCTCAGGAGCCAGCTGTGCCAGGCTCTGCTGCACCTGCTGCAGCTGGCCAGGAGCACAGACCTGCCCCTGATCGGGGGCAGCCTCCGGGAGCACGGCCAGGCCATCAGGCCCTACGTGCTGCAGTACCTGAGCTCCCCGGGCCAGAGCGAAGCAGGAGCGCACACGGAGCTGGCCCAGAGGGAGAGGGGACTGCAGGGAGCCATCGAGCATCTCAGTGCCATCGAGAGAGAGCTGCAGGGCAAGGCCAGGGTGAGGGTGTCCCTGTACCTGGAGGATGTGCTGACACACCACACCAATGCCACGGAGCTGGCAGAAGCTTGAGGGAAATGCCCATTCCAGTGACCAAATCTTCCACAGGGAGTGCAGAGCTGTGTTCCCTTGCACAGGACATCCAGAGGAAAAGTTTCCTGCTGCTGATACTAAGTATTTTGTTTCAGACTTTATTAATAATGCCTCTAGGACTTCTTTTTTATATTATTACTGTTTTTTATTGTGGTGTTTGGGGAACTCTGCCCTCCCTGGGGCTGGTTTGTGCACTTTGCTGTCACAGCGTCTCCACTTGGAAAACAAACGCCTTTTCCTCCTCTGTGTGTTTTATAAAGCTGCCTGTTCCCTCAGCTTATCTCAAAGCATTTTGTTCCTATTGCTGCAGGATGCAGAATCGTGTTTGTAAAGCAGGGGACTGGAAGAATTTTGTTTTTCAGAGCACTGCAAATGTTGTCACTCTTGTGTTCCTGCAATAAACCCAAATATGCCAATATTTGAAGAATAGCTTAGAGCAAACAGCCTTTGCCTTTAGCTGTCTGTGTTCCCAGTGCTGTACACCTGGCCTGAGCCTCCCTGCTGCCTCCACTCATCCTGTCTTCCAAAAAAATCAGAATTCCTTCTTTCCAGGTGGATGGTGCTGTGCTGCCTAAGCCAGAAAATTCAAAGGAGGCTCTCCAAGGCTGGAATTTTGGCTCTCCAAGCACCTGTGAGGGAGGTGCAGTGGTGTTCTGACAGCACATGGATTTATTTGTGGTTCTGGAGTTCTGTCCCCTTCCATTCCTTCCCGCTGGTGTTACTTACTCTGTGTTTGCTCTGTGCTTACTCTGCTGATAGCTGGGGGGGTGCTGATCTCTCTGATGTTGCTGGGGGCAAATCAGCAGCTCCAGGAATGAGCAGGGCTCTGGGGCTCTCAGAGTTAAGTGCCTGCTGTCCTAACCCCGGGCTGGATGTTTGAACAGAGCTCAGGGCAAGCCCTGCCTGTCGTAAAACCTCTGGGGGATACAAAATTCATCTGCTTTGTTCTTCCACCCTCGCTGCTGCTTTCAGCAGGCCTCAAGTGCTGAGAGTATCCAAAACTTCCTGGAGCAATGGAGCCTTTTCCAGGGCATGGATGGATGGAGCCAGTTCTCTGCCAGGGATGAGTTCTGCTGCTGGACCAGCCCTGTGTGTGTGGTCAGGCTGGAAACCCTGAGATGGAGGCAGAGCTGAGCATCCCTGCTGGGCCTGTCCTGGCTCTGCTTCAAGTGACACTTCAGCTTCACTTGCTCCTTTCCTCTCAGCTGCAGCTGTAGCTGATCCCATTTTTGGGCTCCCACACCTGAACCAGGCCTGTGTTTCTCCACTGCCCTGGGGAGAAATCTGTCCCATAGCCACCGAGACCAAGCACAACTTTGGGAAAGAAATCCAGGCAAAGTTGCTGACATCTCTAGAGCTGCCTCCAGCCTGTACCAGCTGGAATGCTGGGGCAGCTGTGGCACTTGGGAGCAGGGGGTACCTGAGCTGAGTGTGCTCCAGCAGCCCCATCCAATGTCAGGCTGTTCTCTGAACAGAGAAATCTGGTTTTGTGCACCCCAGGAAGCAGATGGGAGCTGCTGTTATTCCCAGCAGGGCATCCCCCTTTACCGACCCTCTGGGGACAGATGGGTGTGCCCTGCTGTGCCCTCTGCCACCCCTCACTGCCCGTGAGAGCCACAGGGCAGCCCCCATCCTCCAGGGCCTGCCTGGTGGGGCACGAGGTGCTGGGGGCTGGGGAAAGGCAGCACCTTCCCCACCCTGGCCAAGGTTTTATTGTACTGCCTCTTTATTGTTGTGTTTACAAGCCAGGCCCTTTATAGGTTTTCCTATGAATAGTTCCAAGGAGAAGGTAATTACCTTATCACATGCAGGATGATTTATAGCCAAGGTGGCAAGGGACATTCAGCTCCACATCGGCTCCGTTTGAAAGACAATCCGCCTGTTCTTCCCGGGGTCACTGGGTGGGGAAACAAAAGGGCTTTGCTTAGCGCCCGGCCCGATCGCAGCCCGGGGATGTCTCCTGGCCCAGCAGCCCCGGCAGCGTTGCCCCGGGCTTGTCACCCACCTGCAGCCCCTGGGGACACCTGCGGTGGCGGGCTCTGCCCCGCCGCGGGCAGCGCAGCACGGAGCAGCCACAGCGGGGCTCACAGCGTCCCCGCGGGCTCTTGAACACCCCAGCTACTGCCATGGGTAGTTTTGGTTCTTGTATTTTTAGTTAATTTTCCGCTCCTCTCCAACAGCTGTCTCCGTGGCCGGGGAGCACGGGCGGTGATTTGCCGGTCACCTGCGGCTGCCGCGCCCTGAGCATCCCCGGGCAGCCCCGGTCCCCACGAGGTGGCACCACGAACCCGGGCACGGCGGCGACAGCGGCGCTGGCCCCTGTCCCCTCGGCGGGGTCCTGCCTGTCCCCTCAGTGCTGTGCGGGGCGCACCCCGACGGGACACGGGTGCCACCAGCGGAGTGTCCCAGCCCGGGGCCGAGCGGGGGCGGGCACGGCGCGTTCCCCGCGGGACACACGGAGCGTTTTCCCTCCCGGTGCGCAGCCACGGGCGCGGCCGGTGGCTTTGGCCCCGGGGCTGTGACTCCGGTGTCAGTGACATCGGCTCGTGAGCGATGGGGCGGCGGAGGCAGGGGTGACTTCCAGTGGCGGGGTCAAAGGGAAGAGGCTGATCCTCGGTTCATGCCTGCTGTCTCTGCCATAAAAAATGGCTCTGCGCTCTCTCGCAGGCCGTCCCTCCCTGGGACCCGCTAATTCGGTGATTTTTTTGCTGTCTGTTTTCCTTCTCTCCCCTCTGCAGCCTCCCGGCGCTCCCCCTCGGGCGGCTCCGGGGTCGCGCTGATGGATGGAGCCCGGAGGAGGCGGCGGCCGGCGGGGGGATTTGGGCACAGCGAGGGGATTTGGGCACAGCGAGGGGATTTGGGCACAGCCCGACCCTCGGTGGCCTCACCTGGCTGTCACCACGCTCCTCCCGGGGGCTAAAGCCCAGCAGGAAGGGTGTGGGCAGGGAGGGAAGGAGTGTGGAAGAAAACCGTGGGCACCGCAGCGCCAAGTGGGGATGGGGACAGAGGCACTGAAGGGGCTTGGAGAGCCCCGGGGAGCAGGACTGCCCCTGGGGTCATGCCTTCCTGTGCCACCCCCGGGAAAAGGGAGCCCACGCTGCTCCGGGGGGGTGCTCTGGCTCCCCGGGAGCCCAGACTGGTATTTCAGTCTAGACGTGCTGGTATTTTTTCAGTCCAGCAGATTTCCTTGATGGCCCAGCGGTGGAGCAGGGGCACGCTCGGCACACTGGCACGGTGGCAGCTGCAGGGTGGGGGGTTCCCGTGGGGGCACAACCTGGGCAGGTGACGTCCCCAATCCCTGCTCCTGGAGCAGCAGGAAAAATGCTGGCACTGGAATGGGAGGGAAAACTATGTGGAACTTGAAATTTGCTCATAAACCCGGGCTGGCCGGGTGGGAGGCTTGCCACATCTTGCTCGAGCGCTGGCCCACGTGCAGAGAGCTGTGATGGGCCAGGTGATTCAACTACCACCCCTGTTCCTGCTGCCCCCGTGAGCTGGGGTTGGGCTGGGTAAATATTTTGGGGGGCACCCAGCTCAGTCCTGAGACCTCGCCGTGCCTCGGGTCAGTCCCCTCGCACTGCCGCCCCTGGGCTGATGCTTCATCCAGCAGCCTGCCCAGGCAATGCCCCTCTGCGTGCCACCCGTCCCAGGAGACCCATCCCGGGGACAAAGGCGGCTTTCAGGGCCCCGGCCGTGCCTGGGCGGCCTCGGGGATGTGTGAAATTCGGCTTTGGCCCAGCTCCTTCCTGGAGCGGAACTGTTCTCAGCGAAACCGTCCCCAGCGCCGCCCTAATGGCTTTTCTCTGTGCGCCCGCATTAATGAACGCGAGGCCCAGCCTAATCGGGGGGAAGCCATGCAAGTAATTGCTTGAATTTTTAATTCGGGGTTATGATAGGGGAATCAAAGTCACACGGCAGCCGCCGAGGCCGCCCGCGGCTCCGCACCATTGACTCCCGCAATTTGCTTTTGATTTTTGCCCTCCCGGCTCCCCCCACGGCCCGGTGGGGACCCCGCTGGGGGCCGGGGCTGGACCCTCCCAGGGAGGGCACCCAGTGCAGGGAAATGTGCCTGGAGTGGGGGTCTCACCTGCAGCAGGGGCTGGGGGGAGCTGGGCTGTGCCCATGGGGGCTCTTGCAACAGGTGGGAAGTTGTTGCCGGCCTCCAACAGCATTTCCTTGTGGAGAGTTGGATTTTACTTTTCTCGGGACCTTTTGAATTTCTCAGGTTCCATTGTGGCAGCTCTTGCCCTCAGCCTGGGGAGCCACCAGTGGGGACGCCCTGCTCAGAGCGTGTCTGGTGCCACCATTGTCACACAAAGGGGCAAGTGACACAGACACCCACGGCCAAGGGGCGGCACGTGGGGTGTGGGGCTGGCCAGGTTTTGGGTTGGGCCTCCCTGGAGTGCAACTGGGACTCGCCGTGGAGCTACCCCTGTTCTCAGGGAGCTCCTCCAGCCCTGAGCATCCCCTGGGCCCTGGCAGCGGCCACGCTGCTTTTGTTTTCCCAGAAAACAACCCCACCTCCGTGCCGGTTCCAGCTCGCTTCCCTCCGCTCTGTCTTAAAATTAATAAAGAGTCAGAGGACACGCGGCAAAGCAGAATGGCATCTGTGCAATGCCCGCCCCTGTGGGGACACAGTGGCCAGCAGGGCCACCCTGCCCAGCACGGGGATTGGGGTGCACGGGAGGGGCCACAGGGCCGGTGCCACACCGGCCATCGGGCACGGCCGGGCACGGGGGGACGGTGCCCGCGGGCTGGGCGCAGCCCAGCTCTGCTCGGGGACCCTCTGCCTGCCCAGCTGTGCCCCGTGACCCCGTGTTTGGGGTTTGGGCCGCTGTTGTGGTGTTCCTTGTGCCGCGATCCCACGGCAGATAGCATTGTTTGCCCTGACACGTAAGCCAGTGACAACCTCAAGAGCTCTGGCATGGATTCCGAGCGCTCTCCCGGCCTGCCCTGCTCCCAGCGCCTTTTATAGCCCAGCAGAACTTGTTTTGCTGTGGCAGCCAAGCAGAACCTGAGCGGGAGCTGGGGCTGCGGGGGGACGTGAGCGTGGCTCACGGGGGGTGCTGGGTCACGTCCACACCCTGCAGCCCCACAGCCCTGCAGAGGGTCCCTGCTCCCCACACCTGCCCAGCCCCTGCCCTCCCCTCCAGCACAGCACCTGGGGAGGTGGAGGGAAGCCCCCAGGCTCTGAAAATGAGGGGTCTGAGGTTTGGGGGGGCCCAGAGTGGGGGCACACTGCTGGGGAGGGGATGTGGTGGGAAGGCCACCAGTGCAGAAGGACACATTGTCATGGCCATGGGCAGGGGACGAGCTGAGGTGGTGCTGACCCCACGGCCTGTCCCCTGGCAGAGCAAAGGGACACCGAGCAGCCCCAGAGGGGTCCCACCTTCAGGTGAGGGGCCAGCCGGCCCCCTGTGCCCCCCCAGAGCAGCAGAGCCTCGGCGCAGGACGGGAGGTGAAGACGGATTATGAAAGTGTTTCTTTGCTTTGCTTTTGAGAAAGGAGAACTTCAAAGGGGCCATTTATCACCAGACAAAGAGAGTCGCGAGTTATTTGCAAAGTGTAGGGGAGAAACATTAATTATCAGTGTGACAGACAAACGCTGCTGCTGGGTGTCCTCCTGCCCACCCTGCGCCCTGTCCCAGCAGGTCCTGGGTGCCTCCTGTCCCCCCCACGGGCCAGCTCCAGCTCCTCTCTCATCTCCCCCTCCTGTGCCAGGTGGACCTGTGGGGCTCTGGGTGAGGGCACTGGGGTGATGGATGTCCCCAGGGCGATGCTTGTCCCCAGCATGGGTGCACCCACATGGCTGGAGGGGCAACATGGGGGTTCCCCACTGTGTCCCCAGTGCTGACACTGCTGCCAGCACAGCCCATTCCCACCTGAGTGCTCCTGTGGGCTGAGAGCAGACATGGTGGACACCAGATGGGGATGAATCCACGCCCTTCAATCCATCCCTGAGCCCCACAGCATCTCTTCCTGGATGATGAACCTGGGCATCATCCTGGGCTGAGAGCAGACATGGTGGACACCAGATGGGGATGAATCCACGCCCTTCAATCCATCCCTGAGCCCCACAGCATCTCTTCCTGGATGATGCCCAGGTTCATGTTTGCTGTGCTTGGGGCTGGGGGCACACGGGGGGAGAGGAGATGTTTCCACACCAAAGCCTCGCTCTGTGGCTTGGTGACAGCTGGGACATGTCCCTTCCCTGGGAGCTGAGCGGGTTGTGCAGCACAGCCCGTGATGGGGCGTCGGTGGGCTCTCTGTGCTGGGGACTGCAGGGGACAGGGACAGCAGGGCTCAGCCCAGACATGAGGCACGCCAGGACTGAGCCTCTGTCCCAGAAGCTCTGCAGAGGGAGAGCCAAGGCTCTGCCCATGATCTGGGAGGGGGAAGACAAGCCAAAAGGCAATTTGCATCCTAAACAAAGGCGCCAACAGACCTGACTTCCCCGGAGGGTGAAGGTGGCACCTCTGTGCCTTTGGGGGCTGTGGCTGTCGGGGTGCAGGCAGGAGGGTCCCCGTGGCCCCGGTGAGCGGGGCGGGCAGCTCTGCCTTTCATGTGTGACCCCTCCCGAAACCACAGCTTCCCTTGGCCCGCGCGGGGATCAACCGCGGGTCATATTTAATAAAGGTGGGGATGGGAGAAGGCTCAAAACATTACATCACCTCGTGTGGGGGAGGCGGAGGCAGGCAGGGAATGCGAAAATCTCAGCGCAAGTGGGGGCAGAGGAGAAAAAAAAATCTCCGTGAGGGGGTTTAATGGGCTGCTTTGGTGGGAACTCTCTTGCCCACTGCCCGCGGGGTCAGAGGTGTCTGCACGCGCTCAGGCGTTAAATGAAACTGTAAGGAAAAAATGAGAGGCAGATACGAAATGTGTAAATGTGTCCGTGGCAGAAATCCCCCGGCGCCGTGCCCGCCCCGGTGCCCCGCAGGAAAAGTCCCACCAGTGGCCCTGTGCTCCTGTGTCCCCACTCTGCAGGTGCCAGGGGACACGAGGCCGCCCCAGCCAGGACAGGGGGGTGCCCTGGGCCTGGCTCCTCTGCCGTGCCAGGGCAAAGTCCCCGTGCCTGAGCCGTGCCCGGGGCTGACCCCGCACTACCCACGGCTCTGCTGCCGGGTGGGAGCTGCAGCCTGGCTCGGGGCAGGCACTGCCGGCCCCTCCGTGGTGGAGGAGGATGTGCTTGTGAGTGAGGGATTGCCTGGACAGGGCGGTGGCAGCAGGATGGCTTTTCCCTCCTTGTGGACAGTGCGAAGGGATGGGCTGGCTGCTGGTTTGGTGCCTGGAGTCTCTGAGATGATGGGGAGCGGGAGGTGAGGCCATTCCAGCCCTGGGAGCTGCCGGCCAATGTGCGCTGGCTGCGAACCAGGTGGCTTCGGCGGCTTGAGGGCAGAGCAGAGCATGCTCCGATTAAAACAGATTAAAACACCCTCCCGGTGCAGCCGCCCCGCATTCCCAGCCGCTGGCACCTCCCGCTGAAAGCTCGGGCTGATGCTCCCGCCGGGCTGGGGCTGGGAAACTATGTGCTCCCAGCCCCGCGGGGCACCCACGGCCCCCCGAGCCGTAATGACCGCGCTCTTCTGCTCAGAGGAGTTAATGAGCTGTGCCGGACAACGATGGGAAAAGGCCGCTCGCAGCGAGGCTCCCGGCATCGCTCGGAGGAGCGGGGCGTGGAGGAAGGGGGAAGAGCAGTGGGGTGAGAGAGATGGACCAGAAAACGATACCCACTTCATTAGCCAGGTGGTTCCAAATGTGTGGAAACAGGACAAGGTCCAGGTCACCCACTGTGACAGAACATGATTATCATGCGATGCCATGAAGCCTGTGCAAAGACCAAGGCAAAGCTCAGCAGCCCACTTGAAAGGGACAGGGACCTTCTGGGAGCAGGAGCCAGGCTGTTCCCAGGCCGGGCAGGGTGGGGGTGTTCACAGCCCTGCCGGGGGGTCTGGGAGCTCAGCCCAGCTCCTGCTCTGCCCTGGCACCTGCAGAGCCTCCTCAGCCCGCCCTGGGCAGGAGGGGAGCGCTGGGAGACAGCCCTGGTGCCACTGAGGGGGTGACACAGGGGTGACACAGGCTCTGCACGGCCCCTCAGCCCCACGGGCGGGTGGTTTGGTGTCTCTGCCATCACCTGGGATCTGGAGAATTTTGGGGTGATCAGGGAGCTGCTGTGGTGTGAAGGGTGAGGGCACCTGTGGGTGCAGGGAGTGGTGGGTGCAGGTGCCACTCACCTTCAGAGGTGGGAGAGCTGGGCACAGGGGGAACACTCACCAGTGACCTGCTCCCTGGAGACCTTGGGGTGCAGGGCACAGCAGAGCTGGGGAGCCCCTGACCCTCACACCGGGGATTCACACGGTGCCAGAGGGGTGTGAGGGAGCTGCTGTCACCTCCCTGTGGCACCAGAGCTGGGGACTGGCTCTGCTGGGCCGAGGGCTCCCAGCTGGGAGCCAGGAAGGGGCTTTTTGGGATTTTTCAGCCCTCTCCTCTCTAGGTTGTGCTCAGGCTGCTGTGTGGCCACCACAACCCCTGTGTGGCCACGGTGTGCTCACCCACAGCCTCCCTCCCGACACAGAGAGGTTTCCTGCTCCCTGCTGATCCCCAGCATCCCACTCTGCCTGTGGCTCTGCCCTGTCCCCCGAAGGGCAGGGGGCTCTGAGGGTGCTGTGCTGCCATCCTGGCCCCGAGCTGCTCTGTTCCATGGAGCAGGAATGGTTTTATGGACAGTTCAGCCTGTTCATCCCGTGCAGCTCCCAGCACCCGCACAGGCTGTTCCCTGCCCAGCCGCGGGGCTTTTCCCTTCCCCTCTCTTCCCTTGCCTTGCCTCTGCCTGGCTCTGCAGGAACCAAACTGCCACTGGCTCCCCAGGGTGTTTAACTGACAAGGGATCCGTGGCCAGTGGGTCAGGGACCAGCAGCTGAGCTCCTGAGGGGCTCTGGGGCTGCCTTCGGGGTCTGCCATGGGTGCTGGTGGCTGGCAGGATTTCCCGTGTGTTTTGAGATGGGCAGGTAACTCTGGGTGCCCTGGAAAAGTCTGAATCTGGGCTGGGAACACTGGGTTTAAAGCTGTTGGCCTTTGCCAAGAGCAGCAGGAACGGGAAGTGCTTTGGGCACCTGGGCAGTCATGAGTGGAGATTTCAGGCCTGCCTTCCCCTGAAGGGTCCCGGGCTCCTCTGTGCCCTGCTCTGGGTGTGGTGCTGCCTCTTGTCTTGTGCCTGCTCTGATTTAGGTGAATTTGTTGATCTTTGGGACTCGGTGCATTCACAGCAGTAGGAAAAGCAGGTTTTGTTCAGACCCCAGAGCTTGAATCTCTTCCTCTGCCCATTCCCAAACCTGTTCCCTGCTCCCGGCCCTGACTGCTCCCAAGGGTCAATGGGGGCTCGGTGTCCCCTGTGACCTCTGTCCCCGCAGTGTCCCCTTTGCTAACTGGGTGTCCTTCCACGTCCTGCACAGCTAAATGGCACTAAGCCTGTCCCCAGAGCTGCCCCACAGCGGGGGCCACGACCCCCCTGGTAACCCCCGTCCTGGGGGTCCTGCCCTGGACCCTCACAGCCTGTTCCTGCTCTGTGCCAGGGCTTGGGCAGCAGGACCCCACACACTGGAGGACATGGGGGGAGAAACCACGAGGGGTTCTCATCCTGGCCCCCTTCCAGCGCGGGCACAGCGCCGGGGGAGCCGAACCCGCCGGGGGTCCCGGCTCGGCCCCGGGGGGCGCGGGCAGAGGGCGGCGTTCCCTTCCCGGGGTGCTACCGGCACCGGGACCCCCGACGGCAGCCGGGGCGGCTCTGGGGCGCTCGGAGCCGCCGTCCCGTGCGCGCCGTCCCGCCCGGCGCTGCCCCCGCCGCTCCCCCGGGGCCTCCCGCCGGCCGCGAGGCAAAGTCCGCCCCGGCGGGCGCTAAGGGCCGGGCCGAGCCGTGCCGGGCCGGGGCGGGGGCCGGAGGAGAGGCTTTGGCGCTGATTTGCATAAGGTATAATGCCTTATGGTGGCGGTCATGGCTTGGTAGAGCGCGGCCCGCGGCCCGCAGCAGCCGCGGCCGGGGCGGAGCGGGAGGAGGGAGGCGAGCGGAGCGGCGGGCGCGCCGCGGCCCCGGGAGGATGGTGTCCCAGCTGAGCGCCCTGCAACGGGAGCTGCTGGGCGCCCTGCTCAGCTCCGGGGCCACCAAGGAGGGGCTGATCCGCGCCCTGGAGGACATGGTGCCCGCCGCCGGCTTCGGCGTCAAGCTGGAGAGCCTTCCGCTGTCTCCCGGCGGGCCCCCCGACGGCAGGGCCGCGCTGCCGCCGCTGGCCAACGGGCACGGCAAGGGCAAGCTCTCGGGCGACGAGGGCTCCGAGGACGGCGACGACTTTGACACGCCGCAGATCCTCCGCGAGCTGCAGTCGCTCAACACGGAGGAGGCCGTGGAGCAGCGGGCAGAGGTGGAGAGGATGATCAGGTACCGGCACCGGGCGCGCCCCGCGCCGCCGGGATCCGCCCGCGGGCGCTCGGCCCGACGGCCCCGGCCCCGAGCGCCCTGCCCGGGGGTCGCTCCCGGTGTGTCGCACCCGCTGAGGGGTCCCGGCGCTCCCTGCTCGGTGTGTCCCACCCCGTGGCGGGTCCCGGGGCTCCCTGCCCGCCCCGCGGTCGGTCCCGGTGGCGGCTCCCGGGGCTCCCTTGCCCGGCGCTCCCTTGTCCGGACCCCGCGGCGGAGGGGAGCGGGCAGGGGGAAGCCGGACCCGGTGGCCGCGTCCCCCCCGCCCCGTCGGGGCTGCCCGTCCCCGGTCGCGGCGGGGCCGGGGCCGCGGGGGCTCGGACCGGCCGCCGGCTCCGTCCCTCCGCGCCGGCGGCTCAAACGTAAACCGCACCACGTGGAGCCCGGGGCGTTATTAATTTATTTCTATAAATCATCAACAGAAAGATACACAAAAGGCCGCGATCAGGGCGATCGGGCCGGCGGGTTATTCATTGCCGGGGTTGTAAAGCGGACCGGGAGCGGGGAAGGAGGAGGGAACCCCCGACGGCGGCGGCTCCGCTCCGGGCCATCCCGAGATGCGGCTCCGCTCCGAACCGAACCGAGCCGGGCAGGGCCGGGCCGGGCCGGGCCGGGCCGAACGGAGCAGCCCCGGGCTCGGCGGGCAGCGCTGCCCCGGCCCGTGGGGGCGGCACCGACCCCGCTCCGAAGCCCCGGGGAAGCGGCGCCGGTGTGAGCAGGTGGGAGCCCCGCGGGGCCGCCCCCGAGCGCGGCGGGCACAGCTCGGGGTCTGTCCGTGTGTGCCCTGCCGGGCGCTGCCGTTCCTGTCGCGGTGCCCGGAGCGCGGCCCCGGTCCTGCCCGCCGTGGGTGCCCGTGCCCTCCGCCAGCCTGAGCCCGGGGACGGCCCCGAGTCTTCCCCCGGCACCCCGGGATCTCGGCAGCGACGCGCTCCAGTCCTGCCCCGGTAGCAGCCGGTGCCCTTTGGGGACAGGGCAGTGCCACCCGTGCCCACCCAGGCCGGGACCCTTCGGGTGCCAAGGGGGCTCCTGCCAGGGAGGATCCATCGCGGGCCTCTCCCGATGGGCTCCCAGCCCTCCTGCTCGGCACGGAGCCCTGCAGCCCGGGGTGCTCCCGCCTGTCCCCGGTGTCCCCTTGCTGGCCACATCCACCCGCGGCGGTGCCCGGGTGGCCGGGGGTGCTGAGCCGGCTGAGCCCCGGGGTCCCTGTGCTCCCACAGGTGTTTCTGTGCAAAGTTTGCCTTGGGTGCAAACAAGAGCGGGCACATGTCCCTGAGGAGCCTTTGCAAAGAGCTCGTGTTTGCTCTGAGAGAGGCCTTTGTACTTGGAGAGGGAGCAGGTAGGGCAGCCGGGGGACACCGACTGCAGCCCTGCTGGGGGCTGAGCCCCCTCTTCTCCCGCTCCCCTGGTGTCCCGACCCAGGGCAGGCTCACTCCCGGGCTGTTCCCACATCCCTGGGCTTGCTCAGGAGCCCTGCAGCTCCCTGGGACCGTGCTCTGGGCTTTGCTGCCCACCCACGGCGTGGTGGGTGCTGTGGGGTCACCCTGGGTGGTGGCACGGAGAGCCCAGCTCTGGGACAGACACCCCACGGCTCCCTGCCTGCCCCATCCCACCTGCAGGGCTCACCCACACCTCGCTCAGGGAAATAATAAATCCCAGATCCCACCCATGAGCTGGGGACTTTGGGAAGGCCACCAGCCCTGGGGACCCAGCTAAGCCACCCCGAGATGTGGGAAGTGCTGGCACGGCCGCCTGATCCCTGCTGTGCAGGGAGATGCTGAGCAGGATGGCATTTCTGCAGGGAGCTGGGTTTATAATCCTTCTGTATAAATTCTTGGCATATTTCTCTGAGGATGTGGAGTGTATTTACCTGGTTTGGAGGCTGACAGAATGGGTGAGCTGGTCTGGGGATGCCTGGGGAGAGAAACAGGCTTTGCCCCCCGCCTGTGGGTGAGGCTGAATGGGGAAATGGCTCTTTCTCGGGCAGCGTTGGCAGCCAGGCTTTGTGGGGCTAATTTTGTGCAAGAAAAACACCTTTCCACGGTTTTGGTGAGAAGGACCGTGGAGCCAGGGCTATCAACTGCTTTTCCAGTATTAGAAAGCACTCCTGGGTTAGGTCGGGGTTTTGGTTTTGTTTGTAAGTAAAGTCCTGTTGAAGATTGGACAATTAATGTTTGTTTTATTTCATTTTGGTGACAGAATCAAAGAATAAGGGCTGGTGTTGACTCAAAAGGTTTTCCTCTCTGGCTTTTTAGGTTACCAAAAAAGAAAGGAAAAAAAAAAGAGGCCAAACAAACACTCAACGTTTCATTTTGGGTCAAGTCCAAACATTTTGTTTAACATGAAACAAAATGTTTGGGTTTGGTTTCAGGTTGTTTAACCCTTTTGAATACGGTCAAGTTGATTCGTAAAGGAAAAATCACGTCTCAGAAATTAAGACCTGAGTAATTGTTTTGAAAGTGTAAGTGTGAAACACGTTGGACATGTCAAGGTGAAGCCTTTTTAAAAATAATTAAATGGAGGGAAATTCCGTGACTTTTTTTACTAATTCTCAGATATTTTTCTAGCCAAAACATTGCCAAATTTTATGTGAATTTCAAAATCTCCTCTGTAGCCCCCGAGTCCCTCATTTGACATTTTCCAAGCGTGCTCTGATTCACTGGCTCTCAGTTTCACTCTGAGCAAACGCTGCCCTGGGCTCGGTTGGGAACCAAACCTCTCTTAGAAATGATAATGAGCTCTGTTTCATTAACTAGTTATTAATCAGTAATTAGTGGGATCAGTTGGGTGACATGAACTGCTGGTGACAAAGGTCTGCCCGAGCCCCTCAGCTGGGGCACGGCGGCGGCTTTGCCCGGTGCTGCTGGGCAGGACATTTTCTCCACGTCCTTCTCCTCGCCTCCCACCTTCTCCTGGGAACCATCCCATGGAAAGGACCCCCAAAATCAGCGGGGTTCCCCTGCCTGGGGATGCAGGCTTGGGCACAGGCTCAGCAGCTCCAGGAAGGCTCCGTGGCTCCTTCCCGGCTGCGACAAAGCCTGCTTGGCTCTGCTCCGGTGTTTTGCCGTGGATCCAACCAGCTTTGTTTTCAAGCTACATTCAGGAGTAAAAGTAAGAAATCTCCTTGTTGGGCTTTTTTTGTTTGTTTTTTTCCCCTTTGCTTGACAAGCTGAAGGATCCAAAGCAGGTGGTGAATTGGGAAAGCAGTCGATGGCCGTTCCAAGCGCGGCGTTGGGGCATCGCATTATTTGAGTGCAGGACTGTGACCAGCTCTGGGCTCACACTGATTTTTCAGTGCTGAAAGTGCTCCCTTCTAGCCCAGAATAAACCTTGGGGTCTTGGATACAGCACAGGTGTTTTGTTCCTCTGCTGTCACACCAGGCATTCGATAGAGCCAAACACCACGGACAGCATTTGGATTTTCAGCTGTAATTTTATTTGTTCTAAAATAAATAGACCCTAATCAGCCGACTCTAAATCAAAGTCAGCTACCCCAAGGACAGTAAAATATTGTGATTTGGAGAAGAGTCATTTACACCTGGATCCTACAGGAGCCAAATTCAAGTGTTTAATAATAATCAGGAATGACTCAAAATTTTCAGGGGTTTGGTTTCGATTTTGTGTCCGGACACTCGTTGGGTTTGTGTGCCTGGTTTGACCTTGGCTTCTCAGCCTTTTGTGTGTGGTCAGTGCGTGTGCAGCTGTGGGAACGAGGGAATAGGGTCCCTTTTAAGGGGATTTTTAGATCATTATCCCTGTGGGAATGGAAGGAAGACGCTCCACAGCAAGCGCGGCGGGTGGGGTTCGGCGGCAGTGCAGGGGTCCCTGCCAGCCAGGGACACGGGCACAGTGCAGGTGCTGCACCCTGAGCAGGGCAGGAAAAGCATCCCCAGCACTTCTCTTTCTTCATTAAGAGACCAGGATGGGCTCCCCATGCCCATCCATGTGCGTGTCCCACTGCCTGTGTGTATCTTCCACGGGAGAAACCGCGCCGAGCAGAAGGGCAGCAGCTCATGGACGGGCTGTGCTTCTCCATGGAGGGTCTGGAGGAGCCTTGCTGGCATTGATGGGACCTTGGCATGTCCCATCAGGACACTGGGGTCCTCTCTGCTTCTCCCTCCATGGGGGAACAGTCTGGCTGGCAACCCCCAGGGTGGGTGTGAGCCCCCATCCCACCACCCTGGGGTGGGACAGGGCTGTTTTGGGAAAAATGTATGCTCTAAGGATCTTGTGTCCTTCTGAAACAGTTTTAATAATAATAATAATAATAATAGTAATGAAAGGTTTCCATTATGGGGAGAAGCAAATACTGGGGGCTTTCCCCTGGCAGCAGATATTAACCCTTGGTTTCCCTGCCCACAGCGAGGACCCGTGGCGGGCAGCGAAGATGATCAAGGGCTACATGCAGCAGCACAACATCCCCCAGAGGGAGGTGGTGGATGTCACTGGCCTCAACCAGTCCCACCTGTCCCAGCACCTCAACAAGGGCACCCCCATGAAGACCCAGAAGAGAGCTGCCCTGTACACGTGGTACGTCCGCAAGCAGCGGGAGATCCTCCGCCGTAAGTACCTGTGGGAATGTGGGGGGAGAGGGGTCCCCGGGTCCCTGTCCTGCCCCTGGGCACCAGCACAGCCCCCAGACTCCAGCTGTGCAGCACATCCCCAAAACAGTTTTCCAAGTAAAATGAATTTAAGGTGCAGGAAATGTGGGTGAGAGCCCCTCTTGCTGGCAGGGTTCCCCCGGCTCATCCGCACAGATGAATTTCTGGGTATTTGTATTTGTTAAAGCTGGGAAAGCAATTAATGATGGCTCACAATTAGGTGGCTTTCCCACCTTTGCACCTTTTCCTTGTTATTATTCAGGCTGCTCATTTTTTTTCAACTAAGTGCAAAAAATGTAGAGAGAGAAAATTGAAAACCCCTGAGTTGCTGCTGGGTGTAGCAGCATTTGGGGCAGTCTGTGCTGTTTAAAACGCAGATTATTTTGACCAAGCACACAGACTATTCCTTTGTGCCCCTCTCCCACTCTTCCCTGCCCTGGGATTTGTCCCATAGCTCTCAAAGCAGCCTTGAGTGGCACTGGCACCCCTCAGGAAAGGGCTCTGCCTCCCTCTTCCAAAAGGATGCAATATCCAGCAGAGGGGAAGTGCAGACAAGGGTTTAGCACCAAATACCATTGCTCTGAAAACACACCTTGAGACGTTAGAGCAAACAGAGCCTGCTCCAGCCTTGCCCTGTGTTTCCCCCCCGTCACGGGGGGAAAAGCCATTATAAAAAGAGGGAGAATTCCCCTGCAAAACTGGGAATAATAAAACCCTCCCATTAATCTCCCTTTACTGCCGTGGTGACAAGTGCCGGGGCTGGGGCGGCCGCCGAAGGTCACCCCTGGTGCTGCCCGCCCCGGGCACGGGGCTGGCGTCCCACCAGGCTGGGAGGGGAGTGGGAGGGAGCAGTGGCTGAGCAGAGAGGGGCACCCTCTTGGGGGGCTTTGCAGCCGTCCTGCCCGGCTCCTTGCTTGGAAAAATCCTCCCGAAACAAGCGCAGGCTGGCAGGGGCCCTGCCCATGAATATGCATGGCCATAGCATGCCCTGCACATGCCTCCCCATTAAACAGGGGTGGCAGCAGGCTGGCCCCTTCCCGGGATGGGTGGCAGGGAGCACCTGGCTGGCTCCAAAGCCTGCCGTGGGCTCGGGGTGCTGGGGAGGGGACACGGGGGGGCCCCCTCGGCGCGGGACAGTGGCTCCGAGCGGCGGCTACAGGCCAGCTCACGTCTGCTCCTTTCTCTTTCAGAGTTCAACCAGGCAGTCCAGGGTTGTGGAAATATGACAGACAAAGGCAGTCAGGATCAGCTGCTGTTTCTCTTTCCAGAGTTCAATCAGCAGAACCAGGGGGCTGCCCAGCTCGACGACGCCTGCTCTGAAACCCCCAGCAAGAAGATGCGGCGCAATCGGTTCAAGTGGGGGCCGGCCTCCCAGCAAATCTTGTACCAAGCCTACGAGCGCCAGAAGAACCCCAGCAAGGAGGAGAGGGAGACCCTGGTGGAGGAGTGCAACAGGTAATGGCTGCCCCACACACCTGGGCTGCCTCCCTTGCCCACAGCCTCAGCCTTCCTTCTGAGAGCCACAGGAAATGCCGCAGGAGATGCCGTGGGCGATGCCGCGCTCCCGGCTCACCACCCCAGCTCCCGGCTCGTGGCACAGCTTTGCTGAGCTGCCAGGCCTCTCCTTGCCATGTTGTCCCCCTCTGGGTGATGTCTGGGGCAGAGTGAGCTCCGTGCTTGGGCAGGGATGTGATGGGGATGCTGCAAGGATGATACAGGGATGCAACAGGGATGCTGCAGCACTGTCAGGGGGAGCAGGGATGGCCTTTACAGTATGGCTGTAGCTGAAGAGAGCAGGTGGGCGTGCAGGAAGGGCTCAAACTCCCCCAGATTTGCTGTGTGCCGAGGCCCCTGCTTGCCCCCAGCAGCACCCTTGCTCCAACGTGTCCCTTGTCCTCGCAGGGCCGAGTGTCTGCAGCGAGGAGTGTCCCCCTCCAAGGCGCACGGGCTGGGCTCCAACCTGGTGACGGAGGTGCGGGTGTACAACTGGTTTGCCAACCGGCGCAAGGAGGAGGCTTTCCGCCAGAAACTGGCCATGGATGCCTACAGCTCGGGCCAGCCCCCACACAGCATGAACCTGCTGCTGTCCCACGGCTCCCCCCACCACAACCAGCCCAGCGCCTCCCCGCCCAGCAAAATGCCAGGTAAGCCCTGCCCAGGGTGCTGGGGGGGATGGCAGAGCTCGGGCTGCCGTGTGTGCAGGGAGAGGATGCTCAGCCTGGTCCTGATGGTGATGGAGAGCAGCACGTGCTGTCACTGCAGCGCTGCGGCCGCCCGGTGGGGGCTGGATTTCCGCCGTGCCGGGATCAGTCGGTGTTTGCTTGATTGGTTTAACTCACGGCAGTTCCGTGTGGGCTCGGCTGGGCAGGGAGAGGCTGTGCCCAGCAGGGCAGGAGGAGCTGCCCCGTGCCCTGCCGTGTTGTGCCAGTGCCAGTCCGTGGGATGATGCCCACTGGGGAGCCCTGCTTCTGGGACGCACAGGCAGTGCCCGAGGGAAGGGGTGGCAGCGTGTCCTGGCCCCGCTGCACCGGGCTGGGTGCGGGACTCTGCAGCATCTCCGTGCCACAGTGGAGGGAGGTGGATGAAGAAAGCTGCCGAGGGTGCAGGGTGACCCCACCTCCTCCTCCTCACACCACGGTCCGGCCCCGCCGTGCCCAGGGCTGGGCAGAGCCGAGCAGACCCGCCGAAAACCCCCGGGGGATCGAGTGGGAGATCACACCGTGGGGAGGGGGCTGCACGCCGGGGGGCTCATCAGGGCGGGCAGGGCGAGAGGCATTGTTGGGAGAACAATCCCCATTGTCCCTTACCTGCCCTCTGCAGCCCGCGGGTGGCACAGGGGGCTCGGTGGCGGGGGTTCAGCGCGGGGACCCCCATTGCCCCGCGTCCCCTCGGACACAGCCCCGGCCGGGGAGGCTGGAGCCAGCCACCTCCTGGAAATGCCCCTGCCTGGTGTAACGCGCACCCAGCTCGTTACAAAGGCGAATCCGAAGGAGCCCGGGCTGCCGACAGTCCCCGCGGGAAGGGCAGGGTGCCTGGGGATGCTGCCGGCGGTGGCTGCGCACCGGCGCTCGGTGCCGGCAGCCCCCGAGCGGTACCGGGGATGTGCGTGGGCAGCTCCCGGCCCGGGAGGAACCGGCAGCATCCCGGGGACCGGCCAGCGGTGACCAAAATGTGACCCTGCCCCAGGAATGCCCCGCACAATGGCGGGGACGGGCAGGACGTTTGCCCTGCTGTCAGCGGCTGATTGCTTACAAGGTGCCCTACAAGCACATTGTCAGCAGAATCAGCTGTTTTCGGTGTCGCGGCGGGCTTTACAATGCCCCACCAGCATGCAGCCCCGCATTGTCACGGCGTTGTCCCCCGTGCATGCTTAATTGACAATTAAGCCGGGGCTTTGAACGAAGCCCGCTGCCTTTGATGTGCCCCCGGCCTGCCAGCGCACATGGGGCACCCCCCGAGAGCCTTTGTTTTCTTCTATTAGGGGACAGCAATTACTGTAACCGCGGGCATTTATCTCGGGGCTGGAGGGCCGTTAAGCCCCAGCCTTTCTTTTCCCGTCGGAGCGGTGCCAGCAGGGGCCGGCCGTGGCTATAGGGCCGCTGACAGCCCATCCCGAGGGGCTTTTCAGCGGGGCAGGAGTGATGGCCGCGGAGGAGAGCCCCTCCGGAGGGGTCAGGAGGGCTTGGCTGCGGGAATTTCTGGGCGGCCGGTGCTTGGATCCATCCTGAGGAGGAGAAGATGGGCATGGCAAGGGACACCGTGGGGTTTTAGGGCTGATTTGGGGGCAGCAGGCGGGGATGGAGCTCAGCCATGGTTGCTTCAGGGTGCTTGGACCAAGCTGGGTGCGGGACGTTCCCAAAACACCGCCGGGTGCGTCTCTGCTGGAACGGCTCTGGAGATGTTTGGGGATCCCCTCGTGGCGGGGCACAGCCGGCGCTGCCTGGCTGACCCCATGGTGGCTGTCCATGCTGGGATTTGAACTGTCCTTGCCCCGAGGTGGCGGCGTCTGGGCCGCTCAATGCCTTAACAGCTTAATGACAGCGCCGGGACACTGCCCCTGTCCCCGGCCGCCGCAGCCCCGCAGGAAACGACGGGGCTGGAGCTCCGGGGCAGCTGCAAAGCTCTCCCGTGCCCGCGCACAAAGAGGGGTCGCCTCTCCTTGGGACATCAATGGGGTCTTGCAAAAGGGCGGAATGACAGCGGGGCAGGGATGAGAGCTGTAAAAGTCAAACATCCTCCGGCCTCTTCTCGGGGACCCATCTGTCAAGCCTCGAGCTGTAGTTTTTAACTATTTGGAGGTAAATACTTAAAGCCTTTCTATCTCAGAGGCTCCTCTCCGAGGCTGGACTTTTCCCTTACTCTGGGTTTTATCAGCGATCTTGGTTCCCTGTTTGATTTGAAGGTCACTCGGGGCTTTATCTCGGTGCCACGGCAGACTCTGGCTTATGCCATTTTTATCTTCAAGAGCCCCGAAGACAATCGGGGCATTGATGAGATTAGGGGAGGCACCGCCCGCCCCCCGAGCCCGCCCAGCATACAAAGGGCCGCCCTCCCTGCCGAGCCCCGGCCCCGGGAGGCACAGCATCCCTGCAGCCTGTCCCGGGGGGCACAGCATCCCTGCAGCCTGTCCCGGGGGGCACAGCATCCCTGCAGCCTGTCCTGGGAGTCGCAGCATCCCTGCAGCCTGTCCCGGGGGGCACAGCATCCCTGCAGCCTGTCCCGGGGGTCACAGCATCCCTGCAGCCTGTCCCGGGGGGCACAGCATCCCTGCAGCCTGTCTGGGGGGCATAGCATCCCTGCAGCCTGTCCCGGGGGGCACAGCATCCCTGCAGCCTGTCCTGGGGGGCACAGCATCTCTGCAGCCTGTCCCGGGGGGCACAGCATCCCTGCAGCCTGTCCCGGGGGCACAGCATCACCTGCAGCCTGTCCTGGGGGGCACAGCATCACCTGCAGCCTGTCCTGGGGGGCACAGCATCCCTGCAGCCTGTCCCGGGGGGCTGCACACCTGTGGGGGGCAGGGTGTCATCCATCCATCCCTCCATCCATCCCTCCATCTATCCCTCCATCCATCCATCCCTCCATCCCTCCATCCATCCATCATCCATCCATCCATCCATCCATCCATCCATCCATCCATCCATCCCTCCATCCATCCAGCCCTCCCTCCATCCATCCATCCATCCATCCATCCATCCATCCATCCCTCCATCCATCCATCCATCCCTCCACCCATCCCTCCATCCATCCATCCATCCATCCATCCATCCATCCCTCCATCCATCCATCCATCCATCCATCCATCCATCCATCCATCCATCCATCCATCCATCCCTCCATCCATCCATCCATCCATCCCTCCATCCATCCCTCCATCCCTCCATCCATCCCTCCCTCCCTCCATCCATCCATCCATCCATCCATCCATCCATCCATCCATCCATCCATCCATCCATCCATCCATCCATCCCTCCATCCCTGCTCTGCAAACATCAGATCAATATCTGAGCAATCACATTTATTTACAAATACATGTGTATACAGATATATATTAAAGTGCATTACTTAGACATATATATATATATATACATTTAGATATCTCTGTAGCTGGAGATAAACATAAAAATAACCCAGTGCCACCCCTGAGATTCTTCCTAAAAACCAAAGGGCAGTCGAGGGCTTCAACTTCCCTTTGGAAGAGGAGCCCATCAGCAAAGCCTGGCTCTGGGGTACCCTGGTTTGGAGCTGGCTCCTTCCCCGTGTTCTGGGGGTGCTCTCTCTGACTGGGACCCTGTGCCAGTGGCTGTAATATTTTACTGTCAGGGACATTGTGGGGCTCGCTGGGTACAGTGCACTGTTAGGAGCTTTTCCCTGGTTTATGGGGGTAATTAGAACTTTATGACAGCAGCGAAATGGGAGGGTCTAGTCCCCATAAACGGGTTTATAATGGATATAAACTATGCACCTCTGTAACTGAGCAAGATTAACACTTTAGGGACAATTTGAGTGGCAGCCCAAAAATCAGAGGTGCCCTCGGTGCTGCCTGGACCTGAATTTTGGGAGGGTGAAGTTGTCCCATCAGCAACCTGTCCATAGTGTCAATGGGTGAAGCATCACTGAGCCCAAAAGTTACACTTTGCTTTTCTCACCCCATTTTCACACCCTGGTCCACGCTGGTTGCTGCATCCTGGAGGGTCAGGCAGGACCAGAGCTGCATCCCCTCCACCACCAGATCACCAGTGAGTTTTTGGGGTCTCTTTTGGGGTTGGGCATTGCTGGTGATGTGCAGGATGTTGGTGAAGGCCTGGGCAGAAGTGCAGAGCTGGGGGAAGGGGCAGACACTGGAGGTTGGGATGTGCTGTGGCACAGTGGCAGCAGGTCTCCTGCTGCATGGGAATGACAGAAGTACAATGAAGGTTTTTAAATACAATTTATGAATATCAAACATGACTTAAAGCAGAGCAGAACCAAACTGCTTCCCTGCTGGTGCCTGCCAAAGGCACGGGCCTGGTGTGTTCTGAGGAAATGGCACAAGGCTGTGATGAAAATGATAAAGAGACTGATCTTTGCCCCAAACTCCCTCCACCACCCCCCTGCCCCCCAAAGGCGAGTCAGGAGGATGAGTGTGGCACCCCAGAGAAGTCAGGAGGTGCTGTGGGTGCACAGGACCCCCTGCCCTGGGGCTGTCACTCTGCTGTCCCCGTCCATGGCTGGAACAGGGTTAAGGCTACGGGAGCCAGCCCCTGGGGCTCGTCTGGGGCAGGGGAGGGCAGTAAAACATTTCACAGGCTGTGCAGCTCAGGGGCCACACAATGGCCCGTCCCATAAACAGACTTTTATATTATGGCTGTAGCTCCAGTTAAAAAAAAGCCTTGAGGAGGGAAGGCTCCACGGCCAGAGCCATTCCCGGTGATCCCATCCAGGCTCCAGGGAAGAGACTGAGGGGGAATAAATCCCTTTGCACAAGGGCTGCTTCCAGCTGTGGAGGCACAGCAGAGCAGCAGGAGGACCCTTGTGCTGGGCTCTGCTGGCTGTCTGAGCCCAGCTCATAAAGCCTGGATGCCAAAGCTCCGCAGGAATCCTTCAGTCCTGGTGCTCACAGCTGGAGCCGTGCCCCTGCCTTCACCTCTCTGGGGAGCTCCCAGAGGCTGTGCTGCCAGGGCAGGGCTGCATCCCAGCCTTCAGTGACTGAGGGAGCCCTGGGAGCTCAGAGGAAAGGCACCCCCATCCCCAGGGAGCTCCAGCAGTGACAACAGCAGCAATGCCTTGTGATGATATTTATGATCTGATCCGCCCAAATGCAGCCCAGCCCTGGGGACACGCAAATAACAACACCCCTCCCACTGTGGGGATGGGGAAAGCCCAGTGAGGATGGATGGAGCCACGGCAGGAGGCTTCTGCCTGCCCAGCAAGTGGCTGCTGAGCAGGGTCCTTGGTGGGGCAGCAGTGGCACCGCTGTCACCGGCCCCAGAGCCCAGCCTGGCTCTCCTGGGGAGAGCTAATCTTCATCAACACTCTTCATCAAGGCACAGAGCCTTCAGTGGTTTTATCTAGAGACCCAAACTCTCAGTCCCCAGCCTATCTGGGAATCCTGGCGCTGGTTATTGTTCCTCAAATAATCAAAGTCTTGTCCTTGGGGCTGCAAGGGAGAGCTCCAAAACCAGCATTTAACCTCTTGTGTGTGTTAAAGCCAACTTCACAGCTTTGGGTGGCTTGGCTCACGAGGTACCACCCCCTCAGCTGCATGGGGCATGATTTTGCATTTAAAATGGGCTTTTTTGTTGTTCTTACTGAGCCCAGAAGACAGCAGAAACTCTGATTTCCTTTGCCAGAGGAGCCGTCTGCGCCCTGGTCTATCTCTGGGATCACGCCCAGAAGAAAGGGCTTTGTTTTATCTCCCCTGCCATTGTTCCCGCAGCCGGGATCGCAGCCCGCAGTGAAGCACCCTCTGCAGGGCCGGGGCCGCGGCAGGAATGCGTGTGACAGTGCCCGGGTTGGGTAATGTTTACCCTGTTCACGGCAGGGACGTCCACTCGGGCAAATATCCACCTGCCAGAGGACATTCTTTTATTATCAGGGATAAAGGGGTTTGCTGGGAAATCATCAGGAACCAGACATGGGGAGGAGATTCCTATCTGTGGGTCGTGTTTAACCAGCTGATGGGGGAAACTCGGAGGTGATTAGGAGTGACTGTGTTGTGGTTTTGGTGGAGGCTGTGGGTGGGTCTGGGCTGGGGCAGATGCTTTTGGAGCTGGGGAAAGCTCCTGGACTCCAGTTCTGGTTTCTTTGCTTTTCCTCAGTTCAGAGATTAATTTTAGAGCTGCCCTTAGAGCATCCTTCACCGAGCCAGCCACGGGCTGAGCCTCCCCTGGGATGGTCACCCTGTCCCCAGTGTCCTTGTGCAGTGGCCAGGGGTGCTGGCAAGGTGGGCTTTGCCACCCTGGGATCTTTCCCCAGGAGAGCCTGGTTTGTCTGTCCGTCCTCCATCACTTCCATCCCAGAGCAGTTCCCTAAACCTGGCTGGGAGCACAGGCCTGGACTCCTGCTAATAAATGGCTTTTCACCGTAGCTGTCAGGGCAGCCCTGTAAAAGACACTTTTGTTTGCCGTGGGTTTTCCTCAGTTAATTATTTGTGATCTGTGGATGCCTTTCCATGACACATGGCTGATCATATGGCTATCAGTGTGGGGTGCTTTAGCCAAATTAAATATATTTCTATAGAAGACCTGTGCTGGGGCCAGGTTTCCCCCAGGGCAGGGGAGGGCTGGGGTCTGCTCTGGGGGCTGCAGTGTGTCTGCTCCCTCTGCCTCTCTGCAGTGCCCTGTTAATCATACACCTGTGGAGAGGTGTTGAGAGGGAATGGGATGCAGGAGGGCCTGAGAAAACAGTGGGAGCCATGGATGGGGGAGCTGGGGATGGCTGTGGGGAGCAGGGAGAGCCTCAGAGGGGTCAGGGGGGGTGCAGGGTCACCCCTCACGCTGCAGGGTCCCCAGGCCAGTGTCCAAGAGGCACGGCAGGAATTTGCAGGATGGCTGGGAACTGTGCAAATGGAAACTCGAGGGCTGCAGGTGGGTGTGGGGCTCCTTCCCCCCTTGGGCAGTGTGGGATTGCAGCTCCAGCCAGGAACTCCTCAGGCAGCTCCAGGAGATGGGGCCAGGGACAGGCTGGGAAGGGTGCTGGAGGAAGGGACACCCTTTCCCTGTTTGTCACTCACGGGTGGCACTCAGGAGCGGGCACACATCTGCATCCTTGGGCCACACACCGTGTGGGGGGCTCTGATGGGCTCAGCACCACCTGGCACACCTGTGTGGTGCCGTGGGTGATGCCAAGGGGCTCAGCACCACCTGGCACACCTGTGTGGTGCCGTGGGTGATGCCAAGGGGCTCAGCACCACCTGGCACACCTGTGTGGTGCCGTGGGTGATGCCAAGGGGCTCAGCACCACCTGGCACACCTGTGTGGTGCCCATGGGTGATGCCAAGGGGCTCAGCACCACCTGGCACACCTGTGTGGTGCCGTGGGTGATGCCAAGGGGCTCAGCACTACCTGGCACACCTGTGTGGTGCCCATGGGTGATGCCAGCCCCCGGTGTTTTGCAGTGCTCCGAGGGCACACCTGGCACACCTGTGTGGTGCCGTGGGTGATGCCAAGGCTGGCATGTCTTGCAGTGCTCTCAGGGCACACCTGGCACACCTGTGTGGTGCCGTGGGTGATGCCAAGGCTGGCATGTCTTGCAGGGCTCTGAGGGCACACCTGGCACACCTGTGTGGTGCCGTGGGTGATGCCAAGGCTGGCATGTCTTGCAGGGCTCTCAGGGCACACCTGTCACACCTGTGTGGTGCTGTGGGTGATGCCAAGGCTGGCATGTCTTGCAGGGCTCTGAGGGCACACCTGGCACAGCTGTGTGGTGCCGGGGGTGATGCCAAGGCTGGCATGTCTTGCAGGGCTCTGAGGGCACACCTGGCACAGCTGTGTGGTGCCGGGGGTGATGCCAAGGCTGGCATGTCTTGCAGGGGTCCGAGGGTACAGCCAGGCGAGCGGCGAGGCGGTGTCCTCGGGGGCCATCAGCCACCACGGCGGCGCTGCCATGGTCACCACCAGCCAGGCTGTCCTGCAGCAGGTCTCCCCGGCCAGCCTGGACCCGGGCCACGGTTTGCTCTCTCCCGAAGGTAAAATGGTGAGTACACCTGGCCCATTGTGGCGGCGCTGATAAGATAAGAGGGCCCAGCGGGCAGAGCAAACACGCTTTCCCCGCGTTTCACACGCGGCCGGGCTGAACAATGGGGCATTGTGGGGGACCAGGGTGCCACTGTCCCCACCTCCGGGGCTGTGGGACACGGAGTGAGCTCGGGGTGGATCTGCCAGAGCCCGGGTTCATTGATCGCAGGCTGAAGGCGCTGGGTGGATCTCTGTTTGCTTTCCCCTGCCCGTGACACGGTATCGATGAAATACTCATTCATTAGTCTTTCCTGAAGCCCTCCCAAGCCTGGGAAGAGCTTTCCCAGCCAGCAGGGACCTCCCTGTCCCAGGGGATTGACACTGCTCGTGCTGGCTCTGGCCCCACAGCTCCTGCCTCTCCCCCTCCCCTTTGCCATGTCCTTGGGGCTCGGCTGGGCAGAGCTGTCAGTGTCAGCATGGCAGGAGTGGGGATGGGGACATCAGCATCCCTGTGGTGCTGGACACGTCCCCATGCTGGTGCTGCAGGGCCATGGCAGGGCCACTGCCACTCAGGGTGCCCCTTCCTGGTGCAAAGCCCCTGGAGGGGTGGGTGAAGGAGCAGGGCAAGGAGGGGTGCAGGGGTTCAGGCCAGGACGGGATGGGATGGGGTGGCAGAGCACAGCCCGTCCCTGGAGCAGGCTGGCAGAGGTTTGCCTGCAGCTGCTGCTTTTCCGGGAGGTTTTTTCCGGCTGAAATCGAAAGTCAAACATGGCACTGGGTGACGGGGCCAAGCCGGTTCTTCCCCGGTTTTCACTTCCATTTTCAGAGGGTTGTGCCTCCTGGGCCATCCTCTCTGTCTCCTGGTGAAGCAGGGTGGCCATGGAGGGGCTCACTGTCCCCTCCCTCAGCTGTGGCACCGTTTCCTTGTGCCTTTCCTCCTGGCTGGAGGGGGTCTCTGTGCAGCCCCTCGGGCTCTGGCGCTCACCCTGCAAAGCCAAACGTCCCCTGCCAAGCTGGGGGGACATTGCAGAGAGACACCCCAGCCCCCCCAGCCCACTGCCTCTGCCCCAGCACGCCCAGCTCACCTCAGGGTGTGTTGAGCCTCATAACCCTCAGCCTGGAAGCCATAAAATGAGTCAGGGATAAAGGCAGCAGCAGCAGCAGCACTGCATGCCCAGGGTGGGGGTCCCCGAGGACCAGGCAATGCCAGCACCCCCTGCCAGCTCCTGGCACCAGGGCAGAGACCCCAGAAGGGGCTGGGCAGCACGGGAGGAGGAAAGGGAGCAGATGAGACTGGGAAAGGGCACTCAGTGAGGTGCAGCAGAAGAGCCCTGCTGAGTTCTCCCCAAGGCACAGACGCTGCCCAGCGCCGTGGGGACCCTGCGGGACCGCGGCTCTGCCAGCTTATCTCTGATCTCCAGGCAGGGCTAGCTGGTGCTTGCAAGTGATTTAATAGAAATATGCTGTAGGCTGTGGTTTCTAGTAAGTAAACATGTGCCTTTAATGCCCCACATGAAACAAGGAGCTGCCAAGGAAGTTGCTGCATCTTTCAGGAAAGAGCGTTACTGAGGCTCCAGAAATCTCTCGTGGCTCACTCTTTCCTGCTCCCGTGTTTGCCTCAGCTGTGTTAGTGCCAGAGGGTCTGCCCTGAGGGTCCAGTGCCCAGAGGGTCTTTTCCAGCCATGCACAATCCAGGTGCAGTGCTCTGGGGCTAAAGAGCCCGTGAGAGGAGCCGGGGCTGCGGGCGAGCGGCGTGTGCTTGCCGGGAGCTGTTTGACTTGTGCAGCCGAGTGTGGTGTAACCCGGCCTTGAAGGGACTTTGAAAGTGGAAAATACCGGATCAGGAAATGTGAGTCACTCCCGGGCTTTGGAATTTATTGATGGATTTGTTTCAATTGCTATCTCCAGCTCACATGTGCAAAATAAACAAGGTGCTCGGAACTGGTGTCCAGAAATGTCACCTGAAGGGCTGCAGGGATGGCTCTTGGCTGGGATTGGGGTCACCCAGTGCAAGAGGGCTAACAACAGGAATTGGGGGAAGGTGCAGCAATTAAAGAAATAAGGCACTTACATGTCCTGGGGAGCAGCTCCAGTGCTGGCAGCACATGCCAAGTGCCTTTGTCTAAACTTTGGCCCGAAACCTCTGGCTCTGGCTGTGCACACCCACCCTGTCTCACCGGTATCCTGCCAGATTGGTGACTAAGATCATCACCACGAGGCCCTTTTAACCTGCCTTCTGTCATTTTTCTTCACTTTCCCGAGTTTAGAGGTCCCACTTTCCCCTGCAAGCAGGGTGGTTAGAAGTTAATGAGTGTTGAGAGCCCTCAGCTGTCCCCGTGGGCTGGAGCTTGGACTCGGGGTACAGATCAGCCAAGGCTTGGGATGTGCCGTGTTCCAGCGCCATGCTCCAGTGCAGCTGGAAGCCAGTGCCAGCAAAGCCTTTCCCAGTGCTGCTTTGCTGTACATCAACACAAAGCTGAGGTGCTGCAGTCGGGGGGGCTGTCTGGGCTGAAGCCCCAGCAGGACTGCAGCCTGCTCCCCTCTGAGGAGGGGGCTCTGCTGATGGCCCCATGTCCGCATGGAGAGGAGGAGGAGGAGGAGGAGGGGGCTGGGGGCTGCCTGTGGCTGTGCCCTGACTGTGCCTGTCCTGCCTGGCAGATCTCGGTGTCGGGGGGCGGGCTGCCCCCGGTGAGCACCCTGACCAACATCCACAGCCTGTCCCACCACAACCCGCAGCAGTCCCAGAACCTCATCATGACGCCGCTCTCGGGGGTCATGGCCATCGCCCAGAGTGAGTGCACCCCGAGCTCCCCTCCCTGCCCTGCCCTGCCCTGCCCTGGCAGGGGTGACACTGCCTGCCCCTGCTGACACCCTGCTCTGCTCTCTCCCTGCTCCCAGGTCTGAACACCTCACAGGCTCAGAGTGTCCCCGTCATCAACAGCGTGGCCGGCAGCCTGGCAGCCCTGCAGCCCGTGCAGTTCTCCCAGCAGCTGCACAGCCCGCACCAGCAGCCCCTGATGCAGCAGTCCCCGGGCCACATGGCACAGCAGCCC
This sequence comes from Haemorhous mexicanus, assembly GCF_027477595.1. Taxonomy (NCBI): domain Eukaryota; kingdom Metazoa; phylum Chordata; class Aves; order Passeriformes; family Fringillidae; genus Haemorhous; species Haemorhous mexicanus. The sequence continues at coordinate 10,421,193 of NC_082362.1, read as the reverse complement.
TTCATGGCCACCGTCACCCAGCTGCAGAACTCACACAGTAAGGCCTGGGGGAGCTGCAAAGGGCCCCTGCATGAATTCAGATGGGAAATCAGCCTGTGCTCTCCTCCTGCTCTGCCCTTGGCTGCTGTCCCTCTCTCGTGGTTCCAGCCCATGGCATGCTCAGCAGTGCAGGCTGGTCACATCCCTTCCTCCCTGTGGTCCAGCCACAGCCCCTCAGTCCCCACGGCTTTCTGGGGGTGAGCAGCTGCCTGAGGATGCAGTGCCTTGGGGGGAAGCGGTGGGCTCTTCCCCTGGCTTGTTTTATCCCATCCCCGTCTCCCTGCTGCCCATTCCCATCCCTGGACGTGCTGTGGCGAGGGCTGGGGTGGCTTTTCCCTGACCTGTGTCCCTCCTGTCTGCAGTGTACACACACAAGCAGGAGCCCCCCCAGTATTCCCACACCTCGCGCTTCCCCTCGGCCATGGTGGTGACGGACACCAGCAGCATCAGCACGCTCACCAACATGTCTTCCAGCAAGCAGGTAATGGCCCAGGGGGCTGGCAGGGGGGCACGGGCTGGGGCTGTGACCCTGGAGTGCAGCTTTTGCCCCTCTGGATGTGGAGGTGGGAGTAGCAGAGAGCCCGTCCTGCTGCCTGTGCTGCATTCCTGTGGGGAGCTGAGGATGAGAGCCCCATTGCAGCCCCTTCATGGGCTCCAGAGCACCTGCTTGCAGGTGGTGGGATGGGATTTGGGTGGTTTTGGCTCACACTTGGTGGTACCAGGCAGGCTCTGCTCATCCCTGGGGCAGCCCCATGAGAGTGGGAGCATCCTGCTGGGGCTGAGGAGGTAGAAGCAAGCAGGCTCTGCTGCCCGTGTCCAGGGGGATCAACCCTGATTGGAGTCAAGTGGAGTCCAAGGCTCCCCAGCTTCCCCCAGCCCATAAACCTTTATCATCTGCCCACTGCAGGTGTAAGACCAGACTTATCCTGGTTCAAATCAGGTGTGTGAGGCTTTCCTTAGACAATAGTCCCTTTCTGAGAGCCAGCTCTGGGGACTGTGAGAAATATGTGGCCCTTATTGATCGCTAGATAAATAAGAGAGAGCCTTGAACTTGCATTCAGATAAACTTTCTTCCCGAGGTTTGACAGGGGACAGGGAAAAAAATGTCTGCAATGACCACAGAGTAAATACAGTGTGGGACTGCTGAGAGAGCCCCCCAGCATCGCTGTGGGATCCTTGCCGGGGGGGGAGGAAGGGGCTGGGGCTGCAAAGGGGAGACCTGGGGGGTTTGGGGTGCTAGGGAAGGGGTCAGGAACACCTGCCCCCCGGGGATGCCGCTGTGGGCAGGTCTCAGGGTGAGCATTCAGGCACGGCCGCCCCCCGAGCTCCATTTCCTCCGTGCGGCGTTATCGGCCCATCTGCTGCGCGCTCAGCCCGAACTGCCCTGCTTAATGGAGCTCTGCTGCCTTTGATGCCGGGCTGGCCGCGGCAGCCCCGGGACACAGGAAATGTCCCTGGCAGGGGGATAGAGCCCGGCCATCCCCGCTGCCCGCCGGCCCTGCGATCAGCCTACCCTGACCAGCGCTGGGGCTCCCGGCCCTTTCTGCCTCCATCGCCTTCCTGCACTTTAGTTCAAGCAGGAGGAGGGGTCGGGGCTCAGGAGGGGGATATGGGGCCAGGACCCCTCACCTGCTGTGGTGAAGGGGCACCCACCCCCCCATTACCCCCAATACATGATAAACATCCTGCAAGCACCCGGGCAGGATGTGACCTGTCTCCAACAGCAAACCCTCCCAGCCCCCAGGGTCTCTTTTCCTACCAACCATTCTGTGCCCAAGCTACTGCTGGAAAAAGACATCTTTGGGCATGGATTTCTTTCCTGGTGCTCAGCACTTTCATTAGCCAGAGGTGAATGAAGTGTGACAGATGCATCATAGGGGCCCTGTAAATGCTGCTCACCACACAAATACCTGAATATTTTTGGTGATTTTTGGTGATTTGGGTTTCTGTCATTGACTGGGGGGCTGCCAGAGGCTGTGCCCTGGCTCCTCCACACTTTTCTTGGCATAAGGCAGGCAGCCCCCACCAGACCCCCAAACCTGTTCCGTGGTGGAGGTGGCTGCTCCAGGTCCTGCCAGGGGGATGGAGCTGGAGGGAGGTCCCTGCTCACCCCCAGCTCTCCCCTCGCTTGCTGTGGGTCCCTTATCAGATGTTGCTGTTAGACCTGGAAGGGGCAAATACCTCGCTGTTCCTTTGACAACGCTTGAGGCCGAGGCACCACGTTTATGACGTTGGCAAACACCTGATAGCCAGGGCCAGTCCCTAATGACATGTCACGGGAGGCTCCTGGCGTCTCCTTATCTCCTCCCGATGATGTTTGCTGTGCGCTCCCGCCCGCAAGGTCACCCCGCCCCTGCCCCCCGCCCGCCGGGCACCGGGGGGACCCCCGGCACGGAGAGGGGTGGGGAAGGGGGCTCTGAGGTGGGGTGGATGTGGCACGGGGGGCTCTGTCCCGGGAGATGAGAGCGCTGCTGGGGACAGCCGTGAGCCCCCGGCGCCGCTCCCACCGCAGCCGAGCTCAGCCTCACGCCTGGCTGCTCCCGGGCTGCCCGGCACCGCCTGGGCACAAACAGGACCTTTTTAGCAGCAGTGTTTTTGGGAGGGGGTGGCAATAGCCGGCTAGGAAAGTCTTTTCCCACTGCCTCCCCCACGGGGGTGCCAGGGAGGGCTCGGGGCTGAGCAGGGCAGCACCAAGGTGGTCACGGAGCAGCGCAGGAGGTGATGCAGGGGGTGATGCAGGGGGTGATGCAGGGGGTGATGCAGGAGGTGATGCAGGGGGTGATGCAGGAGGTGATGCAGGAGGTGATACAGGGGGTGATGCAGGAGGTGATGCAGGAGGTGATGCAGGAGGTGATGCAGGAGGTGATGCAGGAGGTGATACAGGAGGTGATGCAGGGGGTGATACAGGGGGTGATGCAGGAGGTGATGCAGGAGGTGATGCAGGAGGTGATGCAGGGGGTGATGCAGGGGGTGATACAGGGGGTGATGCAGGAGGTGATGCAGGGGGTGATGCAGGAGGTGATGCAGGAGGTGATGCAGGGGGTAATACAGGGGGTGATGCAGGAGGTGATGCAGGAGGTGATGCAGGGGGTGATGCAGGAGGTGATGCAGGAGGTGATGCAGGAGGTGATGCAGGGGGTGATGCAGGAGGTGATGCAGAGGTGATGCCTCCAAATGCTTTGCGGCGCTGCCTCCTCCTCCCGGCGCCGCTCACTGTGCTGCTCTCTCCCCCTCCCCAGTGTCCCCTGCAAGCCTGGTGATGCTCCACACCTCGCTGCTTTTGCACGTAGCAACGGGATCTTCTTTTCCACACCATCCCGCCGGCGAGCTGCGCTCACAGCCCGGGAGCCGCCTGCCGGAGCGCAGCCCAGCAGCGAGGAGCCCGACACGGAGCCGGGCTCGGGGCTCTCCCGGGGCTCTCCCGGGGCTCTCCCGGGGCTCTCCCGGGGCTCTCCCGGGGCTCTCCCGGGGCTCTCCCGGCTCCTGCCCGCAGCCCAGCCGGGACCTGCCTCTCCATCCCTCCACGCAGTGTTTCCAAGACGTGTCTTGGGGATTGTTTTGCTGAAGTGTTTGCCTTCCAAGAAGCTCTCCCGAGGAACAAGGCACGAGCTGTGCTGGGAGCTGGCAGAAGGGGAAGATGGATCATGTTTAAGTTATACTCCTCCGCTCGGACTGAGAGGGACCGGGGTCTGTTACTTGGCGTTTGAGGGAGGAACTGCATGTGTTGTTGAACTGAGCCAATTAAACTGTAAATATAGGTACAGTCTGCTCCATCCTCCCCCCTCCCCACTCCTATACATAGAGATTTATATAAAAAAGAAGTAAATTTTGTCCAATGGATGTAAACTACTGTAATTAAGTGCAATTCCCCCATCTGTATATATTGGTCCTGAATATCATCTTTTTGTCTTTTTTTTTTTTTAATGGTAAAGGTCAGAGCTGAGGATGGTTTTGGTTTTGTATTTCTCTTTTTTCCTTTAAATGAGTTAATTCCAGTCCTGGGGCTGGCAAGGACCCTGGTCAGGCAGCACTGAGCTCTGCTGAGCAGGAGGACAGGCAGACAGTGTCCCCTGCACGGTGACATCCCACGTGAAGGAAGGGCACAGGGCGAGCTGAGCGGAGCCCTGGCAGGACCTGGATGATCCATGTGGGGACAGCTGTGACTGTGAATTAACCTCAATGGACTTCCCTGCTTTTGGGAACTCTGAGGTGGGCTCTGGTGGGGTGGGGAGCACATCCAGCTGCTGGGAAGTGTCAGCAGCTTCCAGGTGAGCCTCGAGCATTTGCTGCCACAGAGTGAATGAGGCCACACAGAATTCTGATGGGATCTGCCCGGGTGGGTTCACAGACTCTCCCTTTTCTCCTCCCTCAGGGCACAGAAGGGGTTGGGTGCCCAGTCACTGCCTCATCTCCTGCCCAGTGAATGGCCAGTACAGGTGGCTTCTTTCCACCTTCAGCAGCTGATGATGAACCTGCTCCACCCTTAGCAGTGCACAGGGTGCTGTGGTCCTGGTGCCCTGGATGGATGGATGGATGGATGGATGGATGGATGGATGGATGGACGGACGGATGGAGTATGGGCTGTGGTGTGAACGCTCCAGCTGCTGCCCTGTCTCAGCTGGCACCAGCTCCTGCATGGAAAGCTCTGCAGAAACATCTCCAGCTTGTGAATGAACCCAGCTCTGTGGTGAGGGCATGTCCAGCCCCTCAGGCACCCACTGAGGACACACACCAGAGCCCTGGAGGAGTTTGGATGCCCAGGCCCAACCTCCCAAAGCCGTGGAAGCTGTTAAAGGCATCATCTGTGAGACACGAGCTCCTCTGTACCTGCTCCCCTCTGAAAATGGATCCAGTGCTCCCCAGTTGTGCTGATTTTTCATGAACTTTGTGGCACGTGCCAGCTGCTGAGAGGGATTTCGAGGGGTGGACAGCAGCAGAGGTGCCCATGGACAGATAGCCACGTTAAGGAGAGCACTGGATGCTCTCTTTGGGCTGACAAGGGCTCTTTGACACAGTGTCTGCACAGTGGGAGCCTCACCCTGGCTGGGACTAACAGGAGCTGCCCTCTGGTGAATGTCATCAGGAATTTGGAGACCAATACTCAGAATTACATTTAATTTAATGTATACCGTAATTAAACACCATTTCTTCTGAGCCCTTGCTGCTGTGTGGTCTGTGAACTCCACAGTGACCATCTGTGGTGGTTTGGCAGAGGGGGGCTGCCAGGGACACGGGCTGGTGGCATGTCCCTCCTGCTGTCCCTTGCAATGACCATTTCATTTATATTTACCTGCATGTGGGGAGCCCAGGGTCTCCTGTGCACCCCCAGGGGTCAGCCAGGAGGCTTTTGGAGGTGGGGACACCCATGTCCTCACCCTCCTCATGCTGCCCTCATGATGCTGCCCTTGGCCCAGCAGTGCTCCCTCATCCCTGCTGGCTTTAGCAGCCCAGTGCTAAGCAAAGCAATTAGGAAATGAGGAGGGGAGTGCCAAAGCCAAGCCCCATGGGCTGGGGGTGCTGAGCCCCAGGGGGAGGTGGCAGGGTGTGCTCCAGGGGCTGGAGAGCTTTTGAAGGGCCTTGATTGTGACGAGCTAACAGAGCTGAGTGACTCTGAGCACTTTGTGGAGTTAATGGTCATGTGAAGTAATGTGAGACTTTCCCTGGCTGGTGCCAGTCCCGGTGGAATTGGCCCTGCTGAGGGAGGAATGGGCAATCCAGAGGGAAGCAGGTGGGAGAAGGAGGCACTACACCTGCTGCAGCTGAGCTGATGCAGTGCCCTTTTGGGAAGTGATTTCTGCACCAGCTGTAAGAGAGTCACAGACTGAAAGGAAGGAGCTTGGGCTGTGAAGAACCCTTTGGGAAATGGTCCAGGGTCAGTGCTGCTCTGCTGAGGAGGTAAGTGAAAACCTTGGGAAAAGGAGGCTTTGAGAATTGACCCCTCCAGAGAGGGATGTGGTGAAGGAAGAGAGGACAGGGCCAAAAAAACAAGGGGGGGAAAGGGCAGAGGATGCATCCCAATGAAGGCACAGATGGAGCAGGTGACTCCCATGAAGCAGACAGGATAAAGTCTATAATGTGAGTAGAACAACTGATTGATAACAGATACTCTCCCCAGAGGTGTGGGCTTCTGAAGCTGCTGAGCAGTGATTGTGTGCTGTCCCTTCCCATCCCTGGGCAGCAGCCCTGGGAAGGGGGGAAGCAGGGCAGGTTGCTAAGGGTGCTGTGGGGGCTGCACATACCTGCGTGGGGAGAAAGCTTCCTCTGAGTTTGAGTTAAAAATCAGGCTGAGGAAACCTTTCTGGATGGCAAATAGCACACAAAACTCTTGAGAGCAGCCTCTGCAGCAGCTGGGCTGGGGCTGGGACTGTCCCTGGACCTCACCTTGCTCGGAGAAGCCTTGGGTGGGGTGTTTGCTCCCACAGGTGCCCTGGCTGCCTCATTAAATTGCTGGAAAATGCCATGTCATGTCAAATGAAGCTCCTGGAAGATACTTTTATCCTCCAGTTGCTGTCGGGCACGTGGTGTTTGTGTCTGATGCAGCTGTTATGGGGCAAAGAAACCAGCAGAGCCATGACAAAGTTCGTTTATGACCAAAACAATTTTACAGGGCTGGGTGATTATTTTACAGTTCAAAGCTGCTTATAAGGGAATTCCTGGCATGTGAGGATCCACAGGTTGTCACGAGGCTTTAGCATCTTCATCAGTGTGGGAGGAACAGAGCCAGGGAAACCTGTCCAGGGCTGAGGTCTGGCGGCCTGGTGCCTGTCCCTGTCCCCAGGGGTGTGACAGCAGCCTGGTGCTGTGCCCACCTTGGTGCCAGGGCAGTGCTGGGGCTCAGCTGCCAGGCGAGCAGCTGGAGCTGGCTGGGCTCACATGGGCCAGCAGCGAACCCTGGACTGCTCAGCCAGTCCCAGGTCACCGCTCCGATGCACTGCTGGCCAGGAGGGATCGGATCGGCTCTGGGGACACCGGAACAGCGGCAGCCGAGCCGTGTCCGTGGCTGGGAACGCTCTCTCGGGCTGCGGGCACAGCAGGAAGGCGCGGTTGCACAAGAGCGCGGCTCACACGCGCGGCCGCTCCGGACCCGTTCTGCCAGTCCGGCCGGTGCCCGGATCGGCGGGAGTGTCCGCGGGAAAGGCAGCGGGGCCGGGCCGTGCCGTGCCAGGCTGGACTGTGCGGGGTCGGGCTGTGCCGGGCTGTGCGAGATCGGGCCGTGCGGGATCGGGCTGTGCCGGGCCGTGCGGGGTCGGGGCGTGCGGGATCGGGGCCGTGCGGGGCTGGGCCGTGCGGGATCGGAGCCGTGCAGGATCGGGGCCGTGCGGGGCTGGGCCGTGCGGGGCTGGGCTGTGCGGGATCGGGGCCGTGCGGGATCGGGCCGTGCGGGATCGGGCTGTGCCGGGCCGTGCGGGGCTGGGCCGTGCGGGGCTGGGCTGTGCCGGGCAGGACCCGCAGCCGGAGCGCTCCCTGTGCCAGGCGCTGCTCCCATCGCCCGCTGCCCTGCGGGCTCCGTGATGTGCCCGCAGCAGAGCTCCCCCAGTCCGTGACCAGGTTTGACGGTGCACAGGTGTGAGCCAGGAAGAGGTGTGTCCCGGCAGAGCAGCTCTGGGACAGTTTGCTGTCCTGAACCAGTGTACTACACCCAGACACTCCTGCCCGCTCCAGGGTCTGCGATCGTTCCTGCAGCTCCGGCGCTGCCCTGGGCTCCCCGCAGCAGCCAGGCACCGCTGAATCCTGCAGCATCCTTTTCCCCTGCTGCAGCCCCGAGCAGAACGGCAGCGCTGGGGGAGCCACCAGCACCGGCAGGGAGAGGTCTCTGAGCCCTTGGACTTTATTTCTCTGAGCCAGAGAGGAAACTTAACTTAAAAGTCTAAAAACTCAAATGTGCCCGAGAGTTGTCCTCTCCCAGTGTAGGCGTGATGTAGAGCCATGGAAAACCAAAGCCTCAGGCATTTTATGCTGTCTTCTAATTCAAGGAACTTTGATTTTACTTTTCTACTCAGCAAAACTAATCCTCCTCACTGTAATTAATATGCTGCTCAAATGGATTCTTAATTACAGATAAATCACAAATCTACACACTCAACTGTTTTGCTTTTCAAGTAATAAAACAGATCATTTGTCTTCCTCAGATGAACAGAGCCCAACCAGCACACCATTTCCCCCTTTATGAAGAATTCATTTGCCTTAGAAAGAAGGTCTTTAAAAAAACATTGCAAGGATTTCTTGAATAGGGGATCAAAGCTCCCACACTGCTGGAAACCATTTTTCGCTAAACAAGATGTGAGTAAAGGGGGAAAAAGTAAAAGTTTTTTGGTTGTGGTTGGGATTACAACACCCTTGGGAGGGACGGGGACGTGGGGTCAAGAAGTGGTGACCAGGTTAGCAACACAGGGAACAGAAGGGCAGCACAAAGGAACAGAAAGTGGAAATGGACAGCTGAATGAGGACGCATGTTTCTGTGCTGCAAGAGAATGGATGCTACATCAATTCATACTGAGAGCTGAGGGCTGGGGGCCTGTTAATGGATGGGGGACACAGCAGGGGCCAGAGGTCAGCAGTGTGCTCAGCCCGGCTAATTGACTCTCATGGGCATGCAGGGAGGGTGATGGAGCACGGGCAGGGCGTGGGGGGCACACTGTCCTGCAGCCCTGCCACACCCCTGAGGGACAGATGGACACACAGGTGTCTGATTCTGTGACTCTCCAGCACAGAGCACAAGGACTTGTGTCTAAGTGGTCTGTCCAGGGTCACTTGTGTATGACAGGGAAGAGGTACACCGGCAGCTGGGTCCTCATCATTTCATGTTCTTCTCTGGCACAGAGAATATTTGAACATTGAAATACTGAAAATTGAAATATTTTTACCTCTTTTTACAAGGCCAGCAGATGCGAGCCTGGCTGGATTTCTGCAGGAGCCCACGGCTGCAGGGACTCAGACCTGGCTGTGCACGTGGTGGGATAAATGCACTCACCTGGGCTGCTTTGCCATCTGATGGGATTTTATTTCAGCTCCCTGCCTAGGCACAGCCCAGTGACAGCCCAGTGGCACATCTCACCTGGGCTGCCCTGCACCAGCCCGGATCCTGGATCCCTGGAGGCGTGGGGCTGTGTCAGGGACAGGAGGGCACCTGGCCCTTCCCCACCCACCTGTACCTGTATCCTTGCTGTGCTCCTGCAAGGATAGCAGTGACACCAGGGGCTCTGCCCACATCCCATGGGCATGCTGCCAGCAGCTCCAGCAGAGCAGGCAGCACTTTGCTCCCCTGCCATGGCTGTCCCCAGCCCTGGTGTCCCCAGCCAGGCCAGGGGGCTCAGGGAGCTGTTGGCCCCCGTGGCTGCCCCTTGGCCTGGCACAGGAGGATGTTTCCTCCTTGTCATGGTGCAGCTGGAGTGGGAACCCCCTGTGAGCAGGCTCTGTGCTCTCCTCGCAGGGACAGGGAACAAAGCCAGGTGTCCTGTGCCTTGTGGGGCTTCTGCTGCTGGCACCTGAGGGAGGCCCTTGTCTGCAAGGCTTTAGGCACCGTGCTCAGAGCAGGAGAGTGATGAGAGCCACAGGAGCTGCAGAGGGTGGTCAGGGCTCTCAGAATCACAGAATCGCTGGGTTGGAAGAGACCTTAAAGACCACTGAGTCCAACCCAGCCCCAACAGCTCAGCTAAACCCTGGCACCCAGTGCCACATCCAGGCTTTGTTAAACATCCCCAGGGATGGGGACTGCACCATTTCCCCGGGCAGAACATTCCAGAGCTTTGTCACCCTTTCTGTAAAACATTCTCCCTAAACAGAACAGGAAGAGGCTCCCCAGGGAATGGCAGCCAGAGCTCCCAGGGGTGCACAGGGTGGCATTGTTGGGGTGTCTGGATGGTCCCTGTGGGTCCAGCTCAGGATGTTCCACGGTCCCTCGCTCCTGGCATAGGGCTCTCTGCCCTGGGAAGCTCCTCACCCTGACACAGAGGGATTTCCCAGCTGACCCATGGGGAGAATATTCCGTTTCCTCACTCTTGGATCTGCCAGCAGCATCCCTTGGTGAGTGATGGATACTGGAGATGATTTATGGTTCTTTGTTACACAAATGCCTCCACATTCTTCCCCATCCTCCCGCAGCAACCAGCAGAGAGCAGGAGCCTCAGCCTGGGAACTGCACCCAGGACGCAGAGCTGGGTCTTTATTCACTGTAAATGCACTGCTGGGGACACAAGAAAGGGAAATGTCATCGCTGTGGGGCTCTGCACCCAGGGCCCAGGGTCTGCTTCCACCTGTGTGCTGGGAAGTTAAAAGTCTGGCAAAGAAAAAGTGCTATAAATCAGGCAGAGAAGGACGGAGGGGAGGGTCAGGTTTACCCAATTTTTCATCTCAAAGTTTGTTATTAAAGTAGTGAATGTTCCAGGAGGAACAGCCATGGACTGTATGTCTTAGAGCTCTTGGATTTCAGCAACATAAACCTTTAGCCCTCGAGACTTTTATTGCATTAAATAATTTCTGTTGCTGCTAATTAAATTTCTGTTTGTTTTCCTTCATGAACAACCAGGAAAAAAAAAAAAAATCTGTATTCTTTGATCTGATAGAGAGTGCTAGATTTACCTGCATTATTGGATCTCACAGCTTATCATAATGAATAAATACATTAATTAAATAAATTCTGATCTTAATCTGGGCAAAGTTTCTTGAGTGCCCTGAGGAGCTCAGAAAGTTGCCAGGTTGCTCCTGCCACGGCTTCAAGCATTTCTTTCCTCGGGCACCTTGCGAGGCGGGATTTTATGAGCACAAATCAAGGATTAGCAAGGAGTGGTTGTGCACGGGGCAGCACCCGCACCCTCCTCTGCTCCGTGCCAGGCTCCAGGCGGAGCCGGACGGGGCCACACGGAGGCGCCGGCAGCGCACAGGGGGAAGGAATTCTCCCTCGTCACCCCCGTGCTGTCGCGACAGCGTTTCCATGTCGCCGCGGCCTAGCGAAGCCTGCCCGCGCCGTTGCCATGGTAACGAGCCGCCATGCCGCTCGCGGCCCGTTGCCATGGTAGCGGCGCTCGGCCGGAAGTGCTCCCGCTTCCGGCGGCGGCGCGGGGGCTGCTGGGAGCGCGGCAGCATGGAGACCCACGAGCTGTTCCGCCGCTTGGGCGCCGGGGCTCGCTTTGACGTGCGGCGCTTCGGGCTGGACGCGCGGCGCTTCGGGGTGCGGGGACACCGAGGGGAGGGCTCGGGGAGCGGCCCGTGCGCGGTTTAGGCTCCGGAGCCCCGTCCCCCCCTCGGGCGCGGCGCTGAGGAGCGGGGCCCTGCCATGGCGTCTCACCCTCCTGTTCTCCCGCAGGTGGTTAAAGGGAACCGCGGCAGCGTCTCGCTGGAGAGCCTCGACTTCTTCGGGAATAAGGAGGGAGCCCCTCAGGGAGCTGCGGAGGAGGGCAGGGGGCTCGCAGGGGCTGAAGAGGAGGTGAAGCAGCAAAAAGATGGAGCGGGGAAAAACGATGGAAAGAGGAAAAGAACGGCAGAAAGCAGTGAAGGGAAAAGAAAAAAGAAAAAGACACGAGGTATCTGCACACACACACGTGTATCCCTGTCAGAACCATCAGAGAATCCCAGAATGGTTTGGGTTGGAAGGGACCTTATCACCCATCCAGTTGTGGGTTCCTTGGCTGGCCTGGCTCAGAGCTGATCTCATAACTGGGCTAAGATTCGGTGCTGAGAGCTGGGGATGTGGTTGCCATCCTTCTGGAGTCTTCATTAGTGTTCATGAGAATGAGAGAAAAAATGGTTCTGAGATTTTTTTTTTTTTGTCTCCAAATAATGCTTGCCTGTGTTTTACTAAAGGAAATTTCAATTTGTTTGCAACTTCCAGGAGCAGTATCAATGCCAGAGCTGTCAGAAAACAATGGAATAAAGTGGATGTCCTCTCTGGAAGCAAAATTTGAAGATGCAAAAGAAAAAAAACCTACTGCAGAGAAGCTTGAACGCTTGAGGAGAGAAAAGGTGGGACCAGGGAATTCTGGTGCAGCAAGAGGTGCCTGGTGTTCTGTGGGTGTTTGATCCAAAATTGGGGTTTATTTATGGTGATTCCTCATTGGAGGAGGGTGAAGGAGCGTGGGGGAAAGAGCCAGGGGAGGAATCCACACGTGGTGAGTTTATGGTGTAAATTAAAAAGAAGGAGTTTGTCTTTTGCCTCGCAGGTCAATCGCTTCAGGCACCAGCACAGGATCAGCATTCAGGGAACAGATCTCCCTGACCCCATTGCCACCTTTGAGCAGCTTCAGGAGGAGTACAAAGTCCACCCTAAAATCCTGGAGAACATCCAGGCTGCAGGCTTCCATGTCCCAACAGCCATCCAGATGCAGGCAATTCCTGTCATGCTGCACGTGAGTTCTCTGGGGCTTCAGGGACCCTACAGAACCTGGGGCTGCCTTGTGCCACTTTCAAAGCTGGATCAGCTTCCTCCTAACTGAAAGCTTGGCTTTTTCAGTTTTCCTCATCTGTGCTTTCCTGAGGTATTTTGGGTCAGTTTGCAGCATTGATGTTTAGGGGAATGGAATTTTTACTCTTTTTTTTCCTTGCTGAAATATAAGTTTGGTTTTTTCCTTACAGGGTCGGGAGCTTCTGGCTTCAGCTCCTACAGGGTCTGGGAAAACACTGGCATTTTGTATCCCTCTCTTAACACATCTGAAACAACCCAGGAACAAAGGATTCAGGGCTCTGATCATATCACCCACCCGAGAACTTGCCAGCCAGGTGTGTGTTGAGGGAATCTCACCCTGAGGGGCTGCACTGTTTTCACTCTGCATCAGCAAAATAGCTGCTTAGTAAATATTTTTTTTCCTTTATTGCCCTCACATATCAGAGAAAGCTAATTTAAATGTTTCTTTCAAGTCTTTTGACTTCTGTGGAGTAGGTACATATCTATTATCTCAGTCTAATCTCAATGATTAGATTAGAGGCTCAAGATTCTTTGATCATATTTTAAACTGCCCAGTGCTCAGGTGCTCTTAAAACCTCCTTTCCTACTTGAGATTGCTATGAGAGATTTATCTGTTTGTCCCAAAGTTGGAATATCAAGGGATAACTTTATAACAAAGCTGTGTTATTAAAATGAAATAAAAATGCCACCTTTGGGCAGTTTTTATTCATGTGAAAGAGGGTGCCACATGTGGTAGTGATGTGAATAATGTGTTAAAGAGCTGCATTTTATTTTGCTAAGGAAACCAGAGAGATTTCTCTTGACTCTGAAATCAGGGTGAGGTTTGAAGCTCTAGCTTCAGGATTAGGTTGCCCAGAGCAGCTGTGGCTGCCCCTGGGTCCCTGGCAGTGCCCGAGGCCAGGCTGGGCAGGGCTTGGAGCACCCTGGGACAGTGGAAGGTGTCCCTGCCATGGCAGGGGGAACTGGATGAGCTTTAATGTCCCAACCCAAAGCATTCCATGACTCCACGATGGCCAGCAGTTTTTTGGTTAGGAAAGCTCATCAGCTCAGTTTGGAAATCCAATCTCTGCTGCCTTTCCAGACCCACAGGGAGCTGGTGAAGCTGGCAGAGGGCACAGGCTTCAGAATCCACATGATCCACAAGGCAGCTGAGGCAGCCAAGAAGTTTGGGCCCAAGTCTTCCAAGAAATTTGGTAACTGTTCTAATGACTGAAGTGCTTCTAAAAAATGTAAAAGTGTCACTGACCTTTCTCTTTGGGCTGTGTGGTTTTGAATAGATGGTTAAAAAGTGGCAGGGAAGAAATGGGAAGTGAGAGGACACAGACTCTACTAAACTGTACCTCTGGCAGATTGGGTTGGATCTGAGATTCTCAGGGCTCTGTTTAGGTTTATTTTGTGTCTTTTTTTGACATTTTGCTTCTTATCTTGTAATAGATATACTGGTTACTACTCCCAACAGACTCATTTATCTGCTGAAAGAAGATCCTCCAGCAATAGACTTGAGCAGGTAGGAGAGTCTGTTTGCAGTGTGCTTTGCCCCTCAGAAGGGGCTCTCCTGAAAACCAAATCTCTTGTTCCTAGCGTGGAGTGGCTGGTGGTGGATGAGTCAGACAAGCTGTTTGAGGATGGCAAGTCAGGATTCAGGGACCAGCTGGGCACAATCTTCCTGGCATGCACCTCCCACCTGGCCAGGAGGGCCCTGTTCAGCGCTACCTTTGCCCACGACGTGGAGGAGTGGTGTAAGCTCAACCTGGACAACCTCGTGCTGGTGTCTGTTGGGGCAAGGTAGGTGTTGTCTGCTTCATTTTTAAAAAAAAAATCCTGGGAAATTGTTTTCTCTGCATCATCAGCCTGCTTGGTTTTGTGGCTGTTGTTAGTCAGCACTGCAGGTTGTTTGTCTCCAGAGAAAATTGTGTAGGCACGTAGATATTTCTCTTGTGTTGAATAAAGTGTTCTTTTCCTTTGCCAATTACTTTATCATCAAATAAACATCAATCTTAGGAGCATGCACTGGTTTTGTTGTGCAGTATTTCTCATCCACCAGGTTATATTTTTATTGGGGTTATATATACTACATATATTTATTAATATATAAATTTTTGTTAATGTATATAAAAAATACTAAAGTGTTTCTGTTGGATTTCTGGTTTCAGAAACTCTGCAGCAGAGACAGTAGAACAAGAGCTGCTGTTTGTTGGATCTGAGACAGGAAAACTAACAGCAATGAGAGAGCTTGTTAAAAAGGTATTTTGGAGAGACTGAGCATGTTCCTCTTCCTGTTCACCTGAGCTATGGTCTGCCAGAGACTCCCAATTTCCCAGGTCAAACACTTCTCTGTGACACACATTAAACCATTGCCCAAATCTGCTGTGTCTCAGTTTCTACAAGGAAAAGGACTTTGGAACCTGAGATAAACTTACTCTTTTGCAGGGTTTTGCCCCTCCAGTCCTTGTTTTCGTACAGTCTATTGAGAGGGCTAAAGAGCTTTTCCATGAGCTTATTTATGAAGGCATCAATGTGGATGTCATCCATGCAGACAAGACTCAACAACAGGTAGGAGGATTTTATTTCTTTTCAAGAAAAGCTTTAGAAAGAAAGGTAAAAGCAGGAGTGTTGGAATGTAACTCCAGGTAACCGTGGCAGCAAATTCCTGCAGGTTTTTGTTCAGAGGTTTCGTTTTGTTCTTTAACATCGTGAGAACTTCAAGGAAACAAGTTCACCTCCTTTCTCAATTGCTATTGGATCTGTTTCCAAATATCTATTCTGTTCTTTTCCTAGAGAGACAAAGTAGTGCAGAGTTTCAGAGCTGGGAAGATCTGGGTGCTCATCTGCTCTGCATTACTGGCTCGAGGGATGGACTTCAAAGGTGTGAACATGGTCATCAATTATGATTTGCCAACGAGTGCAGTGGAATACATCCACAGGATAGGTGAGGCATGGCTCAGAAATCACCTTCTTTTCCTCATTTCTGAGGTCTTTAATGTAGATGCTCAGCACTCTGTGAACCTTATTTAGATGTTTCAGACATAGCTGTGCTTTCATTCACTGGGAACAATGTTGGGGATTGGCTGCTTGGTATATTCTTGGTCTGAACATGCATCAGGAGGCTGGGGCTGAAAGGGAGATGTCTAAAGTAAAATCTCTACTCTGCAAAATGTGTGCTTGGCAGGTCGTACTGGCAGAGCAGGACACAGAGGGAAGGCAGTCACTTTCTTTACAGAAGATGATAAACCTTTATTACGGAGGTAATATGTCTGGATTAATAACGTCTTTATTTCTCGCTTTAAAAAGAAATCACCACAAAACAAAAGACCAACAACAAACCAGCCAGTTTGTTTGGTTTGCTGTTTTCCACAAAAATTATTTATCACTTGTCCAAGCACTGGAGCTGATCTCTTCCCTCCTCTCCTTTCCAGTATTGCCAACGTTATCCAACGAGCTGGCTGTCCTGTGCCAGAATACATAAAACATTTGCCCAAACTGCAGAGGTATGTTCATTTCAGCAGTTAACCAGTCTTTTAATCAGTGCTTTTTAATTCTTACGGTAGTTTCTAGAACTAGAAACCCTAGTAATTTCACCTTTCTTCACTAAATGTTGTTCTCAGCAAACAAAAGAAGAAATTCATTAAGAAACCTTTGACGAGAGAATCCATTTGTACCACCCCAAAGTGCTTCTTGAAAAAAGGCAAAAGAAAAATGTAAGTAGGTTTTGCTGAAGAGGAGGTAAGAGATCCTGTTTATCCAGAAACAGCCCAGAACATTTAAGCAAAGCAACAGATAACTTGTTTGGATGAACCATGCAGTCATAATGATTTTAGTGATGAAGTTTTAGTGTCAGTATCTGTCTACTTGGATTAATGACATTTTGCCTTGTGTGGTGCCATGTGTCAGGTGACAGCAGCCTGAGTTTAAGCTACTGGTTATGTTCAGGTGTCTTGATCTCCAATGTGTTTTTTGTAGGAAAACTACAAAGGAAAATCCTAAGGGAAAGAAGAAAGGTAAAGAAGACAAAAATGGCAGTAAATTACAGACTGTTGCAGAAAGCTGAATTTGGGCTGGTGAGCTGGGGCTGACTCCTCTGTCTGTGCTGGAACAGAAGAATGAAGATGGCAGCGATGGTGAAGGGAGAAGAACATTTCTCATGTTTCCTTTGGGGTGAGGGTGGAGGTTTACATGCTAGAAAGTCTCTACTGCAATGCCAGAAGAGAATTCCTGGATGCTTCTTGTAGAAGCTGGAGCATGTGCTCGTGCAGTGAATGCTGTGTATTTCTGAGAGTAGTTCAAAACCAGCATCAGTTTGTGTTACTTTCACACAGTTTTGTACTGCTCCTTGAAAATATTGTTTGTGTAAGATCACCCCTAATACATTTTTTAGACACTTCCAGGAGATTCAGAGACAAAAACCACAATGTTTACCATCAGGTTTGATAAATGCAACTGTCAGAGACTTCCCTGGACACTTCAAAAAAGCCAAAACAAACCCACTTGTATGTGAAAGTAAAGCCTGCTCTACTGTTTTTCTTCTATAAAATTATTTTGAAATAAATTAATACTTTACATGTCTATTAATTTTGTATGGTTTTATAACTGAGCCTGAAACTAGAATAAACAAGGTCATAAAATGCTAATTCAGAGACCTGTGTGTTTGTGCAGCCTCGGTGGAACAAGTCTGCAGGCAAAAAAGGCCCAGCTCTGTGCATTTTCCCTCTCTTCATCGCCCAGCGTGTTCTCAGTCCACCCTGCTTTTATCGTCAGAATTCCAGTCAGGCAGGAATGGCTTCTTTGCAACCACAATCCTTTCAGGAAGAATTTCTGACAGGATTGTCTTGGTTTAATCTAGTTTGGATGGGGCAGCCGCAGCAGCCTGTGGCCTCAGCAGCCTCACAGGGAGGAGTTTATTCCCAATATCCCATCTCACCCTCCCTGAGCCGCTGTGAATCCATTGCCCCTTGTCACTTTCAGGCTCTTGTCGCATGTCCCCAGGTGACCCCTGCGGGAGCTCGGGCGCAAAGGCATCACTTTATTTTCCTTTTTACGGAAAAGCGGGGGTTTAGATGCTGGAAACCGGTGTTCCCCAGGGGCAGCCGGGGCCGCTCGTCCCCATCCAGGCCATCCCGGGACTACCGCAGGGTTGTGGGGCTGAGGAACCGAGGGGCTGTGGGAGTGTGGAACCGAGAATCCGCGGGGCTTTGACTCGATGGAGCAGAGGAATCGAGGGGCTGTGGAAAGCAGGAATGGAGCTGGGCTGTGGGGCTGTGGAACCGAGGGGCTCTGGGGGTGTGGAAGCGGGCAGCCGCGGGATCGTGGGGCTGTGGAACCGAGGGGATGTGGGGCTGTGGGGCTGTGGAACCGAGGGGATGTGGGGCTGTGGAACCGAGGGGATGTGGGGCTGTGGGGCTGTGGAACCGAGGGGATGTGGGGCTGTGGAACCGAGGGGATGTGGGGCTGTGGGGCTGTGGAACCGAGGGGATGTGGGGCTGTGGGGCTGTGGAACCGAGGGGATGTGGGGCTGTGGGGCTGTGGAACCGAGGGGATGTGGGGCTGTGGGGCTGTGGAACCGAGGGGATGTGGGGCTGTGGAACCGAGGGGATGTGGGGCTGCGGAGCTATGGGGCTGTTCATCTGTGGGGCTGTGGAACGGAAGAACCGAGGGGCCGTGGCTCTGTGGAACGGAAGAACTGAGGGGCCGTGGCTCTGTGGAACGGAAGAACCGAGGGGCCGTGGCTCTGTGCGGCCGTGGCTCTGTAGAGCGGCGGAGCCGAGGGGCCGTGGCTCTGTGGAACGGAAGAACCGAGGGGCCGTAGCTCTGTGGAACGGAGGAACCGAGGGGCCGTGACTCTCTGGAGCTGCGGACCGGAGGAACCAAGGGGCCGTAGAGCGGGGGAGCGGCGCGGCCGGAGGCGGTGCCTGCCCGGGCCGGCCCCGGAAGCCGCCGCCGCCGCTCCGCTGACAGACGGCGGGGCCGAGCGCGAAGATGGCGCTGCGGCCCGGGCCCGGCGCGGGGGGCGCCGGCGGGGCGGGCGGCGGAGCGGCCGGGGCCGCCAGGTCGGTGGTGACCGGGGGCAGCGGGCGAGGGGCTGTGGAGAGGGAGCGGACAAAGAGGGGAGGGCGATGATGGGGAATGAAGGGGACGCGGGGAGGGGCGGAGATGGGGGCGATGAGAGGGCTGGGGTGGCGGCTCGGAGTGCAGGTGGGATGTCAGGGCAGGGGGGGTCAGGGCCCGGCTGGGCTGTGCGGGGTTTCTGACGGGCGTGTGGGGGTCCCAGGCTGGGTGTGTCGGGTCTCAGGTGTGGCACATCCTGGGTGCGATGTGGGGCTCGCAGGTGTGGTACGGGGGGTCTCGGGTGAGGTTCATGGGATCGTGGGTGGGGGTCCCAGGTGGGGTTCGTGGGTTGTCAGGTGAGCTTTGTGGGGTCTTGGGTGGGCAGTGTGGGTCTCAGGTGTAGTACCTGTGATCGCGGAGGGAACATCAGGGGCCCAGGCAGGATGTGGGGTCATGGGTGGGGTGGGGAGGTCCCAGGTGTGTTGTTGGGAATGCAGCCACGGTAGCTCTGCATTTTGCTGAGATTTATTCACATTTTTGGGGACCCAGCTGATTTTCCCCGGTGTGTCCAGGCTCGGACAGTTGTGCCCCACTTGCTGTCAGGCTCTGCAGCTGCAGTCTCAGATACTGGGGTGGGAAGGATTTGGGGGTTCTGCCACCCCTGCTTGGTGCTGCCACAGTAAGTGTTCTGTCACTGCTGGGCAGGTCTGTCTGTCTGTGGTCTCCCGAGACCCAGCCTCCCTGGGGACTTCCCTTTTCCCCTCCTTCTCACAAAGGGCACCTTGGCCACAGGGAGGACTGAGGAATCCTGTCAGGAGAAAAAAAACAAACCAGTGGTAAAAGAGATGTTGCTGTGTTTCTGGAAGGGTTGGAAAACTGGATTTCACTACCTTTGAAGACTCTTGTAATGCATTTTTTTCAATGTAGGTTCTTCTGCTATTTATCTCTTGTCCTACTTCCAGGGAGGCTGAGGAAATTTTGCATTTGACAATTAAGCTCATTGAGTTGTCTTGGGTATCTGAATCTCATGGTTTTGTCAGTGCTATTGGGAGTGTTGTCATTGTTGTCAGTTTCAGAAATAAAGGTTCTGAGAAAGAAAAGAATTTACAAATCACCATTGCCCATTGATAGTATTTTGGTTTCTTTGAGGACAAAGTCTGGAGGTAAAGGAAAAGTTCTGTGTCTGTGTGGGTTCTTTGCCTGATTTCACTTCAATTTTTGTGCATTTCTGCCATTCAGAAATACTCTCACAGTCTGTTGCATTGATGGAGTTGTACTGCTTGGGAGTTAAGGGTTTAAAAATCCACTTGTAGATGGGAAAATGTTCTGTGTGGTTTGGAGATGTTTCAGTGAAGTTTCCATTCAGAAAAGGACTTGCTGCTCCCCACGCTCCTGCGTTTTGGCTGAAGCTGTTGCTTGGTTGGTTCGGGGCTTCTTGGTGGTTTTTTTAAGCTCCATATTTAAAATACCCGTTTATTAGGAATGTACAGATTTTTAATACTGCTTTAAGAGGTCTGCTGCAGGGTGATCACTTTGTTCCCTTCTCTTCTTTGTGTTTGTGCAGTGTAGCCAAGGCACTCTCACACAGCACCGTCCCTTTGCTGGCTCCCTCAGCCACGAGAACCAGCTGCTTTCACTGATTGCTCTGGGCAATTCTGCATCTCCAAAAAAGCAGTTCAGTCATAAATTCCCATTGGTGGAGTGGTTTGTGGCCGTGCCAGCGTGGCTGGTGCTGGCAGTGGCACACTGAATCCTGGAGTGAATCCCTGGTGGATCTGAGCAGCACATACAGGGCTGTGCTGCCAGGGCTTGCTTTGGACTAGCTCCTCTTCCAGTGGCCTCTAATCAGCTGAGGGTTTTTGCTTGATTGTTTCTTTTTGTTTTTTTTTTCAGCAGAGACTTATAAATAAACCAGGAGCTCTGTAGAAAGGGATAAATATTTAATAGCTTGGCCTTTACTTGCTCCCAACAAGCAGTGGTACCTCCCGACGCTTGTTCAGTTTACATTGCATTTGCTGGTTTGGAGAATTCTTGTTGATCAGGTTCCCCAACAAGAAGGGAAGCGTGAAGCTTAGAACACTTCTGCATGCTTAGGAGATCTTCAGAAATTACATTTAATATTTCCTCATTCTGTTTGTTTTCGTGTTGGTGCTGTATGCCAAGGAGTGGATTAAAATGACTGAGTTGAGTTAAACAGACTTTGGCTGTGGTGAGAACCAAGCCCTGCACATGTTTGGGGCTGAGCTGTGTGAGTCTGCAGAGTTCTTCAGAGGGAGAGCCCCACATGGTGGGGGTGGAGGATGGCAAGATTGGTCCATTGGGAAGCACGGATGTGTGATAGTTGTGAAGGAGAAATCAGCACACAGTGCTCAGGGCTGAAGAAGAAGCTTCAGGATGATGAAGATCCTGAGTAGAAGAGGAAGTGAAGAGCAAATGGGTTGTCTTGGTGACCGTGTGACCTGCTGCCTGTACAGTGGGGAGGTGCAATTTGCTCCTGGATAAATGCATAATTTAAATTCCTTATTTTATCTTAGTGCTCATATTACACGGTTCTTTTATATTTATAAACCAGGTTGGCTTTCAGGACTTCCTGCAGCCATTTCTGATGGCATTTTCTCTTGTACTCTTCATCAGTTTCTTTACATCCACGCTTGAAATTGAACATTGAATATCTATAAGTGTGTTTCTCTTCCACAGCACTTTGATGTAATAACTGCCTGGGACACTGAGTGAGGTTCTTGTTTGGGAAATTGCTGCTGATGTGGGTTTCTGCAAGTTGCTTGCAAATGAGAATTTTAAACTAGATCCCTTTTTGCTGTTTGGCAGCTGTTTGAGAGCAAGGGCTAGCAATTTCCATTAGGATTTTAGTTGAAATTTTAATGGTTCTTCCCCTAGGTGCACTTGACCCTCGATACGTGAATGAATGTTTTCTCCAAGGTTCTATTTTTGTTGTAATTATATAAGTGAGAAAATAGAAACTCCATTATTTTGTGATGTTTCTAAAGGGGGCAAAAAGTGATGGGGTTTTATGGACAGTACATTTTTCTTCAGAAAAGCTGTTCCTAAGCAGCTGAGAAGTGTTCTCTGGTGGTCCTGCTGAGTCAGATACTTCCAAGAGGAGATGTTTATTCATTCCGTGCTTAGCCCACACACCAAACTGACCTGTTCCCAAGCTGTGTGGGTGCTGAAAGTCTCTTGTGGGTGATGTGGATGAGTCAAAGCCGTGTCAGGGCTGCTGGGAGGATCAGATCTGTGTTTGCTGGCTCTGCACTGCCGGGGTGCTTTGGGATCCCGCTGAGGGATAACGTTTTCCCTTGGATGGGCTGGGTTCTGTGGGACCTGCAGGAGCAGCTGCAAGTGCTGACCAGAAGGTGGGAGGCTCCTGGTGGTGGTCCTGACGTGGAAGTCAAGGTGGATTTTCCACTTGCAATGAAGTGACAGAGTTTCATGTACTCTTGTTTTCCTCCTGCAGCTTCATGTTTCCCGTCGCAGGCGGTTTGGGCCCCCCTCAAGGTATGGATCAGCTTCACATTTTGTGCACAAAATTCTTGACTTTGTTTACATAAATTAGACCTAAACCAGGTCTGCAGTGATGTTCAGAGGTGTGATTATTAATTGAACTCCATGGCTGGTTTTTGCCCTTGAATTGAGCCCTCTCACTCCTCTGTTGGGAAAACCTCCTGTGTGTTGGTGAAGCAGCGTCACCAGAATGTGGATTAAAGGTCCAGGAAAACTACATCTCCCTTTTTAACCTGAATTGGCCTTTTGGATTCTGGTGTTATTTTGAGTGTGGTATTTCACCTCTCTCTGCTTCATCTCCCAGCTGTGTATACCCATGCTGAGTGGGTGTTGCAAGACCTGGTAAATATTTACAAAGCACATCAAGACCCGGGACAAGAGTCACAACCTGTGTGGAAAGCATTAATACAATGGGAGAGCCTCAGCCTTAAATTGCCTTTGTTCTCATTCCTGATGCAGTGCTGTTTGTTTAATTAGTGGAAAATATGCAGAGAATTTATGGGGAAGATGGAGAGTTTTTTATTAAAATCCCAGGGACTGATTCATGGATTATTCCTGCCTGTGTCATGGCCTCCTGGAGTGTTTTTGCATAATTATCTCATGGTGTGCTGGTAACAAGTGCATGTTAGTGTTTGTCTCCCAAGACAGCAAAATGTGAGGCAGGAAGATACTGAAACATAACACACTTGCTTTATTCAGTGAATTAACACATTCCAGCTTGGTTTGTCCAATTTTGTGCATGTTTAGCTTTTACTGACAAGTATTGTTACCATTCTAACACGTGTAGTGGGCTAATTAACCTAATGTGTGCTAATTAACCTACAGACAAATTATCCAGCCAGGTCAGAGTGTGAAGTTGCTTTGTGAAAGGTTGACTTTATTTCCCAAGATTTCTTTTTAGAAGCTGCTGGTTTCAAGAGAAATGGGAATTACCAGCACCAGTCACCCTGGTTAATTAAATCTTTTTAATTGGAAATGACCCTTCCAAAAATCATATGGGAAGAAACCCACAGGGAATCTTTAGGATGGTGGGATAATTCATCAGCTTAGTTACTGAAAAGCCCTGTAATATTTTTCCCTGTAGACTGACCAGTATTTAAACTAAGGAGATTCCGGGGCTGCCTGCAGTGTAGCAAATGTTATTTTTATTTTTAAACAGTCCAGCAAAACTAAGAGTTTTTTACTTTCCTTTGCTGGTTTGGTAAACAAAAAAGATCAATTAAATGGCGGAGGCAAGAGTAGGAAAGGAAAAAAAAAAAAGCTTTTAACATTAACTTGGCACTTGGCTTGTTTAATGTTTCATTGCAGGGATGATTCCTATGCAACAGCAAGGGTTTCCAATGGTTCCTGTCATGCAGACCAACATGCCAGGGATGATGGGAATGAATTATGGCTCTCAGATGCCTCCTGGACCCATGGCCATGCAGGTGTGTGGCAGGGAAGTGTGGGCTGAAACTGCAGAGCCCCAGACTGGTTTGGGTTGAAAGGGACATTAAAGCTCATCCAGTTCCACCCCTGCCACGGGCAGGGACATCTTTCACCATCCCAGGCTGCTCCAAGCTCCATCCAACCTGGCCTTGGACACTTCCAGGGATGGGGAGTCCACAGCCTCTCTGGGCACCCTGTGCCAGGGCCTCACCACCCTCACAGGGAAGAATTTCTCTCTAATATCCAATCTAAGCCTGCCCTCCTTCAGGTTAAGGCCATTCCCTCTGTCCTGTCACTATCATTTTTCTTTTTCCTTAAGGTAACTTTGTGTTTAGTGCTGCCGTTGCTAATTGAGGAATAAGAATGAAATATGAGCAGATAATTTTATATTTTCACTCTTTTATAATCTATTGTTTTCTACTTAGCACCATATGTGCTTATGTACAGATTTGCACTTTGCTGAAATTCAATGTTTTTGCATGACTTTCTAACCAAGTTGCTGTGTCACAAATGGAATTTATTGTTTTGCCATGTCCTTACACTCCCTTCCCTCCCCCAGCTGCAATTTATTATGCTATTCTGGCAAAATTTATAGTAGGAAGATGTTTTTATGAGAGCTGGTCTAAAAATAATAAACAACTTTTGTTCTCTTCCTACGTGTTCTGAGACCAAATGCAAAATGAATGGTAAGAAAAGTAAATTATTTTCTGGCTCCTTCTATCTGCTCTGATTGCCCCAGAATGTATTTCTCAGCAAATGCTTCTGATACAGTTTATTCAGACAAGGTTCCTCTTGGCTGTTGTCATATATATATTGTCTGGGAAATGCCTAGACCACGTTTTCCAGCATCTGTGGTTGGTAGGAGGGAATATAAAAATACTATGAAATCCCTCAGAATAGGAACCAGAAATCCCAAGAAAACCCATATGGAACGGTGTAGGATGGCTGTAGCCTTGCTGCTCTTGGGGCAGGTTGGGTTTGAAGAGCTGATTTTTGCCAGTTTTCCCAAAAGCTGTGAGTCTGAGTGCTTGTGGAGAGGAAGAGTGCCATCTACTGAGGGCACTGCTCCTCCAGCACTCCCTGGCACCGCATCCTGCAGGCTCCACTGTGCTGGCACTGCCACTGGTTTGGCTTTTTCTACGGGGGGAAAAAATACACTGGAGCTGAAAAGCAGTGCCCTGGAGCTGTGTGCTGTGTTTGGTTGCAGGGTGGCATGGCCCTGGGGCCGATGCCAGCAGCTGGAATGCCCTACATGGGACAGGCCTCCTTCCTGGGAATGCGCCCGGCCGGCCCGCAGTACAGCCCCGACATGCAGAAGCAGTTTGCAGAGGAGCAGCAGTAAGTGACCCTGCCCTGGCTCTTGGGCAGTCCTTCTGTCAGGGGGAGATGTGCTTTCTCTGGAGCAGCATTGTTTGGGGCTCTAGAATATTGCTGGACATTCCATTGCCTCTGAAGTTTGTGGTGCTTGTCCAGGTCTGAGAAGAAGCAGGAGTGTGTGCACCAAACCATCTGAATTTGAGACAGTGCAAATGGAGAAATCAAGCAAAACCTGATGTGACAAGTCTCATAAAAATTATTTATCAATATATAATTTTTTTTTAAATCATTCTCCTTCAGGAAGAGGTTTGAGCACCAGCAGAAGTTCTTAGAGGAAGAAAGAAAACGACGTCAGTTTGAAGAGCAGAAACAAAAGCTGAGACTACTGAGCAGTGTGAAACCCAAGGTATGGCCTGATAATATTTCTTTCTTCAGTTTTTTTTCAAAATAGTTTTTAATTGGAGGGTTTCTTTTCAACGAGCAAATCAGTGGGAATTGCATGAGATGCCAGATTATGGCTTGAAAAAACTCTGGAAGAGTCAGTCCTTTGCACACTCTGCCAGCAGGTATTGCTAATTCTGGTACTGAAGAAGTGTGGGTACTGGAGGAAAACTGAGCTGTTCTGTCAGTCCTTCAAAACTTTTTCTGTGCTCTTTCAGACAGGTGAAAAAAGCAGAGATGATGCTTTGGAAGCCATTAAAGGGAACTTAGATGGCTTTTCTAGAGATGCTAAAATGCACCCAACACCAGCAACACATCCAAAAAAGCCAGGTTTGTAATTTTCCTCATTTTCCAACTGAAAATAAAACTCCAGCATTTGAAATCCTCAGCAGGGAGACTAATTCCAGCAAGTATTTTTATTTGGTCATACAAAATGAGTGCATTAACAGTTTTGTAAAATCAAATGTCGTTGTGGCGACTGTTTGCTAGGTCAGGGTATGAGGGTGAAATATTGGATACCAGCCTTTATTAAAAGACTTGAAGTCTTTAACAGAAAGCCTCTGTGCTGTGCTAAATGTGAAGCATCAAGGAAATTGATAAAGCGTTTGTTCTTTTCTAGTCAAAGCATTAATTAATGTTTTGCAGAGTGCTTTTGAAGATGAGAAATGGTATTTAAGTGCTAAGAATGATCAAAACCATATATAAAGGCTTGAGTGGAGTGTCCCAGCTGGCTGATGTGTTGTTGGGCATGGTCAAACCAAGCCTCTGTTCTCAGTAATTACACTGGCAACAATTGCCACTTGAGACTTCTTATGGTCTGCAGTGTAGATTTTTAGTGTCTAGCCTGAAACAAAGCTTATCTAGGCTGACTTTTTCCTATATAAAATTGGTGTCTTTGCTGTGGGTCAGTTTGCTTGGTAAGTTTGCAGTTACAGGTGGTCTCTGACAGCTTCCCTCTGTCTGTAGATTTACCTGTCCTTCAGCAGTTCTGTTGAAATGGGTAACACTGGAAGGGATCAAGCAGAAAATTGTCTACATGAGCAGACATTCCTTTTGTACTTTATGATACAATGCTGAGTTTCTGTGGATAAAACATTCCTTTGAGGGGGTATGTCCCCCTGACAGACCCCATTATGTCCAGTTTGAAATATTACCTCTGGATTTGTTTTAACCCTGTCTGCTTAAGAGAGACAGAATACTTTCACAGCCAGTGTTAAGAACCAGGTTTCAGTGTTCACATCCTAAAATCCTGGGAGAGAAGATGCGTGGTTGGAAGGGGCTGCTCAGTTTTACCTTGTGCCAGTGACACCCTTCACGTGTCAGCACACAGACTCCACGCTGCTCCACCTCGCCCATTTGCTGTGTATTCCCAGTGTTTGCCACTTTTCCCACGTTCCCACCCGTGACCCCTGTTCCTCATCACTTTGCCTTGTGTGTTCATTCCATTTGCAGATCATCCCACACCATCCCATTGTGCTGTATCTGTTTCCCATTCCGCTTTTCTCGATGATGAAGAATTTAGTGACTTTATGCAAGGGCCTGTTGAAACCCCCAAACTGGTGCCTCAATCCACCTCTCAGCCTTTCCATCCTGCCACTGAGGCTGGGCAGCTGCTTTCAGAGAGGGCTGTGCTCCAACCTGTCCCTCCAGCCCAGGCTCCAGTGCTATCCACCCTGCATGGTACAACTGGGCAGGTTCCTTATTTTCCTACCTCTGCATCTCCATCCAATACCCATAAAACAGGTAACTCTAAAGTATCTTCTTTTACATGTCACCCTCTGAGCTACACAAAGTCTTTGCTTAATTTGTTGGGGTGTTTTTTTTTCAGTCTGGCTGGAAAAAATAATTTAGGCAATTAAGCAGAAACCTGCTGATCCATGGAAAAAGATTATTTAAGTCCCCTTCTTGCTTCCCTTAGAGCTGCCTGTAAGAGCAAGTCATGTGTGGATCCAAATACTGCTAAATATACACATGCCTGATCTTAGGTGAATGAAATCTTGTGTTTTAGCCTCATCCTAAATCTGTGGGGTAGAAAAAGACCCAGTTGAGATGGTGGTATATGAAATAATGATTATGCTGCTGTGGAGCACTTGTGTGCTTCCTCCCTTGGAAGCTGAAGGGATGTTGGTGAGATGAACATGAATTTTGGAGATGTAAGTAGATACTAGGCACTTCTGCTCCTGATGCCTGGATGATTATGCAACAATAATCCTAACACAGGAAATAGTTTTGTGTCTTCCTCCTCTTACTTGTTTTTTGCTTGTTGAGTTTGTTGTGTTTGTGGTAAGTAAAGGGCAGAACTAGGCTCTGAAAGTGTCCAGAGAGGGTGGTGCTGTTGGTCTGAGCTGGGGCTGATCATCTCTAACTCATCAGTGGTACCAAAAGTGTGGCAGTGCAGTCTGGGCAGTTCGTAACAAAGTATAAATAATTCCTCCTGCTGTTTATTCAGGCTCTTCCTTGGAGGAGAAAGCCTTAGCTAATGGCTCAGATGAATCTGAACAAGAGCAAACCAAACTTAAAACGTCCGAAGTTGGGCACAAAGCCTCGGCTGCAAGCCAAGCCCATCCCAGTCTCACCAGCAGTGACTGGGATGTTGTAGGTGGACATGAAAGTGGTCCCACTGCTGCTGCAGAGGTGCACAAGGCTTCAGAACAAAACAGAGCAGTTGAAGAGTGTGGTGAGCAATCAAAACGTTTGACAGAATTTCAATCTAATGAGATGCTGCTTGGTGCTAACGCTCTGTTCACTAATTCCAAGGCCAGCCCTGCATAATTTTGCTCTGAATGCCTGCTTGAATAATATGTCAGTGCCTCCTGCTCCTTGCTCAAAGTGTAACTGCCATGATTTTGCTCTGAACTTTCTCCATGTGAGTTTATTGTTGAAATCACCTTTAACATGTTTGTTTAATCAGGTTTGCTGTTTTAAAATATTCTCTCCTGTCTTGGGGACAAAGGAGTTGTGGTGTCTGAAGATATTTAAAAAAAAACTGTTTAGGGAAACTTATCACTAAAGATGGTCAATGCCATGGTGGGTTTTAATCTTTTAACCTTGAGGGGATAAAATCTTGCCAGGTTAAAACTCTTAGCTAGTTAATACTTATTTCTCAAGTATTTGCTGCTCATACATATTATGTGTAAAACTACCTGAATATTCAAAAGATGGTCTAGAGGAAAACTTAAAACAAGGCTTTGTTCCAGTTTGAGTTTTGTTAAAGCTATTGACTAAGTATGGAAGGGGGGTTAAAACTGAAAATTAACAAGATCTGAGGAAGTGGCAAATTTATGTTGCTTGGTTGGTGAAATTGAAGGAATTGCTTATATTAGAATGTGCTTGGAGTTGTGGGATAATTAGAAATTAGACTGCAGTCAAGAGGGAATCCATGTGGAAGATGAGGAGATGCAAGGATATTGGGAAAGACAATGAAATCTGAAATGATGCTGATTTTGGTCAGAGCTCCATCCAAGATGAGCATAAAATCTGCTGAGGGAGACTGAGGAGAAGAGTCCCCATAGTGGAGAAGGAAATATCCGATTTTTGGGGAGTGAAGTGTGGCAGATCATGTTCCAAAAGCCTGTAGGAGTGAAGGTGGCTGTGGTGTCCCCTGGAGCTGCAGGCTGGGAGCAGTGGATCCAGGTTTGTGGATGTGGGATATGAGGTTCAGTCCCTGGGCTGTTTGTGCATTTCCCAGGGGAGGATGTTCTGGGGGAACATTTTGGGGTTTATGGTAGCTATGGATTTATTTACTCCACAAATAGCCCTAGCAGGGAGCTGATGGGAAGCTGAATTTGTTCTGACAGAACTGCTGTGAAACTTGAAGACAGTGAGACTTCAGGTTCTGTACACCTGGACTTTAAGAGGGAGGCACGTGAGGAGCTCCTTATTTCATTACATATAACTATAATCTATTACTGCCACATCATTCTTGTTATTATTTCATATTCCTGCAGTATCTGTTTTTCCTCTCAGCACAGTGATTCCTATCTGAAATCTTTGCCTGAAATGCTGAATGATGCTGACCAGCTGCAGTGTAGTCTCTTCAGATCATTGTGCTCTGTGTCCTAATACACCTGTTTCTCTTACTGAATGGAATACCTTTAGGAGTTGGAGTGTTCCCTTCCCAGGACCCCATCCAGCAGATTATGCCTCCCTGGATTTACAACGACAGCTTGGTCCCAGGTAAAGCAACCAGTGGGCATTTGGCCAGCTGGGCAGTGCAAGGTGTGAATGTACCTGTGCTTGTATGGCCACTTATTGATCAAAGCTTCATTCCCTCATCAAAAGATTCCTGGATCTTTGATGTGTTACATATTTATGGTGTCTTATCTGCATTTGAAGAAACAGGGTTTTTTTCCGAGCATGTTAACAAATTCTAGATTAAACTTTTATGGCAGCAGCTTAACCCAGCAGAGGATGCATTGCTGATAATGCTGCCTTCATGGGTATTCTGGTTTTTGGCATGTCTTGTAATTAGGCAGGCTCATTTCTGAAGGCTATTTGTCTTCTATGTGTAAATAACACAGTGAATAGGAAATGAATTGCTGTAGTAAATATTGATTACACCGAGGTTTAAGTACATAAGGCTCTTAGAACTATTTTTTTATATGGGCTATCCTGCAATTTCATTAAAGAAATGTGGTTTGAAATGCAGCACTAAGTGTATTTGATATAAAATATTTCTCAGCTTGAGTTAAACTTGTCTGTAAAACACATTTAGATGAAACATGGTGATACAATGCAGTGCCAGAATGCTCTTGCCTTGCCTTACCTTACACTGAGTGCTCCTGATTTGATATCATGAGTTTGAGACAACATAAAAAAGCAATAATGTTTGAAAAGAGCAGTTGTCACTGTCTAACACTGCCTCCCTCACAACAGAGCTGTATAAGAAAATCTTAGAAACCACTCTCACTCCTGCTGGGATTGACACAGCCAAGCTCTACCCCATCCTGATGTCCTCGGGGCTGCCCAGGGAGACGCTGGGGCAGATCTGGGCCTTGGCCAACCGCACCACGCCCGGGAAGCTCACCAAGGAGGAGCTCTACTGTGTGCTGGCCATGATAGCAGTGACCCAGGTATGCTCCCACCTGGCACTGCACACCTCCTGGAAAACACTGCTTCTCTTCAAGGCCACAGGAGAAACTGCCCTTGTGCCTTCAGTGGGGTTGTAATCTTAGCAATTTCATCGCTTGCATTTCAGTTCCTCTTTCCTTTAGTTCTTAGATATAGGTACAAAACACATGTGTATATATATTTAATATCAAATGCAGCAAGTGTCAGGATGAGAATACATGGCCTCATGCTGTGCCAGGAGAGTTTCAGCTGGAACATGAGGAAGAATTTATTCATGGAAAGGGTTATTGTTACTAAGCACTGGAAGGAGCTGCCCAGGGAGGTGGTGGAGTCCCCATCCCTGGAGGTGTCCAAGGGCTGGGTGACAGGGTGGGTCACAGGATTAACTCAATGGCCTCGGAGGCCTTTTCCTACCTCAGTAATTCTGTGTTGAATATAATTCCCTTACATGGGCCTTGATGGCATCTTTGGATGTGGGAGCTTTACTGGGAGCTTGACCAATACCCTGCTCGTTGTTGCCTTCAGCCCAAGGAGCTGCAGACTGGAGCTGAGAGCACAGTGCACCCTTTGTTCAGCACTGCACCTGCAATAACTGTGCTTGTTGTCTCTGCAGAGGGGGATCCCTGCCGTGAGCCCTGACGTGCTGAACCAGTTCCCAGCCGCGCCCGTCCCCACCCTGTCCGGCTTCCCGGTGCCGCTGCCCGGCGGGGTGAGCCAGCCCCCGCTGCTGCCCGCGGCTCCCCCGGCCTCCGTGGGGCTGGGCATCGGGCCCTCCGTGATGGGCATGAGCATCCCCGGCCCTGCCCCGGCCCCGGCCCCGGCTCCAGCCCCGGCTCCAGCGGGAGGAGCTCCCGCACAGCCTTCCGGAGCCTTCCTGCCCTCCTACCCGCCCGGCCAGGTGAGCTCCTCCCTGCCTGCAAAACCCCCTTCCCTGGAAGGGAGATTAGCCTGGCACTTCCAAACTTACATGGTGAGAACAGGTTTTAAGTAAATAGCACAAAAGAACCAGAGCTGAAATCCAGCATGTGACGTCTGAAAATGTGGAGGGCCACTAAGGGCGTTCTTTTATTTTTGCAGTTCTTTCTGGTGGCATTAGAAGAGGTACAAAAGTGTTCTGTATTCCAAAGAGGATTTTAGTTGTAGTTAGGATTTTGTAATGCACATAAAATGGAATTTTAGGTTAAACTGCACAGCAGACTCTAATACCTGGTAAAATAGGAGTTTCAGGAGCAGCTGAGAACACTGGGAACCTTCAGTTTACAAAGGTAAATCATGTGGGGGATAAATTTTCTGTTTGCAGACGTGCTTCATCCTTCAGAAAATATTTTTGTGGTGCTAATAATTTTAAATTATTGGTTGATTTAAATTATTAATATTTGTCCTGTATTAAAAGATGACATGACTACGATCAATAAGACATTTATTGTGAAATAATGAGCTGTTGTTCATTTTTGCTCCCTGTAATCCTGTGTGTGTTTGAGTAGGGTGAGGTGCAGACAAAGTGGAAATGCTGGTGATGCAGGTGTTGAAAGGTTCTTTTCCTTCTTTTTTTTCCCCTCTTAATCACACTGCTCCAAGCTGCTTTCTTGCTGTGTGACAATTTGAAGAGCCAGCAGCATAGCAATTCATGTGTTGTTTGTAACTCAGGTAGTAAAACCAGAAGATGATGACTTCCAGGAGTTTCAGGATGCCTCCAAGTCTGGCTCCCTGGATGACTCCTTCACTGATTTCCAGGGGGAGGCAGCCAAAGCAGCCAGCTCACAGCACCGGAGCAGGTACCAGGTCTTGGTGTTTCTGTCATTCCTCTGGCCAGTGCCTGAACTTTTGATACCTGATTATAAATCTCAATTGAAACATCATTCAGACTCCAGCAATCCTGGCTTTTCCTTTGGGAGACAAGATGTAATTCCTGATCAGGCAGGTTTTGTATAACAAAATAAATAAACGTGTTTCCTCCCTTTGATAGTTCACAATCGACCTTTCAAGGTCTACAAAGACCACAGAATTTCAGCCTTCTTTCCTCTTTATGCACCTCCCAGGTGTCTAATTGTAGACAGACACATTTTCTGGGTAGGAACTGGCTGTGCTTAGTGGCAGACAGAGCTCTGAATTCCATGTGAGCCCTGATTACCAGGTGCTTCCTCAGCAGTGACATCTAAGGGGGATGCTCAACCCAGTTGTTCTCTTATGCTATGGCAAATGGCTTCTGTGTAAGAAATAGAATTTTATATTTTATATAATTTTAAATATAAGTCCAGAATGTTTTGGTTTGGAAAGGACATTAAAGCTAATCAGTTTCACCCCCTGCCATGGGCCAGAGACACCTTCCATTAGACCAAATTGCCCCAAGCCCTGTCCAGCCTGGCCTTGGACACTCCCAGGGATGTCAGTGAATGCCACATGGGTCTGAAGATGCTGATTTAAGTATATCTTGTGTTAGATGTCGTTTTGCAGCTGAAGCTAATCTGTTGCTGAAAGTTTTGACAGAAAACTGTTTGTTAATTGCACAATGGGAAGTAGAGGATCATAAAGAAATATTTCAGAAAATGGTGTTTCTTTTTCACCGCAGCAGTTCTCTTTATTCAGTTGTGAAAGCGTTCGGGTTTGAACAAAATGTTACAATGAGCTATAATCTAATTGCTTATGGAGCTTTATTTAAAAAAAAGCCATCTGTGGAGTACAGCTGATTAACCATTCCATTTGCCAAGATTGCATATCTAATAGCCTGCTTTGCAGGGATGGGAAATTTAATTATATTACCATAAGCTCTATTTTTTTGCCGTTGCACTGTCTGCCTGCAAGCAGCACAGACCAGCATCAGCACATGTGTGCAAGTGCTTCGTTTGTGTGTTGCTTGTAGGCTGCTGATAAGGAGATTTAAATGGCTCTGGAAGGATTCTTGCTCCGGGCTGGAGAATGCAATAGAAATTCATTCAGGTTTTCAATGTGAATGACACAAGCTGAGGTAGAATGCATCATTCAGATGTAAAGGACGTTGTTGTGTGGAGCTGCCAAGGTCTGATAACTGGGCTTGTGTGGAGGGCAAGCAAAGCTCTCTCCTAAATCTTCCAGCTAACAAGGTGTTAGGTTGTTGTGGCAGTTTTACTGGATAAAATAGAGTGTGTTTATGCAAAAAGACTTGCTTGTGTAACTGTGCACTAATCCTTATTTTGCTGACTAGATACCTGCCTGAACTCGGTGATTGGCACTGACAGAAATTCAGAGTTATTGTTTTCCTTCCTTTGAACAGTGATCCCACTTTATTATCTTCATTTTACAATATGTAATGAGATATAATCAGAATTAGATAAGCTGAAAGAATGGAGCTGTTAAAATCTCGTGCAGTTTTAACTCTTTACTGTATCTGGTTCTGTCAGGGGGAATTTTCATTAAGCAGGAGTGATTCCCGGGGTGTGTCCGTGTGCTTGTTCTCCCCTGGGCTACAAATTCCTTGGTATAAAGTTCTGGAGTGTTTTGTCCGTGGTTTTGATAGAAATTAAAATCAAGAATGGTGCAAGTTGACTTTGAACTAAAGAAATATGATTAGGTGAGATAAAGTGGCAATTTACCCAGCTGAGGTCACTTACATCAGGGGCTGGATTAAACACTCACTAAGGCATAAGCTTAGGTTTAGGAACCAAGTTGTGTAGGCATAATAAGAGGCTCTTTTAAATAAACATGGAAATGCAGATTTCTTATGGATAAATTAAGGAACTTTGCTTTTATCTCTTTTGTTTTTAGTGTTCCTTCTTTACTAATGCCACTCCCAGGTACTAAGCCACTTTCAGCAGCTGACAAATATGCTGTGTTTAAAGGAATGGCAGCTGAGAAGCCTTCTGAGAGTGCAGCTGCTTTTGGAGGTAAAAGGACAAATCCACAGCCACTATGAGCAATTTATTGTACAATTTCATATATCTTCTTTTTGGCATTGATAAGATATTCATCTTTAAAAATCAGAGCAATTAATATAACGTTTGCTGTATGAATTCATCATTTTGCTGTATGAATTCATCATTTCTCTGTGTAAATGTATTTCTTTTCTCCTCTTCTCTAGATGGAGGGGACAAGTACAGCGCTTTCCGGGAATTAGAGCAACCAGCAGAAAGCAAATACTTGGGTAAGCACTGGGGCTTTATTGGGCTTTCATTATCATTTGTAGCATTTCTCTTTGAGCTGCAGAATTTCCATCTCTGCAATTCTGAAATAATGCTGCTGCTTGTCTGAAAAACTTGGTAGGAAGTATCTTGAAAAAACAGGGCGATATCCTGCTGGAACAATGTGCTGATGGTATTTCTGGAAGGTTGGCATCTCTTCTGGGTGCTCCTGAGCTTTATTTTGAAGTAATGATGTGGTTGGAATTTGTTTTAAGTAAGGAGTCATTCATTTATGAAGTCCCTGTGGTGTTTTGTGAGCTTCTCATGCTTGGAACCTCTTCAGGTTTAAATGCTTGCAGTAAAATGAAATAACATTTGATCTCTTTCTGTACATGTTCTAAAATATAGAAAGTTGCTGTATGTGCCTGCTGTCAAGGTCTGACCACTCTTAACCCTTTCACCAGCTTACATTTCTAATGGAAAAGTTTGCAATTCTTCAGTAAGTTTAGTTTGCTGTGCTGTTGCAGTTTTGACCGATGAGTAGCAAGTTCAGGAATATTTATATTGTTGCTGAGCCAAATGAATTGGTTTGAAGGGGAGGGAGAATGGAATAAAAGGTCAGGTGTAGTTGTGGTCCTTTACTGCCATTGCTAAGGGTATTCTTTTAAATCTTGGTTAAACTGATTTAGAGTGTGACACTGTGGTAGCTTAATAATTAAATGCTAGTGGTGTGTTTCTAAAACAGAAAAAAATCTATTTATTGCAGCTTGTCTAAAGTAATCATCAATACTTTAAAATTACAAGTAGTCCAAGTATGTACGTGCTGGTGAATGGGTTAAACAATGTTTTTATGTTCAAAAGAAGAAAGTTATAAAATTAACACATCAAAATATTGAATGTAAATTCAATGAAAACATTCTTACCTCATGTTGGTTTTGTCTCAGCCATCTGGTGATCCCCCCTGAAAAAGCTGCAGTATTTCAGAGGGAGGAAGGGAAGAATTGCTTCCATAAAAAGCAAATACTGTATTGGTACAAGTGAAATTCAAAATTACATTCATTGTTTGGCAAACATGAAGAGGGTGAGGTGGGGAGAACAACTTGCATGGAAGCCAAATAAGGCAGTATTGATCTCCTTTTGAATCCATTTGTCATGGTGTGTTTTGATACTAACTCAGTGTAAAGGGAGTTTAAAATGACTTTGAGGCTATTTGGGAGAATTAGGTGTTTGCTGGAGTGAAAAGTAGAATCACTGCCCTTGCCACTTGTGTGGCTCATGGAAGTTGAGTTTGCAGTTCCGTGTGCACCCCGAGGTCTTCCATTTAAACAGTTTGCCTAAAACCTTCTGGCACTGCATGGAATAATTTGCTTGCTTGCATGGCGTGAGTGTGCTGTGTTTGTTGTGCAGGGTTTAATTGTTGTTTTCTCCCTGTTTTCATTCCCAGGAGAGAACCTTGCAGAGTTCAAGCCTGCAGGAGCCGACGACGGTTTCACAGATTTCAAAACCGCTGACAGCATCTCCCCGTTAGAGCCACCCTCCAAAGACAAAACCTTCCCTGCACCCTTCCCTCCTCTGCCTGCTCAGCCAAAACAGCCAACTCAAGCCAAGACCCCTTTGAATCTGGCAGACTTGGAGCTCTTTTCCTCTCCTGGAGAAAACAAGCAGCCATCCTTCCCACCTGCATTCAACGCCTCAAAGCCAGGCTCCTTTCCCCCCCCACCCCCAGCCTCTGCCCAACCAGCACCCAGCAAAGCTTCAAGCTTAGCTGATGACTTTGGAGAGTTCAACCTCTTTGGGGAATTTTCTAACGGCGCATCAGCCAGTGGACAAGATGACTTTGCAGATTTTATGGCTTTCAACAACAGCGGGGGGTTTTCCGAACAAAAACCTGACGACAAATACAATGCGCTCAAGCTGGAGGCCAGCCCTGGTGCTCAGGCTGGCTCCTCAGGCAGCACGGTGAAGGGTGGGCAGAGCTCTGCCACCACTGCTACACCCACCAAGTATGACATCTTCAAGCAGCTGTCCCTGGAGGGCTCCGGGGCGGCCTTCGAGGAGGCCAAGGACAGCGCGCTCTCCTCGGCGAAGAGCGAC
Source organism: Haemorhous mexicanus (assembly GCF_027477595.1). Classification (NCBI taxonomy): domain Eukaryota; kingdom Metazoa; phylum Chordata; class Aves; order Passeriformes; family Fringillidae; genus Haemorhous; species Haemorhous mexicanus. The sequence continues at coordinate 10,384,752 of NC_082362.1, read as the reverse complement.
GATGACTTTGCTGATTTCCACTCCAAGTTTTCCTCCAGCGGCGCCGAGAAGTCGCTGGTGGACAAAGTGGCAGCTTTCAAGCAGGCCAAAGAAGACTCTGCTTCTGTGAAATCCCTGGATCTGCCTTCCATCGGCGGCAGCAGCGTGGGCAAGGAGGACTCCGAAGACGCGCTGTCTGTTCAGTTTGACATGAAACTGGCTGATGTGGGAGGAGATCTTAAGCATGTCATGTCTGATAGCTCTTTGGATTTGCCAACAGTTAGTGGCCAGCATCCACCAGCAGCAGGTGAGGAACTGGTTAGATTGCTCTGGTAACGTAGGTGGTGCAGATTCCGTGTTCTCTGTGCTCAATTACAGTATTATGCACTCGTCTTTCAGTAGTGGAAGACTCCTCAGTGTGTGTCCCCGCCAGCCACGGCCCCTCAGCAGGGCACTCTTTAGTTTTTGTCTTAGAAGACTATAAATATAACTAGCTGGAACAGTTTGAACTCCAGGCCAGTTTATTTTTGAGATTTAACATCATCATACTGGTACCTGTTTGCTATTGGCACTTAAGGGACTCAAGTGGAAAATATTCCAGTGCAAACAGAGTCATTCCCTGTATATCAGCAAGATGATGGCAGAGTCTCACTTTCATCTCTTGTTTTCCACAAAGCATTTGGCTCGGGGACCTCCCCATCGGCGCTTCCCAAGGGTCACTAATTGGGGCTGTTAATGAGCAGCTGACTAATCACCTACAGCAGTGTACTCCCCTTGCAGTGGGGCTCAGCCTGGGTAGGCAGGATTTTGCAGGACTGCAGTTTAGAGTATTTCACACACCTTCCAGTGTTAAATCCCTCGTGGAAATCATTGTGCCAAGGGGCTGCAAGTGCTGGTCTCATGATTGGGAGCTCTTGGACCTAAATTTAAACCATGAGACTTTCACTTTATCAGGTTTCCACCTTCTTTAATTTCCCTTTATGACAACGTTCCTGAGGGAGTGAACTGACCATCTCTGACCTGATCACATATCTTAAAACAAATTTCCCAAGTGTCCTGCTTTTTCTTTTCATATATACATAGGAGATAAGCTGTAGTTCAATGTTCTGTGGCCTTCAACAACACGGGAACCATTACTGTGTTCTAGGACAAGTTTTATGCAGTCAAAGGCTTTTCTGAACAGGGGGAACGTACAAACTGTAAATGTAAAAGCTCTTACTGCAAGAATTGGTTATTTCCACATGAAATATTTCTTCCATTTTTTGCAGATATGAGTAGAGAAAAGATATACAGTACTGTAATTTTGCATTATAAGATATTTTTAAGTGGGGGAGAGAATTAAGTCGGCAACTTCGATGTGGAAGATACTCTTTAACAGGGTACAAAATATCAGGAATAATTTATTAGCAAAGACATTGAATTTTCATATTACTGCTTGGGAAAACTCCAAGTTGAGTGAGCTGGCAAAACGTAGCACCAACAGTGTATTCTTGAATGTTTACTTTGGGTTTGAAAGCACTTTTTCCTAATATTTTTCTAGCCTCTTTTGGTGGTAGTTTGACTTCTGTAGCTCTTTACAGGACGTGTGATTTTGCCACAGCAATCCGTGGTGAACAATTGCTGTTTGTGGCAGGAAAGCCTCTTTTTTTTGGTTTGTTTAAAGGGGTTAGCCCTTCATGTGCTTGTTGCTAAACTTTTGAACTCTGAAGTATTAATTAGAAGCTATTTTTATTAAACTTAAACAAGTCTGTATTCTCCTATGGTGCCAAGTTAGATGTTATTCCAAAAGGGAGAGTTTAGCTCTATTTAACTGTTTGGATTTGGTAGCAGGAGGTGCTCTGGGCACTCTGCTACAAACACTCCTGTGCTCACGTGTTCCTTTCTGTGTGTTTGATGCATTTCAAGCTGTGAACTGCTGATGGTCAAGTCCTTTATATTTTTTTCTTTTTTTTTTTTCAGTTTACATGAAGTTAAAAAGCAGATTTTTTTCTTTTTTCCTCACCGTTTCCTTCGATCTGTAAATCTAATGTCAGAGAGGGACAGAATCCCTTTGTCACCTCCCTGCTGGGAAATGGGAGAGTGTCCTGGGGAGCTGCCCCCGTGCCAGCCCTGTGTCACATCTCCAGGGGAGCAGCAGCAGGACAGAGGTGCAGAGAGATGGTTTCACTTGGTGACGTGCCCACACAGAGCTGTTTGTCCCTGGGCTCTGAGGTTTGACATTTGTAGCTTCCAGGTATGGGCAGGTAGGTGCTTATGCTGGGAATCAGGGAGAGATCCTTGCCTTGCTTCCCATGCCAGGGCCCTGTGCTCTCTTGAGGGGTGAAAGGTTTCCAGATTTTCTCTCTGCAGAGGGGATACAGTCTCTTTAAACTCGGCTCCTGACTCTCTGTGTGGAAGGTAGATGATACTAATGTTGCCTGATTTCTCCTGCATTTCCTGCTATAACCCTTTGAGCTCTGGCTGCATGCTGTTAGTTTGAACCAGGCTGCTGCTTTTACACCAAATTTCCCTTTCACTCCGAGCTGAGAGCATTTGAATGGGCACCTGCTCCTGTTGGGTGAGCCTGATTTGTTCTTCCTGCCAAAGGTTGCAGCCAGAGGAGCCCTGCCCCAGGCACCCTCAAAGGGTTATCTGCTGCACTGACACACCTGTAAAGTACCTTTTTCTTTGGCATTGCTGGAGATTCTCTGTATATTTTAATCAACTTCAGGTTTTTTTGCTGCTTTTTCTAATGTCTGATTTCAACTAAACATTTCCTGTGTGAATGTGCCTTTTCAGATCTGCTTTGATATCTCTCTTCTGCAAGTATTGACCTGCATGCTTTTCTCTGATACCGCCCTCCCGAGCTCCTCTGTATCACTCTCTTTTGTGATCTGTAAGTCCTGCTGTGTTAATAAATATTATCTTGGCATATTTTGAAAACGTGGGGGTGTGTGTGATTTGTTGCCAACTAGCAATGTATCTCTTCTTCCTCAGAAATGCAGAGGTGAAGGTTCTAGTATCCCCTTGAGCTGCTGGGTGCCTTTCTCTGGCAGAGCAGGGTGTGGGTGAGCTTCCCTCTCCTCTTCCAACGCTTTGACCTCACTCCCTGTGACCTCCTGAATCTTTACCTATCAACCTCAATAATATTTTTCCAAATATCTGTGTTTGAGGGGGATGGAGTGGAGGAAATGTGTGGTGGCAGGGTTGTTTCTGTGAGTTGGCACTGAAACTGTGTTGCTGTCTAGACTTTGAAGAGTAGAAGCCCACTCAGTAATATTCTGATATTTATTTACCTAATCCAGTGTGAGTTAACCAGAACTCCAAAGTAAATTTTCCATTTGGGAAGTTCTACCTTTTAAATATTGAAACTTTCAAACATGAATGACAGCTGCAAATTTTTGGCATGCAATTATGTCACTTCACATTCCTCCAGCTCCTGAGCTACTGACAGCTTGGGATTAGCATCAAATTAGCAGACAAGGAAAGAAGCTAAAAATAATTGAGATGTGGAGTAGTTGAAGTGTTGTTTTGGGGTTTTGGAGTTGCCACAAGAGCAGAAACCAGCCCAGGAAGCAGAATGTGGCTTTTTTTCTTTACACCAAGCTGGAGAGGCTTTAAAAGGGGAAAAAAAGAAAAAGGGAGAAAAACAAAACACCCCTGCTTGATTCTGCACATCAGTGAGTTGTGCCCAGCCCTAAAGGTTTTTAAACCAAAGCTTTGAATATAAAGCTGAGACCTAATTCTGCAGGGCTGGTGCAGTTTGTGTCTGTACAGCCAATGCCTGGAGGAGGCAGAGGAACCTTCATGATTGTATTTATTATGTTTTGTCCAGAGTGGACAGTCAGATTGACTCCCTTGCCCTCATTTGGGTTAATTCTGCACACAGAAGAGCTTACCCACCCTGGTTTATCCAGGAAGGCTCTGACAGAGATGTGTTTGCCATGGCCTTCCCAAGGGCCTCTGTGGGACTGAGCTCCCAGGGTCAGCTCTGGGGTTTTATTCTGCTGTGAAACGTTGTTTAGCACAACCATTCCAAAATAATTAGCAAATCCTGTAATTCCACAAGGTTTGGAGCCTTTTCTCTCCTGTTTCCTTCATTTTCATTTGAATTACAGTCAGCATTCTTGATGGTTTCCACCTTAGCTACGGCCATTCTTTAGAGAAAGCAAATAGGAATAATTCCTTGTTGTTAACTCTTCCAGGCTTCCCCAGCTGAGAAGCAGGCTTGGGAATTTTCAGGTTGTGACAGGCACGGCCCTGCTAGCAGCAGTGCATGAAACTGTGTGTTCTGCAGCCTTCTGTCCCTTCCTGGGGGAGCAGGGAGCAGCTGCAGCCTGGCCCTGGGCTGTGCTCTGGCTGCAGGGGATGTTCCAGGGTCAGCACTGATGCTCTGCTGGAGCAGGGGATGTTCCAGGGTAGCAGCACTGGTGCTCTGCTGGAGCAGGGGATGTTCAGGGTAGCAGCACTGGTGCTCTGCTGGAGCAGGGGATGTTCAGGGTAGCAGCACTGGTGCTCTGCTGGAGCAGGGGATGTTCAAGGTAGCAGCACTGATGCTCTGCTGGAGCAGGGGATGTTCAGGGTAGCAGCACTGATGCTCTGCTGGAGCAGGGGATGTTCCAGGGTAGCAGCACTGGTGGTCTGCTGGAGCAGGGGATGTTCAGGGTAGCAGCACTGGTGCTGCTCAAGCTGCAGGAGATGTTCAGGGTAGCAGCACTGGTTGATGCTGCTCAGGCTGCAGGGGATGTTCCAGGGTAGCAGCACTGGTGCTGCTCTGGCTGCAGGGGATGTTCAAGGTAGCAGCACTGGTGCTCTGCTGGAGCAGGGGATGTTCAGGGTAGCAGCACTGATTGATGCTGCTCAGGCTGCAGGGGATGTTCCCAGGGTAATCACTGATGCTGCTCTGGCTGCAGGGGATGTTCAGGGTAGCAGCACTGGTGCTGCTCTGGCTGCAGGGGATGTTCAGGGTAGCAGCACTGGTGCTCTGCTGGAGCAGGGGATGTTCAGGGTAGCAGCACTGATTGATGCTGCTCAGGCTGCAGGGGATGTTCAGGGTAGCAGCACTGGTGCTCTGCTGGAGCAGGGGATGTTCAGGGTAGCAGCACTGGTGCTGCTCTGGCTGCAGGGGATGTTCAGGGTAGCAGCACTGATTGATGCTGCTCTGGCTGCAGGGGATGTTCCCAGGGTAACCACTGATGCTGCTCTGCTGGGAGCAGAGCTCCACTGCTGCCACCTGTGTCACCCTAACAACCAAAACGTGGCACCAGAGCTAGGTTTATTCATCAGACTCTGATACCCACTGAAATACAAAACCCTGAAAGTCTCCTATGCTGGCTGAAATCCCTAAATCTATTCCAATGTCCCTGAGTTGTCTTTCTCAGTTTTCTTCAGATAGCCACTAATGCTGCCAAGGGTTTTCCTTAAATGATTAAACTGTGTACATGGAAGGCTCCAGCTCGTAATTTGCCTCCAGCCATAACTTAATCCTTGGTAGTTGGAATAAATGATTATAGTTGGCTCAAATCAGGGTGGGAAGCTTTTCTTTAGATAAGACTGGGAAACTGTGTTTTTAGCTGTATCTCATCCTGCTGTGCATTCCTTGCAGCCAGTGCTTTGCCTTGGCTGGCTCCTGCAGGTGCACCTGGTCTCAGGTGATGGTCAGGCACCTTGGACTTTGGGTTCCACATTCTTATTTTTCATACTTCTCACTAAATTGTGTTAGGACTGCTTGAGCTGTTAACGCTGACTCTGAGTGCAGTGTTTTCCCAGTAATATAATATTCCTAGAAAAAGGTTTATTCACTGGAGTGATCCTTCTGGAATTATCAAAAAAAAAAAATCAAATGTACAGGATTGAACCATTACATTTCACCTGAGCCCTTGCACCTCTTCAGAGGTTTTGTGTCTGCCTGAATTCACAGACAGAGAATCCTGACTCTTGGTTTGTGAATAATTAAACTATTGTTCTTCCTCCCCTGCCCTATTGATTGCAGGTCAGCTCAGGATTGCCCCTGGAGCCTGCTGCTGATCCTGCCTGAGCCTGAGCCAGGGCTGGATCAGCAGTGCCCTGACCTGGGCCTTCAGGATGTGTTTGCAGCCCAGAATAGCAGCTCCCAAAGGAGGGGTTCCAGCAGGATGGGAGTGTGCAGATGCTCGGGTGGGATCAGCACTCCTCCCTCTCCTGGGATCCACGGCGAGGCTCAGGTCTGTGCTGGGCTCTGGAGCCAGCACAAAGTCCAGGGAAGCTGGTGGTATTTGCAGGATCCCAGGATTCATTACAGCTGGCTCACGTGTTGGAAGTGGTTCTGGCTCTCTCTTTCATGCAAAGCTTTCCTTTCCCTTCTTCAAACAAAACCTTGAGAGCACAGGGTGTGGTGTGTGGTGATAAATCACCGACCCCTCTGGGCTCCTTTCACTCGGGGGATTCCATCTCTCTGTTCACTCTCTGCAGGCTGCTGCTCTGCACATCCACAGTGCCAGGGGCACTTGGGGTCTGTGTGCAGGGGCTCAGCTCTGGTTTGGGATGCTGGCAGGACGAGGTGGCTGATGGATGGCTCACTGTGACTCGCTGACCCAGGCAGTGGCCACTGGACTGTGCCATGTGTTGGTCAGGTTTTTCATTAGCCATGCATGTGGGTCATGCCTGGGAAGCAGCCTGGAGCCTGGCCTGCTCTCCCCCTCCAGGGAGATGAATAAAGCAAGGCAGAAATGGTTTGTTAGAATGGTTTCCTCCTCGGGCTGGTGGCTGGAGTGAAGGAAGAGCACAGCTGGGAGTTCAGCTGTTCCCCCGTGGCTCCGTGGGAGCCCAGTGTGCCAGCCTGCTCATCCCTTGGTGTTCAGCACCAGCATCTCAGCCCCAGGGAGGCTCAGGGAAAACTCTCTGTGGTCTGGGTTTGCTGTCCCTGCAGCCACCAGACCCTGAGCAATCCAAACTGACAGTTCCTGCTGGAATGTAATGCCAAAAGTAGGGTAGGAGGGCTGGTTTTCTGGGGAGGGGGGCTCATGCTCTAATGCAGACTGCCCAGCTCTGGCTCCCTGTGCCTTCAGGGATCAGTGTCAGTCTGGAGGTGAAAGATCAGGGGGGTGGGAGCAGCCAGAGCCCCCTCTGATCTCACAGCTGCCCCTGGCAGGGAGAAGAACCTATTGGGCCATGTAATCACCAGGTGGGTACAAATGTTTGGAGCTTTCTGCAAAATAATTGGATTTTCTCTAGACTTAGCTTTTACAAACTATTTATTCAGTTAAAACATCATCTCTGCAATATCCCTGTCAGTGCTGGCACCTGGAAGTTTGACGAGTCGGCCGTGCAGCACTGCAGGAGCCCTGATAAGCTCAAACAGGATTTCTAGGCTTTTTTAGATCCTTGCAGCACATTTTTACATGTTATTTGTATCAAAGCATGAATATAAAATTAAAGTGTATTAATATTTTATCAGAGGAATGGAAAAGTTACCCAGTCTTCTGTGTGGTTGGATTTGATAAGATGAAATAACGCATTAAAGGTGTTTGAGTTGTAACATTTATATTTTGATTGTAGATTCTGCAGCCAGAAAACTCAACTGGTGATCTGTGCAGCCTGGACTGGCCAGAAACTAATTTTTTTTTTTAGTGTTTCCTCACTGCCATAGTGGTATGGTGACTTTCAGCTTAAAATGTAGGACAGCATTCAAAGGTCAAGGCTTAGATTCATTGAACAGAGAAATTTCTGTATGAAATGCTGAGGTATTTTCCAGGTTATTCTTGTGCACACCCCAAGCCCAGCGAGACAGCAGTTCAGTGTTTGTCCTTGCACTCCCTCCAGGCTCTCAGCAGGTCGTTCTTGGGCGGCGTGGAGAGTTCAGGGTTTGAGCTGCAGCTCCTAATTGTGGGGCTTTGTTTCAGATGTGGATGACTTTAAGGGAGGCCCGTTTGGAAGCTGTCCCAGCAGCTCTGCACTCAGCAGCCTGGCGAGCTCCGACTGCTCCGGCTCCGACCGGGACCAGCAGGGCAGGAGGCTCCCCTGCTCCGCCCAGCCCCCGAGCGGCTCCTCCGCCGCCACCGCTGTCCTCCAGAAGAAGGAGACCTTCTTTGGCAGCTCAGAAAACATCACCATGACAACAGTTTCCAAAGTGACCACCTTCTCCAGCGAGGATGCTCTGCAGGACGTTTCCTTCGCGGCCTTTGCCAACTTTAAGGACTCGGGGCCGGTCTCCGGCGACGACGACCTCGGGGACTTTGGGGATTTTGCCAGGCTTCCCTCGGAAGCTCAGGATGCAGCAGCAGCTGACACAGCCCTGGGCACTGATTTCCTCGCTGGAGCCTCCTCGGAGCTGCGGAGAGAGGCCACGGATGACTTCGGAGAGTTCCAAAGCGAAAAACCAAAAATCAGCAAGTTCGACTTCTTGGTGGCAACTTCCCAAGGCAAGGTGAAATCCAGTGAGGAGATGATCAAGAGTGAGCTGGCCACCTTTGACCTGTCTGTGCAAGGTAAGCCTGCCCGTGGTGGAGGAACCTCATGGTGCACGTGCTCATCAAAGGCTGATTTTCCTAATGGAATTATAAATTAGCTAATGGGGATTGTTGCAAAGGCTGCTGGAAACGACCTGAATCTTCTCATTGATCTCCATGGCATTTGGAGCAGGTCGTTTTCTACAAGGGAAATATTTGTTGTGCCAAAAACCTGTAAGAACTGAGGGACTTGGGGAGATCTGCAGCAGTCACTGAGTAGAGAGAAATATTTGCTCTTCTGGAGGAACGGCACCACCCTTGCTGCCACTTCATTCAGTTTAAATAGCCTGGGTCTTCAGAGTGCAGCGATAACTTTTTACAACCTGACTTTTTAGGGTCTCACAAGAGGAGCCTGAGCCTGGGGGACAGAGAAATCAGTCGCTCCTCACCCCTGCCAGCCCTGGAGCAGCCGTTCAGGGACCGCTCGAACACGCTGAGCGAGAAGCCAGCCCTGCCCGTGATCAGGGACAAGTACAAGGACCTCACTGGGGAGGTGGAGGTGAGGAGCTCTCTGGGACACACCTGAGCTGGCACTGACACCAAGGGGCTTCTGTATGCCCCTCTTTGGGGCTTTGCCTGTTTGAGTATGGGTGGGACTGAGATGTGTCCTGCTGCAGTGGGATGTTGTCAGTGCAGCCTGGAAGGTTCTTCTCTCACGTCTTTAAAGGGAGGTGGGAAAACACAGAATGTTGTCTGAAACACAGAACCACTTGACCTTGCAGCCCAAGTTTATGACTGGAAATTAGTTACAGTTTAAATCTAATCCCAACTTTGGCAGAGACCGTTTGCTTTGGCTTTCTGGCTCTGTGGTAGTTATTTCTCTTGCTCATCCTGAGAAGAGATGGGAAAAGGACTCAGATTAAATTCTGCTAATCCCCATTGCTAGAACAGCAGACTGGAACAAATGTGTCAGGAGAAGCTGTGTGCAATGAAACCTTTTACCCACCCCTATGCATTCTCCTTTTGAAACTCATTCCCACTCCCAGAAATCAAATTTTAGAGTTCAGGTGCATAGAGGATCTTGAAAGAATGGGGAGAAGTTAGGAACAGATCTGTTAAAAGTTGACACAGCTGATCTGCAAACAGTCCTTTGAAATCCCTGTGTGCTGTGTGTCTGTTGTGTAGGAGAGAGGGAGAGAAATGTGTGTAGGAACAAGACTGAGCCTGTCCTTCTCTTTGCTCTAGGAGAGTGAGAGGTATGCCTACGAGTGGCAGAGGTGCCTGGAGAGTGCCCTGCAGGTGAGTGTGGCTCCTCCTCCTCCTCCAGACCCTTCCCTCCTCCCTCAGGACCTGCCTCACCCAGTGTTTGACAAAGTGTGGGAATCAGCCCTGGGAATTGCAGTTTTTAAACCAAAAGCTGCCACCTCCTCAGCTGAGCACCCCACACTAATCTCCCTGTGGCTGGGGATTAGTTTGGCTTTTCCCTAAATATTCCAGCTCTCTGGTTAGGGGGTGCTCCCCTGTTTGGGTGCCCAGTTGTGTGCTCAGGGCACTGGCACCAGTGCCTGGCTGCTCAGGGCCAGAGGGAGGGACAGAAGTGTCCCTGAGGGTGTGCTGTGCCCAGGCACCACTCACGTGCTGTGGGGGATATTTCACAGCCAGATCAGAACTGTTCAGCTCCTGAACATTTCTTCTTTGCATTTGAGTGTTAGAGAGCCCAAACTGTGAATGCTCTTATTAAATTAGACAGCAGGGCATGCATGCTCTTAAAACTCTTACTTTGGTAATAAAACTCTTGGGGGAATACATTAAGGTTTTAAATGTTCACACTCTCCCCTGATCTACTTTAGCAGGAGTGTATAAAACATGGGATGGAGTGTGGCAATCATTTCTTGTTTAATTTGCCTCCTTTTCTGAAGAACAGCTTCTGCTGGGGGTAATCTTGTTTGTAATGATTATTTAAAGATAGAAACCCCATCATTTTATGGAATTCATTCCCACCAGGTCATAAAGAAAGCCAACGACACCTTAAATGGAATCAGCAGTTCATCTGTTTGCACTGAAGTTATCCAGTCTGCCCAAGGCATGGAATATTTACAGGGTATGTTTTCATTTCCCACCTGCTTTACAATGGAAGTTCTTCCCTAAAAACCAGGAAGATAGAGTCATTCTTCCCCAGATGGCATTATTTTTAATCCTAATCTCTGCCTGCATCTGAATAAAGAAGAACTCCTCTGCCAAATAAATGTAACTCCAGCTTTGAGCTGACCCTCCATGGCCACCTACTCTGCTTTTGCCATTTCTGGGTTCAAGGCTGGGGCTCCAGTGCATTCTCTGCAATCCTCCCCTCTTTTACATCCACAGGGGTTGTTGAAGTCTACAGAGTCACAAAGAGGGTGGAGCTGGGCATCAAAGCAACTGCAGTTTGCAGTGAGAAGCTGCAGCAGCTGCTGAAGGATATTGATAAAGTGTGGAACAACCTGATCAGCTTCATGTCCCTGGCTGCTCTGACGGTAAGGCCCAAATTAGCTGCCTGGTTGCTAAAACAAATCTCATCATTTCATTTAAAGAGGCTTTGCAGGCTGTGCTGAGTTCACTGTTTGTGTTTCTTGTCTTGGGAAATAGAAATGAACTTATTAGTGAGAGCCAGTTTAAAACCCTCTAAGAAAACTGTCATTTATGCACAAACATGATGCTGTCTTACTTGGTGCCTCAGTGATTTAGGTGCTATCCTGGGGGCCTGTGCACATCTCCAGTGAGGCAAACTTAATAAAATCCAAATAAGCCATTTTACAGAGCCAGAAGGACATGGGCATGTCTTGTTTTTTAATGTGCCTGCAGCTGGCTTTAATGCTCACAATTCCACAACACACAGTGGAGCAACACAGGAGCAACTGAACTGTTTTCCCTTCTCTCTGCATCTGGAAATGCCTGAGTTTGTTTTGGTTCAGCTTTTCCTGCTCTGCACTGCCAGGAAAAGCTCCCAGAGAGGCTGGTGGGATCTGGAGAGCTTTGGGCATTGCTGGGTGAGGGGACAGGCAGGGATGTGAGGGGTGCCCAGGACAGACACAGAGAGAAGGCAGGAGAGCCACCCTGCCATTAAATACCTTGTGGGGTTTGTGTTGCAGGAGATGGAATGTGCAAAATCACTTCTTCAGCCATGGAATACCTCATCATTTTAGGGAATCACCCCTTTTTGTGTGCTTTCTGTTGAGAGATAGAGTGGATCCCTTTGGCTCAGTGCATATCCAAGGAGCCTTCAGGGTCAGCACACCCCACCAAGCATCCCTGAGCACATCATTGCCATGGGGAGCTTTCCTCTGAGCTTTTTAATTTGTGGCTTCCTCCCTGCACTGCAGCTGTGCCCACAAAAGGCTTTTCCTTTCCAGTAAACACCCATTTATAAGTAAGACTTGGAATTCTTGCTTTCTGCTTGCAGTGCCCATCTCCAGCTCACTGTCATTCCCTGCAAGGCAGGAGTTTATGATGAGCAGTCCCTTTCCACACCCCTTTTGCACGTGTTAAACCTCCCCAGGAATTCTGGTGATGCACAGAGCCTGCCATCCTGGGAAATCTATTTCCTCAGCATTTTCCTGCCTGGCAGAGGAAGTTGATAGACCTGGGTTCACCTGTTGGAGCTCTGGCATTGCTGATAGGAACAACCCCAAGAGCTGCCAGCATCTTTTCCTCCTTTAAACAGGTGGATTAGAATGCAGTTGCTAAAGTGCTTTTCCTTGGAAGATTACAGGCAGTACTGGAAGTGCAGAGCTTGGCCCTGTGTTCTCTGAGCCACAGCAGCTCCTGGCTCGTGGCTGCAGCTGAGGCACAGCAGGAGCTGCAGGCAGTGACTTCTCACCTGCCCCAGAGTCCAGCTGAACTTGGCACAAACCAGGGGCTCCTTAATTCCCCAGATCCCCCCTGATCTTGCCTCTCCTCCCCTCGGGGTTCACTGGGAGGGTGGAACCCACACCTCTGCTGCTACAGGATCCTGAGTGATGCACAAGTGCCAGTTAACTGCAGAGAAGGATTCCAGCTCCCAGGCATGCTCTTGGAAAGGTTAATTTTATCTTTTAAAGGATTTTGTTACAAGGTAATTTTATGCACAGCCCTGTGGTTTTTCACAGCAAATTGCAGGATGACCTTCTCATTTGCTTCACTCTTGCATTTGGTAAATAAATATTAGAGTGCCTTTATTAACTGGATGGATCTACTCAGAGATTAAAGGGTTTTTTTTCAGGATTCCAGTTCCTCTCCAGCCATTCAGCAGGGCAGTGTGAGCAGCAGACCCACAGTGTGGATTAAGACACACATGGCTTGGGATCACAACATTTTTTAAGCTTCTTGCATTTCTAGTCGTTGCTTTTATTTGCATCACTATTTCAATGCAAAATTTGAACAGTTTTACATCATCTTTGTGCTGTGTTTTAATTGATCATTCATCCTGTGGCTGAAATGGGAGGATAAGTACTGGGAAAGTGACCACATTAATTTATTGTTTACAGGTTTATTCTCCCACCCTTTGCCTGTCTTTAAGCTGAGCCTGTGTGTGGCTGGTGGCCTGAATTCCATGGGGTGGTTAACCTGAATATCCCATTTTGTACTGCTCTGCCATATTGTAGGTTCAAAACAAACCCCAAAAGAGAAAACCTGGTGCCCTTTTTTGCTGAGGCAGTACCAGGGAGTCCAGGACAGTGAACCCTGCTGCAGCCAGCTCCCCAGGGCTGTGGGAGAGCTGCCTCCCCACAGCTGCACAAACACCTGCAGGTGCCCTGTTTGCCTTCCCCCAGCTCCCAGTGCTCCTTCCCCTTTGCATGGGGGAATGTGCAGCTCAAGAATTCCTTCCTTTGCAGTTGAGGCCTTTTTGAAGACTGTGAGTGTTATGAATTGGTGCAGGGGGAGGTGGCAGGTCCATCCTGACAGCTCTGATGGCTGTCACCCTGCCGTGCCACGTGACACGCTGGCCCTTGGTGCTCACTCATTTTTATTGTGATGTCTGAAACTTTCTCAGAAAATGCCTCAAAGTTCCTGTGTGCTCTCTTTAGCCAGATGAAAACTCCCTGGATTTCTCTTCTTGTATGCTGCGCCCAGGGATTAAGAATGCCCAGGACCTTGCCTGTGGAGTGTGTCTCCTGAACGTGGATTCCAGAAGCAAAGTAAGTGTGTGCTGCTGGGACTCCTCCTGAATTTACAGCTGGGCCTCCATCTGTAGAACCCCAGGCTGGTTTGGGTTGGAAGGGACCCTAAAGCCCATCCAGTGCCACCCCCTGCCATGGGCAGGGACACCTCCCACTGCCCCAGGCTGTCCAGCCTGGCCTTGGGCACTGCCAGGGATGGGTGCATTGGAAAAAATTTTCCTGGTTGTATTTTGTAGACTCTGACCTGTGGATGGGTCTTAGTAAAATCCTATAATGGAATGTCCAGAGTTCCTTGGGCTTTGGTGTGACACAGCTGTGGAGAAAGGGCTGAGTTTGATGGGCAAGAAACTGGCATACTAAGATTTTAAAAAAGATATGTATTTTTTAACAAATAAAAACCTTTTAATGACTTTTCTTCATGAAATGGCTCCCTGTTGCCATGAGCAGAGCTGGGAGGGCCTCCCAGGACATGTGCAGAGCTGTGCCAAGCAGTTAAACCTAGAGGCACTTTTCCTGACTTTTTTTGGTTTCAACATTATTTCAGAAAGAAGAGAAACCTGTGGAAGAACTTCCCAAAAAAGTATGAACCTGTAAAAAAACATTCTTTCTAGACTCATTCTTCTTGAGTGTGGAAGGCTGAGCTGCTGCTGGGCTCTCAGCTGTCATCTCAGTTGTACCAATCATTAATCCTCTTCTCCAGTCGTCTTTTGTGGCCGTTAACCCTTGATCTGATCAACTCACCTGCTCCAGAGCCTGCCCTGTGTGTCTGCATGCCTGTGCCTCGTGCCCAGCTCTTGGGCTTGTGCTCCTTCTGTCGTGTGCTAGAAAATCCCTGACTCCTGACTGTGTGCTGCCTGGGTGTCTGTAGCCAGAGAGGGGGGATTGCAGGGGCTTGGTGCTGGAAATATTGACTTCTGGCTTTGTCTGGCAGGCAGTGGCACTTTTAGAAATCTCTGCAGGAAATCCAGGGTGTGGAGAGCAGGGCTGGGATATTTTTTTTTTTTTAATAGGGAGCTGTGAGGCATTGGAAAATATCTCCTAGCAACAAACAGCGAGGTGGTTTCAGCCTGTTCATGGCTTCACACTCTCAGAGGCTCCTGTTGTAAAGCAGCTTCAATTAACAGGAGGAAGTGGATGAAATTCAACCTGAAATAACACTAATAGCAAGAATTGCACCTGCCTAACCCACAGCCAGGCTGGAGCCAGGGAAATAAATGCAGGAGCTGTCTGCTGGCAAGCAGGACAAGCTTTTCCTTCAGTAGGGAGGTGGAACAGAGGCAGAAGGTGCAGGGAACAAGGTGAGTTAGCTGCCAGGGCTCGGGCCAGGGCTCCCTCCTGCAGGTGGAGGCTGGCTCAGGTGTGATGACTGAAGGTTTTGTCCTCCTGCAACTGAAATCAGATGGAGTTGATGGGGTGCAGTGCTCAGGGGAGAGCCCTGGGCTGTTTCCCACTCTAGGTTTAGACCCTGGAGGGGATCAGACTGTCCCACTTGTTTCAATTCTTCTTGCAGGCCTTCAATTCAGAGACAGATAACTTCAAGCTGGCATATGGAGGGCACCAGTACCACGCCAGCTGTGCCAACTTCTGGATCAACTGCGTGGAGCCCAAACCCCCAGGTCTCATCCTGCCAGACCTGCTCTGAGAGCTGCTGCACTGCAGGTGGAGCCTTGGTCTCATCCTGCAGGACCTGGGGTAACTGCTCTGCTGGAGGCTGCAGCTGGGGCCAGGGTCTGAAACCTTTGGGGTTGATTTTTGGTCCAAAAATCAATGGATCAAAGCCCCTGTTACAGATGGTGAAGAATTCACTTGTGATGGCCAAGGTTTCAGGAATAACTGGATAATATATAGTATGGCAAAAAAACCAGAGTGGCATTTCAGTTTTTCTGAAGATGAAAACGTTATCCTGTGCAAAAGCAGCCTGGGAACCATGTGCATAAAGCTGTGCCTGGGAGAGGCCAGCATGGAGCTTCCCTGAGACCCTGGAGTGCTGGGCTGATTTGCATAGAAACAACCACTTAAATACTTGAAGTCTGTATTTGCAAGCAAATCTTTTCCTTAACGTTTTTGGGACACAGACCTTGATGTTCTTTAAGTATTTGCTGCTGTGATATCACAGCACATGAGTCACAGCAGCATCCAGGCAGAATGAATTATTGACTCAGGAGGAGAAGCTGCTGGGTGTTTGTGCTTCCACTGCTCTGTGCTGGAAGTTGTGCTGGATGCAGAACTGGTTGGTGCTGGAAGGTGAGGACTGGAAATCTGCTGTGATTTTCCCTGTGCTGTGTGGGTTCTGTAGTGCAGGCAGCTGGAGTTTAAAACTCACAGTCTTTGTTGTAAATACAGATAAACTTCCCTGGATTTGTCCTGAGCTCCAGGCAGGGTTTTGTCTCTGCTGACCTTTTGGGAGCTGTGTGGCTGCAGCACTGCTGAAAGCTGGACTCTGCTGATGCAGCACATCTGCTGCTGTGGAGAATCTTTCCCTTTTTTGGCTGTGGAGATGCTGTTCCTGATGGGCTGGGATGGGATGGGGTGGCTGTGTGCTAGCCTGCAGTCTGCTGCTACCTGTAGCAACGTGTTCCTGTGACTCAGAGCTGGCAGCACGAGGTGGCCCTGGCTCCTGCAGCAGGGAGTGGGATTGAGCAGCCAAAGGCAATTAACCCTGGAATTTGGTGGTCTCAGCAAGCTGTGTTTGAAGCAGGCATTGTGTCCCTGCTGCTTTGTGGCTTTTGTAGGTGCCTCTCTGGACAGCTTTGTGTCACAGACTCTCACTAAATGTTACCTGTGCATCTAAAGGACCTGGTTCCTCCTTCAGATCCAGTATGCAGAGGACAGTGCAGGCAGTGGAGTGCTGGGTGCAGGATTTTAAACCTGGGGGAGCCTCGTGGTGTCACAAGAGACATCCCACGACCCTGTCTAGGGCTGCAGGGAATGAAGTGGGGTGTAAATCCATAGGGTGCCACTTTCTCCTTGATTCTTTGGCTTAGTCTCTCACATCTGTTCCTTTCCTCCAGCTTCTCCAAGTTAATCCTGCCCCCATTACAAGTACCTGACACTGACCTGTGGTTATTTGCTGAAACAGAAATTACAATGAGGAAAACGATGCTTTGTATTTAAAAAACAAACAGGCTTAGTTACACGAAACTATTAATTAGCCCAAATGAAAGAATCTTGGCTCAGAGGTGTCTGGCTCCTTCCTTACACCAATTACAATAAATCTCCTTGCTGCCTCAAATTAGCTCATTCATGAAATAAAGCCTGCAGCTCCAGCTGATCCAGAGGCAGATTTCCCGTGCTCTGCTTCCCACATCCTGCCCAGCAATTTCCAAAAAAGCAGGAAGACAACTCCTTGCTTCTCTCCCTGTCATTTATGAGGTGGGAAGGAGCTCCAGCAGCACAGCATGTGTCCACAGCCCTTGTTTTCCAGCACAGTGAGGCTGCTGTGCCCCTCACCAGTGTTCCCTCAGGAGCCTGGGGACAGGGAGCCCCTGGGAGAGGCTGGTGCTGAGGGGATGCAGTGTTGGGAAAAGGGAGTTTACTGTCAGCCACCACAGCTCCCCAACACTTTGCTAGAGAGGAATTTTTCCCCCTTAATTGAAAGAAAATGCCCCAAATAAGAGGCCATGGTGTGAAATTTAAAGCACCAGCTGCATTGTCACAGGAGCATTTCCATGCTGGTTTTTCTGTACCTGTTACCAGGTCAGCCCCTCTCTGAGCTGCAGCCAGCCTGTCCTTTGGCCCATAAGAAAAGGGATGGACATTTACAATTCCAGCTGCAGCAGAGCTCACTGCAGGGTGACACTGCTGCTCCCACAGCAGGGAGAGGAGCAGGCACCATCCCTGTCCTTGTGGGCCTTCAGCCGTGGGCACTCAGGGAGGCTGTGCCTGGAGATGCCCTGGGTGAAGGCACACACAGAAGGATCAGCTGCAGCTCCCAGCCATTCCAATGACTCACTGGAGCATTCAGCATCCTCGGATGTTGTTGCCAGCCAAAGCCCAGTGTCCTTCCAAGCTGTATCCAAGGTGACAGGATCGTCACAGCCCACCTTCCCCCGCTGCCTCTGCTGCAGGGCACGCTGCCTTCCCTCTGCTCCTGCCCAGTTCCAGACCTGTAACTCCTTTTCCTGCATGGATTCTCTCACTGCAGAAGAGAAATGAGGTTTTCTTCATTGTTTTACATAGATAAAAGGGGCTGCCTTGGCGTGACCTGTGGGAAGTGGGGTTTCTGTCTCTCGGTGTACATTTGCAGTTCTGAGGATTTATTTGCTCGGTTATTTAATGTATTTATGGCTCAGCCCCGCTGTGTTCCTGGTGCTCCCCTGCCCTGGCAGCCTCCCCCTGCTGCTGGGGGCTGCTCCAGCCTCTCCCCTGCCCCTCCCTCCTGGTGTTTGGCCGTGAGTCCCTGCAGCCCCCGGGATGTCACCTGTGCCCTGGCATTGTCACCTCCTGCTCTCACCATTCATTCCAAGCCTTTTCCTCCCTGCCAGCAGCTGCTCCTGGCTTTGGTGGGAGCAGCTCCTCCCCTGAGACTCCTGCAGTGGGGTGAGGGTGAGGCTCAGCCCCAGGCAGAGCAGGAGCTCCTGGACACCCATGGACTGCTCTGAGTCCTGGCAGCTGCACCAGGAGTCACAAACTTGAAACAAAACCTGCCTTCCCAATAAAAGCTGCTATTGTACAAACTGCTGCTTTGGGTTTACTTTTAATTCTGCACCTGTATTTAATTCCAGTTCTCAGTGTTAAAATAGGAATGTCATAATTTTATGAAGGAGAGCAATCAGAAAACTTCTCTTTCTATTGTGATTCTTCTCCTGCCCTCTGGGCAAATGTTATTTTTCTTCCAGAAGTGGTTTTGTGATTATTAGTTGGAGCTGTTTGGGTTTGTGCTGTGCTGGAGTTGCTGCTGATATTTTAAATCCAGTGAGAATAAGTGTTATTAATTGACTTTAGTACCTTGTTTACTCCCTTAATTCCTGCAATGATTTATAAATCCTGTGTTGAGATTCAAACCTGGTGTTCAATAAAAAGCTCGTTTCATATCTGACCAGCCTGGGAAGCTGAAATATTTATATCATAATGGAGGTGAAACCTGCTCTGGGGCTGGGATGGGGAAGGTGTCTCACCAAATACTGGAAGATATAAAATATTTTTCAGACAATTTAGATCCACTTGGAAAAGCCAGCGGGGAGCAGGAGGAGGGGTGTGCTCAGAGCAATCCAAGCTAAACCAGGGCTCTCTTTTCTTTGGCTTCTGTAGATTTGAGAATGGAGAAATAACTGGATTTTGAGGGGGAAAACACTTGTGTGAAATCTTTTGCTCTAGTGAATACAAGAGGAGCTTTTGCAGTGAAATCCCCACAAGCACTAAGGCTGTAATATAACCATGAATGGGGATTTCAGGTGAATTGTTTTCTCATGTGTTTTATTAGGCAATTTCACTTTTTATAGGTCTAACTTTCCCTTGTGTTTAAAGCCAGCCTTTGGCTGAACATCAGCATCTCTCCCCTCACTCCTTGGGCAGTGTGTGCATAAAGTCTAAAGAATAATTCCAAATGGAGACTTTTTAACCTTCCTTTTTTTATACCAGAAATGCTGTTAAACCCTACTTTGCCCATTTTTAGGTAAAGTTTAATTTTGTGAGCAGATTTCAGTTTTTAGCATTTTTTTCCCTTTCAAATGTCATGTGTTGGAACGTCTCCAGACCAGTGATTAATCTTGATTTTCACTCTCTAGCTCCTCACTTACCATTTCCCTGGCTGAAGTTTAACTCTGATAAATTTGGAAGATGAGTCTCTGTGTCTGCCTGCCACTGGAAGTGGGATCCAGCCACGGAACCTGAGCTGGGAGCAGCTGATGGCAAACTCACCTTTACTTCAGTGGGGCAGAACTCATTGGGAAAAGCAGGAGAAAGCATCCTTCAGCTGTTTAAAGGCACTGCTGGGCCTTAGGCTGCTGCTGGAGCTCCACTAGCACAGTTTGGAACAGGAAACCGACACATGTTCTGGTTTAATCTTTATTGATTTGTTTTTTACAAGTATAGAATCTCATTGAAATCAGACAGCGATGGCAGCACTCTGCCTGCTCCTCCTCCAGAGGCAACAGAAACTCCCTGGGGCCTTCTCAGGGCACCAGGGGCTCTCCCGGGCTCCAGTCTCACTCCAAGGAACCAGTCCCTGCCCCTGGAGTCTGGAAGGCTTCTCCAGGGAAGGGCTGGGCTGGAGTCACTCCTGGCACACTCCGAGCGAGGCCAGGCCTCTGTCACCACCCTGGGGACAGAGAAGAGCAGCCCTGGAATGCAGCATAACCTTGAGGACGGAATGGAGAGAGGCAGGAGTGGGCTAAGGCAGGTCCTGAGGGGAGCTGGAGCTGGGGAGCCCAGGGGCTGGGCTGGCTGCTGGCTGCTGGCACACAGCCCCAGCCCAGGAACTGAGGGGACTGACCCCTCCCAGGGGATTCACCCCTCCCAGGGTGGGCTGCCTGCTGGCTGCTGGATGCTGGCACACAGCCCCAGCCCAGGAACTGAGGGGACTGACCCCTCCCAGGGGACTGACCCCTCCCAGGGTGGGCTGCCTGCTGGCTGCTGGATGCTGGCACACAGCCCCAGCCCAGGAACTGAGGGGACTGACCCCTCCCAGGGGATTCACCCCTCCCAGGTGGGCTGGATGCTGGCACACAGCCCCAGCCCGGGCAGGGCCATGCACACATTCCTGAGCGTCTCTTTGGCTGCCCAGCGGCTTCAGCCCTCCTGCTTCTGCCTTGAGCCACATCTGGACAAGATCTGTCAACTTCCCACCCACAAAACACACCAGCATTTTCCAGTGGTTGAAGTGTATTCCAGGGCTATGGCCCTGGCATGGAATGAGTGAAAAAGGATCTTGTATTTATTTGATTTGAATTGCTCAATTTTTATTTTACTTGTGGCCGACACGGGCTGATTCAATCTTTTTGTTGGTTTGTTTGTTTTTTCCCTTTTTCCCCCCTAACTTTGAATACGATTAAGAGCTGACTAAAGATCTCAAACACTATATACTGAGAGTCACTACGGATGTTAAAGAAAACACCAGCACCAGCACCACAGCCCCTGTACTCCTGCCTCCCTGGTGCTTGGAAAACCTGCTGCTGTGGAGCAGGGCCTCGCTAGTGCTGCTCCCGAGCCACTACAGGGTTTTGCAAGGAAGCAAACAAGCTATAACAAAATATCCAGGCTACTACTGTGGCAGGAAGCGTATTTGGGCCATCCACTCTGCCCAATGCCTCTTAGGCCCTTCCCTGGAGGATCCTAATAAACTGACTAAAAAAAGGAAAAAAAGATGGAGGCTTTATGGAAGGAATCAACTTATAATGAGACCTGGTTTTACTAAATCAGAGATGCAGATGGGAAATCCCCATAGAGAAAAATGCTTTGAAGGGAATCGTTGGCCTTGCAGGTTAGCGAGGTGAGAATTGAGGTTCTGCTGTGTGGTAGAGAACCAAAGTTGGCTGTAGAAGGAGAAGGGAACATCTCCAGTCTGCTTCCCATCTGCAGTCCCATTAAATTCCCCAGTAAGGCATCAGGGGTCTCCTCTCTCTCTCGTAAACGTCCGGGATGATGCCGTAGGGCGTCTGTACCATTTTAACCGTGGTCTTCCCAAAGAGCTTCCTCTCGTAGTCTATCAGCTGCCTCCAGAAGCCCACGTTGGGCCGGATCACGGGGCGCCGCGCCTTCACCCAGCTGTAGGCCTCGAAGAGGGAGACCTTGTGGTACTTCATGAGGAAGGCGATGCAGAGCGTGGCCGACCTGCTGACGCCGGCGGCGCAGTGCACCAGCGCGGCCCCGTGCTTCCGCGCCACGCTCTGGATCTTGTCGGCCACGCTGTCGAAGTACAGCGAGATGGGCGCGTTGGGCATGTCGGCCAAAGGCACTTTGACGTACTCAAACTGGGGCCAGTTGAAGTTGGGGATCTCGATGGTGGCGTTGATGATGCAGGTGATGCCCCGGGACAGCAGCAGGTGCCGGTTGGAGGCCACGCTGCCCCGGCTCAGGTACAGCGAGGGCGTGATCTGGGCGATGCCCCCCAGGGCGCCTTCCGAGAGCATGCGCGGAGCCATCAGGGTTCTCGGCAGGGAGTTGTGGCTTCTGGAGGTCATGGAGGATCCTGGCACTCAGGCTTCCATTATGGGAAGAGAGCCAAGGGGATCTGCAGCCAAGGGAGGGATTGTCTGGCCTGGTGGCGGCAGGACAGCGAGAGCTCCCGCTGCTTAGTCACTGCAAAACACAAGTGAGGCCGTGAGCGGGGAGCTGTCCCTGACCCGTGTCTGTGCCAGGGAACAGGAAAGCCCAGCTCGTCCTGCTGTGGCCTGGCAAGGCTCCGTGGGGAATGTGGGGCTGGGCTCACAGTGCTCATTACTGCAGTCCCCCAGGCGCTGCCTGGACAGATAGTAACAAAAAAAAATCTTCAGCCTAATTAAGTCCAATTACTCGCCAAGGGTTTACCTGTGGGCCCGGACAGCATCTCACCCAGACCAGCACGTGGAAGATGAGCTACACCTTTTCCATGCTTAAACACAGCAGCTTCACAGCTGGCCACGGTTCAAAGGGATGGTGAGGAACAGCAGATGCCAGCAATTTCCAGCACGCTGCCCTCTCCCCAGTGCCACCCTTCTCCTTTTTAGGTGTAGGAAAGGCCCCGCCAAAGCACATAAACAGAGGAAAGTCGCTCATTAGGAAAGGCGGTGAGTCACGTCCATCCCCATCAGTCATCGGCTCTCACAGAGGCAGGGGAAGTGTGGAAAGAGTGACCTGGTTATGTCAGAAACTGGGAGTAAAACCCAGGAGCAGAGCCTGGGACAGGGGAGGCTCTTGTCCTGCTTTAATGCCTGACTAATGCTTGGCAAGGCCTGGGATTGCCCCTGAGAGCCACACGGGCCAGGAGGGTCCCTGCTCTGACTCCCCCTGCTCCTTTGGGGCACCTCCAAAGCCAGGGAGAAGCTGCAGGCAAGGGGATGAGCCCTGGAGTATCAATAATTTGCCAGTCAGTGTGTTCTCTGTTTGGAGAAGGGCACGGGACAGGCTCCAGTCTGTGCAGGCTGGGGAGTCCCTGCCCAGGTACCTCTGAGCCCACCCTGGTGGCACTGGCAGAGCTGAGGGGACTATGGGGGATGCTCAGGGCTTTGGGGAGAGGATCTATCCCTCCAGAAATTCCTAATTATGTTAAGAGGGTCCTTTAAAGGGCTGTGGCTCCCCCAGCCCTCAGCTGCCTGCCCTCATGTCATGCTCTGGGAAGCACCAGCTGGTCCCAGCAGTGGCTGGTGGTGCTGCCAGTGGATTTTTGGCTCTGTGGTACAGAAACTTAATGAGCAAAATGTGGCCTCCTCCATGGCTCTTCCCTGCTGGCAGCTACCTGAGCAGCTCCTGAAGCTGTGGACTAAAGCTGCAAAAGTTCCTGCCCCAACAAGGCTTTTGCTGCAGCTACGAGTGCTCAGCTTCCCCCCACTGCAGCCACCCAGCTGGAGCAGCAAGGAAAGGTGTGTTTTTTCAAAGGAATAAAGTTCTTTGAGCAGGGGAAATCCCTGCTCTCAAGCAGCTCTTACTGGCAGTGCAAAGGATTTGGGCACTTACAGTTGGTGACAAAGTCCTGCTCTAAGTGACGGAGCGGCACCGCGGAGCTCTGGGGCTGGGGTGGCTCAGGGAGTGTGTCCAACGCTGAGCTGGGGAGACAAAAGAGCAGGGATTGTACTGGGATCTGTGCTGGACACTGATTAGGGGGTGTCCAAGAACTGGGAGGGAGGACCACGGCTTCCCCACAGAGAGATGAGGACTCAGGGTGGCACTTGCTGCCAACACCACAATGTCACCAATTCCTGCCAACATGGCACTCAGAATCACGGTGAGCCCTGAGGAATCTGAGGCTGGCACAGAAGTCATGGCTCAAAAAAAATTAAGTCATTTAAGTAATTGATTTACTCTAATGTCTCCTTTAGCATCTGCCCAGGCCCAGACAGGTGGGGCAGGTCTGTGTCCTTCTGATGGTGCCCAAGCCACCCACTGGGGACCCCCTGTTCCGATGAATGGGAAGGGGCAGAGCTGACGCCAGAGCCACAACACTGTGCTCCCCAAAAGCTGAGGATGGGGCCAACAACCCCTTCCCAACATCCCCTTCCTTCCCCAGAAGCCCCCAGAGTGGAGGTGAATCCCCTGGGAAATGCTGCTGGATGAGGGCAGAGCCACCCCAAACCAGCTCTGAGCAAGGCAGAGCCTCCAGCTGCTCCCGGGGGAGCTGGAGCAGTTTGGGAAGGGCTCTGCTGCTTTCCATAAAGTGGTTCCTGTTTGCAGGCAGGAACTTATCCAGGGATTTGCATGTGACAGGCTGGGCTGGCTCTGCAAACTGGGGCTGCCAGGCCAGCGGCAAACACCTGCTCATCCCATCCCATCCCATCCCATCCCATCCCATCCCATCCCATCCCATCCCATCCCATCCCATCCCATCCCATCCCATCCCATCCCAGGTGCTCCAAGCCCCATCCAGCCTGGCCCTGGACACCCCCAGGGACCCAGGAGCAGCCACAGCCGCTCTGTCCAACCTGTTGCATCCCAGGCACACACACACGACATCCCCGGGGCTCGGAATGGCCGACACGGCTCTCCCCCGAGCCAGAGCACCTCTCAGGCAGGAGGACGGGATATTTGGAGGAGAATCTCATTATTGCAGCGAGAGATAAGGCTGCTGTGCCTGGCCGTGCCCGGCGCTGGGCACAGCGGGGCTGGCGCCGCGTCCCTCCCGTGCAGCGGAGCTGGCTGCGGTGCCACCGGCTGCGACGCGCTGGCTCAGGCATGTGACAGAGCCACGCTGCTGCCCACACACACCCGGCTGAGCAGCTGCTGCCGTACGGGGAGCTGGGAATGGAAGGGGCTGGGCTGGCAGCAGCTCCGACTCCTCCAGGCTCGCAGGTGTGAGCCTTCACCTGTCCCCAGGGCTGCACCCCGCATCCCTCCTGCCCTGAGAGCCCTGCAGTGCTCCAGGAGAGCCCCTCTGTCCCCAGGGCTGCACCCCGCATCCCTCCTGCCCCGAGTGCCCTGCTGTGCTCCAGGAGAGCCCCTCTGTCCCCAGGGCTGCACCCCGCATCCCTCCAGCCCCGAGTGCCCTGCTGTGCTCCAGGAGAGCCCCTCTGTCCCCAGGGCTGCACCCCGCATCCCTCCTGCCCATCCAGAGTGCCCTGCTGTGCTCCAGGAGAGCCCCTCTGTCCCCAGGGCTGCACCCCGCATCCCTCCTGCCCCGAGTGCCCTGCTGTGCTCCAGGAGAGCCCCTCTGCCTTTCCCAGCACAGCCGCGGTATCCACCGCACCCCCGGTAATCCAACACCGCCGCTCTTCACGCAGCCATTCCCCTCATTGTGCTGGGGCAGACCAAGAGAAAAGGAATGAAAAGCCTCTTCCCAGCCGTTGCCGAGTGCAGGAAAAAAAAAGGAGAAAATCGCTGAAGATGGAACAAAGCACTCACACAGCCCGGCGTGGCTGTGCCTGGGAAGGCTGATGGCACAAGAGGCTCCTGGCAGGGCACAGCAAGGGGCACCGGCTGCCCCTTCAGCCTCTGCACTGCCAGGTACAGCCAGGGTGCAGCACCTCATGGGAAATAAAAACCCCACCTCTTCTCCTACTGCTCCTTGGTTGGGGTTTCTGAGTGCTGGCATAGGCTGGGCAGTCACAGCAGCCCAAAGCTGGTGCCCGGGGTGCTGGAGCCAGGACTGTCCCTAAAGCAGCACTGGAAGTGCCCTCCAAAGGAGCTGGAATGTCACTGGGGTTTCCTGCAAAGGCCTGACATCCCCAGAGGGTGCAGATGGTCCTTGAGGAGAACACAGGGCTGGTAGCATCCAGGTGTTCCTGCCATCACATCCTCCTTTTTCTGGGCTGGCTCCAGTTAATGAATTAATTAATCTTGCAGCAGCCCTGACCCACAGCAAATCCCTTTCCAGACTGCCTTGGTCTTGCCCACGTGCAGAGCCCAGACAGTGCCCAGAGGGAGAGCTGGGACCCTGGGGTGGCAGGGGGTCCCTGGGGTGGCAGGGGCAGGACTGGAGCAGCCTCCTCCCTCCCCGGCAGACTGGTGGGTTCTGCCATTTCCCTCCTCTGCATAATCAGGGGTGGGGGAAGCCAGTGGCTAATTACAGCCTGGAGAACACTCTGCTCTTCAAAGCCTCCAGGTCCTTTCCCAGCGCTCCTGGCCAGCGCCATCCTCGGGTTTATGGCGAGGGGACACTTCTCCAGCCCCATCCACCTGGATCTCATCCTGCACCCAGATCTCCAGCTCTCAGGTGTACCTCCTGCTGCACCCCAGGCTGAGCTTCGTGCTTCCCCGGTCTCAGGAGGAGGAGCAGGTGCCTAGCCCAGCTAGCTGCTCCCATGGAAAGCTGGCTGTATCCCACCTGGGCTGGATCTCCTGGCCCCAGAGCAGCTCCTTTGCAGGTAAGAGGATTTCCAAAGCAATGCAGCAATGCCGGTGCCGTGCTTGGTGTTTTGGTGGTGCAGCCCCTTGGAAAGATTGCTGCCGGCAACGCTCGTGGCTCTGCTCCTCCAAATCTTGCAACAGCTGGAGTTTGTTTCTCTTGCTTTCATTCCTGGGAAGGCAGTCCTGTTAACAAAGGCTGAAATTCCCACGGGAAAGCATTGCTGGCTCCTGGACCTCCTGAGAAAGACTTGAAAACACCTCTGGAAGCTCAAATGACAAACAGGGTGAGTTTGTGAGTTGAGTGCTGTGATCTCCAGGACAGGAGGGAGAACTGGTCGGGCTCTAGACAATGAGTTGGCAAGTCTGAGCTTCTTCCTTCTTATTCTGGTGCTGCCGGGTGGTTTGCTCTGATTTTTAAGGGTTTTTTTGTTTGTTTGTTTTTCAATGCAGCTCCTCTGTCTTGAGAGCTGAGGCTGTGGCTTGTCCCTGGGGCACTTGAGTTTCTGTTGGGTTGTGTGGCAGGAACACAACCAGGGGCTGGTACCTGGACAGGTGAGAGCTCCCCAGGCCTCTCTCCCTCTGGAGAGTGGGTTTAGTGCAGGGTGGGCCCTGCTCTGCTCAAGGAAGAGAGATACTGAAGTCTCTGGTTTAATTCCCAGATCATCATCTGGGATTTGGAGAAGATTTCTGGGCTGGGTGTGCAAAATGTCAGTACTGAGGCAAGGCTTCTCCCCCCTCCCAGGAGAGGAAAAGTTATTCATTTTGGAGATGACAAATGCTCTCTAATCCTGCAGTAAAGAGAAGAGTCAATATCGCAGGCGCTGAATGAACGAGCCTGCTCAGGGCTCTTCCCAGCCAGGCTGAACAGCAAATTGCTTCAGAAATGGTCCTGGAGAGTGGCATTTCAAATAAATTTCAGCAGACAGCACAAACTGCAGCCATTCTGGGGTCAGGGCTTGCTTGTGCTGAGTCCAAGGGAGCCCAAAGCAGAGCCGGGAGGGGAGAGAACGAGTGGGAACCGCCGGCTCCTCTTCCCAGCCCTTGGCTCTGCTCTCCTGCCCTTGGTTGTGCTCCTGGAGCCATTACAGGCTCCTCTCGTGTGGGTCAGAGCCATCAGCACATCCTCACGATGGAAAGGTCGAGCGGCTCGGGTTTGGAATGGGAAAGAAGGAAGGGGAGCAGGCGGGGTGATCTGGGCTGAGACAGAGGATGCTGCGACCAACCCCCGACTGATTCTGCTGGCAGCCTGGGCTGGCCTCTCGGAGCAGGATGGGAGCTGTCAGATGTTAAATCAAGATAATAATCTGTCTGCCCGGAGCTCTGAGCAGGCCTGGCTGCTTGTGCAGCTCCCAGCACAGCTGGGTCCCTGTGCTTGCCAGAACACACCAGTAACTTCCCAGAGGATCCACAAAAAGGGGAATCGTGCCCAAAACGCACAACAAGACACCCTGCAACCAGTCCAGGGCTCTCCTGGGAAGCTCAACGACCCCAGAACAAGCAGGTTGGTCTGCAAGCACAGAGTCCTGCCTGCCCCCCGTGCCTGGAATGCAGGCTGCTCCCAGAGCCAAGGCAGCTCCCCGAGCTGCAGGGCTGGCAGTCCCTCAGGAGCCTGTCCCAGCCTGCTGGCAACCCCAGCCTGCTGCCTTCAGAGGGGTGACAGCTGACACTCCTGTGTCCCAGGGCTTGGCAAGGCTCACCCACTGCCTCCTGCCTCTGCTGAGGATGAGCCACCCTCGCTCCACAGCCAGGCCCTGCTCCCACATGGCAGCACCGAGCCTAGGGCTGGCACCAGGCTCAGGGGTGGTGACTCCAACCCAGCCCAAAGCGCCCAGCTGAGCAGTGTCTGAGTGTTCTGCCAGCCAAAATCACTCCCTGACTGCCATGCTCCCAGCAGGAAAAACGGGCGGTGAGGTTTTTGCAAGGACTCATCTGAGGATGCCACTTGGCACCATGGGCAGGGTCCCAGGCTGCCAGGCAGGGCAGCAGCTCAGCAGCCTCTGCACTCCTGCTGCCACCAACTCCTGTGACAGTGGTGCTGCCCATGGCCACCCTGCTGGGATCCTGCCGTGCAGCCAGCCCCTCCACAGCAGGAACAGGCACTGCTCCCTCTCCAGCTGAATCCTGCCAGCTGCCAGCCAAACCTCTGGCCACAGGGACGGCGCGACACGGGCAGTGGGCACAACCTGGGGCATGCTGGTGTTTATAAACCCTCGCTCTGCTCTGAGGACAAGCCTCCCTCGGCAAGCAGCGAGAGGATTTGATGCAAGAAAAACAAACCATCTTTCTTTGAAACGCCACGTCTGTGCTTTCAGAGCCACGGGCTCCGTGTGCTGCTGGCTGGGAGAGCGCAGCGGGGGCACGGGGCTCCCCCAGCACAGGGCAGCGGCGTGGCCACCTGCATCCTGCTTCAGAACTCCTGGGAGGCACGTGAAATGCTTTAAAATCCAGAACCAAGCTGTGAGGAGGCACAAAAGGCTCCGACAGTTGTGTGCAGCATCAGTTCCTTACTGGGCTGAGCACTGAGGGCTGTTTTCCAGCCCCGAGAGGCGACACCGCCTCTTCTGGAGCACCACAGATTATCCCAGCGCCAGCTGATGGCATCTGGATTGCAGGTGGGAGTTTAGGAAAGCTCCATCCCCTGCTCCCTGAGTCCAAGTGTGACCCCGGGGATGTGGATGGAGAGCAGGGGGGGCACATTCAGGGAGCAGACCCACGCCTGGCTCTGGCTCCCGGGGTGCTGCAAGATGGAGCCTTGTTTTTTCCAGAGCCGTGCCCTGCGCAGTCACAGCTGACAGGAGGGACACAATCTCTTCCCTGTTAGCAGAACAAAACACAGGGACCTGGTGTGTTTGCTCGTGTGTGACCCTGCCAGGCCCAGGGCTGTGCCTGCTGCTCGTGGGGCTCTGCCCCAGCCCACCCCAGAGCCCATGAAATTGAAGGCAGCTGCAAATTCACTGCAACGTGTCCTGGAAATGGTCCGGTGCCTCCGTGCTGGCCTCACCCGGGCCTTTTCCAGGGCCAGTGCCAACTGCTGCGTGCTCTCAGCTGCCTGGCTTCCCAGGGGGGCTCAAAGCTGGCACCCTGATGGACCTGATGGTGGCACCTTCCCCTCCAGAGGCATTCTCACTGGGCAGGGGCTGCCCAGCCTTCCCCAGGCTCCCCAAGGCCAGGCAGGGGTGGGAGCAGAGGGATGTGCCCGCAGCAGCTGGAAGGAATGAGGTCAGCTCTGAGCACACCCGTGGGGCTGTGCTGGGTAACAGGAAGAGAGGCCCATTTTAATCAGCTGGGGGAGATGGAGTTTACACATGGAGCCTCCTCCCCTGTGAGCAGCACCCCTCGGTTCCCAGGAGGTCCCTCTGGCCACCCCAAGCTGGGGGGAATTCCCTTTTCCAGGGATGCTGTGCAAATTCACATTTCCTCCATGAAGGATTCCTGCCCCCGAAGGGAGGGACCTGCAGACCCCCCCACACTGCAGGGTGGGATGGTGAAAATAAATGAGAATTAATTCTCACTGGCCTGGGAACTCTGACCCACCTGGCCTAGGGGTGACTGTGGCAGCACCTGTTGATCCTTCCTGCTGGGAACCCCAAGCCTGCCTGATTATTATCATTTTATACTATTTTTAAAGCAGGAGAGTAGCTGTGTGAGCTGAGCCCACGCACTGCCTGCACCACAGGTGCCCCGGGAAGGGTGGGCAGAGCCTTTGCCTCCCAGTTCCTGGCTTTATTCCCAAGCATCCAGGGAGCTGGGGCTCCTGTTCAGAGATTCCTCAGCTATTTCCGAACGCCAGAGCCCTCTCAGCATGTTATGGCTGCTCAGAGTCCTTTTTGGAGAGATAAATGGGTGTGTGTGTGCTGTGTACCTGGAGAGGAGGTGCTGGGAGAAGCTCCTGTGCCTGGTTTGAGGTGTTACCCCTCCCTTCTAGGGAAAACCACCCTGAAAGGAAAGTCCTGCAGCGGTGGTAGGAAGCCTGGAAGGCTTCTCTGAACAGCCTGTGGTAGATGGCTCTGGTGGGGTCAGCACATGGTGCTCCCAGGCCCCACTGCCCTGCCCAGGTGCCTTTTCCCCACTCCTCATTTCCAGCCTTTTCCTGCATGCCCAGGCGTGCAGGTGGCTGGTTCCGTGGGACAAAGCTGGTTCTGGCTCCCAGAGCAGAGACCTGAGACCTTTTTGTGGTGGCTCTGCATCCCTTTCCTCCCTCCCGGGGAGCCTCGCTCAGGCAGATTTCCCCACACACCCTGTACATTTCTAGCACTAGAGCAGCATGAGCTCTCTGGCTTTCCAGGTCCGAGATTCCAGCTGGGATCAGGTATTGAATTAAGCCATGCAAATTTCCATCTTGCCCTGACCAACGAGGAAGCAGTGCCAGAGCCCAGAGCAGACCCCGCAGCGAGGGCTCGGATGAAATCCCCGGGATTTCACCTTTGTTCCTGCAGGAAACCTGGATCTGTGTCCCTGTCCAGGACCCAGGCGAGCCCTCGGGGGCAGGAAGGACAGGCAGAGCTGCACGTTCACACCTTCCAGGCACAAATTGATTAAAACCTGCTGCATTACTGCTCCCCTGACGTTCACCAGGGTCACGTCAGCCGAGTCGTGGCATCAGATCTCTCTGCCAGCGGGGAACAGCACGTGCCCCCCAAATGAGGGATCCTTCCTTCTCATTCCTTGGGAACCAGAGTGCCACAGAGCCTGTCCCAACCACCGGGAACACAGCAAACACCAAGGTTTACAGCGAGGCCTGGGGGAGGAATGCACTCCCTGCCAGAGAAGGGCAGCTGATCCGGTGTATCATAAGGGAAAACAGTGTTTTGCCAGTGCTAATCCTCCACCATTCCTGAGGCAGGGGCATTAGGGATAAACTGAACTTGCAACATGATATTAAGGCATCTGCCAACACTCAAACCTCCAGAATAAAAGGCTCATTTGCTGCCCAGTCGAACAGGTTAGAATCCTGCCCCATCTCCCTACAGCCAAATGCCACTCATTGATTACCGGTGTTGCTCAAAGGAGCTGCTCCGGAGCTGAGTCAAGGGCCGTGCACGCAGCCGGGCTGGATGTGAGGCCGGGCAGCTGCAGGCACCCACCGGGGCTTGGGGGCACCGGGATGCCCTGGGAACCGGGGGTGTGGAGGGCAGGAGCCGGGGATGGGTCCTCCACTCCAGCAGGCTGATGGGCAGAGCCAGGGATGGATGCCCAGAGCAGGAGTGCAAGGGCAGGAGCCAGGGATGGGAGCGAGGGCAGGAGCCAGGGATGGGAGCGAGGGCAGGAGCCAGGGATGGGAGCGAGGGCAGGAGCCAGGGATGGGAGCGAGGGCAGGAGCCAGGGATGGGAGCGAGGGCAGGAGCCAGGGATGGGAGCGAGGGCAGGAGCCAGGGATGGGAGCGAGGGCAGGAGCCAGGGATGGGAGCGAGGGCAGGAGCCAGGGATGGGAGCGAGGGCAGGAGCCAGGGATGGGAGCGAGGGCAGGAGCCAGGGATGGGAGCGAGGGCAGGAGCCAGGGATGGGAGCGAGGGCAGGAGCCAGGGATGGGAGCCCACAGCAGGAGCGCAAGAGCAGGATCCAGGGATGGATGCTGAGCTGGGGTGCCGAGGGCAGGAGCCAGAGGTGGGTGCTGAGCCAGGATGCGGGGATGGAGCCCTATCACAGCACAGCCCGTGGTGGGGCTGGTTCCACGTCGAGGAACCCCCGGAGCCGTGCCCGCGGCTGCTCCGGTGCAGCTCGGAGGTGCCCCCCGCTCTCCCGCCGCGATCTTTGCCGCGTCCCGCTCCTGGGGCGCCCCGGCAGCGCCGCCGCCGCCCCGTCCCGCTGTCCCACGGCACAGCCCCGGCACGCCGAGCCCGCCGGGGATCGGAACCTCCCCACGTCCCGTCCCGCCCGCCGGGGGCCCCTCCGGAGGCACCGTAAGCGAGCGGGGCGGGCTGGGCACAGCGAGCACAGCGGGGAACGGCGGGGCCCCCCATCCCGAGCGCCCCGGCTCCCCCCGCCCGGCCCGTCCCTACCATGGCTCCCGGGCGGCGGCTCCGCGCTCCCTCGCGGCCGTGGCTGCGGCGGGCCGGGACTTTTATCGTGCTCGGCCGGCTCCGTCTCGGCGGTGCCACCTGACCGCGGCTGCCGGGGCCGCCCCCGCCCGCAGAGCCGCCGTTACCAGGCTACGGGGGGCGGCCCGGCCCGGCCCCCGGGCGGGGGCTCCGGGAGACCGGCCCGCTTAAAGGCGCCGCCGCCGCCGCCGGGCCCGCGCGGCCTGCGCGAGCGGGACGGGAAAAGGGAACATGACGGGGTCTCTGTGGGGATGGGGACAGCTGAGTGTCACTGTGGAGAAAACACGGGGTCTCTGTGGGGAAGGGGACAGCTGAGTGTCACTGTGGAGAAAACACAGGGTCTCTGTAAGGATGGGGACAGCTGAGTGTCACTGTGGAGAAAACACGGGGTCTCTGTGGGGATGGGGACAGCTGAGTGTCACTGTGGAGAAAACACGGGGTCCCTGTGGGGATGGGGACAGCTGAGTGTCACTGTGGAGAAAACACGGGGTCTCTGTGGGGATGGGGACAGCTGAGTGTCACTGTGGAGAAAACACGGGGTCTCTGTGGGGATGGGGACAGCTGAGTGTCACTGTGGAGAAAACACGGGGTCTCTGTGGGGATGGGGACAGCTGAGTGTCACTGTGGAGAAAACACGGGGTCCCTGTGGGGATGGGGACAGCTGAGTGTCACTGTGGAGAAAACACGGGGTCCCTGTGGGGATGGGGACAGCTGAGTGTCACTGTGGAGAAAACACGGGGTCCCGGTGGGGAAGGGGAAAATGGGGCGTCCTGTGGGGCACTCAGGGCCCGGTGGGGATGTGACTCTGTGAGGGGACGAGTGAGGGTCCCTGTGGGGATGGAAACAAGTGAGGGTTTTGGTGGGGACATGACGGGATCACTGTGGAGATGGAGACAATGAGGATCCCAGTGGGGACATGACGGGATCACTGTGGGGATGGGATGTGTTGAAGTCAGTGAAGGGATGTGGCACGGAGAGGTGGTTGCTGTGGGCACAGGGATGTGGCAGGGCCCAGGGAGGACGGGACAGCGTGTGGGGACGTGGCAGAACATCTATGACATCCCTTGTTAGGGATGGGACCTGCCATGTCCCTGCAGAGACCCTGTCAGCGTGCGTGGGGACAAGGTGGGGTCCCTTTGGGGATGGGGATGTGCCAGAATCCCTCGGCTCAATGGGTGCTCATTGGGGAGGGGGCCAGCCCTGAGATAGAGAGAGAGAGAGGAACCTGATTTTTGGGACTCGGGACATCCCAAGCCACAATCCTCCCCATGCTGGGAGCACAGTGAAGCAATGTCAGGTAGTCCTGAGTCTCCCAGGGCTTCTTGTGGCACCCTCCTGGGGGCCAGGCTGGACCCTGGCCCAGGGCAGGGTGGGCTCGGCTCCCTGCGGAGAGCTGCCATGGGGCTGGGATCCCCAAGGAGGGATGGGATCCCCAAGGAGGGATGGGGATCCCCAAGGAGGGATGGGGATCCCCAAGAAGGAATGCCCTGGGTTAGGGGATCCACACAGCACAGGGGACAGAGAGTTTGTCTTCGGCTGCAAGCTGTGGGACTGAGGTGAAGGCTCTGCTCCCAGTGCCTCACCACCATGGCAGGGACGGGACCAGGCTGGCACTGGCAGAGGAGGAGGAGGTGGGAGGAGGAGGAGGTGGAGGAGGAGGGCAGCCTCTGCCTTAACCCCGCGGCTGCTGGAGCGAAGCGTGGCCACCCCAGCCCGCTTTTGTTCGCTTTCTGGTTTTGTTGTCGCACGCTCCGACTGAAATAGCCCAAATCCCTCATAGGAAGCTTCCCCCATCCCGAGCCCTCGGCTGGTATCTCGCTCGGGCAGGTTTCATGACTCAGCAGCCCAGATGGAGCCGTCCCTCACAGCCCTCAGCTCCAAATCTGTTTATTGCTCCAGAGGCTGTTTTTCCAAGAACCTCGCTGCTTTATAGCAGCCAGAGCTCTCCCTTAAAACCCTGCCTCTCCAGCGAGGGCTCGCGTCACACTCCGCGCGGAGGTGGGCGAGGAACAAAAATAGACAAATTAAGAAAACCTCAAAAGGCCAAAAAATGAAAATGTGAGGGTTTTGGCTCTCCAAGCTCGAGGTTTGCTTTGCCTCCGTGTTGCATCAGTTCTGCTGCCTTCCTTGGAGCTGCACCATCTCAGGGGCAGAGACAATCCCCGGGAGATCGCAGGGTGATCACAGCCTGAGAGATGATGAGAGACGGCTGAGCCCCCGGGGTGGCCCCCCGGAGCTGGGCTCCCCGGGCTGGGGGCTCGGAGCCCCGGCAGGGCAAGCCTGGGGGTGTTTATTGGCCACGGGCAGCGCAGGGAGAGCCGAGGATGGGTTTTGAGTGGCAGCCTGTGGGATTCCCTGCGCAAGCATCTAAACCCCTCATTCCCCCTCACCACCACTGAATGAGGAAAAGGCTCTTGCACAGCTCCAGTTGCTCATCCTGGGCAGTTTTTAACTACTCACACAACTGCAAAGGTGTTTCTAATGCTGGTCCTTTTAACCTGTGCCCTGCCAGGAGCTTTATGTGTGTTTGGTGTGGGACAGAGGATGCAGAGAGGGAAACCTGGGAGGCCTTTGACCCAGGGACACAGCAGGGAACAAAGCTAAAATGAAATGTCAGCTCCTTCCCACACTCAGCCCTGGCCAGGGGCTCACTCACAGGAGCTGGGGAACTCGGTGGGTGGCTGGGGGCTGCTGGGGAGTGCTGTCCTCTTGCCAAGAGGACAGCAGCCCCCAGCAGCCAAGAGCTTGCCCCCTCCTGCCAAGAGCTGTTTTGTCCAGGATGGATGTTTGAGGGGCAGGTGGGACTGTGAGGGTTTGCTCCTGAGCACAGGGAAGGTGTCAGGCACTGGGTGCTTTCTGGGACAGCTGCTGACTCTCTGCCCTGTCATGGGGGGACAGCAGGACCTCTGTGGGACCCCCAGCCCTGGGAACGCAGATCCCCGAGCGGGTGCTGGGCTGCAGCTCCTTTATGGGGGAGAACAAAGCCCGGGCTTGGGTCACCACGTGGGGCTTTGGTGGCTGAATGTGGGTCAGCAGGGGCCTCGCTGAGGAGGCAGGGATGTCACAGCTCCGCAGGGATGTCACAGCTCCTCAGGGATGTCACAGCTCCTCAGGGATGTCAAGCACAGCAGGGCAGGCACAGCACAGCTTTGGCTTTCCAGCGGCACAAGGAGCAGCAGGGGAGCGTGTTCCAATCCTAGCTCCCTGGGCAGGAGGGTTTTGGCTGAGGGGCTCCCAGGATGTGGCCTTGAGGGTGTGTCACCCTTCCCAAATCCACAGGGTGCTCTGATCTGTGGGGCTGGTGGGTGAAATGGGAGGTGTTTCCACAGCCTGGGTGTGTTGGGCTGTGGGGAGCCACATGTGTGCCACAAGTTTGGTCACCACCAGGGCAATCCCTGCGCCCTGCCCTGCCTGTCCCTAGCCACCCAGGTGCCTCATGCAGGAAAGTGCTGTCCCCCTCTGATTTTTCCCTCTGATGGGCTGTGGGTGACCATGGGCTCTAGAGGGTCAGGAGGAGCAGCTCTGCTGCCATTTGTCTGTGTTGGTTGCATTTGGGGTGCCCTTGTTGCAGTGACTGGCCCCTCGCTGGGCAGAGGGTTGCTGTGTAGTGCAGGGACCCCATGGCATGGGCTGTGTTTTGGCAGCTCCCTGGGTGAGGTGCCAGGGTGCTGGTTTGTCCCAGGAGGGTGGGGTGAGTTTCATCGGGCGCTCACCTGCTGAGTCAGGAGCTGAGGAGCCACGTGAGCCAGGGCCGTGCTCTGGATGCTCCGTGTCCTGCCCTGACCCCCTCTCCCCAGCCCGGGGCTGGGCTCTGTGGCTGGGCTGGGAGCAGGGGCTGGGGCACTGACATGGCCTGGCAGCTCAGCCTCCCCAGGGCACTCTCTGCTCCCTCCCCATGGCAGCCTGCACAGCACCACCTGCCTCCTGGGCAGCTGAGCTGGGCTGGCCCGTCCCAGGGACCCCAGACATCCCCTGGCAGCTGGGCCTGG
The DNA here is from genome assembly GCF_027477595.1 of Haemorhous mexicanus. Lineage (NCBI taxonomy): Eukaryota > Metazoa > Chordata > Aves > Passeriformes > Fringillidae > Haemorhous > Haemorhous mexicanus. The sequence goes on along the minus strand of NC_082362.1, from coordinate 10,348,792 downwards.
AGGTGCTCTGGCAGTGCCTGCCCCTCCAGCTCTGCATGAGGTGCTCTGAGCTCCCATCCCTTCCCATTTCACTGCCAATGGGGAGTGCTGGCGCCTGGTTCATAAAACGTTGACTTTCCAGACAGGCTTTGCAAAGAAATGAGATGTTGGTGATTGTATGGAGAGCTCAGGAGATTCCAGGGGGCATTCCCTGGAGCAAAGGCTGCTCACAATCCTTGCTTGTGGCCATGGAGAGCCTGCGGTGGGGCAGGCATTGCCCAACAGCTCCCACTCTGCTTGACCCCATCTCTGTGCTCCCCATGCTCTTCCTACGCCTTGTTGGGTTCCACATGGTCCCAACCCAGCTCTGCCAGGTGTGACAGCACACGGCTGGGATGTGTGACAGCACACAGCTGGGATGTGTGGCCTGGCCGTGGTTCCCCTGTGGAAGTGTGTTCAGCTCCCTGGACAGCAGCCAGGTGGGAAGAGGCCCAGTGGGCTGGGGGCTGCAGGAATTGGTGTGCCTGGTGCTGCTGATGGGCTCAGTCCCAGCACTGTCCATGGGCTCCAGTCACAGGGAGGGCTGTGGGAATGTGCTTTGCCTGTGCCACTTTGTGTGCTTTCTCCACAGTCACTAATAAATCCATGCTGGCTTTTCCTGGAAGGTCACCCAGCCAGTTTGCTGGAAGGCCAGCGATCACTATGGGGCATCACCAAGTGGTTTGGATTTTTTCCCTTTTCCCTTCTCACCAGGATGGCAGCCTGGAGTTTCTCTAACCACAGCTCAAAAGCTGCCACTCCAGCGTGGTGTTTTCTCCCAAGGAGGTGGTTTAGGTTTCACAGGCCCCTCCTGATGGGAATTTGAGCAGGCACTAAAACTAGGGCTCCTTGTGTGCCGCTGTTATCGGCGTTATCTGCTCCGTGGGGAGCAGGAGCCGCTGCTGGGGCGGGAGGAGCCCCCGGGATCTGCTCCAGGCAGCCCCCACCCCCCGGGCTGAGTCACAGCGGGCCCAGCGTTTGCTGCTGGGGTGACAGCAGCTGTGAGTCCCAAAAAAAGCCCCCAGCACTGATGCTTTAATGACAGGCGGATAACACAGCCCCGGGAAGACTCATTCCGTGCATACCTCAGCGCTGTGACTAAGCTGGAGCAGCCGCAGCCTCCCCGCGTCACCCCGGCCCTGGTGTCACCAATCCTGCAGGTCCCACCAGCCCAAAGTGCCCATCTCCAGCCTGGTTCCATATTTAATGTTCCATGTCCACCTGTAATTAAGGATCTGCATCCCCCAGCTGTGAGTCTGGAGTGCAGCAAGGGCTGGTGTTCCTCAGCCCACCAAAACCAACGCCAGGATGGTTCCAGTGCCCTCGGCTCCTTTAATGCCTTTGGGTGCAAGTCACCTGAAGGGCTGGGCAAAGGAAAGGCAGTTTGGCTGTTCATTGTTAAAAGACAAGTGGGAAAAACACTCCCAAGGTTTTACAGCTTGTTGTGCCTTTCCCTTGGCATCCCCAGTCTCCATTTCTGGACTTTAATCTCCAACACGTCGTTTATTACTGCTGCTTTTCTTTAAACAGTAATATTTGCTAGGAGCTGCAGTGGCTGCATCCCTACGGCCGCTGCTGGGGTTTATCTCCTCTCTCCTGGTGAGGAGCTGATGGATATAGATCCAGGCAGCTGTGTGACCTTTACAGTCTCACTCCGAGTCTGGGGATGTGGATGTAAGATGGTTTCAAGTCATTTTGATTTTATTACAAACCAAAATACTTCACATTCAATAGCACCTCGTGTCCACAGGATAATTACTCATGGGGAACAAACAACAACCCAAACCTCAACACCTTAGACAGGTACTGGTGCAGCTGTAGCTCAGTTAGGCCGTTCCAAGAGATCCCAAACTTGGAAGCATCCAACGCCCCACCTGCTCTGGCTCCCAGCTTTCCTGTGGGACATCATTCCAGCATTACACCTTAGCAGGAAGCTGTCTGACAAACAATTCACCATTCAATAAACACACCAGCTGCACCTGCAGAGAACCATCTTCATCATCCAACTGACTGCCAAATCCCAACGTTTGGTGCTGAAGCTCCTGGACCAGCTGATGGCATGGGGGTTGTGTTTGAGCAGTGACTTGTGGCACCTCCTCAGGCATGTCACTGGTAATGCTGAGGGAATAAAACCTCACAAACAGGAGCTTCTTCACTCCTTTTTTGTGGGAGAACATCAGGGTCCCAAGAACCTTTTTATTCCTGTTCCCAAAAGCTGCAGTGGCTGTAGCTTCCAGCCTTCCCAAGGAGCAGAAGACTGAAATGGAGGGATTATATTTAACCTGACACCCCCAAATCACGGGGGAGCAGGATCCAAGCTCCTTGGTTAGTGCAGAGCCCTCCTGCTGGGATATGTGCTAATACCACAAAAAAGTAACAACTGTTGAGGAGCTTCCCTGCCATGTCCTTACCCATTCTTTGTCACAATTAAGTTAAAAAGACCGGACCACTGCAAGCTCTATTTTTACACCCTTGGGCACGTGCTGTCGCCTCTGAGAGCTGCTGCTGATTTAGGAAGGAACACAAGGAGGGAGGGACTGCATTTCTATACCCTGTGCTGCAAAAAGTGTGGCTGTGTCCTTATTCTTTGTCACCAGCAGCACAGAGGTACCGTGATGCTCTCTGCAGCCACAGGAGGTGTGAGGAATGAATGCCCATTCACGTTTAACATCAGCTTCTATGGCACATGATCCTTCCCAGCGCTGCGAGGCAGAGGAATCCTGACAACAGCAGAGTCAAAAGGAACCCAGACAAATGTCAGCATTCATGCAATTTAACAAAGCTCCCTACTTGTTTTTACAAAAAAAAAAAAAAAAAAAAAAGGAAAAAAAAAAAAAAAGCCCCGAAAGGTTTTAAACAAAAGGAAATGTCCTTCATTCAACACTGGTGAAATCTTTCAGCGCTGTCAAAGCGACTTCAAAGCCTCTCCACATCTGCCTGCTCCAGCCAAGCACTGCTGCCTGTCCTCAGGCCTTTGTGATGTACCCTTCTCTGATCAGGAAGTCATAGATTTTCCTGGTTTTATTCACATCAATCTTGATGAGGGCTCGAGCCTGCGCCAGTCTCAGGCCTCCCTGTTTGTTGCACTCGTTCACTAAAGCAGCTTTATATTCCAAATAGGCTCCAGGGACCAGCCTCACCATCTGACAGAGCTGCAAGACAAAAGGTGAAGTTAATAAACACCAACACTTGTCATGTTCTTCCATTCTCAGAGCCCTGCTGGGGGAGGAGCACGGGGAATATTTTCCTGAGAACACTTCCAGTGTTTCCTTGCACAGGGCAGGCACATGGGAATGCTGTTTGGATCCACAGGTAGGGAGGGGAGGAGCCTGCTGGCTGCTGCATTCACAAACATTCCTGATGGAAAAATCAAGGAGGAGGATGAAATCAAGCCCTGGGCTGGCAGGAGCACAGCTCTGAGTGTGTCCTGTGTGGGCGTTGCTCCTTCCCAAGCCCGGGAAGCACACATGCCACAATTGGAAGCAGCAACTGGGCTGGCTGGCCAGGAGCCAGGGAGGGCATCTGGCTGCTAATCCCCTGCAGACTCAGGCTCTAATACCTTCTACAAAAGCAGCTCCCCCTCCACAAGTCTGGCATGGAAGCTGTGCAGGGAAGGCATTCCGTGGCTGGAAGTTTGGTAAGGAACGGCTCTGCACAGCCCCTGAGCTGTTTGGCTGCACAGCTCCTGCTCAGCTCCCAAATTCCAGCTGCCTTCCAGGAGCATGGCATGGCTCCTGCTGGAGAAACTGTCTGTCTCCTCCCTTTAATAAGGAAATGCTTCATGCTCATTCCTCATGGATAGGAAATTGCAGAATTCCTCAGCCCTCAGACTTTCTGTCTCAGCTGACCAGGAAATCAGATTCCACACACACACTGATGTCCTGCCACCATTATTCCTGTGCTGAATGGAGCAGAAATGCCAGTTCCACCAAAGCCAGGAGCTGATTCCCAGTGCTCCAGCCAAGGGAAACATGCACAGAGGGGAGGCTGAGGTACAGCTGTGCTTCATGGGCACTGCAACCTCCCTGGGGCAGCCTAAGGACACCTCAGGATTTCTATTAAGAAATAATAATCTCTTGTTTCAATATTGTTCACTGAGTTAGAGGACAGGCCTGCACTGGGCTGAAAAACAACCAGTATTCATCAAGAAAAATTAACCCCTGTGCTCAGCCCAGCCTCACAGGGCAGGCAGGGAGATGGATGAGGTAACAGCACCAAAGAACACCCTGGTGCTCTGCTCCTTTCTTTGCTAAATCAGCCACTTTGTGCTGTACGTGTAGCACAGCAGACTAAGAGGCCAGCTGGAAAACCTGAATGATTTCTGTGAGAAAGGAAGAGCAGTCAGGGCCTGTGACTGAGGTGACATTCACAGCTCCCCAGGCGTGGTGTGGGCAGCCCTGTGCTGTGGAGACACAGACTGTGGAGATGATCCTTCCATCCTCTCCTCACCTCCTTCTCCTTCTCGTTGAGCTTCTCAGTGCCTGGCAGGCCCGTGAGGTTCAGCGGCGGGGCACTCCGTCTGCCTGGGGTGAGGAGGAAAACTCCATCAGAAAAGCTCTGTCAGAACCACAGCAGTGTGGGGGATCAGGAGGAAAAGCTCCATCAGAAAAGCTCTGTCAGAACCACAGCAGTGTGGGGGATCAGGAGGAAAACTCCATCAGAAAAGCTCTGTCAGAACCACAGCAGTGTGGGGGATCAGGAGGAAAAGCTCCATCAGAAAAGCTCTGTCAGAACCACAGCAGTGTGGGGGATCAGGAGGAAAAGCTCCATCAGAAAAGCTCTGTCAGAACCACAGCAGTGTGGGGGATCAGGAGGAAAAGCTCCATCAGAAAAGTTCTGTCAGAACCACAGCAGTATGGGGTGGCTGCTCCTGGGCCCTGCCAGGGAGGCAGTTCAACCCAGCTGGAGCCAAGTGTTTACAGACAGGGCTATCCAGGGCTCAGCAGAAAGCTCTGCTGATGCCACAAAAGGTTTGGTTTTGCAATTTGAAGCTCTGTGAATGTTGCATGAGACTCGTGAGCTGTTGGTTTTTGGGAGGAAGCTTTGTGTCAGAGTGGCATGAGGCATGGTTCAGCTGGGCTGAGCCTCCTGACTGTCCCAGCTGCAGGGAGGGTGTGCCAGGTGTGCTGAAACCAGCACCTTGTAAGGATGATGAGACTTTTTATTGCTGTGATTAAGCCAATTTCTCTCTGGCATTACTGACAGCTTCATGAGGCAGAGTTCTCTTCAAATGCCTTTAAATACCATTCAGGTATTGCAAGGCAAATGCAGTTTGGGGATTGACTTTTTGTCTGTTAGGATGAACAGTTCTGAAGGAATATTTATCACAAGCTCATCTGGTGTTTATCACTCTCACTATTGTTTCTATATCATTATATAAACAGCAGTTATAAGTTATGGTTTACTTTGCTGTTACCTGGCATAGCCTAAACTTTCACAAGGGCTCTCTGCTTGCAGACAGCTTTTTTTTTTTTAATAGCTGTTGTGGTTTTTTTTTTTTTTTGCAATTTGCAGAGCTCAGGACAAAGTTTGGGTTATTTATTCACATTGAAAAAAGTCTCTCACTCTGTGCTGTGGGCTGCATATTTAGCACTGTTAGAGATAGGTGTCTATCCCAGGATAACTCCCCAAATTTGGTGAAGTGATGAGACCTTGGGAAATGTGCAAAAAAAATTTGTTTTTCCCAAGGATCCTGCCCTGGCCAGGTCCTGCCCCTGGCACTGGGAAGTCTCTGTGTCTCCTGGGCATCTGCAGGAACAGAAGGGATCTGGCTGGGTGTGAGGAGCTGAGCAGAGGGAGCTGGGGGACTGGGGAGAAGCTGGAGTGTGAGTCTGTGGGAGGTGTAAAGGAAGTTATTTCTCAGCACTGCTCCCCCTTCCCATGGCATGAGGCCACTGTGCTAGGAGGGACATGACAGAATTCAGTTTTACTCTTTTATAAACCCAGAAAATACCACACACACAAACTACACTAAATAAAACATATCAAGGCTGCAAAGTCAAGAGCTTAGAATCTAGAAGTGAAGCATTAATTTGCCCTCTTGTATATTCAGAGTGATGCAGCCTTTAATTAGAGCCACGTGGCAGCTCTTCCCCAGCATCCCTGGGCAGGATGTTTGCTTAATTAGCAACTCTATGGTATTCTGTTTGGGTTTTGTTCCACATGTGATGCTGCTTGTAAACACTGTGAGCTATCACAGCTCCACAGGCAACACAATCCCCTCCATGGGACACTGGATCCTTGACAAACAAGGAAGTTCATCCCTCATTCCAGACCTTCAGCTGGAAGACACTGTCCTCCCTTCACGGACTCTGAGATACACAAAGCTGTTTTTTACTCCAAAATACCAGATCTTAGCAATCACCAGACAGGTTGAGAACAGTCTGTAGTGCCCTGACTCACTGCTTGGGATCCTGACCCAAATTTACCAGGAAGAAATGAGGAAGAACATATTGACCCAGTGTCCACCTCTGAGAGGTTTGATTCAAGTGGTTTAACAGCATCCACATAAAAAGTGGGTGTGGGGACAGAGCCAAAGCCATTCTGCCTGGCAACATTTAACAACCTTGCAGTAAAACTTCATCCCAGCCTCAGTCACCCCACGACCTCAACAAATGGGATGGGAATTTATTTAAGTCTTGTTCATGAGGACCTTGATGACCCCTGAATCTGTCCTGACTGGGCACTGAAAGAAGATGGGGTCCTCTTGGTGGAAAAAACCCTGATTTATGCTTACAGACTGTGAAAATTCTTTTGTTTCCTGCCTTGCTAATGTAGCTTTAGGATGGATTTTGACCTCTAGTCAGAAAAATCTAGAAATTCAGCAAAAAGTCCTGCAGGATATGTGAGTGCAATGACTTGCAGATTGATGTGATGTTGACTTGAGCAGTGCTTCACCGTGAGGTTTGAGGACTGACACTTTGGCACTTGAGAAAAAGTCAGAAAAAGCTGTCAGAGAAATATTACTGGGTTTTGGCAGACATCATCTAACACTTACCTGTAGTTGAAGGAACTGGTACCGTGGGAGTCAGGCCAGAATCACTGAAAAGAAAGGAAATTTTCAAATTGCCTTCATGTTTTTTTAGGAATAACTGCATGTGTTGGCCCTGAAAGTGCTTCTTCCACAACTTGTAATAATTATACAATTCAACTTGCATAACCCAGGCCCTGACTAGGAATCAACAGGATTTATAAATATTTAGTGTTCCCACATTGAAAAATATGTCTGAAACCTGTTAAAGAAATGTGGAGGGGCACACAAGTAAAAATCCAGTGGAGACTGAGTGGGGAAGTTCCAAACCATCTCCTGCACACAGGATGCACTTCCTTTACATTTGCTCCTTAAATCCAAGTGCTCGTGCAGGGTGATGACACATTAATAATGCTGCTACATCTAAAATCATCTGAAATATTTCAGGCATCAGCTGTGCCCTCATTAATATCCATAAGGAGCTCATTTCCCTCCGTGACTTTATGAACAGCAGCTCAGTTCCTGAAATATAAATTTGAGAAAACTGAGGGGTTTGAGTCCCTCCTTTGCCTGCACTCAACAAGCACTATTGCTGTCACCCACTCTTCAGCCCTTCTCAATTCTGCAGGCTGCTCCCACTTTGATAAACTGGCAATGGATTTGTTACTATCAGGCAGGAAAATGAGTTGGATGCAAAGTGAACCACAGAATCCCAGGAAGGTTTGGGGTGGAAGGGACCTCGAGGGGCAGGGACACCTCCCAGTGGAGCAGGCTGCCCCAAAGGCAGCTGGATGGGGCAGTGCCAGGCTGGGCCAGGCTCCCTGGGCACCCCTGGCAGTGCTTACATGTCTGCCTGGCGGCTGAGCCACTGCTGGCAGGCGCTGCTGTCCTGGATGTACTGCAGCACCTCCGAGAGCATCGTGCGCTTCAGCCGCTCCTCGTCCCGGCTCTTCTTCAGGTGCTCGTAGGTCCGGGCACCTGTGGCACACACACACAGCCTGCCCTCACCACCTGCCTCCCCAAAACACTGCAGACTGCCTTGTCCCTGCTTCAGGAGATTTTGGGAAGGTCAGGAGCCTGCCACTCCCAAAACACAAGCCTTGTCCCTGCTTCAGGAGATTTTGGGAAGGTCTCTGCTCCCGGCCCAGCCTCTGCTGTTCTCCCTGGTGGTCACCACTTGGCACCAGAAGGGATCAGATTCCACCCTGCACCCTTCCCCCTGTTAATTTCAGGCACAAATCAAACAAAAAAGGCTTCCATGATCTAATTCCAGGATAAACCAGGCCATTTTGTCATGTGGAGGCCTTAGGCCTCTCTCCAGATATCACAGGTGTCGGCAGGCAGTGCAAGTGTCCCAAGATAAAGCCCTGAGACCACTGTGCCACGACATAAATATGTTTTAATGAAGCTTTTGCAAAGTGCTGCCCAGAGCAGAGCTGTGTTAGACCCTGTGATCTGCAGGCTGATGGCTCAGATCAGCTCTAAACCAGCCCAGCTGGACTGTGCATCATTGCTGAAGCCTTGCTCAGCTCCAGAGCCTCTCTGAGCTAAGTGCCTTTTTATTCAACACATCCTGAATGTTGTAAAATCATCCTTCCCTTCCTTGATGGATGGGAGTGGGCTGAATAATGCATCAGGTACTTACTGCAGAAATTGGTGATTCCTGCTGCTCTGTATTCCTGGAGTCTCTTTATTTCCCTGCGCAGCTCAAATTCCACTGTTGGACCCCACGAGGTGGCAGGAGGGAAAACCAAAAAAGCAAAAGTGGGTCAGTGGGGTGGACTGGGAATGTGGCTCTTTGTTATCTGCCTGCACAGCTCAGCTCTGAACACACAAACCACAGCCAGAGTTAACCTCCCTCCACAAGATCTCAATATCTCTCTGTCCCCATGCTCCTTGGTCACAGATTTCAGCTGGTTTCTAGAATTTCCGTGCTCTGAAAAGGCATTTTCTCTTCATGCTTTGATAGTCCCTTTGCCATACCCTAGACAAGGCAAATAACAATAATGTGGATTTCTAGAAGGCATTTCAATAGCTTTGAGGAACTGCTCCAGCCAGGCTCCTTATACATCAAATATTCTCTTGGAACTATGATTTTCCTAGCTGGACCTTCCAAAATTTTTCCTTGCAGACAATTTTTTTCCTGCAGTCAGGAAGATGAAATTATGAAATGTTTCTTCTGCTCAGAGATATTTCCTGTCTGTTGCTTTCATCAGCTGCCTTCCAGCACTGCTCAGTTTTACAGAGAGCAAGTTTCCTTGTGAATTTATTTCCTGCTGCTGCTCAGGAGACCTGTGTAGTGCCTGTACCTGCCAGGTTCACCTGAGGATCTGCAGCCACTACAACAACAAAACCAGGTTCCAGGAGCAGCACTCCCATGCAGGACTCATGACTTTGCAGGATCATGCTTTTGGTATTTCATGCCGGGTGTCCTGAAAACACGGGCACAACTTCCTAAGTGCTTTGTTCTTTCTAATGAGCAACAACTGTCCCAGTTTAAGTGACAAAATGAAGCAGGATGTGGTGACTCGGGCTGGAATCTGCCTAAATGCAGGCTGTGGGATGATTCAGGGATGGAACAATGCCTCTCCCCTAAGGTAAGGACATAATGACCACTGCACTATGTAATTATGTGACATTAAGTACTTTAACGTGTGTCTTTCAAAGAATTCACTTTGCTGCCAGCTCCCAATCTCTCCACACAGACATAATATAGGGATTTTATTCTTCCCCTGATACAGAGTCCCAGTAAATAAAAAGTGCTCTTCAGATAGAAAAATATTACCTCTAACATGTGACCAGAATGTTCAGTCAGCTGCGAACTCAAACAAAGAGCTCGGACACAGTTTAGTGGAAAAAACCCACTGGCTGCTCATTCAACACATCAGACCACAAATGTATTTGTTTTCCTGAGGTGGTTAGATGGGGGAGGAGGAGGAAAAGCACCTCCTGCCCCCAGGACAGGGCTGTGTGGGGAGCAGCTGCAGCCCTCCTGACTCACGCGCGTGGCTCTCGATGAACTTGTCGTGCTCCAGGGGCCCCAGGATGCGGGCAAACCTCCTCATGGTCTCGTACAGCTCCTGCACCTCCTTGGGGTAACGCCTCTCCAGAACTGCAGGGGCAAAGTGCCACATGTCACCACCCCTGCTGCCAGGGAGAACACCTCTCTGGGGGCTGCTGTGAGCCCCAGCCTCAGCACTGCCCAAAAATCCACATTTGGGCCTTTCAGGTGCCACAGCTACAAACTGCTGAGTAAAAAGCAACAGAAGTTACAGCCCTTAAAGTCCTTAAGGCACAAAGGGTGATATTTAAATGTTGCTCAGTCATTTCTCACAAGAGTGAGGTGCACTTACAAGGCCTGGGTTCTACCTTCCCCCTTTTCCCCACTCAGCAGAGCCCAATTGCTTCTGAAGAGCAATTTTGAGGCAAGAACTAAAACACTGGGCTGGGATAGTTAGAACCAGACAGCTGGAGACAGCTGGGGCAGGAAATGGAAATCTGCTGGAATTTAGAACATCTGAATATGTTCCAGTATGAACAAACCACACTGGTGACCTGGAAGTGGTGAATGTGTGAAGTTTTGCCACTGTGAAGTCAAGCAGTTACACCTGATACTCACTCTGAAATTTTCTGAGGTTGATCAGGCCATGATCTCTTATAATTCTGGAAATGAAAGAAAATTATATTATTAAAGACCATTACTCCTGCATTGCCTCACAAACACAAAGGCTTCAGAAGAAACTTTGATTTAGACCATCAGAGGAGTCTAAAACTAAACATGAATGAAATTTCCATAAGCCCTGGGCTGGCTGGAATGGAAACATGATGCAGTGTGTCTTTAATCAGGGTAAATCTTGGACAGTGGTGTGCATTAGCACTGAGCACAAAGGAGCTGCAATCACTTTAAAGGTTGGAAATTGCTTCTTCAGGCACAGATTTCACATCTACAGCATCTTATAACTTGTCCCTCCAAAATCAGAGGTAAGGAATGTCTCATGAACATCATTTCCAGCTTCAGAGAGAGACAAACTTCCCTCTGCTAAGGCGCAGGGTAGAGCTGGACTGAAAATGCCACCAGTGGCCCAGGAGAAAGGCATTTTTCCATGGCAGCCTGGGTTTTAAAGAGGTGAGGGAGGTAACTCTGGGCTTGGACTGCTCCTGCTGGGATCAGGGAAGGAGCAGAGGGAAGGCAGGTGCCTGACAGATCCCTTTGTCACCAGGGTGAGCAGTGCCACGTGCTCATTGCTCTGTGGTGACTCCGCTGGCAAACAAGATATCACAGAGCTGGGCTGGCAAGGTCAGCCCAGAGCTTGCTCTGTGAATTCCATGACATTTCCTCTGCTGTGCACAAAACCCTCCTGTCCCTGCAGAGTCACCTTTCTGCCAGTGACATCACTGACTTTTGTGGCATTTGCCAGATTTCTGTCCCGTCCTGCTGTTGAAACTTCACAAAACCTGACACTGGTGTAACCACAAGAGTTATGGAGAGCCCTGCAGCACTTTTCTTTAGTATGACAAGACTGATCATCATGGAAATTACACCACATAAATACTTTTTATTTATGGATTATAAAGAACCAGGTCAATCCTTCCTGTCACTCAGCAGAACTGTGCAGTTTTATGAGAAGGACTGGAGCAGCCTCACTTCAAATCACTAATCCTTCCAGTATGGAGTAATCCAGCAAGATATAATTTTAAATATTGAACAAAGTACTGCAAAGTTATAACAAAACTTAATTTAATTAATAGATTGAGTCATTCTAGAACGCTGTCAAATGAGTTGAATAAATTATTCAAGCCCACATCAGCAATTGAGTTATCTTCAGTGTGGAAAACTAACTTAGGGACCACTAGGATTTAAAAATAATGATGCAAATATTTCTGGGGGAAAGAGGGGGTCCAGCAATCAGTCACAGTCTGGCAGGATTTATCTGAAGCAGGAGATGAATGATTGCACTGCACAGGGAAGGAAAAGCACAGTGACTGCCTCAAAACTCACTTTTTCCGTCTCTGTCTCTCCTTTAACCTGGAATGATAGATATCTACAACTGCAATCTTCAGAGCTGCAAAACACAAAGATTAAAGAATTCATAAGCAATCACTGCAGGAGGCTGAATTCCAAGCTTTTATGTTCACATTAGGCTGAAATGGTTTAAAAATCCTCAGGCAATTTTACAGGGGCATCAGCTCAGGGCAGCCCTCGCTACCTGGGGAAGGTTTCCTTTGCTTCCTCCTGCCAAATCCATCACTCATGTCAGCATGAACCTGGGCTGGTCCTGAGAACTCCTCTCCTCCTCCTTCTTGGACTGCTCTGCTACCTGCAAATATTGTTCCTTCACACATGCAAGAGCCAAGTGTTCCTTCTCCTGAGGTGCCACCTTTGGGCAAAGATGTTTGCCCAGAACAGGGAACTCCAAAAGGCAGACACAGCTCTGACTGTGAGGACTCAAAGTAGCCTTTGCTACAGTTGTTAAAGACATCTGGAAGATTCCAGCTTGTTAACTTCCAAACTGATCTGTCTGCCAGGAGAACAAAGAATAGCTCAGGACAATGTGAAGAAGCCCAGGAAAAAGGGATGCTCATTAGGAATCACATCCTTCCCCAAATCCAACCTGTCTGCAGCCTGGCTGAGCCTCTCACACAGCCTGCAGCTCCTTTTTCCTGCAGCCATTAGCTTAATAAACTTTTTTTTGGGGTAAATTCTTGAAAGACAAGATAAAGAGACACCTATCCCCTTCCCTTCCCTTACTCTGTTGGATAACAGACAAATTCTAGGTTATTAAATGAGTGTAGAGGTGGCTGATTTTCAATGGGTTTTTTTAAAAATTGATGTTAATAATTTCCATGTGCTCTCAGAAGGAAGAGGCTCAAGGCTTGGCAGTGGTTTGGAGGCTGTGACACAACCACCAGATTTTGGAAAAAGGGGAACTGGGGTGGCCCAAGGGGGACAGAACCCAGGACCAATTTCTCTCTGTAGTTACACAAAAAGAGCAAAACTGATAGTGGCAGTTCACTGATTGTACTCTCAGATTAATAATTAATAATGCAATAAACAAGTGTGGTTCTGTGTAATCTTAAATATGCATGTAGGTGTAAACACCAGAAAGCCCCAGCCTCTGGGAAATGCATCCCTGCATCCCTCTGGGTAATCAAATTTCACACAAACAGGGACAAAGCCCAGAGGCTGTGGGGATTCAGGAGCTTGATCCCAATAAAAACCCTTCAGTTTGTCCCAAATTGCTCTGACATTAATCTGGGAGCAAAGGATTCTGTATGAGCTAGGAGGGGTGCTGCAATATTCCTCCTTGCTTTTCTGAATTTCTTGCATTTTCCAGCATCATTGTGTATTTTCACAGTGAGGGATTTAAGTTTCCTAATTTAAGAACAAGCAGAGACAGCAAATTCTCCTTCGTGCTAAAATGTGGGGACAGGAAATTGGGAATGCAGCAAGTTAAACATGAATGAAATCCATTAGGAAGGGCTGGAATTGGAGCCAATTTACAGAAAATATTTTTGTAGTTTTGAAACCCTCTGCAAGCTCAGCCAACTTGTTATTTTCTGGGGTTTGTGTGGGCAGAACTTAATAAGTACATGCAGAAACTGCACTGGAGAACCTCTATAAATATCACAAGTAATTATGCACCTCTAACCATGGAGTTTTGATGCTTTCACCTGGGTGCACAGTATTCCAAAGAAATGATGATCAGCTGGGGAGAGGAAGGAACAAATGAAGGGGGAAAACAGAGCTTCTGCTCCCAGAGCAATGAGTATTTCTGCCACACACCCTTCTGGAGGGGCTTTTGTTTCTACCAGGCAGACTCAGGCAGGACAGGCACTCCCAGCTCTGGAGTGCATGAATAACTCTGACTGCTCCAGGAGCAGGGAATGAGAGAGGAGATGCTGGGGGAATGGCAAGGCTCTGCCTGGCCTTCTCCCCCTGGGCTCTGCAGGGAGCCAGCTGCTTGTGCTGCTGTGTCAGATACTCCAAGCTGACCCCGTGCCCAGTGTCCACTCTGGGCTCTGATAAGGCTCTGATAAGGCTCTGATAAGGCTCTGAAGGCCCCATTGATAGGCAGCAATTCAAGGCTCCTTCCTCCACTCCAAAAAAACCCCAAATATTTTGGTTTCTGCAGAGTGTGTCCCAAACAGTTTCTTTGCTTTTCATTCCTCTCCAGCCTGACTTGGTGTGCAGGAAAGTTTGTGGAGCACTCCTGAGTGAGAGCTTTGTTCCACGAGAGAGCCTGCCTTGGCAGGAGAGGCCCAGGCAATGGGAAGAATGCAAAGTAATCCCAGTGAACACTGTGGGACCAGTGTGTGCCGGGCTGGGCACCAGCTGAAGGGCTGCAGCCCAAATTCAGGCACCCTGGAGCACAGCAGGACCCATGGCAAGCAGTTCCATCAGCCTCTGGAGCTCAGCAAACACTGCTCTGTCAGGAAGGACATGGACTGACTGCCCTGCAGCTTAACTTCACATTTCCCTGCCAGCTGCAGCCTAGTTCCACTCACTTCTACATCTGTGGTTTCAGCAATTACTTTGCAGTGTTAGAAGTGAAAAATCATTTACATGAGAAGGGGGGAAAAAAAGCTGGGAAAAAGATAAATTACCAACGTTCTAATTCAGCCTGATGAAAACTTGTAGTTCATGAAATATTCAAGCACTGTGGGCTGAATTAGGCTTGTAACTGGTTGGTGCTTTTGATCTGTCCATTATGATTTTGTGTAACTGCAATATGTATTTGCATGTCCTTACTGTGCTGCCAGCACTGAGCAAAAGAGAACAATTCCAGAAGTGAACTGAAATGAGAGAGATTTCATACAAATTTTTGCCATCTCAAAAACACCAAGAAGTGGCAGAATGATGTCTGTGACCTCCTGTGAGGTGGGGAGAGCTGGTACAGGTACAGGTCCTGTGATCCTCACAAAAGCTGCCTGGGAGCCTTCCCACCTTGCAATAAATAGCATTTTCTTGTGGGAATACCAAGAACTTGTTCAGAGTGACACAGGGAAATCTGACAGGTAAAATACATGGGATAAAGCTTTAAATAGAAATATCACATAAAAGATATACATCAGAAAACAGAGGTCAAGCAGCTCAGATCTAGAACTACTTAAAAAATAATTTTTACAAAATATTATGGAAAGCAGTGTGGGAGAAAGGGGAGAAGGGGGAATTCCACTCCAGTGGAAGCACAAATATTGCTGTGGGATGTGCAGCACTGAGCTCTGGTGCACCAAGAGCAGGAAAGAGAGACCACAGAAATTGTACTGGGGTGTCCCAGGCCCCAGCCTGAGTGACTTGCAGAAAATGCAATACAAAAGTCATTTTCAAAAATTAATCCTGAACCCAGTGAGGTTTAACATGTGGCAGGAAAACAAACTGAGGATTTTCTTCCCCACCTGAGCCTCAGTCTTGGCTGTGAGGCCCCATTTGGGTTTCTCTGGGCTATGAAATTGTTCAAGCCCCTGTCCCATTTTTGCCCCATTTCTGTCCCACTTTCTCTTTCACCCAGGCTGTCCCACAGCCCCCTCTGCCCACCCCCAAGCACAAAGCTCCTTAAACCAGCCCTGCTCTCAAGAGCCCTGTGCTGAGCATCCCCTGCCCCCAGGGCTCCTCAGCTGGGCTGCAAAATCCTCTCAGGCAAAGTGGTCAAAACTGCAGCACAGGGAGGATGTGGCTCCTGCCTTTCTCTGTGTTAAATGGCAGGAGTGAAAGATCTCACTCCAAATTCTTTAGGAAAGAATTCCTGCTCTCCCCAGGGAAAAGGAAAGAAGCTGGCTGGATTTCTGCCAGGCTTTTCCCCTCCCACCTGGGCAGATGTGGACAGCTGTGGGGAGGCAGATGCCAGAGTTCTGGGCTAAGAGACCCAGCCTGCAGCTGGCCATGCTCCACAAGCTCTGCCAGGCACTTTGACACAGCAACTGCCTGACAACTCCTCCCCAGCACTGGAGACAGCTGAGGGATGGAGCAGAGAGCACCCAATGAAATTACCGAGCAAAAACATTGGACAGACGGGGGGAAGTATTTTTTCACACAACACGTAATTAAATTGTGAACTCCTAATTGGATTGTGGAAGTCCCTGCTGCAGGATGTGCAGGAGCACAGGCAGATCCAGCAGGAGCTAGCAGAGCTGCTGGAGGATGAGGGCTGGCACGAGGGCAGGTGTAAGGGAGTGCTGGACGTGGGTCTGTCATTAATGTGCAGAAGTAGGAGATTATTTTGCTTTTTCAGTTCACCAGGAGCCAGCAGAGAGCTGGCAGGAGGAGTCCCTGCCATGGCCTCAAGCCAGTCCCCCCTCAATAAAAGCTGAAAGGGGACTCAGGACCTGCCCTGAGCCAGGGCAGTTTGCATTCCTAAAGCTCCTGCATGCACTGCTCCACTTCAAACTGGCTTTTTTAACTTTGCCAAGCCTGTCTGTACGTAACAGGGATTTGTCTGTCTCCAGGGGATGCAAAGGCTTTAGCTCAGAACTGCCTGACACAGATGGCAGAATTCTGAGGCACAAACACAGGACTCCTAAACCCTGTGTGCACTTACAAACGTGGGGAAAAGCAGGATCTTCTCCTCTCTGGGGATTAAAATGTCACTTCAGTAATTCCTGTTATTTTGTGTGATTAAGGCAGCATGCTCACAGAAACCCAGAGCAGGAACTGGGCTCACAAAATCATCTCCACAATAAAAAGGAAGTTGTCACACACAGCTGATGCTACTCTAACTCAGGGCATGCTGAACATATGAAAATCACAGCTTTGAGTCCAACACTTTTCCTGTGTTTCACATACACTGCACACCTCCCTGCTGCCTGCAGTGACACCCACCCCGACAGATTTAATGCATTAAAAACCCAAACATGAAACCCCAAACATCACAAGTGTATGTTCCCTTTTAAAGTGTGTGGAGAAAGAAATGAAAAGCTGCCCAGGCACCTGAAACAGTTTTCAGACTGGGTACAGAAATATGGCACTTACCATGCAAAATGTCTGAATCGTCTTCTACAAAATCAATATCTCTCAAATCCCACTCAGCATAGTTGTCAAACTCCTGTTCAGAGGTGATCAATACATGGTCACTAACGAGCACTGAAACATTGAAATCAGGATGTCCTGAGCTGGAAGGGACTCAAACATCCCCAAGTCCAACTCCTGGCCTGGCTCAGGACACCCCCATGTGCCTGAGAGCCTTGGGTGGGATTTTGGGAGCTGATTCTGCTCAAAGGTACAAACCCAGGCCCTGGGGGGCTGAACAGGACAGGAGCAGGAACTGGGGCCTGCTCCATGCCCAAAGCATGGGAGGCAATGCAGGTCTCCCAGGTGATGTCTGGAGCAGGGTGTGTGCTCCCCTCAGGCAGGTGACAGTGCTGGGGCTGATCCTTTGGCCCAGGAGGGCCACCCCGGCTGGACATCTGGACATCTGGACAGCTGGACATCTGGACAGCTGGACATCTGCTGGCAGCAGCAGGTCCTGCAGCTGCTCCTGCCCTGTCTCTGCAGGCCACCAGCGCCACCTCGGGCACCAAGGGCCTCATTAAGCCAGAGCTTTAATCACCAATATGTCACTTGGGAGGGAGGATCAGAGAGCAGCTCCCAGCTCCTCAGCCCAAGCACAGGACTGAGAGCATCCCTCAGCCTGGGCCCTCCTCTGGGGCTTTTACAGGCAGGGCCAACAGGGCTGAGTGAGCTCAGCTTGCACCCAGCAGCCAATTCAAAATAAATGGGAGGATGAAAGAAATTTAAGATTAAACGGGAGGAGAGTGTTTCTTACCTCAACAAAGTCAGCTCTGGCTGGCATGTAGCCAGCCATGTCCCTGGAGAGCAAGGAGTCAAAGGTGGGCCGTGGGGGATCATCAGCAGCTGCAAAAAACAAAGGTTTTCAGCTGCTGAGTGGGGCTTGAGATCTTCTTTTAAGGATCTGTAAATAAGTGTTTATTTTGCAGGAAAAGTGGGAATAATTAGTGGAAGAAAAATACCCTGATTGGGCTTTTATTCAGTGTTATAGCCAGAAAAGACAGAGTTCATCCAGAGAAAAATGCAGCAATCTGAGATCTTCGTACTATTCTCAAGAGTCAAACACAAATTCAAGGTAATAAACAGGTAATAAAATGTAAACTTTGCATTTTGGAGCTCAGCATCCCCCTGTAAAGCTCTGCAGATCCCTGGGGCTCAGCGTGCAGGTTCCTTTAGTTAATAGCACCAGGAGTGGTAAATCTGCCTTCTTCAGGGGGCCGTTGGCAGGGCTGCAATTAAAGGCAGAGAACTCCCAGGTTTTACAGCCCTTCCCAGCTGAGGAGCTCGGTGTTTCACAGACAACAGCAGTCTGAGGCTCACAGTGCACTGGTGCAGGAGCTGAGCTTGGTGTGTCCCACAGCACAGATAAAGCAGGCTGAGGCACAGGGAGTTTGTCTTGGCCCAGGGCACATAAAAATATCAATAACAGCCAGGGACAGAACCAAAATTGCCCAGTTCCTACTGTTTAGCTCTAACCACTTCAGTGGGAAATGTAAAGCTCCAGCAACTGCCTGGCCCAGGGAGGCTGGGGAGCTCTGCAGTGAGCAGCTGCCAGACTGGGGGAATGCTAAAGATGTGAAATGCAAGGAAAACTGAGAATTTGTGAACTTGCTGCAGACTTTTTTAACAGGCAGCTTTCAAGGGAGAGGTGTGAAATCAGCACAGCTGAAAGGAGTGATTTTCTGACACATTAAATCAGCAGTCAGGCCTGGGACAGGGTGTGAACACAGAAATGTGCTCAGGAGCAGAGGGAATGCCTGAAGGCAGAAATCCCTGCTCAGCTCCGAAGCACACTGGGATCTGTCCTGAGGGACACACCTGAAGGAGCTTTGGGGTGGGATAAAACATCCCAAACTTCTGCTGGGCTGATTTCTGGGTTGTGGAGGATTTCTGCTCTGCTTTTGAGACCCTGATGTTTGGGTCAGACCCTGTGTCCTGCCTTGCCCGTGGAGCTGGCAGCCTTGTGTGTCTGGTACAGCCAGGAACCCATCCAGTGAGAAGAGAACCCAGCTCCTGAACCCCCCAGGGCAGCTTCCAGCCCAGGTTATCCCTCTGGGAATGCAGGCACCCAGATCTGTGCTGCCTGTCCTGGCAGGGCTGGATACTCACAGTGGAAGGGAATGGCTGTCTCGTGGTGCTGAGCCTCCTCTGCCTGCTTCAGCTTCAGCAGCGTGGAGGCAAACAGGGGGTTGTTGATGAAGTGCTTCATGTAGTGCTTCTCACACTCCTCCTTGGATTTGGTGCACATCTGGTTGGCCACGTCCTGCCTGGAGTGGGGAGAGGGGGAGGCATCGTGTGAACAACACAGAAATGTTGGGGCTTCTCACATTTCTCCAGTGGGACAAGGTAATTTTGGACAAGAGATTGGCAGTGTGCAGAGAAGTGGCCTGTGCTGGTGCCTGAACTCACTCTCTCAGCACCAACACTCACTTGTTGGTGCCAGGGAACAGTTTTGGGTGCCCATGAACAATGCCATTCACTGTTTTCATATGGGAAACCCTCTGGCTGATGGAATGTGCCACATCTTTAACAGGCTTGAAATTTACTGATGTTATCTGAGAGCTTTTAACACATTTTACTGGCTCCAGGCAATGGCAAACTCAGTGACCAGTTATCAACCCTACTTCTGAAGAACTCCCAGCTCTGCTTCTGTGAATCCTGGGGTTCTGAATTTTAACACAACTATTTTTAACAAAGGAGGAGACAGGGAGCTCATGAAAACAGGATCTGATACTCCAGCCTGCCTTTAGCTGCTGAATTAGTGTCATTGAACAGCCAGTGTGCACTGATGAATTCCACAGTGAGATCCAGGGGAAAGAAAGGAAAACCTGCCCATCGTTGACTGGAATTGGCTGAACCACAGAACTCTCACCAGTTCCCAAATCCACAGTCCATCACAGCTTCCAGGAGAGACATCTCCTCCTGAGCTGTCCAGTTGGGGTCCAGCACAGGGAAGTCAGATGTCTGGAGAAGAAAAAAGAACAAACTGTGATCCTGTGGTCCAACCCACCTCAGAAAGGGCAGGGAAGTTCTGAACCACAGGGTGACACAAGAGATAATTCTGGTAGCTTTAAACTTCCACAAAACCTGGCTGAATAATTATTGGATTACCTAGGGCATCAACCACAGCAAATACTGGAACATGCTGTGTCTCCCAGCTGTAATTGCACAATGCTGCACCATGAAACACAGAAAAATCACTGGAGACTTTAAGAATTATTAATTTGGAGGAAGAAGGAACAGCCTAGAGAATCAGAAGCCAATGTGCCTGGTTTAAGGACTGTCAGTCTAGTGAGGAGCACTGTGCCACCCAGGCACAACAAAATGATGCAGCTGTAAGTGACTCCACTACTCCACTCTGTTCCAGGTGGATTTTTTTCTTTTTTTAATAGTTTAAAACCCCTGAATCAAAGAATTGCATCTTCTTGCAGTGTAATGTGAGTAAGCAAGGGAAGCTGTGAGAGCCCAGACTGAGCAGGGCTGTGCAAAAGGAATATTTACCATGATCTCATAAGTGTGATCACTTTGGTGCTTCTTGTACTCAAATCCTCGGGTGAAACACTGCAGAACAAAAGACCAGAGCTGTGTTACTTCTGCCCTGAGAAGATTTTCACTTTTTAAACTCCCATTCTCTGCCCACCTGCCCTTGTCTCAAGGCTCCACCCTCCAGCCCCCTGAGTCACTCCCGTGTCCCTGAGCAGGTGTGCAGGGATGGCAGGGATGGCAGGGCCAGCCCGTGGTGGCTCTGTCAGAGCAGTGGCAGCTGTGCCCTGCTCTGGCACTCACCTGCAGGCACAGCAGGAAGGGAGGGGGCCCACACTCAGCACACTTCACGTAGGGCTCCGTCAGGTACGAGGAGCAGCCCCGGCACGGGGGCTTGTCAAAAGGGTCACCTGGGGAGAGCAGAGGGGATCTCCTGTCACACAGGCACAGCACTGCCTGGGCAGCCCCTCAGCCCCCCTGTGCCCAGCCCCTGCAGCTGATGGCTCATCCCAGCTCAGGATGATCCTATGGATTTTAAATGGACTCAATAAATAGGAATGTCAGGTTATAATGGCTTCAAACTCAAGGAGAGCAGGGTTAGATTGAAGAAGTGGGAAGAAATCCTTCCCTGGCAGGGTGGGCAGGCCCTGGCACAGGTGCCCAGAGCAGATGTGGCTGCTCCTGGATCCCTGGAAGTGTCCAGGGCCAGCCTGGATGGGGCCTGGAGCAGCCTGGGATGATGGCAGAGCATGTAATTGGATGGGCTTTAAGGTTTCTTCCAACCCAAACCAGCCTGTGCTTCTATGATTCTGACTTTTCCCAAGGAAATGCATTTGAATCAGCTCAATTGTAAGAAGAGAAAAATCAGACAAAACTCACACAGAATCACTTGTGTGAGCACTAAAGCACGTCCCCAAAGTGCCACATCCACACACTTTTTGAGCACTTTCAGGCATGGTGACTCCAAAACCCCACTGCTCCAAGAAATCCTTGTGCCATCAGGATTTTCCTGAGCAGATGGATGTGATGGCACTTACTGCTGAAGGAGGCCAGGCGCTCCATCCCTGCCCTGCTGCTGGCTCTGCTCCTTGGGGTGACACCCGGCCGGCCCGAGCAGCCACAGCGTGAGCCTGGTCCCAGACGGGGGATCCCGAAGGGAATGCTGCCTCTCCCCCAGCCCTCGTGGAGTGACCCTCCCAGGATGTCCTGAGCAGCAGGCAGAAGGGCTTCAGCAGCCGTCAGACCCCATTCCACACGGATCCTCTCTGGCTGTGGGGAGAAATCCAACACACAGCTGTGGGGTGGTGGGGATGTGAGGGTTCAGGGGATTGGGTGTGTGAGAGTTATGCAAGAAAGTGCTCCGCACCTCCCAGCAGCACTTCCCATATCCCACTGTCCCTATCCCAGTTCTCAATCCCCCACATCCCAGTCCCCATCCCCACATCCCACTCTCCCATATCCCAATCCCCGCTCCCCCATATCCCAATCCCAACTCCCCAGACCCCAGTGCTCGCTTCCCCACATCCTCACTCCCATTGCCCATATCTCAGTCCCCTCTCCCCATACCCCAATTCCCAGTCCCCCATATCCCAATTCCCACATCCCAATTCCCATTCCCATCACCATTTCCCCATCCCCATTCTCACATCCCCATGTCCCCATGCCCATATCCCCATATCCATCCCCATCCTCATTCCCATTCCCACATCCCTGTTCCCATCCTCAAGACCCTGTTCCCATCCCCACATCCCCATCCCCATTCCCATATCCCCATATCCCCATATTCCCATTCCCACATCCCCATCCCCATCCCCATATCCCCATCCCCATTCCCATCCCCACATTCCCATATTCCCATTGCCATATCCCCATCCCCATCCCCATATCCCCATCCGCATCCCCATCCCCATTCCCATCCCCACATTCCCATATCCCCATCCCCATTCCCATCCCCATTCCCATCCCCATTCCCATATCCCCATATCCCCATTCCCATATCCCCATATCCCCATTCCCATCCCCATTCCCATATCCCCATCCCCATATCCCCATCCCCATTCCCATATTCTCACTCCCATATCCCCATTCCCGCCTGCCCCTCTCCCCCTCACCGCCAGGCGGCGCCCCCGCCCGGCCCCGCCCCCTCGGCGGCCCCGCCCCCTCCGGCCCCGCCGCGGCCCGCCAGGCTCCGTGAGAAGCGCGCGCGCTCCCGCCGCCGCGCTCCCCGCGCCCCCCGCCGCCCGAACCGCGCTCTCCGCGCTTCCCCCCGGCCCGGCCCGGCCCGGTCCCGGTGCGGCCCGCCGGGGTTGGCGGGGGGAGCCGGGGCCGCCGGGGCCGCCTCTCACCTCGCTCGGGGCGGCGGGTCGGGCCCGCGCGCGTGCCCGGCCGTGCGCACGCGCCGGGGCGGGGCGCGCGCCCCCTGGCGGGCCCGGCGCGCGCCGCAGGCCCCGCCCCGCCCCTCGCGGGGCCTGAGGGCGCCGGGCCCGGCCGGGACAGCGGGACCGGGGCCACACCGGGGCACCGGCAGAGGCCGTGCCAGCCTCGTGTCCCGCGGGGAACAGCCCCGGGCCCCTCTGACCGCCCGGGAGAGCCCCGCGCTCCTCCCACCGTCACCGGAGCAGCTTCCCCCGCCTCCTGACGGCGTTCGGCCTTCAGGGGCATCCCGGCAGCTCTTGAGGTGGCGAGGGGGTGATTTCATGGGAAAGGGCTCCCGGGACACTGCGGATGGTCTTGTGAAGCAGGTACGGGAGGAGCTGGCCCTGTGAGGGATTAGAGCAGATAGAGCAGAGAGAATCCCGGAGCGGTTTGGGTAAGGAACCTTCAGCATCACCCTGTGCCCCCCCTGCCATGGCACGGACACCTTCCACTGTCCCAGGTGCTCCAAACCTGTCCAGCCTGGCCTGGGACGCTGCCAGGGATGTGGATCCTGTGCCAGGGCCTCCCCACCCTCCCAGGGCAGAGCTCCTTCCCAATATTCCATCTAACCCTGCCCTCTGGCAGTCTGGAGCCATTCCTCCCTGTCCATCTCAGCTCCTTGTGTGAACTATTTACCAACAAGATTGAAAATGCTGGCCTCTATTTCCTTTTCCTTTTGCCTCTGAAAAATTATGGGAAAAATTTAGAACTTGGGAGAGGCAAAGTGTGGAATGTCAATGAAATATTTATTGCTTCTGCTAACAGGTTTTTCCTGCATCTGGGAGTTAGGACTCTGGGTGGTTAAGGGGAGGAATCAGTGTGTGGGGATCTGGTTCCTGCTTTTCCCAGGAAAGGTGATGCATCTGCCAGGGAAAAATGCTCTCCTGAAGCCTGCAGCTTTCTGTGAACTTGAGATATTTCAGTGTTGAGGGTCTTCCTGTTATGGAAGGAATAGGAATGAAAAAATATTCATAAGGAACATTAAAAATCTGTGGAGTCTTAGAGGTTTTTCAGACCAGCATTTCAGTGACACGACGTCTCCTGGCTGACCTGAGCTGAAGCCACAGGCCCTCGATGGCTCCTGGAGGGAGCAGTGGCAGGAAAAGTCGTCTTCTCTGCAATCTGCTCCAGTGGTTTCCAGCTCAGCAGGGCCCTGAAGGTGCCTCCACCCCGTGGGTGCTCCATGGCACGAGTGAAACAGCTCCAGAGGGTCTCAGCCCAACTCCCAACCCCTTTGTCACTCCAGGCAGATCCAGGTGGATCCTCTGGAATGATTTCAGTGCTCACACCCTGCTACTCAGAGGTTTCAGTGAGTGAGGTCACTTTCATTTGCTATTTGAAATTATTTGCTGATATTTCTGCTGTCCTGCAGCCCGGTGCAGGAGTGCAGGCTGAGCCCCCGGTGAACCACAGCAGTTTTGGGGCAGCTGTGCCAGCAAACCCGGAGGCCACACACCCAGAAATCAGGGGGAGCATTATCAGGCCTGTCTCTCCCTGCTCTCAGAGGGATTTCTCGGCGCTGTTGGGTGGAGTTTTTGTGGTGTTTTCTGCCTCGGACACACGGTGGCGATGGAAATCACCTTTTCCTGCAGAGCTTCGGGCGTTGGAGTGCTCGGTAACCACGTGTGCCTGTCCCCCAGCATGGAAGGAAATATTTCTGTTCAATCCCAAATCACCGCTGAGATGTCAATTGGCCGGGGCTCCAGAGAACCCAGAACGCTTTCTCATAAGCATTGATATTGTTTGAATTAAGGTGTTTGTGTTTAAAACAAGAGCCAGGGGAGTCTCATGGGCTGGTGTTTGGCTTTACAGGGTGATCTGACCTTTCTCTCTGCTCCTTGGCTGCCAGGAGACGCGTGGTGCCAGGCTGGCAGCGTCACCAACCCCCTCACCCGGGGTGATCTGGGCTGTGTTTGCACTGGGGGTGTCACCAGAGCCTGGTCAGGAGAGGTGGAACCAGCACTTGGCGTCACAAGAGGTAAAAACATTTCCCCTGTGTGTTTTGGAGTTTGTTAACTCAGACTAAACTTCCTTTTTTTGAGAGAGCAGAGTGGCATGAGTTCACAGTGCACATGCTTGGAAGTCATGGAATGAGAGTAAATAGCTGTGCCCAGTTTTGGAGCAGGACAGGGAGAGGATGTCAGGTGCATTTACCACCCCTCCTCCAAAGCAGAACGTGGTTATGATTCAAACATTTAAAAGAAACCCATTGCAAAGTGTGTCTGAACCCTGTGAAACAATTAAAACACAGATTATTCCTGCTCAGACTTGCATCCCGGGATCTTTATGTTGGAAAAGACCTCCCAGACCATTGAGTCCAGCCTGGCTTGTCACCCAGCCCAGAGCACTGAGTGCCACATCCCGGCTTTCCTTGGACAGCTCCAGGCATGGGGACCCCACCACAGTCCCAGTTTAATTTCATGGAATCTCCTGAGTTGGAAGGGACCCACAGGGATCAGCCTCACTGTCCTCCAGCTGATCATTCCACGTGCCCTCAGCCTCTCCTCTCATGCCTTTCCCTCCAGACCCTGCACCATCTTCAGAGCCCAAAAAAGCTCCTTCCAAATCCAAATCCACGCTGGGTTTTAAGGTTAATGTCTTTAACTCTCTCTTTTCCACGTGCTCATGCCTCTGTGTGCCCTTGAATGGAGGAGTTGCTGCAGGATTTCAGAGTGTGAAGCAATCCCTCCCCAGCAGTGTTTGGAGCTGGAGGGATGTGCTGGGCTGGGCAGGCAGAGTGCAGGTGCAGGTTTTAGCAGGCCTGCAGCTCTGGGAGCAGCAGCCAGGATGAACTCAGCCTGTTGTAATCTCCTGGTTTGGTAAGTTCTGTATGTAGTTATTATCAGTGATTTGGGACCAGCCCCTCAGCAAGCCAAGCACTCCCCCTCACTCCTGCAGCACTTGGGATTTAGCACTGGAGAGGATTAACCAACACCAAACCCTTCTCTCTAGCTCCTCCATGAAATACTTACTGAGAGGAGCATTCTTTGTGTGAAAGACACATCTATGCTATGAATTTATGTCTACAGAGGTATAAGTAAAAGTGTCCATGCCCAAATTTTCCAGATTTAGTCCAAGTGGATGTGAGAATATGCTCTGTTCCCCCAACTCCAAACCCCCAAATTGGATTTTCCGGATGGGTACTTCTTGCCTGCAGTGGGCACCCATCCCACCACGTGCAATTTCCTGCAGTCTCACACCTGCTAACCACTGCATTGGTGGAAATTATCTGTATTTGGGAACATGGATCCCACTTCTGTGCAGATCCTCGGGGTGCCTGGCACCTCCAGCAGGATCAGCCTGCACAGCATTAGCATTTAAACCTGTGTTAATTGTTCCTTTTGAATTTCAGCAACCCTGTAACGGCGCAGACTTCAAATAAAACACAAAATGTGGAAAAAAAAAAAAAGAAAAGAAGAGGGGTAGTTCTTTAAACCGTTGTCCGTCGGCGGAACAAGCAGCTGAAGGTCAGAGCCGAGCAGGAGAGGTGCTGGCAGTGCCTGGCCCTGCTTGGCCGTGTCCTCAGCACCTGTTACCAGCCCTGTCCTCCCTGCCTGTGCCAAGGCAGGGACAGGCCGGTGTCCCCGAGCCACGCGGGCCCCTCGTGCACAGGGACTGGCCTGGGGACTGCTGCTCCTCACGGGGGCACCTGGTCCCTCCCTGCTGAACGAGGGTCACGGCAGAGCACACGGCACCGGGCTGCTCCAGACCGCGCTGCAGTCGGGACGCTCCACACCCTGCCCGGTCTCTGTTCCCGCACACCATCACCTGCACAGGAAAGTTCTTCCTCGTGTTCAGGTAGAGCTTTGTGTGCATCAGTCCCTGCGTGTTTTCCTTTGTGCTGTTGCTGGGCTCCACCGAGAGGAACCTGCTCCAGCTTGGACCCCCACCATGGATACCGATGGGCACTGGCGAGGTCCCTTCGGTCACCTCGAGTCGAGGCTGAGCAGGCCCAGCCCTCTCGGCCTTCCCTCTCAGGAGCGATGCTCCCGCTATCCCGGGGGTCCCCGGGATCCCGGCTGTCCCGGGGATCCCGACTGTCCCGGGGCTCGCGGCTGTCCCGGGGCTCGCGGCTGTCTCGGGGGTCGCGGGTTCGAGTCCGGGCGCGGCCCCGCCCGGAGCTCAGGCCACGGGCATCGCCCCACGGGCCCCGCCCCCGCGGCACCTCCCCATTGGTCACGCCCCCCGCCGCCGCCCGGGCGGCAGCCAATGGGAGCGGGGCGGGGCGGGGCGCGCGCGGGGCGGGGCGCGCGGGGCCTGACCCGAGGTAACCCCGATCACACCACCGGGAGGCGGTGCGGGGGCGTGGCCGCGGCGGGCGCGGGGCGGAGCCGGGGCGGGGCCGCGCGGGGAGCGCCAGGCCGGGGGCCCGCGGCGCCTCCGCTGCACCGGCACCGTGAGGTGAGGGCGGGGCCGCGCCGGGGGGCGCGCCGGGAGCGCGGCGGGAGCGCGGGGGGCTCGCGGCACCGGCGGGCGGCGGCGCGCGGGGCTGGGCGGGGCCGGGCCGGGCCGTGCCGCGGGAGATGGCCGGGCCATGCCATGCCGTGCCGGGCGGGCGGGACCTGGCCGAGCGCCGCGCCGGCGGGAGTCGGCCGGGCCATGCCGTGCCGTGCCGTGCCGAGCCGAGCTGTGCCGGCGGGAGATGGCGGCACGCCGGGCCCAGCCGGCTCGGGCTGAGCCCAGCAGCGCCGGGCCGAGCTGAGCCGAGCCGGGACGCGCGGGGGTCTCCCGGGCCGGAGCCGCCCCTGCCCGCCGCAGCAGCCGCCGCCCGGTTCCTCCCGGTTCCTCCCGGTTCCACGCGCTCCGTCCGGGCCGCGCTGAGCCGGTGCCGTCGCTCGCGTGGCCTCGCCGGTCTCCCGTAGCCTGAAAGGAGCAGCACGTGGGCGGCGGAGAGTCCGGCACCGAGCGGCCGGGGCCGGGCCGGGGCTGGGCCCGGGCATCCCTCCTCCGTCTCATCCTGCTGCTGTCCCTGGGAATTTCGGGATCCTGGGGAGCGGTCTGGGTCTGCCGAGGGGCTGAGAGCAGCCCCGAGATGCTCAAAACCAGTCAAGTTTTATAAGCAGATCGGCTAACCAATATTTGTTCTTGCCCTTCCATTCTCCTAAATATTCTTGAAGAAGTTTAAAATGAGAAGTACTACGTTTGAAAGTATCTGAAGCGTGAGTGGAGGCTGTTCCAGTTTAGCAGGCAGGAAATATTCAGCAAAGTCTTTGAGTGATGCCAAAATCTCTCCAAGACAGTGGGATTCAGACAGTCTCGAGTGTTTTAGCAAACTGGGATAGCTGTAAATACAGGCTCTTCTTTTGGTCTCTGGAGGTTTAGGCACGATAATGGGAAACAGTTCTTCCCTGGAGGGTGCTGGCACTGCCCAGGCTCCCCAGGGCACGGCCCCGAGGCTGCCGGAGCTCCAGGATGCCCAGGGTGGGATTTTGGGGTGTGTGCAGGGCTGGGAGCTGCCCTGGGTGATCCCGTGGGTCCCTTCCAGCTCGGGATGTTCCACGATTCTGTCATTCTGCATCCACAGGTGGAAAGTTCTAGGTAGTTGTTTTTCTCCTGATACCCAGCCTAGCCCTGCCCTGGCCCAGCTCCAGCTGTTCCTTCGGGTCACAGGGAGCAGGAATGGGAGCTGCAGCCCTGGTGAGTGTCCCCTCAGCCTGCTCCAGCTGGACAAACCTCAGCTCTGCTCCTGAGGCCCCTCCAGACCCTTCCCCATGCTCTGGGCACCCTCCATCAGCTTTGGCTCCTTCTGTGCTGTGGCAGTGCCCAGGGAGGTTGTGGGGAGCCCTTGGAGCACTCTTTGGTTGTGTTTGGTTGTGTTTTGGGCCGGGGATGAGGCAATGCCCAATGATTAACCAGGAGGCAGGCTCAGGTGGGGCAGGCTCAGGTGGGGCTGCCGTGGGGGCGTTAAAGCAGCGTGGCCAGGGAGCACTGGGGCTGCTCAGAGCTGGGGACCCTCTGCTGCAGGAAGCTCCCTTCTCTCCCGAGCTGGAACTCCCCCCCCAGCCCTGGTACAGGTGAGCACGCTGCTGATTTTTACTCTGTTTTAATTTGGTTTTACCTTTTATTTTTGCTCTGTTGTTTTCTGTGTTTCTCCAGGTGAGAGCACAAATCCATTTTGTCACTTTGAAGTGATTCACGTTGATCAGCAATGCCACAGCTCTAATCAGGAGACATTTGAACACAGCTAGTGTTATTAATTTCCTTTTCATATGCCACATCAACATGGTAGAAGAGTAACTCTGATTTTTGAAAGAGCCCACTGAAATACTGATGTTCTCTTCAGCTGTGGGTTTGCCTTTGGAATGGGATGGTTTAGAGAAATAAAGGAAACTTTAATTTCCACCTGTTACCCAAGTTTCATGCCTGGGTATATTTTTACAGAATTAAAAGTGATTTTAAAGTGAAGCTGCTATAAAACTTTTAAAGTCAGGTATTCTTACAAGTGCATTTCGGGGTCAAGCCAAAGATGTGACTAATGGTAGCAGCAGAGCTGTGGAGGAGTGAAGTGGGGCTGGGTTTGCATCAGGCAAAACCAGACAGGCACTTTCTGGGTCTGGGTTGCAGAGTTTGATTTGGGTGTTGGATGCCTGGACACCTGCAGGGAGCTGGAGCAGGTTTCCCTGGAGCAGGGAGCACAGCACGGCTCGGTCTGTGTGGATCCAGCTGTGCCTGAGTGTGTTTCTGCATCTGGGCAGGCTCAGAGCTGTTCCCTGGCCTTGCCTCTGCTCAGGACTGAGCTCTCAGGCTTCATCCTTCCACAAGCTGCAGCTTCTCCTCAGTCTCTGCAGGAGCTACCTGTTGGGCAGGCTGCTAGGAGGGAGTGTAGGGGCTGTGCACAGCTGAGGATCTGGATAATTTTGGGTTGTGGGGTCTGGTTCAGCACATTGAGACAAACACTACATGTGCAGTGGTTTGTGGCACACAGGTTTGTCTTGGTGCTCAGCTGAATTGGAGGTGCTTGTGTAAAAGTGGAGCTGTGGCAGTTGCATTTCAGAGAGCCAATACAATGTGCAGAAGGGCATCAATATAACAATTTATTTATATATATAGCATACCCCTTTATTTGTATGTATGTAACATACCTCTGTTTGTATACATACCTCTATATGTGTACAGATAGTACAAGTATATTTATAAAATATACCTCTATATGTGTCTAGCTAATGTAAGTGTATTTGTGTGTATGTCACAGCATTTTTATTTATATATATTCACCTCCACAGTTGTATATATCCAAAGTTTACATTTCTGTATGTGAAATACACCAGTGTACAGTGCACAGCCTTGTGCATTTCACTCACAGCACTGAAATCCAGAGGCTCCTGTGAGGAGATCCCTGAGAAAGTCCCTGTGTAATTTAGCCCCAGACAATGCTGAAATTAATTTAAATATGAACGAGGACTCTCGGTGTGCTGAGAGCAAGCCAAGCTTATCACTCCAGCACAAGGCTGATTGCACAACCCCAGCGGAACTGCTGGCTGTGGGACTGGCTCCCAGGCCTTGGAAGTGCCTTGGGAAATGCACCTGAGTGGGGTTTTGTGGATAGCAGCTGGGATTTTGGGAGCTGAGTTGGACAAACAAGGTGCTGGAGTGAACTTGGGTGAGCATGGCACTGCCTGGTCCTGGGTGGATGCTTTCTCATGGAGTATTTGAGTGAAACACCTCCCTTCCTGCCCCTCTGCTTCTAAAAAACCCAAAATCCTTGAAACTGGCTTATTAATGTATCAGTTATTGAAATTAGAAAAGGTTTTCTTCAATGAAGTGGGGCTGAAGTTAGTTTGGCTGCATCCCAGCCTCTTTGGCGCTGGTGGTTGTGCCAACAGTAAATCTGTCTGGATGAAAAACTTGAGGAGAGATCTGGTGCCAGGATAAATATCCACATGAACACTGTCTGCATCTTTGTATGCACAAACAGCATGGGATTTGTGCTGTCTGAGCACCTCAGCTGAAGGAGTCTCCCTGCCTAGTTTAGCTCCCACTTCACAGGTGCACAGGGAAGCTCTCTGGTCATCCTTCCCCTTCTTCTCATCTCTACCCTCAAAAAAGATTTTTTTTAATGCTCTTAATGTCCATGTCAGACAGATATTTGTGTCTTTTCAGTTATAAAATGGTTAATGATGCCTCTGCCAAATGAAGTGCCCGTGGCCACGGGGCAAGTGGAGTTTGTGGGAGGAGTGATGTCAACACAGGATTTGATCTAAATAATTCAGTCAAGCACCTTCGTGGCAGAAGTGCAGAGCCAGTTGGATGAGTTCTTAGCTCTCAGTCACTGATGGAGAGCAGCAGTGGGGTGTTTAGGGATTGCTCTGGCTACAAATGCCTCCCTGGGTGCTCACTGAGGCCCCATCATGTCCCACTGGTGTGACACCACCATTGCTGTGACACCACGGGCAGGTTTTGGTGCTGCATCCTTGGGTAACGGGGCTGAAATTAGCAGGGCTGGTGAGGCTTTCCCTCCCTGGGATTCAGCTGGATGAATCCAGCCAGCAGGTGACAGAAA
The DNA here is from genome assembly GCF_027477595.1 of Haemorhous mexicanus. Taxonomy (NCBI): domain Eukaryota; kingdom Metazoa; phylum Chordata; class Aves; order Passeriformes; family Fringillidae; genus Haemorhous; species Haemorhous mexicanus. Next base: position 10,317,403 of record NC_082362.1, on the reverse strand, counting down.
AGGTTTGGTACCAGTAGCCAGTGCTGGCACACCCTGCTGTTCCTGGCAGCTGGGACGGTCAGGTCTCAGAAGATTCCAGAAGGATGGAGCAGCAGGAGGTGCCAGGGCTGGGCTTGGGCACTGCAGGTTTAGCTCCTGGCTTAGTCTGTACCTGGAGCAAGCCAGCCAGCCTGTGGTGTGCCCGTGGTTTTTTTGGGATGGTTTTGATGGTGCAAACAGGAAAGCACACACGGGACATGCTTCATTCTAACCCTAATGTTTGCTTCCCGGTTCTTTCCTTTTCCAGTTCGTTCTGGAAGTGGCTCACTGCGCAGATCGCACGGATATCAAGAGGTGAGTGCTCTCCTCAGTTCCCAGTGGTGTGTTTGCAGCTGGCTGGAGCTGTCATGTAAGTGCAGCAATGTCAGGCAGAGCAGGGAGTATCAGATATTTATTCCCCATCCCACCTTTGTGCTGTGGGGTGTTCCTGTGTTTTCCTTTCTCAGTTGAGGTTATTCTTTTGACTTTTAAGAAAATGCTTTCATTCCCTGCTGGAATACTGGAACAGACCCATCCTGGAAGTGTCCAAGGCCAGGAACAGCCTGGGCTGGTGGAAGGTGTCCCTGCCCATAGCAGGGGGTGGGATGGATGAGATTTGAGGTCCCTTCCAACCCAAACCAGTCAGGGCTTCTCTGATCCTGTGATTTTTGATACTTGGAGTCCCCTGCCTTTGTCTGTAGGTTTTGGGTCTGGTGTGTGGGGTTATTTTGGTGGATTTTTTTTTCCTTTAAGTGCCTCCTGCAGCTTTGTCTGAGGTGGGAGGTTCTGCACTGGGTGAATCTCAGAGTCCTTGTGCAAGCAGGGACGCCAGCGCTTGGAGCAGAACTAGTTTTGATCCCGCACTCAGGCTCCAGCTCTGCCCTTTTAACCTTGCATTTCCCATCGGTGCACCTTGTTTGCCCTCCAGGGGTGGCTTTTCACCTGGGGTTTGGTTTTGTCCTGTCTCGAGCAGTGCTGAGAGCCCAGTTTGGGGGAGCCATGGAGGAGCCCTCCGAGGCCAGCAAGGGCGCGGACGCCAGCGCGCACTCGCGCTTCATCATCGGCTCCGTGTCCGAGGACAACTCGGAGGATGAGACCAGCTCCCTGGTGAAGCTGGACCTGCTGGAGGAGAAGGAGAGGTCCCTGTCCCCTGCCTCAGTCTGCTCCGACTCCCTCTCGGACCTGGGGCTCCCCAATGCCCAGGATGGCCCGGCCAGCCACATGAGGTATGGACACAGAGTTCAGTCAAAGATCTCAATTAAACAAAATACTGAAGCCAGGTGAGGTATGGACACAGAGTTCAGTCAAAGATCTCAATTAAACAAAATACTGAAGCCAGGTGAGGTATGGACACAGAGTTCAGTCAAAGATCTCAATTAAACAAAATACTGAAGCCAGGTGAGGTATGGACACAGAGTTCAATCAAAGATCTCAATTAAACAAAATACTGAAGCCAGGTGAGGTATGGACACAGAGTTAAATCAATGGTGTCAATTAAATAAAATAGTTAAGCCATGTGAGGTATGGACACAGAGTTAAATCAAAGGTGTCCATTAAATAGAATACTTAAGCCATGTGAGGTATGGACACAGAGTTAAATCAATGGTGTCAATTAAATAAAATATTTAAGCCACGTGAGGTATGGATACAGACTTAAATCAAAGGTCTCACATGAGGGATGGATGTAGAGTTAAACTGAAGTTCTCCATTAAATAAAATAGTTAAGCCACATGAAGTATGGACACATAGTTAAATCAAAGTTCTCCATTTAATGAAACAGTTAAGCCACATGAGGTATGGATACACAGTTATGTCAAAGTTCTCACGTGAGGTATGGGTGCAGAGTTAAATCAAAGTTCTCCATTACAAAAATAGTTAATTAAACTTCTCCAGTCTTTTTACCCTGTCAGTTCCAAAGATGATCCAAAGGTTCAGCTTTATACTTGTGTTTGGCTTCAAGTGTTCCTCTGGCATTCTGTTTCTAAACGACCTCTTGTGTGTTTGTCTGTATCAAACTCTTTGGTTTTCCTTTGCTTTTAGTGAAATATTTGTGCCTAGATTCCTTAAGCACCTTGCCTGTCTTGTCCTGGAAAATGGAAGTGTCTTCACTGAGATATTTCAAGTTTGCACTTGTGTGGGGTTTTCCTGGGCCCTGGTTGTTGAGAGCAAGAACAATATTTGGCTGTTTTGTCTTTGCATGAGGTTTGCTGCTTTCAGTGTAGCCACAGAACTGGCAGTGGGTAGGATCAGTGGCTCCATACTGGAGGTTTTTTTGGTTAGGATTGGGAAAGTTGTGCTGGTTGTAGTGAAGCCTGGAGTCCTGCAGTGTGCTGATTAACCAAGATTTAAGTGGTTGCTGCTGCCTGAGCTCAGGGCTGCTCTCAGGGCTGCCCCACTCCTGGTTCTCTGAGAGTGAGCCATGAGCTGGCCTTCTGGGGTGCTGCTGATGCTGGTTCCTTCTCCAAAGGCCCCTTTACTTTCAGGTGTTGCTGATTTGCAGTCCAGTAGAGGGATGTGCCTGTGGGACTGTCCCTGTTGGACTCTGGGCACTTCTCATGCCCAGATCAGTTTCCCAGTGCCTGGGCAGCCTGGCTTCACTCTCCCATGGATCCTTCATTTGTTTGCCATATTCCAGGAGGTCTGCTCTTTCTGCCTGTGCCTTCCCATGCCAGGAACACCCAGGACAGCGTGGATCCCACTCCAGGTTTTACTGGACAGCCCCTCACTGCCTTTGCTGTGCTGCTTTTGAAGGAATTCTGATTCCAGCAAGGCTTCCTGACCAGTGCTAGACATTGACAGCTAATCCTCCTTGTGTTTTACTGCTTTCTGGGCTTGTGCAGGCTAAGGAATTGCAATCTCTCCTTTTTTTGGCGTTTCCCTTCCCAGTTCAGGGAGAAGCCCCTGGGACCAGAGTCCCAAAGCCCAGGCTGGGGCAGAGGGGGGACATTGCTCAGTGCCTGACAGAGCTGTCCTGCTCAGGCTGCTGGGCATGTTCAGCCAGCTGGCACTTGCACAACTGATGCAAAACCTTAAAGCAAATTTACAGAGGCTTGCCTTTCCACAGCCTGCCCCTTGCAATGATCTGGCAGCACAAAAGGGAATTTTGAAGCAGGAAACTGTAACTATCTACAGCTTAGGAACAGAAGAAGTTGGGTGAGCACCTAGCCACAAGTGTGCAAATGGAAATATCAGAGGAAGAAACTTCCAGGACAGTGTCTGGCCCCAGAGTGCAATAGGTGTGCAACCTTGGGCACCTCTGTTGTAACCTGCTTACTTTGGCAGTCCCTTTGGGGAGCACTTTTGAGTTAAATTGGAGAGAAATGCCAATTCAAACAGAAAAGTTACAGCATTATGGGCTGATTTTCTAAGATAAACTCAGGTGAGTTGAAATACTTTTCAGGATGGTCGTCTCTTTCATCAGGAGATTTCTAAATCATGTTTACAGATGGGGAAACTGAGACAAAGACAACAGCAAAGACAAGTTCAACAGCTTGCCTGGAGTCACTTTGTGTCAGCTAATGGAACAGAGGTGCTCTGGCTTCCAGCTTCCTTTTGGTGCTCACAAAGGTGCCACACTGTGCAAGGGGATAAAGGAACTTTCACAGGCAGTTCTGTACTCTTGGACACAAGGTGCAGGTCCAGGGGAGAGTATCTTTTGGAAGAAGTTGCCAAAACCCTTTCCATTTGCTGGTGATTTTCCAGCAGGATTGAAACAGAGATGGCTGTGTTTGGGGTGAGGGGCTGTGCTGCAGAGCAGTCCTCAGGGAGCAATTACAACTGAAATGCAGGATTTACCAGCTGCCAGAGGCTCTGTGAGGGCAGGTGTGTGTGACCTTACTGACCCTGTGCAGTGTTTATGCTGTTGCTGGAGTCACTCCTGCTGGGACAGGTTGTGCACTCTGGGCTCTCCTGCCCCTGGAGATCCACGGAGACCTTGGGGTGTGCCAGCTGGCTGCTGCTGGAGGGTTAAAAATGAACTTCACATTGCTGTGTGGGTCATCAGCACCCAAAAATCGGTGTGTGGGGACAGTAACCACCCAGACTGAGTGTTCAGGGGGTCTCTGTTGCATTTTGCACCATCCCATATTAAAACCAAGCCTGCCAATTTTTTTTTCCCTTTTTCTGCCTGTGTTGTCTCTGAGTTCAGAAGTTTCCATCAGCACTTCCAGCCAGTCCTGCTGGGATACAGTTTTCCTTGAAGTGACCTGTTACAGAGTTGCTGTGCTCCTCTCTGAAGTTTTAGTGGCAAATTTAAGTAAACTCCTCCATAAATGCCCTTTGGAAAGTACTTTGGGCCCATCTGTTCTGTTTAATAAATTGCTGTTGATTATTGCTAAATTTAATTTCTAGTTTCCGAGGCGGTATCTTGTGTCAAATTCTTGTTTAAAATAGAACAAAGCCTGGATGTCTTCTGGTATTTGTACATCAGGGCTCTGGTTTCTGGGTGCACAGTCACCTGACAATCCACTTGTATCAGCTGAAAGGCAAATTTTTGGAAGGAGTTCAGCTGTTACCTCATGTGAAGCCCACAGAGTTTAGCTCGCTGCTCCTAACACTGGTTGGACTTCTCAGTGTCTCAATAAATGATGGGGATGCTTAAGCAGAACTGATCATCTGCTAAAGGAAATTTGGCCAAATGCCTCAGTTTTAGCCTGGGCAGCAGGGGTTGAGCGTGCCCAGCCTGGCACTGGGACAAGGTGCCTGCTTAGAGTGACTGCACAGAGCCCTGAGTGCAATGAAAGATCCTTTTGAGCCTCTTCTGAATTGAAAAAAATTCCTTTGCAGCCCAGCAGGTTGTGGCTGGGAGGCTGCACTGAGGAGCATTGATGCTGTGGAGCTGTTGGTGCTGCTGTGGTTTTGGCCAGCTGTGGGCAGGGAGGCACAAATGTGCTCTGGGGTCTGTGGGGCTGCTGCACAGGGATTTCTCCTCTGCTGCAGGGAGGAATCCTTGCTGTTCCAGGCTGTCTGCAGGTCCTGATCCCCCTCTGGCTCTGTGCTGACAGCTGGTGCTGGAGCTTCTCTGTGGGCTGATTTCTGAGGAAGGAACACCTTCCTCTATCCCAGCCTGGCCGTGGATGCTTCCAGGGATGGGGCAGCCCCAGCTTCTCCGAGCACCCTGTGCCAAGCCCTCCCCACCCTCACAGGGAGGAATTTCTGCTCAATTTCTAATCTGAGCCTGCCCTACTTCAGCTTAAGGCCATGAACTTCATCCACCTGGAGTGAAAAGTTGACTTCCTCCTCTCTCTGTTGAAAGAGAAGGAGGTGGTTTGGCCTCGTGGCTGTGCCTGCTTGTACTGATAAGGTGGGAATTACACGTGGGAATTGCAGCTCCTTCCTTCCCTGGAAGCTGCTCTGCTCCCTGAACAAGCACACTGTATAGCTCTGCTTGCCTCTCAGAAGCTGCATTCTTATTTTGGTGTTATTTTACTCCCTTTGGCCTCAGTTCACAGAAGTGTCCTCTCTAAATTGAGTCGTTTGTTGGGAGATCCTGCGGAGATTCCCTGGCTGAGACAGCCCAGTGTGACAGCCACGTGCTCACTGATCTAATCCTTCTGACTGAGAGATAACCAGTCTTGCTGTGCTGAGTTTAATGTGAGACTCCCCCACCTGCCCAGCCTGGTGTAAAAGGGCCCATTCTGGTGTTCTGCAGATCAGATCTGTCCAACACCTGAACTCTGCCAAGGAGCACAGGAGGGCTCCCTGCCAGGCACTCCAGCTCCTCTCACTCTGCTGCACAACTCTCTGCTGCTGCTACTGCTGCTGTTGTTGTTGTTGTTCACTTTTATCTTGGTGCCAGGGCTTGACCTGGAGAGCTTTGGGCTGTTTGCTGCTCTGGGATCATGTGGGGTTTTATACTTCATGAGGATGGAAAAGTAAAGCTCTGTTGGTACTCTGTAGGGTTGGGAACTGGAGTATGGATATTAATTTGGTTTAAACTTGGCTCTTTATCTGGATTGATGTTTGGATTCAGTGGATGTTTTGAGTGTCAGGGTGTTGCTTTTGGACTTGCAAGGAAGCCCAGTGATTTGGGCTGTGTGTCCTGGGAATGGTCCTGTTCCAAATGCACCTGGCAGGGAAACAGCCAGGTGTGGGGCTAGGAAAAGAACTTCTGGCAAACTGTTGGCACTCGTTTATTTGGGAGGAATCCTGGCAGCTTGTACCCATTTGGGCTCTGTAAAAATTCCAGCTTTAGGCCAAAGACCTGCCTGGGCTGATGCTGGCATGCTGTGTTAGCAGGGAAGGGAAGTTATTTGCCAGGCAGTGCAGAGAGGGCTGGTTCTGTTCTGTGCTGCATCCTTTATTTAATTCCCTGAAATCCTGAGGCTCAATTCATGTCAGAGCTGAGTCAAGTTTCATTTGTTTTGACCTGTAGGTCACAACCAGGGCTTCACCTCCAGGAGCTGTGTCACACTGTGTCTGTGTGCCTGCACAAGCTGCCTCTGGCATTCCTCTCCGCAGCCCTGGAGAGCTGTCCCTGTCACCTCCCCACCCCTGCTGACAATCCCACATTAAATCCTACAAGTGCACTGAACCCCTGGGCTCCCAGAGCCCGCAGCAGCTGGGGGTGTGCTCACCTGGGCAGGATCCCCAGTGGCTGCTGCATCCCTCCCTTCCCCTGGGTGCTGCTGCATCCCTCCCCTGGGTGCTGCTGCATCCCTCCCCACCCCTGGGTGCTGCTGCATCCCCCCCTTTCCCTGGGTGCTGCTGCATCCCCCCCCTTCCCCTGGGTGCTGCTGCATCCCCCCCTCCCCTGGGTGCTGCTGCATCCCTCCCTTCCCCTGGGTGCTGCTGCATCCCTCCCTTCCCCTGGGTGCTGCTGCATCCCTCCCTCCCGTGGGTGCTGCTGCATCCCTCCCTTCCCCTGGGTGCTGCTGCATCCCCCCCTTCCCCTGGGTGCTGCTGCATCCCTCCCACCCCTGGGTGCTGCTGCATCCCTCCCCTTCCCCTGGGTGCTGCTGCATCCCCCCCTTCCCCTGGGTGCTGCTGCATCCCCCCCTTCCCCTGGGTGCTGCTGCATCCCCCCCTTCCCCTGGGTGCTGCTGCATCCCTCCCCTTCCCCTGGGTGCTGCTGCATCCCTCCCTTCCCCTGGGTGCTGCTGCATCCCTTCCCTTCCCCTGGGTGCTGCTGCATCCCCCCCTTCCCCTGGGTGCTGCTGCATCCCTTCCCTTCCCCTGGGTGCTGCTGCATCCCTTCCCTTCCCCTGGGTGCTGCTGCATCCCTCCCTTCCCCTGGGTGCTGCTGCATCCCTCCCTTCCCCTGGGTGCTGCTGCATCCCTCCCGTGGGTGCTGCTGCATCCCTCCCTTCCCTGGGTGCTGCTGCATCCTGCCTCCCGTGGGTGCTGCATCCCTCCCTCGGGCACTGCATCCCCGTGGGTGCTGCCTCCCTCCCGTGCCGGTCTGTGCCGCCCGTTCCCGGTGTGCCCCCGGTGCGGGAGCTCGCCCGGGGCTCCGCTGGCTCGGAGCAGCCGCGTTGGGCCCCGTTGCTCGTTCCGTTGCTCATTCCCTCGCTCGTTACGTAAGGCTGGCCGTGCTGTCCCTTCCCCGATCAGCTGCTCCGGTGACGGCAGGAGGGAGGCAGGGAGGCCGGTCCCCTCCGAGGCCGGTCCCCTCCGAGGCCGGTCCCCTCCGAGGCCGGTCCCCTCCGCTGCGTCACCGTCCCCGCCGGGGTGGCACGGCCGGGGGGAGCCGGGACAAAGGCGGTGCGCTTCGGGGCGGTCGCGATGGGCTCTGCTCGCAGGAGAAGCCGAGCGAGGCTCCTGGCAGCGTCTCCGTGAGCTGCAGAGCCGGCAGGACCGAGCTGCAGGGAGCAGCGGTGAGCCCGGGGTTCCTCGCTCGCTCAGCATGGAGGATTCTGCAGAGCAGGGTCAGGAGATGAGGTACCACATGCTGCAGAGGTAAGGATGGCACAGCTGCCCGCCTGCCCTGCCTGGGCTCTGCCCGAGGGGCTCTCTGAGCTCCTGGCGTTCCTTTTATCCTCTGGGCTCTCCGTGTGTGCAGCCTGTGACAGGGCTGCCAGGGTGCAGCTCAGCTGGGGGACCAGGGTTCCTCAAGCTGGAGGTTCTGCACAACCTCTACCCGCCGTGTCCTCGTTCTTATTTAAATTAATTTCAGCATTGTCTGGGGCTAAATTACACAGGGACTTTCTCAGGGATCTCCTCACAGGAGCCTCTGGATTTCAATGCTGTGAGTGAAATGCACAAGGCTGTGCACTGTACACTGGAATATTTCACATACAGAAATGTAAACTTTGGATATATACAACTGTGGAGGTGAATATATATAAATAAAAATGCTGTGACATCCACACAAATACACTTACATTAGCTAGACACATATAGGGGTATATTTTATAAATATACTTGTACTATCTGTACACATATAGAGGTATGTATACAAACAGAGGTATGTTACATACATACAAATAAAGGGGTATGCTATATATATATAAATAAATTGTTATATTGATGCCCTTCTGCACATTGTATTGGCTCTCTGAAATGCAACTGCCACAGCTCCATTTTTACACAAGCCCCTCCAATTCAGCTGAGCACCAAGACAAACCTGTGTGCCACAAACCACTGCACATGTAGTGTTTGTCTCAATGTAAACTTTGTGTATATACAGATATGGAGGTGAATATATATAAATATAGATGCTGTGACATCCACACAAATACACTTACATTAGCTAGACACATATAGAGGTATATTTTATAAATATACTTGTACTATCTGTACTCATATAGAGGTATGTAGACAAACACAGAGGTTTGCTACATACATACAAATAAAAGGGAGAAAAGCATTTTGAAAATTCCTCCATCACGAAACATGGCAGTTGTGAGCAGGTGATTAATAGGGATGACAGTCACTAACTCAGCATTTATTCTGTTTGTTTAGAGCTCCATGCTTCCTTCCTTTCTGTCCAGCTTCTACCTCATCTTATCCTGCAAAAAACCTCAACTCTTCTGTTTTGATTACAGTGTGCAGCCTGTGATTATTGATAAATAAACTTGGCACTCCTGGCATGCTCACAACTCAAACTGTAGTTGTTTATGTCCAAATGTCTGTTGCATCCTGAATTATGAACCTCAGGCTCTATTGACATTTTGCCTGGAGCAGTAACTTTGTGCTTAGTAATTTCTTGGTGGGACAGTTCATATTTTAAACGTGTTCACAAATTCTCACCTTGGGATTTTTTATCTCTTCTCATTTTTGTTGAGACTGCTCTCAGTAAACCTGTAGTGCATAAACCTCTCTGGCTCCTTGGACTGTGCTCCTTCCTTGCCAGGAAGACTCTGACCCCCTAAATGCATACATTTAGTAGAAATTCAACCTTAACTGCACCTTTGCTCTCTTTCTTGCCTGTTGGCTCCTGTCCTTGTGTTCCCAGGCTGAGTTCACAGGAGAGTGAGAACTTTTGGGGACAGCTCTAAGTTTGGTGACCATGTCTGGAAGTGCAGCTGGGTGGAAGAAGGGAAAGTGTGAGAGGCTGAACCTGTGCACACAGAGCTTGTTCTTTGCCTTCCTCTGGCTGTCAGCTCCTCTCTGAGATAAGATACTCGGGTGGCTGGAGTTGTTCTGACCTAGCACGGGTGCCAGGGTGTCACTGGGAGGGACATCCTTGGTCTGTGGTGTCCCTGTGCTCCTGGTGAGGTGCTGAGGAGGGTCTGTGCCCCGTGTGGGGGAACCTTCATGCCCGTAAGGGTTTTCTGAGGGAATGTCAGGGGGAATTCCCTGTCAGGCTGTGGCCCCTGGAGCAGCAGCTCATCCCAGCAGGGATGCTCCAGCCCTGCCCAGGAGCAGCTCTGGGGCTCCCTGGCCTTGGTGGCTGTGATGGCAAAAGGAAACCTGTGCCTTGGCTTCTCCTGGTGTTGCTTTTCCCTTTGTGCCCTCTCCCAGCAGCTCTCCCTGCATCCCATGCTGTTCCCAGTGGGATTGCTCAACCGAGCAGCTGATTAGGGCAGAGGTTCCATCCAGAGGGCTCCTGGGCACAGATCTGCCAGGGACCAGCACCCACCCTTGGTGCTGCTGGGCCTCCCCAAAGCTCTGAGCTGAGCTTCCCAATCCTCATTCCTGAGGATTCTGAGTTCCTCATTCTGAGCTGAGCTCCTCCTTCCCATCCTCGTGCCTACAGAAGGGTCTGTGCTGCTGCCAGGGGCAGGGGAAGGGCTTCCCTGAGCTCCTGGGGAGGGAAACTCTTCAGGAGAGCCCTGTAAAACCAAGTGACCTGTGGGCTGAGCAGAGAGGTGAAGCTTCAGTGCCTGGACATGAAAAGTGTCTCATTAATTCCCTGGTCTCCAGTGGTGCTGCACCAGGGCAGACACTCGGTGTGAGGAGCAGCTCTGTGCTCTCCCCTGGAATTTCCTCTCCCAGACTCAGCCTTGTAAACCCTGGCAAACCAAAGCCAAAGGGGATCTGTCCCTGTGCTGTTGCTGTGGAAGCTGGAGCAGAAGGAGGAGAAGTGGCTGTGCCATTCCCACACACACGAGCTGTGGCAGGGCACGGGCTTGGTCTTGGCAGGCACAAAATTGGCTTTCTGTGTTTGTAGTAGGAGTAATGTGATTAATTTGTCCTCTGGCTCCCAGAGCTTTTGAGGAAGATATTAAAGACTGGGTAGTGGAGAACTCCTGGAAAATGATTTCCATAGCCAGTCTGGGTCTCTCATTTGCACCTGGAGATAAATTTGCTGTGCTTTCCAAGAGGATTTCCTTACAGAACCTGATCTTTGCAGCTTGTTTTGCCAAAGCCAGGAACCACTGTTGTTTCCAGCTTCTCTGGATGGATTGGAGGCAATCTGGTGCAGCACTGTTCTGTGTTGGACAGCAACATACAGCAGATGTAAATTTACCTGTTTATGTTTTGGCATAGCTGGGACTTTTCCAGATAACCTGAGACTTTTGGAAATAACTGAAAAGTAGTTTAAAAAGAGTTATCCCTGTGAGGGATGTGAGGACTGTGATGGACACATCCCTGTGAAGGATGTGATGTCCCTGTGAGCACCAGGCCACGAGGGTCTGCAGGCAGGGAGAGGTTCAGCTTGTCTGGCTGGGGAGTGTGCCCAAAGAGAACTTCCCCATTATTCACACGCTTTGTTTTGCTGGTGTCCAGCTGTCCTGACAGGTTGTTTCTGTCTGTCCCTCTCCCCAGGCCCAGCATGTCTGGTTTGCACCTTGTCAAGCAGGGCCGGGACAGGAAGAAGGTGGATGTGCAGCGAGATTTCACCGTGGCTTCTCCAGCAGAGTTTGTCACTCGCTTTGGAGGCAATAAAGTTATTGAGAAGGTAACTGCCTGACCTGTTTCAGCCTATTCCAGCTCCTCCCTGCAGCTCTGACTTGTCTCTCTCTAAGGCTGGACATTGCAGCTATCAAATTGCTGATGTGCTGAGCTTGGAAGTTGTGCTTCTGCCTGGAATCATTGTGCTTCCTTTTTCCTCTGTGATAAACAAACGTCTGATTATTTTGGGTTAGAGTAATAAGAAAAAAGATGTGAGTGAGCCAGAGCACTTCTGCTGATACAGAAGGATTTATAGACAGAAAAAACAAAAATAGACTTGAAAAACATTAAGAAATGTATTTTAAAATGCTTAATAATTTGATTTGAGTCCTTCTGCTCTTTAATCAAACCAAGGCATAACACATTAAAATTTTATGTTGAAACAAGAGCTGCTCTCTGAACTGACAGATGGGCCATGAGCTGGATGCTGGCTCAAAAACGGCACAGCCCCAAACTGGGCAAAGAATCTGGGGGGGGAAAAAACCTTCTTTCATGATTATTGATTGTTTTGTGCTGTTTAGAGTCAATTTCATGCAGCTTCTGATGCCCCCAGGTGCTGATAGCCAACAATGGCATTGCAGCAGTGAAGTGCATGAGGTCCATCCGGCGCTGGTCCTACGAGATGTTCAGGAACGAGAGGGCCATCAGGTTCGTGGTCATGGTCACCCCTGAGGACCTGAAAGCCAATGCAGGTGAGCTGGGCAGCTGGGGAGGGTCCCAGCCTTCTGCTTGCACAGCCCTGGGCATGCAGGGGGGGAATGTCCTCGTGCTCTGCCAGCAGTGGGGTGCTCTGAGCAGGTCAGTGCTTCCCAGAGCAGCCTGGGGAGAAGCAGGATTTGAGAGCGAGTGCTGCTGTTAGATTTGCAGCCTGATTGGAGCCCCTGTGTTTGCAGAGTACATTAAAATGGCAGATCACTACGTGCCCGTGCCAGGAGGACCCAACAACAACAACTATGCAAACGTGGAGCTCATCCTGGACATTGCCAAGAGGATCCCAGTGCAGGTGAGAAGTGTCACAGACACTGAGCAGTCTCCTGTCCTTCAGGAAGGAGCTGTGCCTGGGGGCAAGGCAGGACAAAGAAGCTGGAATTCCAAACCAGAGAGCACCCAAAGGCAGCCCTGGGACAGTGCAGTGGCTGTCCCTGCAGGAATAGCTGCAGGAGAGGGAGGTTCCTGCAGCCCTGCACTTCCCTGCACCCAGCTTCTCCTCAGCCTGCTTGCACTTTCTGCAAGGTGCAAGCCATCCTTCAAATTCAGCACACCCTGTGGCTCAGAGGCTCCTGGCTGTTCTGAGGCTGTTTTCCATGAGGAAAAGAAAGACTGGGAGTGTTTGCATGTGTCTGTTTCTGCTCACTTGCTTGTTTTATTCAAACAAAGAGCAAATTGTCTGTTTTCTCCTGCAGGCTGTGTGGGCTGGCTGGGGCCATGCATCAGAGAACCCCAAGCTGCCAGAACTTCTCCACAAAAACGGGATTGCTTTCATGGGTGAGGAGATGGACTGCTCTTCTGATGTCCAGGCCTTGCTGGGAGGTGGGGAGGTTTAGGGAGAGGGAACCCTGAGTCCAGGAGAGAGCCATGAGGAATGGTCTGCAGTGCAGGGTGGATGAAATGTTCTTTGCAGCAGTTCTTGTCTGGAAGAAGGGGAAAGTTTTCCAAAACAGCCTTTAATGTTGAGATAAAAAATCAGGAAAGATTCCTGATAGACCAGATTGTCCCTGTTCTCATTTTAAAGAGGGCTCAGTTTTATGGGAAGAGTGGGGTTTTTCCTGAATCAGACCTCTGGACCTTGCCCTGATGTCTGCAGCCCCTGTGCCTTTGCTCTCTGCAGGTCCTCCCAGCCAAGCCATGTGGGCCTTAGGAGACAAAATTGCTTCTTCCATCGTGGCTCAGACTGCTGGCATTCCAACTCTTCCTTGGAGTGGCAGTGGTAAGAAGGAATTGTCCTGTTTATCAAGAGCATCCTGGTCTTTTATTCCTCCAGCATGTCTAATTTTTAAGAAGCTCTGTGCTCACGAGTGTGCTCCAGAAGATGTTCCATGTGTTCAGGGTTTCCCACTGGTGCTGTTTGCCCAGCACAGCAGTGAGGTGCCCTGGATGGCACGAGGGGTGGGATGAGCTGGAGTGCTGGGAGAAGCTGTGCAGAGGAGGGCAGGGAGGAGGAGTGAGCAAACATGGGAGAGGTTCTTTCCTGGAGTGCAGCTGGTGCTCACAGGCTCACCTGCTGCACCCAGGGCTTGCAGAGCCCTGGTCTGCTGGAAGGTGTCCCTGCCCTGGAACAAGGTGATCTCTGAAGTCCCTTCCAGCCCAAAGCACCCCATGATTCTGTGTGCTTTTGGAGCCCATGCTCTGCTGCCATGGAATTCCTCTGCAGCTCCAAAACACTGAATAACAGCCTGCTTCTCACAGCTGAATGGAGGCTGGAATGGGTTGGATAGGAACCCTTGCTCCCCAGAGGTCAGGAAAGTCTGTTTGCATTCTGCACACTCCTTTTGTGAGGGCTGTGACTGTCACTGTGTCCTGCAGTGGCTTCTCCCAGCCTGGCAGCACAGGCAGCTCCGAGGCTGCTGAGGACATTTCTCATGTTTAAAGGTGGGATTTGTGTAGGTGGTGCCCACTTTAACCCTGGCTAGACCAACCTGGGGGGTTCCTCTGCCCCAGTGGCTTGGGCTTGATCCCTGTGCGTTATTGGATAGACAGAGGAGACAGATGGGTTCATTTAGAGGGGCTCTGTCAGACTTGAGCTGGAAATACAGCCTTCAGTCTGCCTTGGTCAGTTTGTGCTCTGGTTTTAAGTCAGTTTGTGCTCCAGGGCTCCGAGTGGACTGGCAGGAGAACGACCTCCAGAAGCGCATCCTGAGCGTCCCCCAGGAGCTCTACGAGAAGGGCTACGTCAGGGACGCTGATGATGGCCTCAGGGTGGGGCTGGGGGCTCCCAGGGGGGCTGGGGGCTCTGCAGGTGGGGCTGGGGGCTCTGCAGGTGGGTCTGGGGCTCCCAGGGTGAGGCTGGGGGCTCCCAGGGCGGGGGCTGGAGGTCTGCAGGTGGGTCTGGGGGCTCTCAGGGTAGGGCTGGGGGGTCTGCAGGTGGGTCTGGGGCTCCCAGGGTGGGTCTGGGGTTCCCATGGTGGGGCTGGGGGTCTGCAGATGGGGCTGGGGTCTTTCAGGGTGGGTCTGGGGCTCCCATGGCGGGGCTAGGGGGTCTGCAGGTGGGTCTGGGGGCTCTCAGGGTAGGTCTGGGGGTCTGCAGGTGGCTCTGGGGTCTCCCAGGTCACACACTGCAGCCCCAGAGCTGGCTCCTGCAGGCTGGCAAGTGCTCATTCACAAACTTTGGCCTCAGCCTGCACAGCTGGGTGAGGGTTAGCAGGCAGAGGCAAAATATGGGAACAAGGCTGCGTTGCATTAAAAGCTGTCATCGAGTTTTTGTTTTTAGTAAAAGCCCACAACCACGCACTTCACTACATCTTTGGAGTTTTTCCTTGAGGAGGAGTTTTAGAATAAGAGATATTCCTGGCACAATACAGGATTTGGAGTTTTCCTTTGTGAAGAGTGGGGGTGGAGTGTGTGATTTTCTTCATGTTACTCAGATTTTGAAATGATTTTCTGTATTACACAAAAGCTTTTCTGTGAATTCGTAGGTTTAATGGCAGTGAAGCACTGAGAAAAGGTTTTGTGGTTACTTGCAGAGGTCAGAGTTCTCTGTAATCACAAAATCCCTGCTGATTTTTCCAGCTACAGACACTCTTGCCAAAGGAATATTTGGTTTCTGTGCCATTGGTTGCTAAATAGTGAACCAAAAGGGAAATAATGATCTGTTCACTGCACTCTGCTGCCTTTCTGTCCTTACCCTGCTGTTCTGCCCCTCCTGCCAGGCTGCTGAGGAGGTTGGCTACCCTGTCATGATCAAGGCCTCTGAAGGAGGAGGAGGAAAAGGCATCAGGAAGGTGAACAGTGCAGATGACTTCCCCAACCTGTTCAGACAGGTGATGCTCCCCCTCCCCTGGGCTGCCTGGCTCTGGGCGCTCGGGCTCGGTGAGAGCCCAGCGCCGAGGGCGCCTCTCCCACCAGGTGCTCTGCCTCACTCTGCCCCTGCTGCAGGTTCAAACAGAGGTGCCAGGCTCTCCCATCTTTGTGATGAGGCTGGCCAAGCAGTCCAGGCACCTGGAGGTGCAGATCCTGGCAGACCAGTACGGCAATGCCATCTCCCTCTTCGGCCGCGACTGCTCCGTGCAGCGCCGCCACCAGAAGATCATCGAGGAGGCTCCAGCCTCCATTGCCACCTCTGCAGTGTTTGAGCACATGGAGCAGGTGAGAGGGCCTCTGCAGCTTGCCCTGCCCTGGCAGGACTTTGTATTTCTGATTTACATCACCTGGAGTTCTGCATTGGTGAGTGTTCTAAAGGAGCAGCGCAGGGCTGTGTGTCTCCAGCTGTGGGCAGGCACTCACATTTCCACACTAAGTCTCACCAACAGCTCCTTTCAAAGATAAACGCCCCCCAAAAAGGGGAGGGAAGTGTGTTTTAAATGTGTTATCATATTAAAAGCAAGTTTC
The DNA here is from genome assembly GCF_027477595.1 of Haemorhous mexicanus. Lineage (NCBI taxonomy): Eukaryota > Metazoa > Chordata > Aves > Passeriformes > Fringillidae > Haemorhous > Haemorhous mexicanus. The sequence goes on along the minus strand of NC_082362.1, from coordinate 10,301,563 downwards.
AGGAGTTGCAGGAATTGCCTGATGTTGAGTGTTGCCAATATTTGTTTCAAACTCTGCCTTCTGTGAATTGTAGATGAAATAAGTCAGAAATCAAAACTGCTGTGCCACGAGCTTTTCTCTGGGCAGGTCTTGGGCTTGTTACAAGAGTTGGGGTGTTTCAGAATGCCAGCAGAATCCTGCAGTGGGCGTGCTGGGTGACCAGAGCACTCCTGGGTGAGTGGCAATGCAATATTCTTGTTTTCTGTGTCCCAGTGTGCAGTGAAGCTTGCCAAGATGGTGGGGTACGTGAGTGCAGGCACTGTGGAGTACCTGTACAGCCAGGATGGCAGCTTCTACTTCCTGGAGCTGAACCCACGCCTGCAGGTGGAGCATCCCTGCACTGAGATGGTGGCAGATGTCAACCTGCCAGCAGCACAGCTCCAGGTGAGCACACAAAGGGAATTCCTCACCTTTCAGCAAGCTCTGCAGTTGTCTGATGCTCCCCAAAGGCACCAGGGGATCCCTCAGGGATGCTGTTGGTGTGCTGTGGCTTGCCTGTCCCTTGTGTGTCCCCCAAGCTCCTGATCCCCAACTTTCCAGCAGTGGGTGGATGCCACAGTCCCCTCACACCTCAGGAAGGTTCTGCATGGTTTTCTACTTCTTTTCTGAACTGTGCCTATGAAAAAACCCCAACTAATGAACAGGGAAAATGGGGTTTTGCTCCACCAGGATGCAGCCAGCAGCTGGTTCTGCAGGTTACTCTCCCTACAGTTTATAATTGCAAAATTCCAGTTTCCTATAACTAATTAGGGCCCTTCTGCCTCACTGGCACCTCAGTATATTTTTAACAGGCCTAATGCATGCCCATCCTCAGCTGACCTGGCACTGCCAGCTTTCCCTGGAGCCTTTTAATCAGTCAATGGAAAATGCTGGCTGGAGGGCTTAAGGTGGATATGACACTGAGCTGAGCTGTCCTGGGAAGTGTGATCGTTTGCCTCTGTGAGGAGACAAACTCACTGCTGGGCTTTATTTATTTACTTATTCATGTTTTCCCCCTCAGATTGCCATGGGGATCCCCCTGCACAGGATCAAGGACATCAGGGTGATGTATGGAGTTTCTCCCTGGGGGGACAGCACCATTGACTTTGAGAACTCAGCCCACGTGCCCAGCCCCCGCGGGCACGTCATCGCTGCCCGCATCACCAGCGAGAACCCTGACGAGGTGAGGCTGCCCTGCTGGGCCTGCTGCTCACCCTGGCCTTCCCAGGGCCTGCCCCTGCCCCTGCCCCTGCCCCTGCTGCTGAAGGTTCTGGCAGCAAATTTAAGAGATTCTTCCCTGACCTCACTTAGACACAGCCTGGAGTTGTTACACCGCGCTGCAGCACGAAGAGCTGTTCTCAGAGCCCTGGTTCTGGGTCATTCACCTTTTCTTTAGGGTGTAGAGCAATGTCTGTCATTCTGGGTCATTCACCTTTTCTTCAGGGTGTAGAGCAATGTCTGTCTGTCTGTCTGTCTTTGCAGGGGTTTAAGCCCAGCTCTGGCACAGTTCAGGAGCTGAATTTCCGCAGCAATAAGAACGTCTGGGGCTATTTCAGCGTGGCTGCTGCAGGAGGGCTCCACGAGTTTGCTGATTCCCAGTTTGGTCACTGCTTCTCCTGGGGGGAGAACCGTGAGGAAGCCATCTCGTGAGTCAGGGGTGTGGGAGGCCTCAGGAAGGGCTTGGCTTTGTCCTCTTTGATCCAGGGAAAACGAGGCTCCTTCCTTCTAGGAGTTTCAGGAGCAATTTCCCTGTCTTCATCTTGTTTTCCATTTTGTGGCCAGGCTTCTCATCCTGTCTTGCTTTGCAATTCCACTACGTTGCACCTGCATTTCTACACTTTTTGCTTAATTTTCTTTCTTTTTCTTCCTTTCTGTTTCATCCCTGCCTTGTATACCTGCTGCTGGGCTGTGACACAGCTGCCACAGGGTGAAAGTCCCTCTATAAAGCATCCAGGTGAAGGCTTCTAACAGGAAAAACATTGCTAACCTGACTGACCAATGCTTCAGGATGGTTTGTGAGCCATGGAGTGTCCTCTGTGGTGTGGGATTTTAAACCACCTGGTCCTAAGGCAGACCTGTCTGACCTGTCATCCACGTTTTTTACCCAGAGCCTTTCCCACCACATCTGTCTGTCTGTCTGTCTGTCTGTCTGTCTGTTGTACATCCCTGACAGGTGGCAGGGCTCTGGGTGATGAAAGCAGGGGGAGCTCCTGATCCCACTGAGCTGCTCTTCACCCCAGCAGCAGGGAAATCAGCATTCTCCCATTCCCAACCATTCCTTCAGGACCCTGCTCCACCCAGTGCCTGTGCTCCTCTGCTCTGACCTTCAGGTGCTTTTCTGTCTGCCATGCTGCCATTAGGATGGGGTAGGTAACAGGGCTTCTTTCCCCTTTCAGAAACATGGTGGTGGCCCTGAAGGAGCTGTCCATCCGAGGGGACTTCAGGACCACTGTGGAATACTTGATCAAGCTGCTGGAGACAGAGAGCTTCCAGCAGAACCGCATCGACACGGGCTGGCTGGACCGGCTCATCGCCGAGAAAGTGCAGGTGCAGCTGCTTCCCCTTGCAGGGACACACCTGGCAGGGGGCAGGGGTGGTGCCTGCTGCTGCTAGAGGGTGTAGGAATGGTCAGTGTCCCCTTAATGAATGACCATTTTCAGTGGCATTGCTTCTTACATATATCGGGATCCTAGGTTGTCCCTGTTATTCCTAAAGTTGTCCAGAAAAGCATTGAGACCATTGTTATGTTTGGAATATGGGACAGATGACAGTGGAAATGTTGTTGGAACCTCAAGATTTGATCCAGGCAGAAGAAAACGTAGTTTTAAGGGGTTACAGAAATAATGATTTCTGTGTAGGGTTCACATGGCTGCCACACTGACTTGATTTTAAAGAGCGTTGGCCGTGAACCAAAAATGGAGCTGAGACTGCTGATTCCTGTAGCTGGGTGTTGAGATCGGGCTGAGGCTGGAGGAGGTGTGACTGTGCCTGTCCCTTTTTCAGGCTGAGAGGCCTGACACCATGCTGGGGGTGGTGTGTGGGGCCCTGCACGTGGCTGACGTCAGCTTCCGAAACAGCGTCTCCAACTTCCTGCACTCCCTGGAAAGGTAAGAGACCAAGCTGCTCTCTAGGAATTACTGCTGCTGCACAAGCTCTCTTCAATCCAGTCCAGGAGTGCTCAGGGGCTGTTATCTGCTGACTGTTGCCTGGCCCCAGGGAGCTCTTTATCTGCTGAGAAAACTGGCAGGTATCTGCATCTCCAAACATCCCCTGCTGGCTGCACAGATTGCTTTGGTTTCCAGCAGGAGCTCCAGGAAATGGCTCAGAAACAGAGTTCTTGCTCTGTGTGTTGCTAGGGCAGCATTAGGGAGTCTTGAATCACCCAGGAGTGAATGGAAAGGAGAGCAGAGCTGGCCTGTGTGGCTGGAGGGACTTTGTTTGACTTGGTCAAACTGATTTGTGTCTCTCCTAAGAAGAGACTCTATAAAAACCTACTCCCACCTCTCTGCTAGTGTTTCCTAAAGCCTTGCATGCATCTCTGAAGCTCTTTGGAGCCCTGGTAGTCCTTTGGTGGCTTGTGGAAGATCAGTTTTGTTCTGTCCTTCCCTTTCCAGGGGCCAAGTCCTCCCTGCTCACACTCTGCTCAACACGGTGGACGTGGAGCTCATCTACGAGGGACGGAAGTACGTGCTGAAGGTACAGAGTGGGACCCACCCTGCTGCCCTGGGCTGGACAGGGCCACCTGTGCTGCTCTGGCCTCCTCTTTGCACAGATCTGTGCAGGGATTCTGTCTGAGCAGGGCTGATTTTCTCCTCTTTAGTGGGTGAAGAAATCAGCAGGGCAACACCCCTCGTGTGGCTCCATGCAATGTCCCTGTAAACATTTCAGCCTCTTGCTCTGAGCTGGCTGAAATTTGCTTTGTTACAGGCAAAAGCTACTACAGGTTGACCAAAACTTCCAGCTGATTTTTCTGAATGTGTAGGTCTGCTCTGCTGGGGTTTTGACACCCCAGTGTGACAGAATTTGCAGCAATTTTCCCCATTAGTGTTGCTTTTCTGCTGCATGCAAAAGCCCCATGTTGCAAAACCAAACCTATGAAAGTTAGGAAATAGTAGACTTAAGGTTGCCTGTGCAATCCTCGTGAGCTTCCTGGGGCAAATTTGTGGTGGTGAAGTTTTTAATGGCAAGACCATAGGCTGGTTTTTGCAGCAGTGAGAATTCTGCACCTCCCTGGATTTATTGTTAATGAGGAATAGAAGCATTGAGCAGCAGCTGAAGTGTTCTTTAAAGGATTTACCCAGCTTCAAATTGCAGCTCTGGGGCAGAGACTGGGGTAGGATCCCCTTCTCAGGGACAGCACGTGTTGCTTTCCCTGTGGGGCAATCTCATTTTCCCCCCAGATTATCTCCTCCATTATGCAGTGTAAGTACACAGCTGTGCCTTGTGAGGAGATGAGGGTGAGCAAACTGTGATTGCACAATCAAACCTCAGCCCTCAGTGCAGAAGTGTGAGAGGATTAAATCAGCATTCATGGACAACACTAGTTCTGGCATCTCTTGATTGCTGTGTCACAGAACCCCAGACTGGTTTGGGTTGGCCCTTGTAAAAAAACCTCTCTCGTTTTTCTTGTGGGCTCCCTTCAGGCACTGGAAGGCCACATTTAAATCACCCCAGAATTTCTGTTCTCCAGGCTGAACAATCCCAATTCTCTCAGCCTTTCCTCACAGGAGAGCTGCTCCATCCCTCTGGCCAGCTTGCTGCTTGCCTTTGTGACCCCAATTCTTTGACACGCCATCAAACACCTCCGTTCCTCTTCATTAATTCCCCCTATTGCAGCACTGGGAAAACTCTGTGATGTGGCAGCCAAGACCCTCAGTGCTGTAATTCCCATTCTTGTGGCTTGGCAGGTGACCAGGCAGTCTCCCAACTGCTACGTGGTGATCATGAACAGCTCCTGTGTGGAGGTCGACGTGCACCGCCTGAGCGACGGGGGGCTGCTGCTCTCCTACGACGGCAGCAGCTACACCACCTACATGAAAGAAGAAGTGGACAGGTAGCAACCTGTGCAGCTCCATGTTTAGCATTTACACAGCCAAAACGAGGTGTATTTGTAGCTTCATGCTTCCCAGAAGGTCAGCTGGGAGGGGAATTCTCTCCTAGAAGGAGTTTACTGGGTGTGCTGTGAGTTTTGAGACAGAGCAGATCTTGGCTACTGTTAGAAGAAGGATCTGGCTGTGCACCATGTGGAGTCCATATTCCTCTGCTTGGTCCTTTTGGGATTATAAAAACCAAAAAACCAGAATGTGAAAATCTTTAAAATTCTTGAAATTCCAGGGCTGTTTCAGAAATGAAGACAAGTTGTGCTGTTTCAGTGCATCCCCTCAAAATTCCCTGCAAGGATCTTAGCAGTAAGGGCAGTAAAGGGCATCCCCAGGTCTGGAATGTGAACTCTGCCCCCTCTGCTGTGTTATCTTCTGGGAAAAGTGATGGATCTGCTCAGGAGGACAGAGAATTTGGGTAGCTGGCTGGGCTGGAGTCTCCACCTCTCTGCAGGCTGAGGTGTTTTCCCGTAGTTTTGTTTCGAAGTAGAGTAGGGAAAGGCAGACTGGATTTCCCTTTCCCATGGCTCCTCCAAGGAATTCTGTGCTGCTGCTGAGTCCTGCTGTCCCCCAGGTACCGCATCACCATTGGGAACAAGACCTGTGTGTTTGAGAAGGAGAATGATCCCTCCATCCTGCGCTCTCCCTCCGCCGGGAAGCTGATCCAGTACGTGGTGGAGGATGGGGGACACGTGTTTGCAGGCCAGTGCTTTGCAGAGATCGAGGTAAAACTCTCACAGAACTGCTTTGGCTGCCCAGGACAGAGCTCAGGGGGAGGGCTGGTGGGTGCTTTGGGACTGGGAGGTGAACATGAGGGATCATTCACAGTGTTTCATTTAGAAATTTTAACCTGAACTGCAGCGGGAATCATCAGTGAGAGTGGTGGGGTGGGGAAGAGATTTAACAGCAGAAATTTTGTACACCAAGTGATGAGTAAAATTTCCCAAAAATCCTGAGATTATCACCTTCCTGAGATTCCAAGGGAAGGTGGGATCCATTCCCAGCTGAGGGGGAGAAAGCCTTCTCCTTGTACTACTGACACAGACTCAGAATTATATGCCAGGATGAGGTAACAAACTTCATCCTGGTTAGCTGATCAGTTCTCAGGTTGATCCCAGAAGTTAATGAGTGTCACTCCTCCCTTCTCCCTAGGAAGTTACTTAACTCTTACTGAGGAGGAGGAGAAGGATGAGCAGTTTCTGCATCACGATGAGGAAAGCACAAGGGCTTGTGTAGGAGTGTGTGGCTCAAAACAGATTTGAGGGAGGGGAAGGGGTGTGATGACAGAGGGGCAATTAAACCAGTTGGGGACAATGTGTAGGAGAAAAACATCAAGACAGAGATCCAGCTATTTTATGTAAGTGCTTTTGCACTGCAACAAGTCCTGGCTAAGAGGGCACCACCCACACGATCCCTGTGGCTCCCAGTGGTGTAGAGCAGAGCCAGGGTAGAACCAAGCTGGCTCTCCCATACCCAGCCCTTCTGCCCCAAAGGCAGCAGCTCTTGATTTAAGGAAGCATTTCAGTCTGGGAAGAGCTGTCTGAGAGCTCTAGAAAGTGATCCTGGTTCCCTCTGCTTGAAGTGAAGATGTGGCTGCAGCCTTTGAGAGGAACCTTTGGAATGCAGCAGAAAATTGTCTGCTTTGTTCATTGTGCTGACCTTCCTGAGTCCCCTCTTGGTTCAGGCAGTGTGAGCAGTGCCATCCTTCAGTGTCTGGGTTCTGTTCCCATCATCTGTGCTTGTAAGTTTTGGGAACACCTGAATGCCAGAGGTGCTCATGCAGGTCTGTCTGGGGTGGGACACTGCCTGCTGCCTCCCAAAACTAGAGCCATTTTGAGGCAGGGAGCTGGGTGTGTAACCTGTTTTCCTTGCTACAGGTGATGAAAATGGTGATGACCATAACAGCAGGAGAATCAGGCTGCATCCACTATGTCAAACGGCCAGGGGCAGTCCTGGATCCAGGCTGTGTGATTGCCAAGCTGCAGCTGGATGATCCCAGCAGGGTTCAGCAGGTGAGGAGTTGCAGAAGGCACAGGTTTTGTGGGGTTTTAGTGAGGGAGTAATGTTGGGGGTGGTACAGGATGTTCCAGTGGACCAGTTTCCCACTTGGGCATTGTACTGGAATTGTCACTTCACCGTTGATTTGTCTCAGATGAGGACTGGGACTGAGATTTTTCTCTCCCTCTCTGATTCAGGCCAAACTTCCCTACCATTCCTGCTCTCTGCTTACCTCAGTGCTGTCATGGGGATGTGCATTTCCCACTCTGGGAATCCTTGCAGGTTAACCCTAGGCTCCAGCTGAGGGTGACTGGCTGTCCCCAAGGCTGGTGGCCCACAGAGGCTCAGTGAGGCTGTCCCCAAGGCTGGTGGCCCACAGAGGCTCAGTGAGGCTGTCCCCAAGGCTGGTGGCCCACAGGAGCTCAGTGAGGCTGTCCCCAAGACTGGTGGCCCACAGAGGCTCAGTGAGGCTGTCCCCAAGGCTGGTGGCCCACAGAGGCTCAGTGAGGCTGTCCCCAGGGCTGGTGGCCCACAGAGGCTCAGTGAGGCTGTCCCCAGGGCTGGTGGCCCACAGAGGCTCAGTGAGGCTGTCCCCAAGGCTGGTGGCCCACAGAGGCTCAGTGAGGCTGTCCCCAGGGCTGGTGGCCCACAGGAGCTCAGTGAAGCTGTCCCCAAGGCTGGTGGCCCACAGGGGCTCAGTGATGCTGTCCCCAAGGCTGGTGGCCCACAGAGGCTCAGTGAGGCTGTCCCCAAGGCTGGTGGCCCACAGAGGCTCAGTGAGGCTGTCCCCAGGGCTGGTGGCCCACAGAGGCTCAGTGAGGCTGTCCCCAAGGCTGGTGGCCCACAGAGGCTCAGTGAGGCTGTCCCCAAGGCTGGTGGCCCACAGAGGCTCAGTGAGGCTGTCCCCAAGGCTGGTGGCCCTCAGAGGCTCAGTGAGGCTGTTCCCTGTTGCAGGCTGAGCTGCACACAGGCTCCCTGCCCCAGATCCAGAGCACAGCACTGCGGGGTGAGAAGCTCCATCGCATCTTCCACTACGTGCTGGACAACCTGGTCAACGTGATGAATGGCTACTGCCTGCCAGAGCCCTTCTTCAGCAGCAAGGTACTGGGGGCCTCCCTTCCAGAGCCAAAACACAGCCTTCTTGCAGCTCAGGGAAGGGCTGGGCGATTTTCCTGCCACAGGGAATGGGATGTTGGACATCCCCCTCTGCTTTTTCCTCTTGTTGTTGTTTTTTCTCTTCTTCATTCTCGCCTTCGCTGCCTTGTCTCTCTCTAGGTGAAGGGCTGGGTTGAGCGGTTGATGAAGACCCTGAGGGATCCTTCTTTGCCCCTGCTGGAGCTTCAGGACATCATGACCAGTGTTTCTGGGAGGATCCCACCCAATGTGGAGAAGTCCATCAAGAAAGAGATGGCCCAGTATGCCAGCAACATCACCTCGGTGCTCTGCCAGTTCCCCAGCCAGCAGGTGAGCAGCCACCCTTCAGGGAGGGGTCCAAATGGGTTTGTGTTGGGGCAGAGAGGGAGAGAAAGCTCCTTTATGTGATGTGGAGGTTAGCTGAACCTGAAAGGTGTGTTTGAACAGGGCTGAATGGTGGAAGATGCTTACCTGAGTCCCTTCCAGGCTTGTCTCTTTAGCTGTGCTGCAGGGTCCACGTTCCCTGCTCAGCGTGGCTTTAACCAGGCACACTGCTGGGAACACTTCAAATCCTGTCACTGGCCCTGTGGGCAGTTATTTGCTTTTTGCACATGTGCTGCAGTGCAGTCTGTAGTGCCAGTGGAACCTCAAAATAGGATGGTTTTGGGGGAGGATAGGATGATTTGCCAAGGGAGGCCGGGTGAGGTGAGGAGGTGCTGGAAGCTGATTTCTCCAGGGTGTGACACAGTGCTGTCACCGACATGTTTTAGGAAAAATCCTTTCCTTAGGATTTTTCCCTCCTGAGAAGCTGAGAGGCCTCAGGAACAAACTGTAAACAATTCTTATCTGCTGCTGTGGAATGCAACAGGGGAAATCTGTGATTGGTCTCATGTGGTTGTTTGTAACCAAGGGCCAACCACAGTTCACCTGTCCAGACTGTCTCGGTGAGAGACAAGCCTTTGTTATTCCTTCCTTTCCTATTCTTAGCTTAGCCTTCTGATGAAATCCTTTCTCTTCTGTTCTTTTAGTATAGTTTTAATATATTTTCTATCACAAAATAATAAACCTAGCTTGCTGATACATGGAGTCAACTTTCTCGTCTCTTCCCTCATCCTGGGACCCTTGTGGACAATACTACACAGTGCATTGATTTTTGTATCACTGGCAGGACTTGATCTTCCTTTGCTGGAGTCTGCTGGGGCTCTGGTGTGTCTCTGCTGGCTGTCCAGCCCACTGAGGGTTTTCCCTGTGCTTTTTTCCCATGTGCTTTTCCCTCTCAGATTGCCAACATCCTGGACAGCCACGCGGCCACCCTGAACCGCAAGTCGGAGCGCGAGGTTTTCTTCATGAACACGCAGAGCATCGTGCAGCTGGTGCAGAGGTGAGCCCTGCCAGGCTGTCCTGCAGAGCAGGACCCCCCCAGCAGGCGTGGCAGGGGCTGGCTGTGCCTTCAGCCTCGCTCAGGGCTGGCTTGGTGCCTCTGCAGGTACCGCAGTGGCATCCGGGGCCACATGAAGGCCGTGGTGATGGATCTGCTCCGGCAGTACCTGAAGGTGGAGACTCAGTTCCAGCACGGTGAGTTCCTGGGCACACCAAGGATTTGGTTTCTTAAAGAGCTGTGTTTGGTCCTGGGAAGTCCATGTGGGCCCTTTGGAGCAGGTTTGCTCTCACTTTGTGCTGAGGTGAGGTGCCCAGGATTGTTTTTCAGGGTCTGCAGTGGGACCCTGGGTTTGGAGAGGAGGTTGTGTCCCCACAGCTCAGCTGAAGCTGAGAGGTGAAATCAGTGCCTTGCACTGCTGGATCCAGGCACAAGATGGCAATGGAGCCCTGGTTAATTCTGAGGCTCTGGCTCTTACAGGTAGCTCAGATTCCACTCTTCTTTTGTCCTGCTCCATTACCTGCCCTGGCCTAATGGTACTGCAGATTCATTTCCACTTCAATTTGCTGGCAGCAGAGGATGGTGCAAGGCTCTTGGCTGTTATTTCATTTTGGTTGTCATTTGAATGAAAGTCTGAGCTCCCTATTCCTCTCTCAGCATTGCTCACAAAGGAGGCATTTGGTGTTGGAGCTGTTTATTAAGAGTGGGATGTTAGAATTAAAGTTTGCAGTAGGTGATGGGGAGAATGATTCCTTCCCAAATTGATTGTGTGGACCATAGAGAAACACAGAATGGTCTGGGTTGGAAGGGACTTGAAAGCCCATCTCATCCCACCCCTGCCATGAGCAGGGACAACTTCCACAATCCCAGGGTGCTCCAAGCCCTGTCCAGCCTGGCCTTGGACACTTCCAGGGATCCAGGAGCAGCCACAGCTGCTGTGGGCACCCTGTGCCAGGGCCTGCCCACCCTCACAGGCAGGAATTTTTTTCTAATACCAACCTAACTCTGCTCCCTGTCAGTGTGAAGCCATTCCCACTTGTCCTGTCACTCCATCCCTTGTAAATAGTCTCTCTCCATTGTCAGCTCCCTTCAAGCCAAGCAGATCCTCAAAAAATACACTTTGAAAAATACAGACACATCCAGTAACTTGCAGTCCTTGCCACAGAGGTGTGAGGACTGGGGAAGCAAAGTGCATTTCTGCCTGCAGGTCACTATGACAAGTGTGTCTTCACCCTTCGGGAGGAGAACAAGAGTGACATGAATGCTGTGCTGAACTACATCTTCTCCCACGCCCAGGTCACCAAGAAGAACCTGCTGGTTACCATGCTCATTGTGAGTGCCTGCTGCTGGCCTGCTGCCTTTCTCTTTCTCTCTCTCTCTTTCTCTCTCTCTCTTTCTCTCTCTCTCTCTCTCTTTTTCTCTCTCTCTTTTTCTCTCTCTCTTTTTCTCTCTCTCCTCTTTTTCTCTCTCTCCTCTTTTTCTCTCTCTCCTCTTTTTCTCTCTCTCCTCTTTTTCTCTCTCTCCTCTTTTTCTCTCTCTCCTCTTTTTCTCTCTCTCCTCTTTTTCTCTCTCTCCTCTTTTTCTCTCTCTCCTCTTTTTCTCTCTCTCCTCTCTTTCTCTCTCTCCTCTCTTTCTCTCTCTCCTCTCTTTCTCTCTCTCCTCTCTTTCTCTTTCTCTTTTTCTCTCTCTTTTTCTTTCTTTCTCTTTTTCTCTTTCTCTTTTTCTCTTTCTCTTTTTCTCTTTCTCTTTTTCTCTTTCTCTTTTTCTCTTTCTCTTTTTCTCTTTCTTTCTCTCTCTTTCTTTCTCTTTCTTTCTCTCTCTCTTTCTCTCTCTCTCTCTTTCTTTCTCTCTCTCTCTCTTTCCTCTCTCTCTCTTTCCTCTCTCTCTCTTTCCTCTCTCTCTCTTTCCTCTCTCTCTCTTTCCTCTCTCTCTCTTTCCTCTCTCTCTTTCCTCTCTCCCTTCCTCTCTTTTGTCTTTTATTTTACAACCACAGTGTGGTCTGTTACTGCCAAAAATACACCCAAAGTAGCCATCCACGAAATAACTCTCCAAAGCAGAAAAAGTGTTGTAGTTTTCCTAGACCAAAGCTTGGTTTCTTAAATTCTCATTTGTAAGATGTAAGGATCCTGGTGTTCTTTCTTCCTGGCTCTCCTTTTTCCCCCTTTTCCCCCCTTTCCCTTTTTGGTGTGTGGTGTGATTGTAAGTAACGCTTGCCTTAAGAATCTCATTATTTGAACACGGAGCCATATTTCCTCTGAGAATTCTGGAGTAGCTTTGAGCTGGGGCTGTTCATTTCTCAAGTAATCACGCTGGCGTGATGGAGAGAGAAAATGGCAGCTGTTCACAGCTCAGGCCTTCAATTTTCTTCAGAGTCCAGTCACTCAAGTGTGTAATTACACGGGGGTGCCGGCGAGGCGTTAGCCCTTGTCAGGGAGCTGGGCTCAGGCTTTGCTGCTGCCTTTGCCAATCAGTGCAGGCACAGCCAGCCCTGCCTTTGGGTTGTTGTTGTCATCCTGATCAGCCCTTGCTGGAACAGGACTGGAGCTCTCAGTCTGCTTTGTCACCTGGTGCAGGCTGTGCCTCGCTGCCTCTTGCTGTTGGCTGAGTGAGGGGTGTTGGGGAGACCTCAGAGAGCCTCCCTTGTCCCTTGCTCTTGGGTCATTCTTCCCACCATCACTGCCAGTTAGTTCTGCTCAACTAAAGGCCAACTTGAGCCAGAAGCACCAGGGAGACCTTGGTGGAAGAGCCACTCCTGGTTATCCAAGCCCACGGTGCCACCTCACTGGGGGCACAGGGATTCCCCCTCTGCAGTGGGAGCAGGAGCTCAGGAGGGTCCCCATGGTCACCCTTAGCTCAGCTGGGTGTCCCTGAGCTTCCAGGCTCTCCATGAACCAAAAGACCATCACTCCTCTCCCAGCTCGTGGCTCCAAATGTGCTGTGGTGTGTTTGGTGTGGCAAGGTGACAGCTGTGACCATGGTGGCAGCTGTGGTGTGTTTGGTGTGACCAGGGTGGCAGCTGTGACCATGGTGGCAGCTGTGGTGTGTTTGGGGTGACCAGGGTGGCAGCTGTGGTGTGTTTGGTGTGACCAAACATGCTGTGGTGTGTTTGGTGTGACCAGGGTGGCAGCTGTGGTGTGTTTGGTGTGGCAAGGTGACAGCTGTGACCAGGGTGGCAGCTCTGGTGTGTTTGGGGTGACCAAACATGCTGTGGTGTGTTTGGTGTGACCAGGGTGGCAGCTGTGGTGTGTTTGGTGTGGCAAGGTGACAGCTGTGACCATGGTGACAGCTGTGGTGTGTTTGGTGTGACCAGGGTGGCAGCTGTGACCATGGTGGCAGCTGTGGTGTGTTTGGGGCCCAGGCTGTTGCTGTGTTTGGGGTCAGGGCAGCCTGGCTGCCTGTGGGCTGTTCCTGATGGATCCAGGATCCCATTATTAACCAGGGCCTCCAAGGGTGCCTTCAGTAATGCTCTTGTGCTGCCATCACTCACCTTTTTTAGCCAGCAGGCACTGCAGGCAGGGTGGGAGCTGCTTCATCCTTCATCCATCTGTTGGAGTTTGGTGTGATTTGTTGTTGTGTGTTCATTTTCTGTGCTTAGCTCATGCACATCCTGGCCTGAGAGGATGGAGTGGCTGCTGCCATGGCAGGGTCCCCTGTCCTGTTGGATTTCTGGCCCCTGGAGCAGCAGCACAGCAGGGCAGGAGTTTGTGTTTCAAACCCTGCAGCTCCTGAGTTCCTCACTGTCCCCACAGTGCCCTGGGTGGAGAAATGCCCTGAACTTTCTTTGGGAGCAATCCCACTCGTGTTTGGTGGCCCAGGGCTGGCCAGGAGGGGACAGCAGTCTGGTCAGAGTGAGCAGCTCAGGTGTTTTCTCAGATGTTTTCCCAGTGGTTTGGCTCTGGTCTGTCTCCCATGTCCTCATGCCTGGAGCTGCCATCGTGCCTGAGTGGGGCTGGAGAGAAGGGGATCAGGAGCAGTGTGAGGGAAGAGCTGCTGAGCCTTGGAATCTCCTGGACTATGAGCTGGTGCAGTTATTCACTCTGTGGGACTTCTGTATTATTTGCCTTTGGTTTTTAATTTATTTTCCCTGGCAGGTTTGTCAATCCCACCTGCTGCACAGAGGTTTCCCCTTATCCTTTTCTATTCCCTGGATCTTCAGATGGCCTGTTCTGGTCTGTAGGTGTTTAAGATCTCTTTAAACTTTTAGGCACCAGCTCTTTCTCGTGGCAAATCCCTGTTTGATCTCACATTTCCCTGCTATGATTAATTTATCAAGACAAGCTGTTAAGTGCTGGGTGGAAGAATCACGTTAGAGGCTCCTAGAGGCTTTCCAGCTCCAGGGTGGGAGGGAAGAAGCTCACAAGGAGTGCTGAAGACTGTGGGATTATTCATGGGAATTGAAACTGTTTTTGGAAGGAAGTCTTTACTGTTGGCATTTTTTTTGAATGGATGAATTCAGAAGAGTTTTGGAACAGCATTAACACGGGAAGTTTGTGCTCCTCAGTTCTGTTTTATCCAGCCAATTCAGGCAGAAAGGTAAGCTTGTGGGTTTCCTCAGATCCAGGATTCTCTGGTTAGAAGGAATATTTTGGAGGCAGTCCAGTACCGTGGCAGGAAATACAGAACATTATTCATGGGTTCAGTTAGCTTTGCTTAGCCTTGTCAGAGGAGTGACAGATCCTTTTTCTGGTGTTGGCTGAAGCTGCACAAAGCTTGGGTGGTTTGTGCTTGTGGAGTTGTGGGGGCTTCTGAGATTTGAGGTGGTTTTTGGGTGGGTGTCAGAGGTTCTCTGGCAGTGTAGCTCTGGTCACCCTCCATGGGGAAGGTTTGCTGACCCCCACATGTTCCACAAGGTGCCTGGCTACAATTTAATCTCTTTGAATTTTGCATTGGTGCAAACTTGTGTACCAGAAGGAGAAACTTCTGGTACAAACCTGAAACTGGGTAATGGGAAAAGGTTTCCTGAGTCTCTCTGAGAAATCAGCATTTCTCATGTGTTTGGGTGCCAAAACGTGTGCTAAAACAGGAGAATGGGAGATGGTGCCTGTCCCTTCTTTCACCTTTTATTTATGTGTGTAAGGTTGTTGAATGCTGAATGTTTGTGTCCTTGTCAGCACAGAATTCCAGGATGATTCAGGTCAGGACTGCTGGGGATGCTGTGGTCCAGCCCTGGGTGTGTGCTTGCATTCCAGCTTCAGACTCCTTTGGGGGAGCACAGATGATGTTCTCCCTCTGCTCCAAGCATTTCTTGTTGTCTGTGTTGCCAGGACCAGCTCTGTGGCCGTGACCCCACGCTGACAGACGAGCTGATCAATATCCTGACAGAGCTGACCCAGCTCAGCAAGACGACCAACGCCAAGGTGGCCCTGAGGGCACGGCAGGTGAGGCACCTGCACAGCCCTGCCCAGGCTGCTCCTGCCTGAGCCCAGCCCTGGCAAACCCACAGCTCCTGCTGTCTGTTTTGGTCACTGTGCAAAGGGGGTTCCTGTGAGCAGCACTTTGGCAGTGCAGCTAATTAACAGGGATTAAGGTGCATTCCCAATCACTGTAATATTTAAATTTAACATGCGTTCCTTTGTCCCTGCTCCTCCAAAAAGTTTTGTCTGGCTCACACTGGAGTTAACTGTGAGTAGCCCATGGCTTGTGTGATGGAGGAAGTGGAAATGTGTGGCCACTGTGGGTTTTGGGGGTTTTGTCATCTGCAGACCTGACCAGCACAGGCTGCCTGGATTGTGCAGGACCAACGTGGATGGATGGGCTCCTTGGCTGGAGCTGCAACTCCTGGTTCCTCCCCTGCCTTACAGTTGTGGATCCGTGTGTGCAGAGAGCAGGGAGGGCCATTTGCACAAGAAGCAGCTGTTCTTTGCAGCTGCTAAGGAATTACCACAAAGAATTATGCTGCCCTTTTGCAGGGCTTCTTCCATCTTCGAGTTGTGCTTTGTCAGTTCTGCTCTAACCTGGAAATAATTGGAAAAACTCTGGGTGCTGTAAATTCCAAGAGCCTGCTGCAGAACTGATTTGAATGTCACATAGGCACCCAGATATTGTTGTGAGCTTCCTCTTGAGCAGTTCATTGACCCTCCCTCTGTTGCCAGGAAGGGGTGAGAGGTTTCCTGGCAGTGCTGACCCCAGATGTGATCACTGCTCTCACTGCACAGTCCCCATCTCCAGCCTGAAGCAGGAAAGCTCACACTTGGGGGGGATCTCTCCTTTTAGTTCAAAGCTTGGCTGTTGAAGATGAGCAGGGTGTTTGAAGCTGCTCAGTGACCTTCTGTTTCCTCCAGGATTGTGTTTGTGTCCTGGAACCGTTCCGCTATTGAACCTCCCCACGGCAGCTGGGGACGGTGCTGCAGTCCTTGTGCTGCTCTTCCACTTCATTTTCCCTGCCAGCTGCTTCCATTTCCTACCTCTGCATCCTTCACCTTGGGCATCTGATGCCTGGCACTGGTGGCTGTTCCCTCCCCTGCCCAGGAGCAGAGCGTGGCTCTGCCGTGGGTCTCCCCAGAGCTGCTCCCTGCCAGCTCTGCCTCCCCAGGAGCAGCTGGGCAGGCAGCCCCCAGCCCTGGCAGCCCTGCACTGCTGAATCACATGCACTGGTGGAACTTGGTTGGAGCTGTTCCCTGGCTCCCTGGGGAATTGCCAGTAGCACCAACAGAGCAGACACACAAATGAGGCTGGGGAGGGGAGAGGGCGTGGGAGGGTCTGGCTGCCTCCCCAGGGATGGAGCAGGCTGCTGCTGCTGCTGGCCCTGCATGGCTCCTTCCTCTGACAGTGCCTGTGTTTCCCCAGGTTCTCATTGCCTCCCACCTGCCCTCCTACGAGCTGCGCCACAACCAGGTGGAGTCCATCTTCCTGTCTGCCATCGACATGTACGGCCACCAGTTCTGCATTGAGAACCTGCAGGTACCCCCAGCCTCCCCTCCCTGGCTCCCTTCTCCCTGACCTTCACATCCCTGTGCCTTCCAGCTGTGCTGGTCTGGCTCCAGCTTTGCCCTGACTTTGGTTTTTGTCCCTGTGCCAGGGTGGGGATGGCCTCGTGCCAGTTCTGCACCTTCCTGCAGGGGAGAGCAGGGCAGAGGGGCTGGTTCCTCCTCTGGGCACCAGGAGATGGAGGGGAGCTGTGCCAGGGTGGGGATGGCTTCGTGCCAGTTCTGCACCTTCCTCCCAGGGGGGAGCAGGGCAGAGGGGCTGGTTCCTCCTCTGGGCACCAGGAGATGGAGGGGAGCTGTGCCAGGGTGGGGATGGCCTCGTGCCAGTTCTGCACCTTCCTCCAGGGGAGAGCAGGGCAGAGGGGCTGGTTCCTCCTCTGGGCACCAGGAGATGGAGGGGAGCTGTGCCAGGGTGGGGATGGCCTCGTGCCAGTTCTGCACCTTCCTCCAGGGGAGAGCAGGGCAGAGGGGCTGGTTCCTCCTCTGGGCACCAGGAGATGGAGGGGAGCTGTGCCAGGGTGGGGATGGCCTCGTGCCAGTTCTGCACCTTCCTCCAGGGGAGAGCAGAGCAGAGGGGCTGGTTCCTCCTCTGGGCACCAGGCACCAGGAGATGGAGGGGAGCTGTGCCAGGGTGGGGATGGCCTCATGCCAGTTCTGCACCTTCCTCCAGGGGAGAGCAGGGCAGAGGGGCTGGTTCCTCCTCTGGGCACCAGGCACCAGGAGATGGAGGGGAGCTGTGCCAGGGTGGGGATGGCCTCGTGCCAGTTCTGCACCTTCCTCCAGGGGAGAGCAGGGCAGAGGGGCTGGTTCCTCCTCTGGGCACCAGGCACCAGGAGATGGAGGGGAGCTGTGCCAGGGGAAGCCCAGCCTGGGCATTAGGAAAAGGATCTTCCCCAGAGCAGAGGGTGCTGGCACTGCCCAGGGAATGGGCACAGCCCCAAGGCTGCCAGAGCTCCAGGGGCACCTGGACAAGCTCCTCTCACGTGGGTCTGGTTTTAGTCCTGTGAGCAGGGAGTTGGACTCAGTGATCCCTTCCAACTTCAGCTTTTCTGTGCTTTAATGTAAAAAAGTCATAATCCTTGATAAACAACAGGAAAAGCTTAGAAATCAGAACTAGCCAGGCTTGGTTTGGGGCTTTTCCTTTTTTGCCTGATCCTGGTTGCAAGACACTCTTCTAAAGCTCTGCTATTATAATGTGATCTCTCCTAGAAACTCATTTTGTCTGAGACATCCATCTTTGATGTGCTTCCCAACTTCTTCTACCACAGTAACCAGGTGGTAAGAATGGCAGCTTTGGAGGTGAGTTTATCCTCATTGAAAAAAAAATCATATTTTAATTTTCCTGTAGATTTGGTTTATTTTGAGCACTGTCTGCAACTGTTTTGAGCAACCCTGCAAGATCTAAGAGAGCTGTGTGGGATTGGGCATGCTTAGAATTAACGTTAACAGCATTAACACTGAGAATTGAGTGAAATTTCAAATTCAGGTGATATTTGTGTGAGGAGTGAGGTTAGAATTAACGTTAACAGCATTAACACTGAGAATTGAGTGAAATTTCAAATTCAGGTGATATTTGTGTGAGGAGTGAGGTTAGAATTAACGTTAACAGCATTAACACTGAGAATTGAGTGAAATTTCAAATTCAGGTGATGTTTGTGTGAAGGCTGAGGTAAGAATTAACGTTAACAGCATTAACATTGAGAATTGAGTGAGATTTCAAATTCAGGTGATGTTTGTGTGAAGGCTGAGGTTAGAATTAACCTTAACAGCATTAACACTGAGAATTGAGTGAAATTTCAAATTCAGGTTATGTTAGTGTGAGGAGTGAGGTTAGAATTAACGTTAACAGCATTAACACTGAGAATTCAGTGAAATTTCAAATTCTGGTGATGTTTGTGTGAGGACTGAGGTTAGAATTAACATTGACAGCATTAACACTGAGAATTGAGTGAAATTTCAAATTCTGGTGATGTTTGTGTGAGGACTGAGGTAAGAATTAACGTTAACAGCATTAACATTGAGAATTGAGTGAAATTTCAAATTCAGGTGATGTTTGTGTGAGGACTGAGGTTAGAATTAACGTTAACAGCATTAACATTGATAATTGAGTGAAATTTCAAATTCAGGTTATATTTGTGTGAAGGCTGAGGTTAGAATTAACATTGACAGCATTAACACTGAGAATTGAGTGAAATTTCAAATTCAGGTGATGTTTGTGTGAGGAGTGAGGTAAGAATTAACGTTAACAGCATTAACACTGAGAATTGAGTGAAATTTCAAATTCAGGTTATATTTGTGTGAGGAGTGAGGTTAGAATTAACATTAACAGCATTAACACTGAGAATTGAGTGAGATTTCAAATTCAGGTTATGTTTGTGTGAGGACTGAGGTTAGAATTAACATTAACAGCATTAACACTGAGAATTGAGTGAAATTTCAAATTCAGGTGATATTTGTGTGAGGAGTGAGGTTAGAATTAACGTTAACAGCATTAACACTGAGAATTGAGTGAAATTTCAAATTCAGGTGATGTTTGTGTGAGGACTGAGGTTAGAATTAACGTTAACAGCATTAACACTGAGAATTGAGTGAAATTTCAAATTCAGGTGATGTTTGTGTGAGGCTGAGGTTAGAATTAACGTTGACAGCATTAACACTGAGAATTCAGTGAAATTTCAAATTCAGGTTTTGTTTGTGTGAGGACTGAGGTTAGAATTAACGTTAACAGCATTAACACTGAGAATTGAGTGAAATTTCAAATTCTGGTGATGTTTGTGTGAGGACTGAGGTTAGAATTAACGTTAACAGCATTAACATTGAGAATTCAGTGAAATTTCAAATTCAGGTGATGTTTGTGTGAGGAGTGAGGTTAGAATTAACATTAACAGCATTAACACTGAGAATTGAGTGAAATTTCAAATTCAGGTGATGTTTGTGTGAGGAGTGAGGTAAGAATTAACATTGACAGCATTAACATTGAGAATTGAGTGAAATTTCAAATTCAGGTGATGTTTGTGTGAAGGCTGAGGTGCTTGAAGGCAGAAGGTGCAGCTGCTGCCAGAGCCCAGGATCCTAACCCTGCTGGTCTGGCCTTTCTCAGAGAATGAACTCTGGTTGGTTTGGAGTTCATGCAGCTGCTGGTTGGCAGGGCTCTGTTGGGTTTGGGCCCCTGGAGGTGTCTGATGGGCTGTGTCCTGCCCAGGTGTATGTGAGGAGAGCCTACATTGCCTACGAGCTGAACAGCGTGCAGCACCGCCAGCTGAAGGACAACACCTGCGTGGTGGAGTTCCAGTTCATGCTGCCCACCTCCCACCCCAACAGGTCAGATTGCCTCTGGGAGGGCTTTGGGAGGGGCTCCTCCTGCCCTGGCAAAGGGAGCTGGCACCAGGCTGCTGGAGGAGGGGGGTTCATTTGAGTGGGATGGTTTTCATGAGTTTTCTGGTTTCTAGCTTCAGCTTGGGTTGGAAGTGATCTCTGATTCAGTTCTGGCTGAATCCAGAGCCTTCCAAAAGATGCAGTTTTGGACAGAATAATCAATTAATCAGAATTTTAATACAGAGCAGTCAAACAGTGCCTGTCCCCCTCCTGCCAGCCCCTTCTGGCTGTTTGTGTGGCTCTGCTCCTTCCTGCCTTGGCTGGATAAGGTGACATCTTTTGTAGCACAAGATTCTTTGATGCAGCAGACCAAGATCAGAGTTTTATGCTAAATAAAACTCTGATTTATGTGGGGTCGGCCCAGTTTGATTTTCAGTTTTGCATTCCTTGTGACTACAACCAAAAGCATCCAAAGGTGTGATGGTTTGGGCTACACAGCAGGGGTGGATAGGGGCACTTACCTTGCTGCCTCCTCCTGGAGAGGAGGGTGGCATCTCCAGTTCATTTCAAAGAAGAAAACCTGATTGTCAGAGCTTACAGCACCATTGGATCAGGGTGCTTTGCCTTGGAAGGACCTTACAGCTCATTCCAAGGGCAGCTGGCCCTGGAGCAGGTTGTTCTGGCTGTCTGTGGGTCAGCCCGTCCCCTGCTGTCCCCGGCAGGGTTGGGGCTGTTTGGGCTGGTCCCTGCTGGCCCCGAGGTCGCAGTGAGTCCCCGCAGCCACCGGGTGCCACTGTTGGTCCGTGCCGGGCCCTTCCTGCCTCCTTTGTTCCCGAGCATCTCTGCCCTGCTCTCGGCTTTGCTGGGCTCTGGCCTCGCTCCCTCGGGGCCCCATCAGGACCTTTTATGAAATGCTTTTCAGGCTCTGCTCTGCTGGAAATGAATGGCTGTCCCCAGCCAGCCCCAGCCCCTCCTGCTGCACATGGGACATGTGGCAGGGCTCATCTGCTCCCTGCATTTCTAGGGTATTTGTCCATAATTGCATGCTGTTTTCAGTGCCCCTCTAGAATGCTCTCTCCCCTTCCTCCTCCCTCTGTTCCTTCTCTGCTGGCCTCGGCTGCCTTTGCTGCTCGGGGAGTTTTGCCTGCCAGTGCTCTGCTCTGGGCACAGCCTGAATCAGACAAGGGCAGCTGGGAGAGGAGAGAGGTTCCCTGCTCCAGGAGCAGCTCTCTGGCCTGAAACCTGCTCTGCCCTTACACCGAGCTGGCTGGGAGCGTGTTCTGAGCTCAGCCCTGCTCCTCAGCCCTCTGGGAGGAGGAGAAGGCACCATGCCTGTTCCTGGAGCAGGGGCAGGCAGGCTCAGCTCCCTGGAGGTGCCAGCAGCTGCCAGGGGTGACTTTGGCTCCTGGGCAGCTCCTTGCCCTCCTCTGGGGTGGCTGGAGGTGCCCAGGGGCTGATGGTGGCCCAGGGTTTAAGGGGCTCTGGAGCCACACCTGGTGTTAAACCCAGGACAAGGAAATCTCAAAACTCTGACAAAGTCTTCTTTGTTGCTCTTGACCGTGGTCTTTGTTCATCAGGTGCTTTTCTGTAACTTCTGTAGCACAAATTCTTAGGCTGAAAAGCTAAAAATGCATTCTGAGGGCAAACCCCAGAGCCAGAATGTCCCAGAGTGTCCCTGGGGGCTCTGCAGGGCTGGGGACCCAGGAGCAGATGCCAGGGAGCCCTCAGGAGAGCATTCCCCGGGGGAGCTGCTGTTACACACATTTCCCACCACTGCCTCGGGTGCTTTTAAGCCCTGGTCCCTTTGTGTGAGATGTCTGTGAGCCTTTGAGAGCCCAGGTTTCACTGAGGCAAACATTGGTGTGAGAAAACAGCAAACTGATAATGGCTTCAGTTCTAATCAGGTTTTTAACTTTGTATTTAAATCCTTCATTGTTGGGATTTAACCCTGCTATGCCTTTCCTTTACTGGGGCAGAAGCAATCCCAGTCCCTCCCTCTGAGCTGCCTGAGCCCAGCTCAGACTTTGCTTTTGGCCGTGGAAGGATTGCCACCAGCTGCCCACAGGGAAGCAGAGAGGACAGAAAAGCTGTGAAATTCTGACAAAGTCACAGAAGTGCAGCCTGCTCCTGGTGGGTTTTGTGGGCAGAAACTGTTTGGGGAATTATTGTTTAAACTAACAGCAAACTTCCTCATGCAGGAATCCCCACTGAACAGCAAGGGAAAGTCACAGGGAGAAAAAGAGCTTTTAATGGGAGCCCCAGAGGGCTTTGTGGGCCCTTCAGCATCCCTGTGCCCAGTGCAGGGCAGCACAGGGGGCTTGGCAGCCCTGTGCATGCAGAAACCCAGCCTGGAGGTGTGGATGCAGGGCTGCAGAGGGGCTGCAGGGTGCCAGCCTGGCCATGAGCTGCCCTGCAGGCTGCCAGGCTCCAGGGGCAGGCTGGAAAGGGCAGGAGCCCTGCTCAGGGCTGTGGGTGCTGTGCCAGGCTCCAGGGACAGGCTGGAAAGGGCAGGAGCCCTGCTCAGGGCTGTGGGTGCTGTGCCAGGCTGTCCCAGGGCAGGAGCCCTGCTCAGGGCTGTGGGTGCTGTGCCAGGCTGCTGTGCCAGGCTGTCCTAGGGCAGGAGCCCTGCTCAGGGCTGTGAGTGCTGTGCCAGGCTCCAGGGACAGGCTGGCAAGGGCAGGAGCCCTGCTCAGGGCTGTGGGTGCTGTGCCAGGCTGCTGTGCCAAGCTGGCAGAGGGCAGGAGCCCTGCTCAGGGCTGTGGGTGCTGTGCCAGGCTGCTGTGCCAGGCTGTCCCAGGGCAGGAGCCCTGCTCAGGGCTGTGGCTGCTGTGCCAGGCTGCTGTGCCAGGCTGGCAGAGGACAGGAGCCCTGCTCAGGGCTGTGGCTGCTGTGCCAGCCCTGCTGCCCAGGGCACAGGGGCAGAGCTGGCTGCTCAGAGGGCTCAGCTGCCTTTGTGGGCACGGCAGCCCAGGTGGCAGAGCCTGAAAGGCCTTGCTGAGGTGCTCCTGGAGCAGCCCTTGCCTAATCTTATTGTGTGTCCAGGAGAGGGAATTGCAGTGCTTTTCCAACAGAAGTGTTCCTTCCTAATCCCCTCTCCTCTCCTGCTGGCCAGCAGCCTTTCTGGTGTCTGAAGCTGTAAGGTTGGAGCTAAACTGGGAGGTTGTGTGCTGCAGCCAGCTCTGGGAGCCTGCTGCTGCCCTGCTGCTGCCATGCCAGGGTGTTTCCATCAGTGTCAGTGCCTCTGCTCTCCTGGGCTTGCTTTGGCCTGGAGCCTCCTCTGTGCTTGTCCATGCCCCACCTTGGACCTGGTGCTGCTGATTTCAAGGCCTGGGAGTGGTGCATGGCCTGTCCTTTGCTGTCTCCTGATGTTTTATCATCTGTGGGGAATTTTGGTAGTTCCTTTTGTCAGCCTCTTCCTTAGCTTACAGGTAGGAACCATGTGGGAGGCTGGAAGCCAGGTCAGATACCCCAAAATCTAGGTTAGATATCCCAAAAGCCAGGTCAGATATCCCAAAAGCCAGGTCAGATACCCCAAAATCTAGGTTAGATACCCCAAAATCTAGGTCAGATATCCCAAAAGCCAGGTCAGATACCCCAAAAGCCAGGTCAGATACCCCAAAAGCCAGGTCAGATACCCCAAAAGCCAGGTCAGATATCCCAAAAGCCAGGTCAGATATCCCAAAATCTAGGTCAGATATCCCAAAATCTAGGTCAGATGTCCCAAAAGCCAGGTCAGATACCCCAAAAGCCAGGTCAGATACCCCAAAAGCCAGGTCAGATACCCCAAAAGCCAGGTCAGATATCCCAAAATCTAGGTCAGATATCCCAAAATCTAGGTCAGATGTCCCAAAAGCCAGGTCAGATGTCCCAAAAGCCAGGTCAGATACCCCAAAAGCCAGGTTGAATGTCCCAAAAGCCAGGTCAGATGTCCCAAAAGCCAGGTCAGATGTCCCAAAAGCCAGGTCAGATGTCCCAAAAGCCAGGTCAGATATCCCAAAAGCCAGGTCAGATGTCCCAAAAGCCAGGTCAGATATCCCAAAAGCCAGGTTGAATGTCCCAAAAGCCAGGTCAGATGTCCCAAAAGCCAGGCTGAATGTCCCAAAAGCCAGGTCAGATACCCCAAAAGCCAGGTCAGATATCCCAAAATCTAGGTTGAATATCCCAAAATCTAGGTTAGATATCCCAAAAGCCAGGTCAGATACCCCAAAAGCCAGGTTGGATATCCCAAAAGCCAGGTTGAATATCCCAAAAGCCAGGTCAGATATCCCAAAAGCCAGGTCAGATATCCCAAAAGCCAGGTTAGATATCCCAAAAGCCAGGTTAGATATCCCAAAAGCCAGGTTGAATATCCCTCATCCCAAACAGGGCTTTTTTAAGAACCCCACACTAACATTTAGAGCAGTGTGCAGAGGTTTTTTTCCTGCTGCCATTTTACAATGATCTACCCATAAAATGTGAATTTCTGACCAAGTGACAGCATTCACTGCTTGCTGGAACAGCCTCTGGCATCAATCTTTGGGTGCCAGGGGTGACCCAGCCATGCTGCTGTGGGCTCTGACCCTCCCTGGAGTCCCAGAGGGATCACTCAGGGGCTGTCAGGCAGCCTGAGGTCCCCTCCTGGTTTGGAGGGGAGGATGGTTCTGGCACACCTGGAAATCCCTGCAGCCCCGTGCTGGGCTCTGATGTTAATTAGGCAGCAGGCAGCAGTAATGTGCTGCTGTTCCCTTGGCTTGCCTGCCTCAGAAAGGGCAAAATCTTCCAGCAGAGCAGAGAAGGGGCTGTGGAAGGGGCAGCAAACTGAATGGAACGAGGATAATTTTATGCAAATTGGACTTGTGTAGCAGATTCAGCTCGGCTGAATCACAGAGGGAGCAGAAGAATGAGGGGAGAAAGAGGGAGAGGAAAAAGCCAATCAAAGTGTATGGTTGGAGGCATGTTTCACTGCCTCCTGGTTAGATCTTCTGCAGAAAGGAGGAAACAGAAGAGGAATGGCTCTGGCCAGAGCCAGTGGAGTTCTCTCTCTCCTGTGGCACTGCTGTTAATAACTACAAGTGGGGTATTGAGCTGTGCTGGTTCTGCTCTGCTGCCTCATTCCTGAGCTGAGCCCTGGGCTGGCTCTGCCCACAGCTGAGCTCTGCGTGGCCAGGGCCTGGGGCAGCTCCTCTTCCTCCCAGGAAAGGAGGAGGGGGCAAGGGGAGCTGAATTCAGAGTGCCCAGGGGTGCAGGGGCAGTGGGGCTGGAGCAGGTCCCTGCTGAGAGCAGTGCCAGGCCATCCTGGGAGCTGAGGGGGGAGCAGAGCAGGGCTGGGGCTGCTCTGGAGGACAGGCTGTGAGCCTGGCCCTGGTGCTGCTGGGGGCTCTGACACAGCCCTGGCACAGAACCAGGGCTGGGTTTGGGCTGGAAAGGACCTTGGAGATCTTTTATTCCACCCCTGCCATGGCAGGGACACCTTCCACTGTGCCAGGCTGCTCCAAGCCCATCCAACCTGGACAATTCCAGGGATCCAGGGGCAGCTCTGGGCACCTGTGCCAGGGCCTCACCTCCCTCCCAGGGAGGAATTTCTCCCTGACACCCCTTTGAACCTCCTCTCCTGCCTGAGCCTCGTGTGGAGTGGCAGGAGAAGCTCCCAGAGCACAGCACCAGGGTGCCCTTCTTGAGGCTGAGCTGAACATTTGTTCTGCAGCTTTTTTGTGCCTCTCTTTCCTGAAAGCCTTCCAGGGACAGCTACAGGAGGGTTCCTGCTGCGGGTAGGAACTGCCAGTCCTCTCCAGACTATTTTTTCCAACTGAAGAGGATCACATGCAGCTTTGCCACTCCTTGCCAAGCTCAAAAAATAGTCCCAACCCCCTGAGGGGCTGGAGGCCCGTTCTGTCCTGCCCACAGGCTCTGCAGCACAGGGTCTGTCCCTGTCCCCACCATCCCCCAAAATTAAATCCCTCTGGTACTTCTAACAGATATCTTTTTAGGTGTTTTTCCCCATATGGTTTAAGGCTATGGGAGTTTTTTGTTGCTCAGTAATGCACCCAGCAGATCCCCTGGCAGTGGAGGTGACTCTGCTGTCACCCAGCCAGCCTGGGACAGGGCAGGGCAGGCTGGGCAGTGACCATGGGACACACTGCTCAGCAGCACTGGGACTTTGAGCTCAGCACCTTGGGGTCCTGCCCGTGGGCCAGGGTGTCTCAGAGGTTTGTGGTTTGATCTCCTGAAGGGAAGGGGGTGGATGTCCACTCCCATGTTCCTCAAAGCTCTCCTTTCCATCTTTTGATTCTTCCTAATCCCTTTGCACAAGCCCCCTGTGTGCAAGGACTTTTTTTTTAAATTTAATCTGTGCTGCTTTGCATGTCAGATCCCAGCCATTTTTCCATCTTGCATGGAGCACTCTCCTGGCAGTTCCTGCTGTGGGCTGGGCTGTGAAAATGTGTCCCTCACTCCTCTGCCTCATCCCTGAGCTGCACACAAACAGGGGAGAGCTGGGCTGGGGCTGGAAAAGAATTGGGAAAGTTTTCCTCAGATTAGCCTCCAGGCTGTTCTTTTATCCTCCAAGTTGTTCTTTCACCCCCCAGGTTGTCCTTTTACCCCCCCAGGCTGTCCTTTTACCCCCCCAGGCTGTCCTTTTACCCCCCCAGGCTGTCCTTTCAGCCCCCAGGCTGTCCTTTCAGCCCCCAGGCTGTCCTTTCACCCCCCAGGCTGTCCTTTTACCCCCCCAGGCTGTCCTTTCAGCCCCCAGGCTGTCCTTTCAGCCCCCAGGCTGTCCTTTCACCCCCCAGGCTGTCCTCTTACCCCCCCAGGTTGTCCTTTTACCCTCCAGGCTGTCCTTTTAGCCCCCAGGCTGTCCTTTCAGCCCCCAGGCTGTCCTTTCAGCCCCCAGGCTGTCCTTTTACCCCCCCAGGCTGTCCTTTTAGCCCCCAGGCTGTCCTTTTACCCTCCAGGCTGTCCTTTTACCCCCCCAGGCTGTCCTTTCAGCCCCCAGGCTGTCCTTTTACCCTCCAGGTTGTCCTTTTACCCCCCAGGCTGTCCTTTTACCCCCCCAGGCTGTCCTTTTATCCCCAGGCTGTCCTTTTACCCTCCAGGCTGTCCTTTTACCCCCCAGGCTGTCCTTTCACCCCCCAGGCTGTCCTTTTACCCCCCCAGGCTGTCCTTTCAGCCCCCAGGCTGTCCTTTCAGCCCCCAGGCTGTCCTTTCAGCCCCCAGGCTGTCCTTTCACCCCCCAGGCTGTCCTCTTACCCCCCCAGGTTGTCCTTTTACCCTCCAGGCTGTCCTTTCAGCCCCCAGGCTGTCCTTTTACCCCCCCAGGCTGTCCTTTTAGCCCCCAGGCTGTCCTTTTACCCTCCAGGCTGTCCTTTTATCCCCAGGCTGTCCTTTTACCCCCCCAGGCTGTCCTTTTACCCTCCAGGCTGTCCTTTTATCCCCAGGCTGTCCTTTTACCCCCCCAGGCTGTCCTTTTACCCCCCCAGGCTGTCCTTTTACCCCCCCAGGCTGTCCTTTTAGCCCCCAGGCTGTCCTTTTACCCTCCAGGCTGTCCTTTTACCCTCCAGGCTGTCCTTTTACCCCCCAGGCTGTCCTTTTACCCTCCAGGCTGTCCTTTTACCTTCCAGGCTGTCCTTTTACCCTCCAGGCTGTCCTTTTACCCTCCAGGCTGTCCTTTTATCCCCAGGCTGTCCTTTTACCCCCCCAGGCTGTCCTTTTACCCCCCCAGGCTGTCCTTTTACCCCCCCAGGCTGTCCTTTTAGCCCCCAGGCTGTCCTTTTACCCCCCCAGGCTGTCCTTTTACCCCCCAGGCTGTCCTTTTACCCCCCCCAGGCTGTCCTTTTAGCCCCCAGGCTGTCCTTTTACCCCCCAGGCTGTCCTTTTACCTCTCAGGTTGCTTTGTAGCCCCCAGGCTGTCCTTTGTAGCCCCCAGGCTGTCCTTTTACCCCCCCAGGCTGTCCTTTTACCCCTCAGGCTGTCCTTTTACCCTCCAGGCTGTCCTTTTAGCCCCCAGGCTGTCCTTTTAGCCCCCAGGCTGTCCTTTTACCCCCCCAGGCTGTCCTTTCAGCCCCCAGGCTGTCCTTTTAGCCCCCAGGCTGTCCTTTCAGCCCCCAGGCTGTCCTTTTACCCCTCAGGCTGTCCTTTTACCCCTCAGGCTGTCCTTTTACCCTCCAGGCTGTCCTTTCAGCCCCCAGGCTGTCCTTTCAGCCCCCAGGCTGTCCTTTGTACCCCCCAGGCTGTTCTCCTTAGCCCCGAGTGCTGAGCACCCCTGTGTTCCACGGTGCTGTGTGTTCCTTTGTCCCTGCATGGTGGGAGCCTGTGCGTGGGCTGCTGCTCAGCCTGGAGCTTTGGCACTGAGCCTTTGGCCTCTTTTCCTGAACCTGTTGCAATTTTCCTGAGTGAGATGCTGATTTGTTTTCCTTTTTTTTGCATCTCTGCTGTTTGCTGCTCTGTCAGGGAGCGCCGGCTCTCGCTCAGCCCTTGGTGTGTGCAGAGGGGAGCACGGAAGGTGGGCAGGACTGTGGGGCCCTGGCAAATGCCAGGTGTTTCCTGGGAAATGGCATGGATTGCATGGCCTGGCTGTGCCCTGGTGGGTCAGGGTGCTGGCAGGCAGCTCTCCCTGGCAGCTGACAGATGTGGGACAGTCCCTGGGGAAGGTGTGGCTGGTTGTGTGCTCAGTTTGATGATGGTTCTTTGTGATGGCTCTCACTGACCAGTCTGATTAACTGTGCTTGTTTGATTTCAGAGGGAACATCCCCACCCTGAACAGGTACAGTACCCACCATCTCCTCAAATTCCAAAGCCACACCAGAAAGGAGCCTAATCCTGAATGGTTTAGCATGCTTTGTTGTAGTGCCCTTCTCTTTACTTGGGAAACTCTCAACCATAACTCCTCTTTCACCTCCCCTTTTCCTCTCCCTTGGTCTAAAACATGTTTTCAGCTTTTCTTGTAAAAAAAAAACAAACTCTTTGCAGGCAGCAATGTCTGGAATTAAATTTGCTGGGTGCCTCAGCTCATCTGCAGTGTGTTACCCAGCAGAGTGCTGTCCTAGGGGCTTTTTTGGCTCTGGATTCCCAGCTTTGGGTCCCAGAGGATTGACCCTCTGGCCAGGCTGTCACAGTGACCCCAGGCAGCTCCTCCCAGCCCACCCTGGTGCTACCCTGGTTTCTTGTGCATGGCTTAGAATTTGTCAGGGCTGTTTCACCTCCCTCTCACCACAGATGAATCTACATCTCAAACAGCTGACAGCATGTTTTGTTGTGGTTTGGACACTAATTTTTCCTCCCGTGTCTCAGTTGAGAAGTATTTCTTGTTTTAAATAATACATGAAAAATGTCTGCTGTCTTTTTGTTCAGTTCCTGTTCTGTGATAGTTTTTGTATTAGTTGTAAGAATGTACACCAAGGCATGTCCTGAAAAATTCCCCTCTTTCAAAACGTGAATCCCTGTTATTTATTACTGCTTACAAGCCTATTTAGGGAAAAATAGTAAAAATGGGCTTGGAAGTCTCACGGCTCTTAATCAGAGATAAATTGCAGAAACAGAAAGTGACTTTAGGCATGGAGAGCTATTAATCACCCTGATGATACTTTAGGTTGTTAGCACTGTGCTCAGGGCTGGATCACAGGGGGTTGGTGTGTGGAAGGAGGAGATCCCAGCAAAGCTGGGGTGGCTGTGGCAGGAGGGCTCAGCCAGGTCCTGCTTTCCCACACAGAGAGCAGCCCCTGCACTTCACAGCCCTGAGCTCCAGCTGGGGAATCCATTCCCTGCCTTTCCTCCCCATCTCCTCCAGTTCTGGCAGCAGAATTAATGTGTCCCCAAGCCCAGGGAGAGCGAGTGAGGTCCTGGGCCAGCTCCCTGCTTGGGTCTCTTCAGCAGTGCCACCTGCTTGCAGGCAGCTCCTGAGGGAGTCTGCATTAAGATGAGTCTGTAGTACAGCTCAGGGATGGGTGATGATTACTGCAGGGGAGGCAGACCCCAGCTGTGGTCACCAGAGCAAAGTCCAGGCTAAGTGTGTGCTGTTTCCTGTGGGAGAAGCTTCTTCTGCCAGCCTTGACCATGGCATTGTGAGTCTTTAAAAAACATAAAAATCACAGGATCAGTGAGGTTGGGAAGGACCATGGAGTCCAACCTGTGACTGTTCCCCACCTTGTCACCCAGCCCAGAGCGCTGAGTGCCACCTCCAGCTGCTTGTGGAGCAGAAAGGGTGGGAATGAGAGTGTGAGACTCAGTAAAGAATTGGGGACAAGTCACTGTGCCATGCTGTGTTTGAGGAGTGAAAGTTATAGTAGGATCAGAGAAATCATAAAATCAATAAGCTAATACAGCATTTGTAAAAATGTTCTGAATCCTTCAAGTGCCAAATCTTAGAATTGTTGCTGCTTGAGTCATGTTCCCCCTGTAAAGCAAAACACAAAGACAGGAGGAGAAATAGGAGGAAAGTTCAGTCAGAATTCTCCTGTCACCTCAAGAAATACCTGTTTTAAGGGGTTATAGCATTATTTGCTAACTCTGGCTGTTCTGTCACTGACACAACATCCAGGGAGGGTGGCACAGGGGCATGGCAGGGCTCTGGGCAGGCTGAAGAACCCAGCAGGGACTGCCCAGCCAGGGAGGGTGGCACCAGGACAGGCTGAAGAACCCAGCAGGGACTGCCCAGCCAGGGAGGGTGGCACAGGGGCATGGCAGGGCTCTGGGCAGGCTGAAGAACCCAGCAGGGACTGCCCAGCCAGGGAGGGTGGCACCAGGGCAGGCTGAAGAACCCAGCAGGGACTGCCCAGCCACGCTGCAGGTGCTCAGAGCACTGCCCAAACCTGCTGCCAGTGCTGTCCCCCCTGCCCTGCCCCTGCTGACTGTGCTCCTGCTGCCTTGCTCTGCAGGATGTCCTTCTCCTCCAACCTCAATCACTATGGGATGGCTCACGTGGCCAGTGTGAGTGATGTGCTGCTGGACAACTCCTTCACGCCGCCCTGCCAGCGCATGGGGGGCATGGTCTCCTTCCGCACCTTCGAGGACTTCGTCAGGTGGGTGCCCACCCTGGCCCTGCTCCTGGGGCCACCTCCCTGCCTGGGCCCTGGCAGAGCTGGGGGAGGCTTTGCCAGGCCTGGAGTCAGGTTTAGGCTGGTCCTGGGCGTGTTTCCCTGCTCGGATCCCTGCGTGTGGCCCCGTGCAGTGTGGGGCTGCTGGAGGAGCACACAAGGGGATCAGCGCCCTGGGTTCTGCTGGCTGGAACCTGCTGATGTCTCCTGATGCTCTGTGGATGTGGAGGGGGGCAGTTCTTTGTGCTTCCAACCTTTTGGCACAGGCACAGCCCAGCAGAGCCTCCAGCCTGCACCCAGGAGCTCTCAGACCAGTGCAGGACAGTGCAGCCCCTGGTTTGAGGAACTGCCTCCTGATCTTTGAGGCCAGCCCTGTCCTGCCAGGACTGGAGGGCTCAGTGCTGGCTGCTCTGAGTGCTGTGGGGTCACTGCTCCTTCCTGCTGTGTTCCAGGATCTTTGATGAAGTCATGGGATGCTTCTGCGACTCTCCCCCGCAGAGCCCCACGTTCCCCGAGGCTGGCCACGCTTCCCTGTATGATGAAGACAAGGTAGGGGGTGTTTTTTTTTTTCTGGAAGGTCTCTGAGGCTGGATGCTCCTCCCTGGCTGAGTGCTGGCAGCAGGAGTTGGGAGCTGTGTGTATTTATGGCTGTGATTTGCCTGCTTGTCCCACAGCAGGTGACTCGGCGTGGGCGGCCGCTTCCAGCTCTGTTCTAAAGCTGCAGCTCAGCTCTTGCTCTCCATGTAAATTTAGTTTATGGCTTTTAGCATCAGCACAATTCCTGGATCCACAGCACCATAACAGAGTTTAAACCCACCATTAAGTCTCCAGAGCCTCTCTCTGCACCAGGATGTTGAACTGCATCTTCAGCTGTCTTTGTCCTACGTCTGACTTGCTGTGTTTCCTGTCTCACCCCCTTCCCAGTCCCCTTAAATCCTGACTCTTCCCTCTGTTCTCCCTCTTGGAACTGTTTTTGGGAGGAAAAGCTGAGTGGAGCCGCTCAGTTTCTGCAGGGATGTGGAGCACAGGTGCAGAGGAAGCAGGTGGTCCCTAATCCATAGGGATGGAAGTGCAGTTTCCCTTAGAGACACAGGTAGCTGCTCCACAAGAGTGGGAAGCTCTGCTGGAATAAAGCCTGTGTCCAGAACAGGGCTTTGTTTCCCACTGATCCATTGATCCTGATGTGTGGAAGCACTGTAGCCTTTTCCAGAATATTACTGTCAGCCTTAATGTCCTCAGATCCCTCTCTCTGCATCCCCCTCACCTCACCAAGGTAATTTCCTGTCCAGTCTCAGTTTTTCCCAGTTAATCACAGGCTCCTGGAGGCTGAATCTGTAATTCCTTGGAGCTCAAATGGAGTTGATGTTTCCACATTATTTCATGTTGTTGTAGATAGGGAAACTCACACTGTTTTGCCCCTACACTTGGATTAATTTAATTACTTTCCTCGATGCCAAAGTCCTCTGGTGTCCTTGTGCTGGTAAAGAGAGGCCCTGACCCTGTGCCCTGTGTCATCCTCAGACTTGAATTCTCCCAAGGAGGCTCCTGTTTGATGTTTGTGGACATTGCCTTCTGTGAAACTGCAGATTTCTGAGGCTGCTTGGTCAAGGATTTCCCTTGGTTTTCCCTGGTGCTCCTCCGAGCTCCTTTCCCCCAGAGCATCCCTAAAGCTGGAGTTGGGGAGCCTGTTCTGAGGAGCTCAGCTGTTAATTCCTGACCCGTGGGGAACCTTCCCCTGTCCTTGCAGAGTGCCAGGGAGGAGCCCATCCACATCCTCAACGTGGCCATCAAAACCGACGGCGACGTGGACGACGACGGCCTGGCTGCCATGTTCAGGGAGTTCACCCAGAGCAAGGTGAGCCCCTGCACCCCTCTGCCTCTCTGGGGCCTGCAGGACAGCCTGGGGAGAGCTGGCTCTGTGCTCCCCAGCTTTGGGGTGGTTTGGTTTGGCTTCAGAGCAAACATGCTGCACTCACAGCCTTCATTGATCCCCTCTGGAGCTTTCCTGTTTCTTGGAGTGGGTGTAGCTGCACCTTCCTGAGGGCACCAGGTCATTGTTTCTCCTTCTGGTCTGTCAGCTCAGGACTTCTTCCCTTTCATTTTTGATGGGATCAAAGACTTGGAAGGTTTTAAGCACATCAGGTCAATCTTCAGTGACTGTCTCCGCACGCTCTGAAAAATGTGTTCTGTCCCTTTCCCTGGTGATAAAGTTGTAGGGTGGGCCACAGAACCATGTGAAATGACATTAAAATGTCCTGTGTTTGTGTAGCCCCACAGTCCCAATGCAATTAAAGTTTATTGCCCTTGTTAGGGTGCTGGAGCATCCACCTTACACAGCATTCCTGGCGCCAGGAGGAATTATTTGGCATGTTCTGTTGCTCCTTCCCTAGTGGGGGATCCACTTCAGAGTCCCAAATGTCAGTGCTGGGTCAGCTGTGGGACCCCCGGGCTGGGAACAGCCTCCTTGTGTCCACTCTGGGCTCTGCCTGCCCCTGCTTTTGTGTGGAGTGAAGAGCTGCTCTGGTTTGTGGGGCTGAAAATCCCCCCAGGAGCTGGGATCCTGCTGCTGCACTGGAAGAGCAGCTCCAGCTTCTCAGCCTGCAGAAATCAGGGGTTCCAAAATGGGACTGGCATCCACGTGGCTTCAGCAGCCTCCTGTCTCTTTAAACAAGGAAAACAATCAAATCCAAGAATTAAAACTAGTTCTGCTTTTCATCTGCTTGATCATGCTCCAGGCGTTTTATGGGAGGGGATAAAAGTGAAGAAATAAAATATATTAAAAAAAAAAAAAATCCAAAACCACATTAAACTATCAAATAGGTTGATCCAAATTGTCCAAATAATCTTCCAGTCCCAGCATGTTGTGTGTGGTTTTTTTAATAGAAATTAGGATCATATACTTGTAAATGACTTGTGGAGGAGATTGAGGCAGTCAGTGGAAATGGAGTTTCTCCAGGTGCTGATGGCTAATCGCTCTCTAATAGCTGTGGCCTTGCTGGGAGACCCACATTATTACCATGTAATCAGAATCCTGTTGCTCTGCTGTTATTGTCTGCCACTTGTGGAATTTTAAAAGCAATAACAATTTTTGCTTTTTAAATCATGGCATTATTGAAGTTATTTTCTTCCTCTTGCCATGAATATAGTCACTGCTGCTCATTTCCAAAGGGCTTAACCTTAGTGAAACATCACAGTCTGTGCAGAGAGGGGCTGGTTTGCTCCTGCTTGAGCTGAGCTGTTGTTCCTTCTTGTGTTCCTTGCTTTTAAATTGGAAGAGGGAGGAGGAAGGAGAAAAGTTGGAAGAAGAGGAGAGTTATGAGATCTTAGCTCTTCAGAGGAGGAGTGCTGTGGGAAATCCTTGTGGCAGCACTCCTCTGAGAGGGGGTATGAGGGAGAGGCAGCAGCATGGATAGTCTGTGAGCTGCTTGAAAGAAATCACTGACATCTGCCTTGGAGCACCTTTGCAGTGTGGAATCTTGGAAGGGACCTCAAGGCCCTGCCTGGCATCCCATCTAACCCGTGTCCATCCAATTCTTGTCATGTTCCTCTCTGCCCATACTAAGAGTCCCTCTCCCTTCTGTTTTAATGCCCTTGAAGGACTAGGAGGTGACAGTGAGCCCCCAAAGCCTTCTCCAGGCTGAGAGCCTGGCTGTGGGCTGTGGTCTGGGTTATCCACCAGCTCACTGTGCCAAAGGCAGGTGTGAGCCTCATCTTCCATGGGCTAGCTCCTCTAGAACTCCTTTTCCATCATCTTCCAGGACCTTACCCCACCTGCAGCGTGCTCCTTTCTAAAGGCAATCCTGGCAAGTGAGCAGGGATAGTTCCTGCACGATTTGGGGGTGGCTCTCCTGCATCCCTGCCTGGCCAGGCTCACCCTGAGCTCGCTGTTCTGTGGCTCAGTCACTTCCCTGCTCAGGGGGAAGGGGTCTGGCTGCTTGTGCTGCTAAAGGAGCAGCAGGGGGGAATCCTCCCTCCGAGGAGGCTGGAGGGGAGCAGGGACTCAGAAGGATCTGCAGAGCCTTTTCCCTTCCCAGAGGGCTCCAGCCTGGTTTGATCTGTTCTTTTCACCTGTTCCCACCCTTGTTTTTGCAGAAATCAGTCCTGATTGAGCATGGCATTCGGAGGCTGACGTTCCTTGTAGCACAAAAGGTATTTCCACATCTCTCCTGGTGCTCACACCTCCCTGGTGTCTAGCTCATTGTGCCATTGGCATCTGACATGTTTTTCCCCCAAATTAAATGCTGTATTTTACTGTATTTAGTTCTCTCTTCACTGTTTTGTCCTCTAAAACTTGAGATGGTTTTCATGAATTTGCTTAAGAGAATTAATTTACAATTGTAAGCAATCTTGACGCCTCTTGTATTCTTGAATTAATTAAGTTTTGATTTTAATCCTAATTGCTAGCTGTCTTCTGCTTTTTTTTTTTTTCTTCCTATGTGTGTATGTTTCGTTTGTAAGGACTTCAGGAAACAGGTCAACTATGAGGTGGATCAGAGATTCCATGTAAGTAAAAAGGGCCTGGAGCACAGAGGCATTCCTGCTGCGAGGCCAGGAGACACCCAGGGGGCTCTGCCCTTCTCATTTGGACCTCAGGCAGGCATTTAGTGCCCCCCCTCTGTCAGAGTGGTGTTCAAGTATTTATTTGGAAATCTGGCTGCAAACCCAGGCTGTGCCCGTGGCATTGAGGGGCCCCTGGGGCTCTGAGTGTCCCTGGGTACCTGGCTGAGCTCAGGAAGCCACACTGACAAGATTTCCCTGTGTTTCAGTGTTTCCTTGTGTTCCCTTCCTGTTCTAAAGTGCTGTTGTCAGTGGAACCTTTGTATTCCCTCTGTAGTGTGGTGATTTCCTGTGGCTTCTTACTGATTTTAAAATAACTCAGTCGCTGAAGGGACTCGTTAAATTTTGCAGAGTGGTTTTGTGGTGTGGGAAATGTTTGATGCTCTTACTGCTGAGAATTACTTCTTTCCCCAGAGCCTGGGCATCAGTGAGGTCTGGTTTAGGTGGCAGTGTAAGGCATAAACCAGATTTCTGTCTCTTGGGTATCTACTTTGCAATTCTGGAAGTTGTCAGGAGCCTTTGGAAGTGCAAGAAATTCCCCCTGTGCTCAACACAGCTGGTCTGGGAAGGCTTATGAAGGGAAAACTGGTTTACAAATCAGCAGAAACAGTGTTTGAACCTGTCACCACGTGGGAATTGTTGCTCACAGTACAGGTGCAGAGGTGTCAGTCAACAGCTTAGGAAACTGGATTTTGTGGAGAGTCTTTGGGGACATTTAGCAAGAAAATCCAGGTTTGAAAAAGGAAGTTCTGGAGAACAGAATGGGTGTTAGGGGAATGAAAAATGAGAGTTGCTGAGTAAGTGCTGTGGGAGGTGGCAGAGGTCAGAAAGGAGGCTCAGAGCAGAAGGAGCCATCCCCAGGCTCTGCCTGGACCCTCTGTGTGGGCTCATCTGGCTGCAAGGTTTGGGGAGCACTTGGGAGCTGCTCTGTCAGTCTGTGTCACTGTCTGCTGTCCCAGCCCCTTCATTACTGGACCAACTATTAACTTAGCCAGGCCTGGGCTCGGGTTTGTTTTTGTTTTAATTACAGTCTATATAATTAGTTCCCAGCATGTTGAGGTAATAGAGAGTTGCTCCAGCAAGCTTCCAATTTCCTCATCTCATTAGGTTTTTAACGTGATTATTAGTATAATAATCAACTCTGATGATTTCTGGTGCAGCTTTTTGCATTCTGCAGTTTGCAGGGTGTCTTGATTGGCTAATTTAGGCAAATTATTTTGATTGTCTTGATGATGGTTGGTTGATTAGAACACAGCAGGGGTATAATTCTTCTGCCTAGGAAATGGAGCACTCTTTTGGATTTTGGTACCAGGGCACTGAGGATTTTTGTGTGTGTGCACATCTAATTATGATATTTGCCCACCACACCAGTGAGGTGCCCTGGAAGCAATTCCATTAGTGGTGGAATGAGCCTGGAGATGGTGGGAGAAGCTGGCAGCCTGCAGAGGGGGACAGGTAGGAGGGATTGGGAGAAGTCAGGAAACATGGAAGAGGTTTTTTCCTTGGATGAGGCTCACAGACAATTGATATGTTGAGTGATCCTGAATTTTTAGGCAGTGTTTCTTGTACCACTGCTTATTTTGGAAGGGTTTGCAGGCAAACAGAAGTTGTTTTGCTCAACTGAGAGTCATCAGGGGAGGTCTGGGGGCTGTTTCACCTAGGAGGGAAGGAAGATGACTGACTAGAACTGTCCTTTTAGCCTTAAAATCTGTGCTGCTCAGTGGTGGCTCGTGCAGTGTCACTGGCTGTCACACTCCCTCCACCTGGGGTTGTTCCTCTTTCATGGGTAACGGAATGGGAGCCAGAAATTCAGTGGCTGCAGGTCAGATTCCCTGTTTTTTGCTTAGTGAGCCAGTTCTGGTGAGTGGTGTGTGTCTCCTCAGGTCACCTTCAGCACAGGCAGCAGAGTTCCCACGTGGTGCAGAGCACTGACCAAAGCCCTGCCCAGTAAAACTCCAGTTCCAGGGG
Source organism: Haemorhous mexicanus (assembly GCF_027477595.1). Classification (NCBI taxonomy): domain Eukaryota; kingdom Metazoa; phylum Chordata; class Aves; order Passeriformes; family Fringillidae; genus Haemorhous; species Haemorhous mexicanus. The sequence continues at coordinate 10,264,164 of NC_082362.1, read as the reverse complement.
AGGTGGATGTGCCTGGGTGGAACTGGAGGGACAGGATGCTGTCTAGGCTTCCTCTCTTCATCTGAGATTTGTACAGTATTTCAAAACACTCTCAAGGCTCTGCCAGGGTTTTATCTGTGCAGCAGAAAACCAGAAAACAGAGTGGTATGTGGGGGATTTTTGTAATGGTTTTGCTGCTCCATACAGGAGAATAAAGTTATTTGGTTGCAACTCCCAGTTTTCCTTGGGAAGAGAGTATTTCTGGCAGTAATGGTATGCAGAGAGCTGTAGAATAAGATCATTGTTCTGTGTACATCTGCATCCATAACAGAGTGTTCATATCACTCCAGACGTTTCCACTGGAATTTTAATCATAGCAGATCTAGGAAAAGTTTCCCTCTCTTTCTGGACACTTGTGTGTTATCTGCTAATAACTGACAATAATAATCAAAAGCCAATCAAGCAGCCTCTTTTGCATTAGTGAGGGCAGGTTTGAGCTGCTCTGCTGTCTTGAGGGTGACTTGATATTCCACCACCTTTGTGATGTTGAGGAAGTAGCTGGGGACAACTTGTGTCACCTCCTGTGCTGTGGTGCTGCCCCAGGAGTGGCCTGAGAGTGCTCTGGGGACGTCGGTGCTTGCTTTGGGAGCACTAACACTGTTGTTTTCATTTTCAAACAGAGGGAATTCCCAAAGTTCTTCACCTTCCGTGCCCGTGATAAGGTGAGTTGGATATTTTTGATACTTCTCTCCAAGTGTTGGCTTTACCTTTCCTTCATGCAGTGATTCACTACTCAGAATCAGGACAAATCCTTGTGGTTTCTGCGAAAAGAGGGTTTTTTGAGGGGGGTGGGCTTGAGAACTTGCTGCCCTGCAATTTGTATTATCCATCAATTTCACAGCTCCCAGTTCTGCGTGAGATAGAAGCGTCTGGGTTGGATTTGTTGGAATTTTGAGAGTTTGAATTAAATGTGGAAGTTGCGGAGTTCTCCCCTGGGTATTTCCCCTTTCCAATGCCCTCTTTCCCACTCTGTGCTGTGCCCATGCCCTGCAGTTCGAGGAGGACAGGATCTACAGGCACCTGGAGCCCGCCCTGGCCTTCCAGCTGGAGCTGAACCGCATGAGGAACTTCGACCTGACGGCCATCCCCTGTGCCAACCACAAGATGCATCTCTACCTGGGGGCTGCCAAGGTGGAGGTGGGCACAGAGGTCACAGACTACAGGTTCTTCGTCAGGGCCATCATAAGGCACTCGGACCTGGTCACCAAGGTGGGTTTGTCCCTGTGGCAGGCTGTGAGGGAAAGCCAGGGTCACCCTAGGGAGCTGCAGGACCCAGAAGTGACCATTCCCTGTATGGAGGGCTGGGGTGGTGCCCTCTCCTTGCTGGTGCTGCTCTCAGAGCCATCCCTTTGGAGTCCTGGTAGTCCTGTGCTCCAGGGAGATTTTCCAGAGGCCCCAGATGAGAATCATAAATCCTTAGATCTTGAGGCAACACTGGCTTGCCCTGTGTGGTTTCAGATTTACTGTGAGCTAAAGGAGGGCACGAGGCAGCAGGGCTGGGATCCAGGCACTGGGAGCATGGCTCTGTGCTGGGGGTGGATCTGTTCCCGGGCTGCACATGGGGCTTTTCCTCTCCAAACCTTGCCTTGTGGGGCAGTGATTTGTGAGTCAAAGCTCAGTGGTTTGTTGGCACTTCTGGCAGGAAGCCTCCTTTGAGTACCTGCAGAACGAGGGTGAGCGTTTGCTGCTGGAGGCCATGGATGAGCTGGAGGTGGCCTTCAACAACACCAACGTGCGCACGGACTGCAACCACATCTTCCTCAACTTCGTGCCCACCGTCATCATGGACCCCTCCAAGGTGGGAGCTCCTCCCAGCTCGGGGCTGCTTGTCCTTCCAGGGCTTCACTTGGCAGAACTAAAGGGTTTTCTGTTCATAGAATCACAGAGCCGTGGAGTGGTTTGGGGTGGAAGGGACCTTAAAGCTCACCCTGTTCCAGCCCTGGCACCTTCCACTGTCCCAGGCTGTTCCAAGCCCCATCCAGCCTGGCCTTGGGCCTCCCCACCCTCATAGTCAGGAATTTCTTCCCAATATCCCATCCAACCCTCCCCTCTGGCACTTTAAAACCATTTTGTTGAGCGGCTCAACTCTGCGTAAACTGAGAGACAATTATTAGAAATGTGTTTTGTGTTTGAAGCTAAACCCATTTTCTCATTGTGTGTTTGAGGTAAGCAGTTTTAATAAGGAAGCAGATCTTCTGTTTGTTGGAAAAGTTCAGATTCCATCCAAATAAAACACGAGATAAATTAGGAGCTTAAAAAGAATCTGTAAATTCAGCTACAAAAGGGCCTCATTTTCAGTCTCTGGTACAAAACCACAGCGATGAACATTACAAATAAATGAACATTAAGCTTTGTAGATGCACAAACGAAGGTGTTCAGGCATAAAGGATGTTTGTGCCCAGCAGAATCACCACCAAGCAAGTCCCAAGCCCAGGCTGAATTTAGCTGGAAATCAGCATTCAGTTCATGGGTACCCAAAGATGAGAGCTGACCTTTCCCGAGGAGAGCAGCCGAAAGTTATAAAGATGAATTGGGTATCAAAATAACTCTCTCTTGCTTGCTGACTTTTAAATCATGATTAAAAATTGGTGGCTTAAATCCCTTTTGGATGGACCTTTCCTGGTGCATCCAGAGCTGCTGGTTCCCAGGAAGTTCAGAAGAAGCTGGAATATTCATCCCTGGAAGTTGGGCTGCCCTCAGATAGAAACCATGGCTTTTCCTTGAGCTGCTGTGCAAAAGAGACTTTTTTTGGGAAAAATGCTTAACCCAGCCTATAAATTGCCTTCTTTTAATATGTGCTTTGCCCACAGTGGTATTTTATAAAGTTTAATAGAAGAGCAGAAGGCCCAGCTCCAAGTGGTAATTGCTTTGTTGATTTAAAGCTCCGTGCAGGCAGTGAAATGTGATTATTGTGCATACAAGGGCTACAAAACTGCTTGCCAAGGATTTGGCTTCCCTGGATCCTGTAGTTCCCAGGTGTGAGCAGAGCCTGTGCAGGGGAGGCAGGGGGTCCCTGTGCCGGGTTGGGGTGTGCTGGTTGAGCTTGATGATCACCAAGGTCTTTTCCACCTTAATGATTCTGTGGTGCCTTGAGGAAGCAGGGTTGTGAATCCAGCACTGTCCCACTACATCAGTCCCCAGGTGGAGCTCCTGCCTGCCTCAAGGCTCAGGATGAGGAGGGACAGGTCACCAAGGTCCTGTCACTGCACTGGGCACACTGTGCTGATGTGTGGTGCTTCTTCACCACCTTGGAGCCGTGGGATGGGAGAGATGCAGAGCAGTGATGGATCCAGGAAGAATCCAGAATGGTTTGGGTTGGAAGGGACCTTAGAGCCCATCTCACTGCAGCCCTGGCACAGGCAGGGCCACCTCTCAGACCTGCTGAGGAAAGCTTTTCCCCTTTTCCCTCCCAGCCCTGCTGAGGAAGGCTTTTCTCTCCCCTGTGTGCAGACTGAGGAGTCGGTGCGCTCTGTGGTGATGCGCTATGGGAACTGCCTCTGGAAGAATCCCAGGATGGCTTGAGTGGGAGGGGACCTTAGGGCCCATGTCACTGCACCCCTGGTGCAGGCAGGGCCACCTCCCAGAGCCTGGGTAGCCTGGTGCCTGCTGAAAAAGGCTTTTCCATCCCTTGCGTGCACATTGAGGAGTCGGTGCGCTCCATGGTGATGCACTATGGGAGCCATCTCTGGAAGAATCCCAGGATGGTTTGGGTTGGAAGGGACCTTAGAGCCCCTGGCACAGGCAGGACCACTCTCAGCCGTGCCGAGGAAGTCTGAGAGCCCTGCAGAGGAAGTCTCAGAGCCCTGCTGAGGAAGGCTTTCCCCTTTTGCCCTGTGCAGATCGAGGAGTCGGTGCGCTCCATGGTGATGCGCTACGGGAACTGCCTCTGGGAGAATTCCAGAATGGTTGGGGTTGGAAGGGCCTTTAGAGCCCATCTAGCTGCACTCCTGGCACAGGCAGGGCCACTCTCAGCCCTGCTGAGGAAGGTTTCCCCTTTTGCCCCGTGCAGATTGAGGAGTCGGTGCGCTCCATGGTGATGCGCTATGGGAACTACCTCTGGAAGAATTCCAGAATGGTTGGGGTTGGAAGGGACTTTAGAGCCCATCTAGCTCACTCCTGGCACAGGCAGGGCCACTCTCAGCCCTGCAGAGGAAGATTTTTCCCCTTTTGCCCCGTGCAGATCGAGGAGTCGGTGCGCTCCATGGTGATGCGCTATGGGAACTGCCTCTGGAAGAATTCCAGAATGGTTTGGGTTGGAAGGGCCTTTAGAGCCCATCTAGCTCACTCCTGGCACAGGCAGGGCCACTCTCAGCCCTGCAGAGGAAGGCTTTTCCCCTTTTGCCCCGTGCAGATCGAGGAGTCGGTGCGCTCCATGGTGATGCGCTACAGCAGCCGCCTGTGGAAGGATCCCAGAATGGTTTGGGTTGGAAGGGCCTTTAGAGCCCATCTAGCTGCACTCCTGGCACAGGCAGGGCCACCCTCAGCCCTGCAGAGGAAGTCTCAGAGTCCTGCTGAGGAAAGCTTTTCCCTTTTGCCCTGTGCAGATCGAGGAGTCGGTGCGCTCCATGGTGATGCGCTATGGGAACTGCCTCTGGAAGGATCCCAGAATGGTTTGGGTTGGAAGGGCCTTTAGAGCCCATCTAGCTGCACTCCTGGCACAGGCAGGGCCACTCTCAGCCCTGCTGAGGAAGTCTCAGAGTCCTGCTGAGGAAGGTTTCCCCTTTTGCCCCGTGCAGATCGAGGAGTCGGTGCGCTCCATGGTGATGCGCTACGGCAGCCGCCTGTGGAAGCTGCGCGTGCTGCAGGCCGAGCTGAAGATCAACATCCGCCTGACGCCCACGGGGAAGGCCATCCCCATCCGCCTCTTCCTCACCAACGAGTCGGGCTACTACCTGGACATCAGCCTCTACAAGGAGGTGACAGACTCCAGGACGGGACAGGTACGTCCCTGAGGATGCGGGGCCGGCTGGGAGCGTTGGGAAGGGGACGTGTTGCACCTGGTGGAGCTCCTCGGTGGGCTGTGGTGTCTCCAGGGAATCACAGAATGGTTTGGGGTGGAACGTGCCTTGGAGCTCCTCCCATTCCAGCCCCCTGCCCTGGGCATGGACATTGGAGTGCTGGGTGCTGGGAATTTTAAATTTTCTGTGCTGAAGGGCACAGAGAAAATGAAGGCAATGCAGTGATGAAGTGGCACATCCTCACACGGACACCTTCCACTAGACCTGGTTGCTTCAGGCCCCTTAATACATTTTAATTTAACACAAAATTGCCATTCAGCTTAGCCAAAGGAAGGAGAATGTAAAGATAAACTTGCAGCAGCAGATGTGAAAACGTGAGCAATTAAATCAGTCAGGATTTCTGGTTGTTCTGTACATGCCCTCAGTCATTTGGGCAGCTGTTTTCCCAAACAGTTTTCCTCAGAGTGCTCAAAAAAGTACTAGGAGAGGAATCACTGCTGATGCTCATCCGGTAGATTGTAATAAAAAATATTATTAATTATACATTTTTCTGAGTAGGTAGACGAAAGTCTGTGAATGTGTCTTTTAAATTCTAGAGATAGAAGGGATGACCTGGGTGGGAAGGTGTAAAATGATGGAAGGTGCTTTTATATCATTTTTCTGAAGCGTAATGGGCTCATTGGAATGGTTGTGGCTGTTGTGGTATTTCTCTTTTCCATGGTGTGGGAACAGTGTGGTTAACTGAAATACCTACATATGCTAAAATCCATGGAGCATGGGATGCATGGAAAATATTTAAATAGAGAAATGTTTACATCTCCCTCTGTAATCATCTCTCTGCCAGGCAGGAGAAGCAGCAGAATAAATCACTTGGGCACTGTGAATGTAGAACACAAAGTGCTGAGTCACCTTTCTCCCCCTTTTTCCATTTAATTTCTCCAGCGAGCTGCTGGCCGTGGAGTCCATCCAGCTCTGAGATCCCAGAGCAGATAGTGTCAGTGTGCTTTACCTCATTCCTGCCTTTGAGGGGAGACGAGGAAAGAAAAGAACATTTTAATAATCTCCAGCAGCTCAGCTTAACCCTTGAGTTGGGTCAGTCGCTTGTGAAGGTCACAAGTGAACTCTGAACTGATGAGCTTTGTTATTTAAAGCTTGGGAATGGGCTCGTGTGGGTGTGTGAGGCTTTAGCAGCTTTTCCAGTATTACATTTGATTTGTTTTCCAGAATATTAACCGCATTTTAGTAAAAAAATGTATTGATATTTTTAGGAAGCTTTCCCCTCATGATGGAGGTTTATAGGACGAGTTCAGATCTGGGACTTTTTCCTGTGTTTTCAGAGGGTTCTTTTAAACTTAGAGAAATCTTTCAAAAAAAAAAAATCAGATATTACTGATGTGCTGGGTTCTTTCATGACTTCTGAAGAACTGGAGGATGGCTGCATGGTGAGAGAATGACCCTGATCTCTTGTTTCTCAGTAGTGATAAGTGGTGATGCTCAGCACAGACTTCTCCAGTTCCCTTCAGAGCTGCTGTGGAACTTTCCAGAGCTTTAAGGAGAATTTCCAAGTGCAGATCCTGACAGATCCCAAGACAGGCACTGTCACAAACACTCATTACCCTGAACAAATGCTTCTCCCATTAAAGAAGCTGCCTCCCAAACCAATGTTTGTGCAGCCTGAAGAGAGCATAAACTGCTGGTTTTATCTAAAAATAAAAATAGGCTTTACTGAATTTTGTGTAATTCTTTAATTAATTCCTCTTCAATTAGCTAAATTCTGTTAAACACCTCCTGCTCACGTCCCTCCTGCCAGGTGTGTCCCTGTTGAACAGCGTTTGGGCCGTTCAAGGCGTTTTTATCCCGTTTTTATCTCCTCCTGTTTCTCCCTTGAAGAGCTTCTCTTCCAAGTCCTGCCTGCCCAGAATATATAGTGCCAAGAAGCACGGCAGTTGATAATTCATGTTGCTACTCTGGGAAAATCTTTTAAAGTTACAATATCAGAACTTCAAGCCCCATGACATATGCAAGTCTCGACCCGGCTGGCGGGCGCAGCCGTGGATCCCGCTCCATAAATAACGGAGCTCTCCTGGCTGCTCTCAGCATCCGTGGGCACAGACAGGGCTCAGGGGAGCTGCTGGGGACTGGGAGCTCCTCTCAGGCCCCAGTTTGTGCTGGGGATGGGGCCTTGTGTGCTCTGGGCTCCTCTGGGATGGGGCAGTGAGTCCGGGATGCTGGGATCGTGCAGTGACGGTCCTGAGGTGTCCCCAAAGGGCAGCAGTGGGTGATGGAGCCTGGCTGTGCCAGCGTGGGCAGCCTTGCAGAGGCTGGAGCAGCCTGGGGGTTTTTGCTAAGGGCTGGGTCAGCTCAGTGTACAGAACCCCTGGTTTGTCCTGCAGATCATGTTCCAGGCGTATGGGGACAAGCAGGGACCGCTCCACGGGATGCTGATCAACACTCCCTACGTGACCAAAGACCTGCTGCAGTCCAAGAGGTTCCAGGCACAGACTTTAGGGACATCCTATGTCTATGACATTCCTGAGATGTTCAGGCAGGTGAGTATCCTTTGGGCTCTCCTTGTTGCTTGTGCCTTTGCCATCCTCATTGTCAGGGGAGCCAGGGGCCTGGAGTGGCTGGCAGTGGTCCCCAGGGAGTATCAGCTATGGATTGAATCTACTTTGAATGAAAGAAGGACAAACTGCTGCTGGAGTTCCATCCATGAGTCAAACAGTAGAGAGTGAAACATAAACCATCTCCCCTCTCTTGTTGCTGTTTGTTTTCCCACCTTGTCATCTGCCCTTCCTGGGTGGTGTTTCTGATTTGCTGGGTTCTGTCCTGAACCACCTCATTCACATTTCACTTTGGGGGAACCTGTTCCACGATTCAAACCCCAGAGCAGGTGCTATCCCTGGAATACTGTCAGTCATGCTGGCAGGAGAGGGATATGTCAGGGTGCCCTGAGTTGGGAATGACCCCAAATCCTGCTGGGAACGCCACGCTGGAGCAGATTGAACATCAGTATTTGCAGGTGGCACTGCTGACGAGGATTTCTGCTTGCCCTCCAGTCTCTGATCAAGCTGTGGAGCTCCATGAACGAGCTCCACAGTGCAGGTGGCACTGCTGACGAGGATTTCTGCTTGCCCTCCAGTCTCTGATCAAGCTGTGGAGCTCCATGAACGAGCTCCACAGTGCAGGTGGCACTGCTGATGAGAATTTCTGCTTGCCCCCCAGTCTCTGATCAAGCTGTGGAGCTCCATGAACGAGCTCCACAGTGCAGGTGGCACTGCTGATGAGAATTTCTGCTTGCCCCCCAGTCTCTGATCAAGCTGTGGAGCTCCATGAACGAGCTCCACAGTGCAGGTGGCACTGCTGATGAGAATTTCTGCTTGCCCCCCAGTCTCTGATCAAGCTGTGGAGCTCCATGAACGAGCTCCACAGTGCAGGTGGCACTGCTGATGAGAATTTCTGCTTGCCCCCCCAGTCTCTGATCAAGCTGTGGAGCTCCATGAACGAGCTCCACAGTGCAGGTGGCACTGCTGATGAGAATTTCTGCTTGCCCCCCAGTCTCTGATCAAGCTGTGGAGCTCCATGAACGAGCTCCACAGTGCAGGTGGCACTGCTGATGAGAATTTCTGCTTGCCCCCCAGTCTCTGATCAAGCTGTGGAGCTCCATGAACGAGCTCCACAGTGCAGGTGGCACTGCTGATGAGAATTTCTGCTTGCCCCCCAGTCTCTGATCAAGCTGTGGAGCTCCATGAACGAGCACGCCTTCCTGCCGCCGGCGCCGCTGCCCTCCGACATCCTGACCTACACCGAGCTGGTGCTGGACGACCAGGGCCAGCTGGTGCACATGAACAGGCTGCCAGGAGGAAACGAGGCAAGTGCCCCTTCCCTCCTTGCCCCCCAGGACCTCGTGCTTTGGGCTGGGTTTGGTGGTTGGAATGAGAATTTACCGGCCGGGCACAAAATCTATTCGTTCAGCCTTTCACAGATGAAATCTCACTCTTGAAAATGAGATTTTTGTTTCATTAAAAATTAATACCTTCCCTACAATGGGTATTTTAACTTCCCTAGTAAATGATGATTCCATTTCAAACCTGTGCCTATGCTGGGCTTCCTTCATAATTAAAAAATGCTCATTCAGCTGTTCCAGGTAACTGGGGTTTGTATTTGAGCAAAATGTGTTTTACAAGACTAAATAGAAATATTTTAATTTCCTGAGAAAAACCCTAACCGCAGAAAAATGTGTTTTATGCTTCCATTTCCATGCTCCCCACACAGTTTGTTTCAAGGTGTGTGGAACCTCCCACTCTAGAGCAGCATTTACTCAGGAGTTACAACAAGCTGATGCTGGGGGTAGCAGAGTCACTCCTGGAGCTCGAGCAGGAGGAGCCTTTGCTGTCATGGTGGGGTTTTGCTGGGTGCAAAAAAATTGCAGCTTTGGAATGACTGCAGAGTAAAGAGAACCACTAGAAGATGTGGTGGTTATTTTTGTGGGAATTAGTAAGTGAATGTTCTAAAGTAATTTAAATTTGAACAGCTCTAAGTGATGGTATCATTTATTTTTTCTCGATGTCGTTGAACTGTATTTTCCTAAATGCACAGATTAAGGTTTGCAAAGGCTCTGTTAAACCCATCAGGGTAGGGATGCAAGGAAACAGAAATTTTCCTCACCATTTCCTGCATGGATCTTGTCAGGGGAAGGTTTGGAATAGGAATTTTGCAAATTACCCCGATGGTGTCTGTGGGGTCGCTGCGGCCTTGTCTTCTGCTGGACTTGAGGAGAGATGTTTGAACTGGTCTGATTAAAGCTGGAATGAGCTATTCCCTGCGTTCCCAGTGCAGGCTGAGGCTGCTGGGGAGCCTTGTGCCATCATCTTTCTCTCTTTCCCTGCTCTCATTCAGCGTTGGAGTGGAGGGTGGCTGGGGAAATAGCAAAGTCCCTCAGGGACGTCGCTCTGTTCTTGCTGAAATTACAAGCACAGAGCTGCCTGGGCATGAACATGTAGTGTTTACTCTGCCAGTATGAATACAAATAGTCTTATTATAAGAGATTCTGTACCCAAAGACCACCAAAAAAAAAATTAGGAGATTTTTTTTAACCCTTGGTAGACTTGGTTGTGCTCGATCTGTAAAGAAATCACATGGCTGTTGTGGTGTGGGGGGTGTTGGTATTTAAATTAATCTGATCTGATGTGATCTATCAAATGTCTTCCTGCCCAGAGGGGTTGTAGAGGTTGTGGGCTCTCCATCCCTGGCAGTGCCCAAGGCCAGGCTGGATGGGCTTGGAGCAGCCTGGGACAGTGGAAGGTGTCCCTGCCATGGCAAGGGTGGCACTGGCTGAGCACTGAGCTCCCTCCCACTCTGAGTCTGTGCCCCAGAGATCCAGAGCTGGTCCCAGTGAACTGGCTGACAGGTGAAGTAGGGACTTCTCAGGGAAATGTGAGATTTTTATTATTATTTTTCTTTCTTGCCAGCAAAAGGTGCTGATTCTCTGAATTCAAAGTCATTGGAGAGACTGTCTGTTGTGCTTTCTAGTAAAGAGGAGATACCTGCTGGGAAGTGCTGTCTGTGGTAAAGGTTGTTGTTGTTGTTGGGTGCATTCAGGTTCCTGCTCTCCTTGTTGTGGACCAGAGGCTCAGAGCCATTCCCACACTTCCAGTGGGAGCCTGGCACTGGGGGATCAGGGCTTGGCCTTCCTGACAGTTGCATTTCCTCCGTGTGAAAAGGGGTCAGGACACTCTTGCTGTTGCAGCATTCAGCTGAGCTGAGTGCCCTGAGTGTGTGAGCTGATGGGAGGAATTGAGAAACCAGCATAAAATCAGGAGATTGGTGGGCAGTGTGTTCAGCCAGAGCTTGCAAGCAGCATTTTGGGCAAAAATCTGTCTGTGTTTTCAGGGCAATCTTGAGGTCTCAAGGCTTCTCCCAATCCCAGAGGTTTTTCTGGTAGCTCAGGACCACTCCCCTTGCCCACCACACCATTGCAGTAATTAGCTCTTTTCTGTGGTCACAACAAAGAAGCCAAGGAATTAATGGACTGTGAAAATACAAGTTGCTCTTTATTCCTAGTCTGCTCTGGCTGCTCCAGAGCAGAGGGTCCCAGTCCTTGTGCTGCTGGCCCTGCCCTGCCCTTGGGGCACAGCACCCTCACTAACAGAGCCGTTCCCCAGCCTCTGACCACCCAGAGGACACCTCTTTTTCCACTTTGTCACAGAATGCCAGACTGGTTTGGGTTGGAAGGACCTTAAACCTCATCCTGTTCCATCCCTGCCGTGGGGCTGTGCTAAAATGGGGAATTCTCTGGAAGAGCTGGGAATTGGTGAGCACAGAGCAGTTCAGGAGTGTCTCCACCACTGTGTAAATCACCGTGCTGGAGACAAGACCTGGAGCACAGTGACTCCCCCTTCAAAGCCCAGGGCTTTGTTCCCCAGATTAGCATATTAGCACAAATCTCAGTGTGAAAAGGTAATTCCCTCAGCCCCTTGCAGAACTCAATATATTCCTTGTCAGTCCTGAGCTGGGCATTGGGATGCTTTTCTATAGCACTTTATGTATTTTGACTACAATTTCCCCTGATCCTCTGGCACCAGGAAAGCACCAGCTGCTGATAAGACCCAACTAATCTTCAAGGACAAGGAGAAAGTGATGTAAGGAGGGCCTGCAGCAACACCCCACATTCCCCTTCATCCCTCTGCCGGTGCCCATGGAAAATGTCATTTTCCCCACTGGCACTAGGTGTCACAGTTTTTCCTCCTCAGCAGCACGAGGATCAGAAATAATCCACAATCACTGCTGCTGGCTGGAGCTGTGGCTGCTGCACCTTTCCTGGCTAGCTGGGAAGGGTTGGCCAGGGGAAATTCAGGATGGCAGAGGGCTCCTGGGATGCTGCTCTGGTGGCTTCCTGGATTGCCAGAGTCGGAAAGGTGTAGCTAATGCATTTTATACAAGCACAGCTTCATCACTGAGCTGCATGTTCTGCTTTGTCACCCCCTGTTCCTGCATTTTATGGCAGGCACAGGGAATTAAAACAGCAGTGAGAGCTGCAGATTTCTTGGAGGGTTTTCAAATCCCCAAATCCAAGCCTTCCAGGAACAGGGATGGAAGAGGTGGCACAGTTTTATTCTCTCTGCTCATACAGACGTTTGAACAGGTGTGTGTGGGTCACATGGATACAGGAATGTTCTTGCCCACAGGAAAGCCCCTGATGAAGGTTGTCTGTTGCTCTCTGTAATGTCTCTTTACATCTGTAACTTCAGGAGGAATTTCTCCATGGAAAGGGTGGTCAGGCACTGGAAGGGGCTGCCCAGGGAGGTTTGGAGTCCCCATCCCTGGAGGTGTCCAGGGAATGACTGGATGTGGCACCCTGGTCTGGGTGACGAGTGGGGATGGGTCACAGGTTGGACTCGATGATCTTGGAGATCCTTTCCAAACCTGGGTGGTTCTGGGATTCTGTGCCACCTTTCCCTGAGCTCTTGGTGTCATGCTGGAGCTGTTCCCTCCCATTGCTCAGATCGTGCCAGCGTGCTTGGCTGGGCTGCCACCACCACTCTTGGATTGCTGAGGGACACCTTTTCCAGAGCCAAGAAGGAATCCTGGGTTTTGGCACTCCACCCTTGTCAAGGCACAGAGCTGGAATGCCTCTGGCAAGCCATGTGCACTCTGCCCTTTTCCTGGGAGCTGGTTCTTGCTCCAGATAAAAATGTAAAAGCTCTGTGCAGTGTAAGTGCAGAGTGTCACTCTTTGAGGGCTGAAGTTCCAGGCAGCAGATTGAAATGATGAAATGCCAAAATTTCTGCATCTGCACCAAGTAAATGCCCACATTCAGCTTTCCAAATTTGGGTGTGAATGGATAAAATGAAGCAGCCTGGTCTTCAGTCCCCAGGCTCAGCACCATCCTGTAGTGAGGGAAGTAGAATAAACCAGCACTGATCTCTTCTCTCACTGAGGACCTGAGGGAACAGCTGGAGCTGCGGCAGGGGAAGGTTTAGGTTGGATATCAGGAAAAGGTTCTTCCCCCAGAGGGTGGTGGAGCACTGAACAAGCTCCCCAGGGAGTGGTCAAGGCTGGCAGAGCTCCAGGAGTGTTTGGACAATTCTCTCGGGGATGCACAACCTGGGATTGGCAGGATGTCTGTGCAGGGCTGTGAGCTGAACTGGATGATCCCTTCCAGCTCAGGATATTCTGTGATTCAGTTGGCTGTGCTTCTCCAGGAATTACAGAACCTGCCAGAAAGAGGCTGCAAAGCTCCCTGTCCCCAGCACCAGCTGCCAGTGGCATTGGCTCCCCTCTGTTTGGAGCCTGCCGTGCTGCCCGGAGGGAGCCTGGGATCGGCTCCTTCCCCGTTCCCCTCGGTGCCTGCTCTCAACAGCTCTGCCTGCCACCAGCAGTCAATTTGGAACTGCATCAGTGTGTGTATTACTGTTCCCATCGATAGTGCAATTAATGTTGAAGTCAATTTTGGTGTTAATTTTAGGCCATGATTAGTGTTGACACTGGGTGTCAAACGAGCGGCGTTTACGAGCGCCGGGGAAGCGCCGTTCGTTAGCGCGCCCGTTTTACTGGCTCTTAATGCTTCCATTAAGGCCAAGATGGAGTGGGAGAAGGTGTGTGTAAAATTATACATCTGAAACTTGGGTGTCATCTCCGTGTGTCTGCGGGGCTGGGGCCGTTCAGGGAGCAAATGACAGCTGAGCACTGAATCCTAATCACAGTTTGGAGCATCAGAAATAATGATCACTTCTGATCGGGGCTTGTGAATAATTCATCCCCTTTGATTTTCACGTGCTGCCCACTGATACTTTTCAAACCAAATGTGTTCCTACAGGAGAATAATGGTCCCACTTCTTATGGAAATACCAGGGCACAAATCACTTTGCCAACATAAAAACAGTTAAATAAGACGGTTCCTGCTTTTATTTTTCCTCCGCCTCTTCTTCACTCCTGGGTGTGCTGGGAATGGAGCCATGGCAGGAGCAGCACTTCCAAACTGTGCTGCCTCTTCAAAAGAGCCTGTTCCAAAGCCAGGGCTGCTCACCATCACCTACTATTGCCTGCCAATGCTCTTAGGTGATTAGCTCAGCCTGGCTAATTAACCTGGGAACTCTCCAGTTTTTGGAGTGCTGCCGTTAACTTAAAAATCTTGTTATTCCTTCTTCTTTTTTTTTTTTTTTTTTTTTTTTGGTGGAATAGAAAGCCATTCTCCACTGCCCATAAATCTCAACTGAATCTAGCAAATTCATAGCAAAAAAAATCCTTAGTTGTGCAGATCCCCGTGGCTTTTATTACTGGATAAATGACACAAAACATGTGATGAATTGGGGAGGCAAAAGACACCCAAGCTAATAGTGGTGCACTTTTAATTTTTTTTTCCTAAACTATATATGGTTGCTCCGTATTTGTCAACTGTAAACTGTTTTCAGGAGTTTGTGCCCTGGCTAGGTTGTTTCTGTTCTACTGGTGAGCATTGGCAAAAGGGACTTTGCTGGTGTAGAGGACCCATGACCTTGGGTTAGGAAACTATTTCAACACCTCTGTTACAATCTGAATTTTCTAAAAA